>NC_090444.1:434153653-434857820 GCF_031143425.1 Pleurodeles waltl | reverse complement strand
TGAAGGATGTAATGACAAGAATTTCAGATCAGAAAGGGCTGGTTTATGGCATTGTCTTACTGGTCTGTGATCTGCTGGGTATTCTCCAAGGCAGCCTGAAATGACTGCTACAGAGGATGGCTAGAAACGTTCAGCCAAGACGTTAAACATTGTTTCAGCAGTAGGCAAGGGCAATTTCAAAGTTCCAGCTGTTTTTCATAATATTGATGCAAATGAGCAGACTTCTTCTGAGGAAAGGGATAAAGAATGCTCCCCTTCAAGATATGCATGAAAGCCAATGGGACAATGGAGAAGCCCTTGTGGGACTTCGCTGTACTGAGACATTTAGACTGCCGCAGGCAATTCAAATTGCTAGGATTTCAAAGCTGGGAGACGTTTGGGGGGCAGGAGGTATGATACCCCTGGTTAAACCTCAGAAGGGAATACAAACTAGTTGATCGTCTATGGCTCCGGTAGTAAAAAGTAGATATGCCCTCACCAAATATAATGACCACTTGCAGGATGTGGAGGATGAAACCCCGCTGGAATTCAGGGATCTAGTGACCCGTTTCTTAGCCATGCCATTTCCAACTATAAAAAAACACTTATGGCATGCAAGATGACAATACCCCCCAACACCTTCATGCATTGTGAGAAAGATGAGAGCAGGATTTGGGACTATTGGAGGGTGCAGATTAGGGAGAAGCATGCAGACATCCTAGCAAAGTGGACACTAGGGTGCAGCTCCACTTAGTGCAGCTTAAGATTCTTCACCAAGTGTACTACACCAGAACTAGACTGTACAGCATGGGGAAAAAGGAGAAGATACACACACGGGGACACAACTGCACATGGTGTGAGGGTGCCCACGCATTCATACCTTCTGGTCCAATGTGAACCAGTGAATAGCGGGGCTCAACAGAGGAAAACATAAACCTCAGCACACACTGGTGGCATTGAGGACCTGGGGAGAATCAAACAATGCCAAAATACATAGAATGTCCTTGAGGCACCCTGTCTCTACCGGGTGTGACACTGTAGGCAAGAACATGGAATAGTGTTGACAAGCAGAACAGAATCTACAAAGCACAAGTGTCCACTGAAATGTAACAAACTATGGGACACGTACAGATTTTGGGAGCACTGCTCCTTGAGCATATAAGGAAGTGGATAAAGTGGGAGGCGTTATGGGAGACAGGTCCCAGACGCCCACTGGTTGGGCCCAGTTGCTCCTGGAATAAATACTTGCTAGAAATGCACCTTCATATTAGAGGTTGGTACTGAACTTCCATTAACAATTTTTTGTAGATGTAGAAAATAATAAAAATGTTAAAAAAAAAAAAAAAGTAAAAGTTTGTGATGGTGGTCAATACCCCATTCTTGAATAAAAAAAAAAAAATCTTGGTAGCCACTGTTGTGACACTGTTGAGGGAGAAATCCTATGGTACTGCTAATACCTAGTTACCGTACCATGCTTATACTCAGTTTGGAGCTACTGGTGTATTCATCTCGTCCAGTCTGCGACATGTTTTAACCAGTTCCCGACTTCTGTATATTTCTCCCATATTAGTCCAGCCACATGTCTAACACTGTCAGGAGGATGGTGGGGTGACTCTGGGATACTCTTGTCAGTGAAAACACAAAATAGAAGCATAAAAGAGGGAGAGGCTTCCTCACTTAATTACCTTTTAAACATTTCTATGGAACTGCAGAGCACAAAAAGGCAGGGAAATTCCTCTACACTTCTATAGGACCTTCTGTCTCCTTTCTTCCACAATTTAGAGTTTGGTCCACTACCAAGGACGTCATTAATGGAAGAGCTTAACTTTTCACATTGTCGTCTGTGGCTTTCATCATGCTCCAATGTTTCACTTTAGTCAACAAAATCACAATAGACTCCTGGGCTGCCACAGTTATATGCAGCACACTCGCTCTACGCACATTCTACTGTACATCTATACCACAAACATGCATGTCATCCCATGTGCCATTTTAATGGAGTAAAGGACGCAGCTGCACGGGACTGGCAAATCAATATAAAAACTGGAAGAGGCAAGTGATCATCTCTCACTGGTAGGCAAAAGGTAAATAGGCGGACCCAGCCACAAAAATCTGTTGCAACCACTATTGTCCATTTTTGGCAGCCTAGCTAGCTGACTGTAATCATGCTCAGAAAAAGGAAGGCATACTTGGTGTTCCCCTTCAGATCATTGAGCTCTTATCTGGGCCTCATTCCCAATCACAAGCAACACGCAGCACACATGGAAGAGAGTTATGTGTTCTGAGGTGCGGTTAAAAAAAACAGAAGCAACTTACTATGGGGAACATAAGGCATGGGTGCACGCTCTCCACCGTAATCTTTTTTGTCCCAATATCCTCAGTATCATACAAACCCCTCTTATTCTTTCTGGAATCTATCTGATCACTACACAGAGGTATTGTGTTTTCAGTAACCAAACTTTTCTCAAATCTGTGTATTCTACTGAGCCATCCAATTAACTCATTTGTATTTAGCGTGATTGTCTATGTATTCATTCATATATGCTTCAGTTAAATAGGTGAATTATTGCTATCTTGTCAGCAAAGTTATATAGGTGCATTAATTTGCAATGTATAACTCCACTAAATCATGGACTAGTATATAAACAATCATCCCTAAAACTCAGAGACCTGAGAAAAATATCATTACTAAATATCCAATAAATCAATGAGTTCATCAGGTATGCTTAAGAAAGAATAGGAGGGGATAACATTAAAGTATATATTTTAGAAACGTGTAGTAATGAAGCCCTGAAGAATAGATTTTATCGCAAAATAGGTTTGCCATACAGTTCTTACAGGAACACAAGCTTAATGTCGCCATTTAATTTAGAGAGCTCCTACAGGATGAGATAGCAGACAGGTTACATCAATCTTACAATCTTGGACCTCAGACAGCATTTGTAAGTAAATCATAATAGTTTTTTTTTTTTTTTTTTTTTTTAAATCAAGATCATTTATGAAATGCTGCCATAAAAGTCTAGAGGTAACAGCCACAGTGATAAGTATACTTTCTCACTAAAGAACTAAGATCAGTAATAAGCCTGTAAATTAAGCATGAATTATCCTCCAAATATCCGTTTTATAAGTGAAGAGATTACAGTTTCCAACATAAGATCTACATTACAAATGCCAGAAACATATCAATGGTGTCTTCACTTCTACAGGTCAGAGACAGACCAACGAGGTCTCCACTGATGAAGTAAACAGTCCCCTGATGAAGGGATATTATGGCCCCAAAATGCACTGGTCGTGTGCAAAGATGAGTTGCTATGCTAAAATCTCAAGTCCATCTTGGAAATAATATTATAAATTCATTTGACTAAAAGGAACACTTCTAAATGATTAACAAGTGTTTCAATAGGACTACTGCCAGCACTTTAAGGTCAGTGGCTGTGCACTGGATTTCACTTCAAGACCAGAGTCTACCATTATGCAATACCTTTTATTGCTGCCCTAACATGCAGCCCTTTAAAGAACAGTAACATATCATAAAGCATAGAATGTTCAAAACATATAAACAACCAGAGCACATAGTCCTCTTCCTCTTTTATTCGCTACTCCTTGACAGATAAGTACTAATATCATAGCTGTTTTAATTATGTTTTTAATGTTTTATGCCTTTTTCTGTGGTGGAAATAGTTTCTTTATACCCTTCCAATTTATGGATGAGCTCTGGGTATTCTTTCATTGTTACTTTAAAATATGTATTGTTATTGTCAACCGATCTTTTAACTAAATGCTGTATTAAGATTTGAACGTTTCTTTTCCAACATTGTTTTACTGAAAGATTTAGATAATTTTCACTTGCCGATATACCGAATATTTTGGATCATATCTGACAACCGGCTTTGACAGCCGCTTTGCTTGACTTCTGTTCAGAGCGCACTCAGGGAGCTTCACTGGCTGAGCTCGGCCGCAGTCCTCTACGGACCGTTTGTACGAGGCTTTCATGACTGGGTGCAATCACGAGAGGTGTTGTTTGCTAACTGTGCCTATTTTGAGGCTTTTCTGGCTCCTAGGCTCCTCACACTTCAGAGCACGTGGCTTGACGTTGAGGCCTAGCCAATTTTGGCATTTCTTGTTGCCTCGTGACGACACGGATCAGGGGTGTTGCCAGGCAACGAGAGCTGCAAATAATAAAGTCCGCCGTTTGTTTCGGCATCTCTTGTTGCCTAGTGACGACATGCATCGACGCACTGCCTGACAACGAGCATACTCATAATAAGTCCTGTTTGTTTTTTGGGTTTCAGCATTGCACAAAGCGAGTGGGCAATCGCGTTGCATAGTGCTGAAGCAGATATGCTACTTAAGAAAATTATTAATGATTTACTACGTTGTTACTAATGTGAAAATGCATAGAGAAATTAATTGTAGAAAATTAATGTGCATGTTTGAAAAATGTGCCCTCAGGTATAATCACCATGTATACTAAAACAACTGAAAATGAGAAAAATAATGAAAATATATGAAAAAAATGTAATAATATGTCATAATGAGGCATATAACCTCTGTTTTGTATTATTAAGTTAGCTGAACTGGAGGCCTAGTTCACCTGGGCCTTGCACACTCTGAACATAGAGAAATCGGACGCCTTGCAAAGGACTGGAAATCGTGAGCTGCAGCCTTGACCCGTTCGAAGTTCAAGTTATTTAGCTAGAACATTCTGCAATGTACCTACGGACAGGAGATGATAAAGACAACTTGATACAATTATGTGTAGAGCAGGCTAAATGCACTTTCCCAAGACTAAGAGGCACTGACTGGAGAGCCATATGCAACAATTTTGATAGATACCAGAAGGACCGGATGATGAGGGCATTTTAAGAAGAACCAATCCGTTTTGTGTAATTTGAAGTTTATTAAAATTAGTAGATTCAGTAAACAAAAACTATAGGTTAAAGTCATATCTGCTGACCAATTAGCAATTAGGGGGATGGACTAGGAGACCCTAATAAAAAGTCACGGCAAGGGGGTGAGAAATCAGAACTGCGGGGAGAAAATTGATGACGTCAGGAGACGCTGTCCAAGGTGCTGATATTGGGCTCATACTCTGTGAGCCTGATCCGTAGCTGATTTCCAGAAGACCTGAAGACAAAGACTGACTTGTTGCTGATCCATCCTGGACAGGTAGCTATAATGATGTGCCTTTTCTTCTATGTACCAACTGTGCTGTTTATAGAGATTCACACTTAGGTAGATTTTTCCAAATTAATGTTTTCTCTAAATTGTTTTCGCATGAAGACCCCCATGTTAATGCTAATCTTGGATAGGTAGGCTGTTAGGGGTAACGTTGACGGTGACAAACGACTGACGAACTACATTGCTGAATTACATTATTAATGCTGACATTTATAGCTTATGTTGTTGCTTTCTCGCATATGTTTTCTTAAGAGATAATGTTTTAACTAATGAATTAATAAAGAGTTGATTTGAATAAAGTTTGAACTAACAGATGACTTAGAATTGTAAGTAATAGGGAATAAAACTTGTTAAACCTTTCCTGAGTAGTGGTTATTTCTCATTAGTATGGTTTAGTTTTGTGGTTTCATAGAGTGTTTTTCTTGATTATTGATTATTGATGTTAGTTATTGATTCAATAGTCACTGCATGACTAGGATACTCCACACAATTCAAAAGGTTCAACGACCTATACGCGTCCCCTTGTAAGTTTACTTACTAAGGACCAGGCGCTCTAGCAATAGCAACCGCTTATTTTTCAGGCATTTACTTGCCCTGAAATTCAAACGGACCCCAATAAGTGATTGCTTTGTATACTGTTAAAAGTTTCTGAGTACAGTTCTACAACAGCCTTTTTTAATACAAGGGCTCCACCCTTCTGGTAGGAAATAGATTTTACTTGCCAGTCAGTGTCTTTCTGCTCTAAGTGAAAAGTTCATTTTAACTGAAAGGTGCTTTCTACCACCTTAATGACCTCATAGCCTTAGACATTTCATTTACTAGATGCTATAAATGTATTTATATCATAATTATCCTATTTTCAAACTGTTTCGTTATACCAGAAGATGAAAAACTAACTCCCAGGATCATCCTTGGGGTGACTTTATGGGGGAGTCCATCAAGAGGTTTTTAGAAGAGGAACTTAGGCCCTCAGTTGGAGAGGCGGCGGATGCCGCACTAGCCAAGAGGAAGAGGGACTCCCTTACAGAGGAGAATTGCTTTTATCATCTGAAGAGGACTCCCCTTTAAACTCTGAAATCAAAAGGAGAGGGAGAAGCTGCAAACCATGTCTACAGTGCAGGTAGCCTAAGCGCTACAGTAGAAAGTAGTGCTCCCAGCAACACAAATGGAAAAGGCCGCCATCACAGGGCGCAAAGAAAGGTTGCTGTAGCTGCATGCATGGCAAAAGTGACCAAGGCAAAATGAACAGAAGATGCACAGAAAGCTAAACATACCAAACATTCACCCCCATTACAGATCTGTTTTTAATCCATGTTTTTTTTGCTTGACACGCCACACCAGTTTTGACCCAGCCATATGCAAATCATTCTTGACCCTGTTCCCCATGGGACCAGTCCAGCCCGAACTGTACTCAGAGAGAACTGATGAAAGTAAGATCAGAAGGATGCAGCATTATTTTAGTAGCTCCCTTTTGGAAGTCCCAAGTTTGGCTCCCAGGGGTTATCGAGCTCGCAGCTGCTATCCCTGGGTTGATCCTAGTATCTTATTAGATTCAGGCTGAGAAGAGCATCCTTTAATTTTAGAAGGGAAAAATGAACCTTCTTTTCTGGAAGATTTCAATGGTATGGGCAGATATTTAGGCTTTTCAAAAGAAGCTAAAGGACTTTTGGATTAATATTTGGCCCCTGAAAATAGGAAGAGATGAGATACAGCGGTGTTTGGAAGAAGTGGTAGTTGGTTCTTAGAAAGGGGTTTTGATCGTGGAAGCTCCTGTCCCTGAAGTAGCCAATGATTTAGCATTTTTATTTATTTCGGGCTTTGGAACGTTAATTTAATTTTCAAATTATTTACTTCATAGCCATGCAACAAATACCTTATTTTAAAACATATTTCTATGAAGTTAGCTACTTTACTTTGTTTTATTTAATTCAGAAGAGTTTCTGATGTTAAAGCTTTAGAAATCCTCCAGAAGGGGTACATTTTGACATTTGAAAGAGAACAAAAGCGATGTCTGAATCATTTTTATCAATTTTTTCATAAATAAGAGAAGCTTTGTGTGGTGAATTGAATGAAAATTTATGAGATAATTTTTTTTTAGAGTTTAGAGCGCATGGGGAAAACCAATTGCTTTTGTCGTATGTTAAACCTTACAAAGCAGTATCTAGAGCTACCTTAGCCAAGTGGGTGTGTTCTGGTATGGATGAGGCAGGTGTGGTTCTCCAGGGTTAGTGCCCATTCTTCTAGATGTGATGCTACCACAGTGCACTGGGCAGGTGGGTCGTTACCTGAAATTTTAAAAGTGGCAGACTGGTCAAATACTTTTGCTATGTTCTACTTTAACTTGTGGAGCATGTACATTGTGTGGCACTTGATGGTTTTAAAGACAAGGTGGAGCTGCGAAACAAAAACAAAAGTGAAATATTTTAATATATTGGAATTATAAAGGTATCGTAGTTAATAAATTTACATCTTAAATTTAATGGATTGCTAATCGTTAATTTGCATATGGATTAAATTAAAATTTTGTTTTTTTCCTGACAACACTTTATAAATTTTACCTAAAAGAAGAAGTTGTTATCCTGTTTCGTTGCAGCCTAAAAGAGGAAGAAGATAAAGTGTAATGGATGTTGATATGCTTTTAACATTCTATGCTTTATGATGTATTACTATTCTTTAAAGGGCTGCATATTGGGGCAAGCAGTAAAAGGTTATTGCATAATGTTAGCCTCCATTATACTTAATGAAATCAAGATTCTCTCTGCATGTTAATTGGAGAATCACCATTCTCCAAGAAAATACTTGGAGTATCTTTCTCATTTCTACAGGCCCCATTAAGGCACGAATAGACCCAATTAATCACAAATGCATGTGTTATGTCAAACATGGGGACTAAATGCCAGACATCACCGTCAATACACAAAAACTTCACACAATATGTACAGGGCTGGGCACCAGCAGACCAAACCAATATGCCACACTTTTTGTCAAGAATGTCCATAATGCTTCAAGGGTGGGTATCATTTAGCCGGAGCCACCACTGTTAAAGGGATACCCTTTACTTAGGCCAACAATTGCACAATATGTCAAGGAGGTGCACCATTAGCTGGTGATGCCCTCAATTATACTAATAATAATATCATCTACAATATGTGAAGGATGAGCATCATTAGATCAGGGAATGTAGTTTATGCCTTTCACAGAATTGCGTCAGGACAAAGAACAGCTGTGACAGGCTAAAACTACCATGACTGATACTCATTCCCAGACAACGGCTGGGTGTAAACCATCTTTTGTGCAATGAATTTGCAGCCCCCCACCCGCATTTCTATTGTACGTGCATACTGCACATGGTAGAAGGGGCAATCTCGATTCACTTGTAGTGCATATGCTGAAGGCAATGATTAGTTACACAAATGGACCGAGCTTAGGTCCTCTACTTAGTGAATGTTGGGTTATGATTGGCAGCCATAAAGTGGTGGAGCTCCATTTGCTAGGCCCTAGTGTGCCAGTCACCATTGGAACTGCCTCATTTATAAAGTGAAGCACTACAATGCAACATCCTCTTCCGCCTCCATCACACTGTCAGTGGTGAGTAAAACAGAATACACGTAGCCATCAATCTGCATGTTTTATATTTCCTTGGTAACCTATTATGTAATCTTGTGTGGATTGTTTTTTTTTTTTACACACTCTTCCAATGAAGGGATAGATTAGTACTTTATGTGTATCAATGCATTTTATAGTGAATACCTTATCAGCAACACTGGACTCAAAACTGGGTTACCTTGATCAGTGAAAATGGGGGATGGGCTGCACTAATCTGCCATCTCCCACAGGTCTCAAAGGAGCCGAATGAAGGGGTAGAAGATTCTGCTGCAATGGGGTGGATGGGGGAGAATGTGGGATGTTAGATGTCTTTCTGGTGCTGCAAATCATTCCTATCTGTCAGGAAGCTCCAAGGCAAGTAGTGGTTAGATATCATGAGTGCTGAAATTGACTAAGTTATGGCTAGCTAGGTACCAGGTCTAGGATCTCTAACTGAGTCTGGAGAGCATGCCCCTCAAGTTGAGAGAAGAGGCTAGAGGTGAGGAAGACCGGAAAAATACTAGCTATGCTTTTTTTGCACAACTGTTAGACCTTGCATTTCTTGGCGTGCTTCCCCTGTCTTTTTGCCTTCTGACCTCCTTATGGTATGATGGACACTGTTTTTGCTGGTTTATTGTCTCTGTGCACTTAACCACTGCTGATCAGTGCTAAAGTGCAAGTGCTCCCTATGTAAATTGTATTGCTGATTGGTTTATCCATTATTGGCATATCTGACTTACTAGTAAGTCCCTAGTAAAAGTGCATTGTGTGTGCCTAGGGCCTATAAATCAAATGCTACTAGTGGGCCTGCAGCATTGACTGTGCCAACCACATAAGTAGCCCTGAAAACATGGCTCAGGCCTGCCACTGCAGTGTCTGTGTGTGCAGTTTTAAACTGCCAATTAGACCTGGCAAGTGGACCCAATTGCCAGGCCCAATCCTTCCCTTTTACTACATGTAAGGCACCCCTAGGGTAGGCCCCAGGTAGCCTCAAGGGCAGGGTGCAGTGTATGTTAAAGGTGGGACATGTACTGGTGTGTTTTACATATCCTAACAGTGAAATATTGCCAAACTCGGTTTTCATTGTTGCAAGGCCTATCTCTCTCAGAAGTTAACATGGGGGCAGCCTTTAATTATCCTTAAAGTTACGTTTTCCTTTGAGAGCAGATAGAGATCTGGAGTTTGGGGTCTCTGAACTCACAATTTAAAAATACACCTTTTGGTAAAGTTGGTTTTTAAATTGTTTGTTTCAAAATGCCACTTAAGAAAGTGGGCATTTTCTTGCTTAAACCATTCTGAACCTCTGCCTGCTTGTGTACTCCACATTTGGGTCAGACTGACAGTTGGGCTGTTGTGAATACCCTCTAGACAGTGACACAAAGGGAGCAGCTGTTGTGTAGCCTGCATATCCTGTTGGGCCATCTGGGCTAGAGTAGAGGGAGGAGTGGTCACTTACACTTGAAAGGGCTGTGCCTGCCCTCACACAATGCAGTCTCAAATCCCCTGGAGTGTGTCTGTGGCCAGGCCTGGGCAAGGCAGGATATTGTGAACAACAGAGACTTTCCTTTGAAGTATGCCTACTTTAAAGGCAGAAAGCGGTATAAGTAGTGGACCCGAACCCCCAGACCGTTAGAATCTATCTGAATCAAGAGGAACCTCTGCCAAGGAGAACAGGTGAAGAGCTGGAGGTGGAGTGCTGTCCCTTTGCTGTGTTGCTTTGCTGGTTTGGCCTGCAGTTGCTGCTTTGGCCTTAAAAGAGGGCTAAGGACAAACTTTGCTGTGCATCCTGCTTGAGAGAGTTCTCCAAGGGCCTATAGTAGAGATTGCCTCCTGTTGGATGTCTCAGGAGCACCAAAGAATTAAGTTTAATCTGCCTACAGCACTGGGAACTGTGTGTTTTGTGCTGTTCAGGAAGAAAAACCACTGCACCGCTGCCAATGCTGCCGTTGGCCAGCACTGTGACCTGCCGACGCCGCACAGAGCCGCACTGCCCTGCTTCACATTGCAATCCTGGTCTCACCGCCGCCGCCATCTGATGCCAGCACCAAGCTGCTGCTTGCACCTTGACCTATGCGCCCCACACTCCGGCATCACCTTGCTCACACCGCAGCCTGTGCATTCCTGACAACAACGCTCCTTCTGACACCTGCGCCACTGCCTGCACCCTGACCTGTGGACACCTTTCGTGAGGTACATGAGGCACCGTCCCGTCCCACACCGCAGCCCCGGTCCACCGACACCATCACCATCGACACCAGTGTCATCACCAGGCGTCCCTGTCTGCACCACAACCCATGGACGCCGCACGGAGCCCACCCCGCGCTGCCGACTTGGGCCTACCGACAACAGCGCTGCAGCAACGATGCCGGTGCCTGCACCGTGTCCTGGTGACACCACACGTCGCACCGCACTGCCCTGCTTCACAACCGCAGCCCTGGTCTCACCGACACCGCTGGACGCCATCACCGAGCCACTGCCTGCACCGTGACTTGTGGGTACTGCACATCGCATCGTCCAGCTTCGCACCGCAGCCCCAACGAAGTCCATGCCAGCGCACCTCACTTTATCAGCCCGGAGTTCGATCTGCAACACGTGTGACTTCAAGGGCCCAACGACCCCTGCACCGACCTCCAGAACTGGCACTGCAACGCCGCTCTCAGGATCTCCTTGCGAGGATCCCGATGCTCTGCAATTCCAAAGGAACTGTTTCCGGGTCTTCCTAACACCATAGCTGGCCCGCGACAGCGCGGCTGGCCTGAACTGTTTGTTTTGTTCCTCACGATGCCATGATAGCCCCCGGTGGAGCTATCGACTTCAAGGAACTGTCATTTTAAGTAATTGTTTAAAAATTCATATGTTATTTATTGTAAGGTGATTTTTATCTTATTTGGTCTTATTTTATATAGATAAATATTGGCTATTTTTCTAAAACCGGTGTGGTGTCCTTTTTTTGTGTTTTCATTTACTACTGTGCTTTACACATTGCTTCTGAGATAAGCCTGACTGCTACCAAGGGCGTGAGCAGGGGTTATCTGAGCGGGTATCTCCCTTATCCTGACAAGAGTGAGGGTCCCTACTTGGACAGGGTACAAACCGACTGCCAAATAGAGACCCCATTTCTAACAACAACTATATTAAGAAAAGAAGGGAGTGTTTGTCTGAGGATATGAGTGAGTGGAATGGTGTGTTCTTTTCCATATAAGGGAGGCGGATATGGGTGAGGAAGGGCATTTGGCTTCCCATGCCTCCTGTCCTTATGGATAGCAAGCTGCTCCATGGGACTAGCTTACAGAGTAGCGACCTAGAGCTTTGCTCCTGTTGCCTATGTTGTCACTTGTCTACTCATCTATAATTGTACAACTATTACTTTCCCCATCTACCAAGAAAATTGAACCGCCAGAGTATTATCACTTCTAATTGGCTAAGCTGTGTGGTATCTGTGCGATATTGCCCACAATAGCAATCTCACAATTATAAAGAGATGGAAAGAAGGACCAACGAAATTATAAAAGAGACATTTGGATAAGTACAAAATATATCACACCTTTGTTCCTGCGAGAGAAAACCAAAGTAAGAGACAAAAAACAGAACGTGAATAAATTCGTTCCGTAGTGCATAGAAAAGGTCGATACTAAAAAAATAAAACCCTTTGAGGTTTTAGACCGTCCATTTCATTTCAACCGTATCTCTATATTCCGCCAGACGTCACGCATTTCGGCTAACTTTAGCATTGTTTGGATCAATGATGTTCTTTCCTGTGCCCCTTATCTCCCTAATATCAATTTCCAAGCAATCACACATTCAGATTTATGCAGAGCTCGGACTGCTGCTGTTAAAGATTGACGACATTATACGCAGCATGCCACAACGACCAAAGGAACAGCCCACGGAAGCCCCTCCATCTTAAGCAGCCCACCCTCCGAATAAACAACAATTTGTTCCTAGGGAGCCACGCGCTTCTCCTCAGAGCCCAACACTTCGTCTGAGAACCAGAAGGTGCGCGAGGCAGAGCTCGCACTTCGGCGGAGGTTGTTTCACACACTTCAATCAGACGTGGGTAATAGCAAGGCAGAGACACGAAGACATTGATACACTAATTGAACTATAAACCAGCCCGAGCTAATGGACTACTGTGGCACAAACCGTTTCCATCAAATGGCCATGTAGGTTATCTTTTATACAGCGCCTCTCTCATCATGTCAGCAACTCACAAGGAAAGGAAGTGGCGGCGAGGAGAACATTCTCACAACAAACACTCGGCCATTATGAGCAGAGCTAATCAAGTCAGCTTATCTCGGGAGCGTGATTAGAGCCCCGCCGCACCAATTACCAGCACTCCGCTCGGATGCAGGCTGTTTCAAAAGGGAAGAGACCTCATGCCGTCTCAGAGATGAACAGTACTTTACATGAACTGTTTGGAACGTTTTACTGGCGATTTTCTATAAACATGTTAATTTTCGAAACAAACCACTGGCACGAAAGCAAGCATAATGATGGAGGAGAGACCTGAATCTTTTACACAACATCTTGGTGGTGATGTATGCGCCCGAGTTTAGAGCCTATTATGTAGCTCAAAGCGAGGAAGAACAGAAGACAAAGTTTTTAACCCCATAGCTGCCGACTCCCTTGGCCCCCCGGCTACCCCCCCCTCCTCCCCCCCCCCCCCGACTGCTGAGACTTTTTTTTTATGTTTTGGGCACTGGCTTTCCGAAACTACAGAGAGGTTTACAGAGGGGACAGATGCTTAAATATCATAATCTCGCCCATTTAACAGCCTGGGGGAATATGTAGAGACCCTGCACCAACCAGAAAGTAAGCGTGTGTGGGGTGGAGGTGGGATGCAAGGAGGTGGGGTGTAGGGGTCAGTCCAATTGCAGTGGCCGTCCCAGGGTCAGAGAGGGACAGGAATAAGGCCGGGGCACCAAAATAAAAGTGACCTGAATTAGTGAATTAGAAAGCTAAAAAAAAAGGTGCCCCATGTTTGCTAATTGGTTCAGTTTTGAACTTGTAACTACATTCTCTAAAAGTGTTTAGCAACATAAGGTGGACTGCCTGGATTTGAGCTTGCTGTAGGCAGTGTTTGTTTTCTAATAAGAGAAATCGACAGTAAAAACGGGTCCCTGAAACCATAAAACAGGCCCACAAAAAGATAAAACAGGTAACACACAATGGCCTGTAGAACCAGCTCATCGGGTGCTGCCTAATTGCCTTATAGGCCAGTCTTACCCTGGCTGTGCCTAAGCCAGTCATGCGCTCAGAGTGGCTCTTCACTTCCAGTGGCCGCTCTTCACTTAGACCAGTCCTATCATATAGCCATACCACTTCCTAGCCACACAAAACGTTCCAACTAAATGTTCAACAGTATAACTGACCCCTCCATCCATCACTGTGACCTACTGCACGGCCATGTTTTCCTTAGCGCTGCCTTTCACACCTGGACTAGTAGCTAACCTTGCAGCTGCACTGAATTGGCTAGTAAGTTGCATCAGTTCTTGCTGATGCCTTCTGTTTATAGAAATGTACCCATACTGGCCTTTTACTCTTCCAAACACCATTTACAACCCCTTATGGTTGGAACATGGCACATGTTTTGGAAAACTAAATAGATCCCTGCCTTGGAGTGATGCACCCCATCTGGGCCACAGGTGGGAGAAGCTAATACGTTAGATTGTGTCCCTTGCCCACAGTTATGGTATTCAATTGTTCCTACTTTTGGTTGTTTCTAAGAGATGTGAAAGCCAACGGTGAATTCAGACAGCTATACATTTCTGAAAACTAGACAAAATTCAGAATTTAGCAAGCAGTCATTTGTGTTGATTGCTCATAGTATTTCAAAGAAATTAATTGCTTAAAAAATATTGAAATAAGTCAGAAGAAATAGCTAGCAACATTTTCCTTAGTAGTTTTTGACTTAATCGCAGATTTACAAAAGTATTATACTGCTATTTACATCAGATCCTTCTGCTCACAGGGACAGATATGTTTATTGGTTGTCCAAAAACACGCAATATCCAGAAACAAGAAAGGAGCTGCAGCTTATAATGATTTTTTATTGAGTGTCGACAATTCATAAGCTAAAATCCAATCAATGTAAATAGGCATGAAGGAAGCAGCATTATATCTGAACTTTCTCATTGTGGCCCACATACATGCAGTATCTGATGGCTACTGGACTTTGTTCAGAGCACACCTGATTGTGTAAACAGTGAGTATGATTGTTCTGCCATTCCACTACTTTGTTTACTGTTAGAGACTACATCATTTTTTTGGAAATTTTTCTGTTTGCAGTTTTTTATAGTGCAAACTCAACCCAGGCATACTGGAGAGCTTTAGATCAGTGGTTCCCAACCTTTTGACTTCTGTGGACCCCCATTTTATCAGTACTGGAGCCCAGGGACCCCCACTGAATCATTATTGGAACCCAAGGACCCCCACTGAGTCATTTCTGATAGCTGGGACCTAATATTATTATATTTTTTAAGCAGTCGCGGACCCCCTGAGGAGGCTTCGCGGACCCCCAGGGGTCCCCGGCCCACAGGGTGGGAACCACTGCTTTAGATCATCCAGAAGAACAGTTACATTACAGACAAACATATTCATTTTTTGTAGGTACAGGGGGATTATGTGATTTGCCCAGAATCACAGTATTTTGACCAACACTGAGACTCGAACCCAGTTCCTGAGTTACAAAGTCAGTAGCTCTGACCTTTGTGCGACATCCTCACCCCAGTTGGTCTCCCCGACTGGACTCTGCTGAAAGGAACAGAGACAGCGACTTCTGTGATCCATAGAACCCGGAGGCCACCAGAGAGCCCTCGCCCCAACACCTGCCACACGCAGACCAACAAAACTTGTTTGTTGGAAGGAATTTTATTTATATATTTTTAAAATTATTTCATAAAAACACAAACAGTAATAATTAATCTGCAAAAGCAATATTCAAAAACATATTTATAAAAAACATTTATGAAAAACCATTTCAATAAGGTTTATTCATCAAACATAAATCAATGTGACAGGATCCCTTCCTGTCCAGAACCTCCTTTGGACCACACAGGTGAACAGTACCTCACCTGTATCCCTGGGGGGGGGGGGGGGCGGCTCCCCTGACTTCACCATTCCTTGTCCTCATGCTCAGGGTTCTGCCCCCTCCCCAAACACCAATCTGCCAAGGGGGTGTAACGGGGCGGCCAGGAGCGGGAGCCCAATGACCACCCCAGCGGTCTGGGCTCCCTACCCTCCGAAGCTGGTGTCTGCATCTGCAGGTTGGTTCAGGACTTCAGGATCCTACCTCGGGTGTTATCCCGGGGCCACGGCCTTGGGGACCCCTCTGTTGGTTATGGTGACTTTAGTACTTCCTCTCCAAACTCAAAAACAAGGGAATGGGCGGGTGGGATAACGCTGGTCCCGGAGCCCCGACCCCCGTCTGTACACAAAAGGCAGAGACTTTCTGGGGGCGGGTACTTAAATAGCCCCCCCTCCCTAGTGTACGGCAGCCGGGGCCCGGAAGTGACGCTACCCCTGAGCGACCCCCATGTCTATACTTCTGTCCCTGCACCTCACGAGGTGTGAGGGCGAAAGTCCCTATGGCCGGCCTGACGCACAACTAGTGCCAGAGGTTGGGCCACGGTGGCCCGAGCCCTAAGGGGCCGCGCTCCCCCCATTTTGGGGGGCGCTTTACCATAGAACCCGGAGGCCAACAGAGAGCCCTCACCCCAACACCTGCCACACGCAGACCGACAAAACTTGTTTGTTGGAAGGAATTTTATTTATATATTTTTCAAATTACTTAATAAAAACACAAACAGTAATAATTCATCTGCAAAAGCAATCTTCAAAAACATATTTATAAAAACCATTTCTAAAAAACCATTTCAATAAGGTTTATTCATCAACCATAAATCAATGTGACAGGATCCCTTCCTTTCCTGAACCTACTTTGGACCACACAGGTGAACCGTATCTCACCTGTATCCCGGGGGGGGGGGCTCCCCCTGACTTCACCGTTCCTTGTCCTCATGCTGAGGGTTCCGCCCCCTCCCCAAACACCAATCTGCCCAGGGGGTGTAACGGGGCAGCCAGGAGCGGGAGCCCCAGGGCCACCCCAGCGATCTGGGCTCCCTACCCCCGAAGCTGGTGTGTACATCCGCAGGTTGGTTCAGGACTTCAGGATCCTACCTCTGGTGTTATCCCGGGGCCCCAGCCTTGTGGACCCCTCTGTTGGTTATGGTGATTTTAGTACTTCCTCTCCCGCCACGAGGGTGACCAAGGGCCCAAAGGTCCTTCACCCTCCCCACCCCCAAACAAGCTGCGAGAGAAGGATCAAATGTTCGCAGTAAATTGATCCGTTCCTGCGTCCGATAAATGTACCATATCTCTGTGGAACTTTTCTGGTCCTTTCAGAAGTTTATGTGGAATGTTCCATAAGCGGCCAGGACCAGGGCACAGTCTTGCCATTTCAGCGTTAAGCCTATGAACAGATACGTTGATTGTCCTTGATTTAATGTTTGGACCCCAGTTGCAGCAAGGCACCATATGCGACCATGTGATGGCCGCATTAGGGAACTCTTACTTGGTGGTTTCCGCGAAAATAGTCTCCCTGAGTGCCTTGCGTCCCATTCGCACCAAGTCATTGCCCCCAATGTGAATAACAATGAGATCTGGGAACTGAAGTCCCTTGCACCTTCTTGCCATTTCAACGAGTTGCTGGAGCTGCGGGATTCCTAGTCCACCAACCCCACACCAACGAAAAGCCACATCCTGAATTGCCGCAGGCTTAGGCTTAGGGAGAAGTTGCAACCTGTAGGCCGCTCGCCGGACAAAAGAATGCCCTAGTACCCAAACCACGTTAGACGGCTTTGAACTGAAACGAAAGAAAATTGCATAAGTAACCAAAACAACATTTCACAAAACATGAGTGGGGGAACACTCATCATTGCAATTCTGGTCTAATGTAGCACTTATAACAATTTGATGACCATCTCCCGATGGACTTTACTTCTGCTACTGACATCCCTGCACTGGCTGCTAAGGTTGCCGCCCCAATCATGAAAGAATGGGAGAAGTACCCCCGAGGGTCAAACCCTGCAGCCCCAAGAGTCACCTTCAATACTGCCAAAAATTGGTAGCGTGATAAGCATTCCCTGTTTGCGTTTAGAAAAAGGGCAGATGACCCAGAGGGTAGGCGGGCCACCAGGTATGATCCCAAGCGACCCACCGGGCATAACGGAGACCCTGGTGCCGCTCTGAGTTCAATGTGTGAGCCCTTTCTTAATTGATCTATCTTGGACTTTTGTAACTGAATCATCACCAACCCCGGCCCAATGCGCATATCGGCCCGCTGAAGGCCTCCTGTGTGGTCACCCTTGGAAGATCCCACTAATTTGCTAACGTGAAAAGCACCATAAAAGGCTGTAGTAAATCCTGCGACAAATAATGGTGCCTCAAAAGGCATGGAACAAACATTGGGGAGACTGTCCAAGAGCCCCCCCAGTAAGGGCACAGTTATGGGTTGCCTGGTGTCCCTTTTTGTGCCATCTAGTCAAGCCCAACCAGCCACTACCCTCTTAGTGACAAAGGAGTTCAGATGGGACTCCTGATTCTGTAGTTTTGCAAAGAAATGAAGAAGCGGACAGGTGTGCCTTTGCGCTTGAAACTGGTTTGCCCCTTTTTTTCAAATTATTTAAAAAGCCACAAACAGCTGGTGTAGAAAACAACTCTGTAATTTTTATCGACTGCAGAAAATGTCTATTGTAGGAATGATTTTTCGTATGCCCCCCTTGTGCATGTTGCTAGGGATGCTGCTACTAAAGAGGGGAGGGCGGGGCTCCAATCTTGCACCAATATGCTGGGAACTCTGTCATCTTCTCTGCCGCCTGGGGGTGGAACCTCAGAAAATCTTGCATCAATAAGCGAGATAGAGCGCCAGCTGCATTGTTATGGACCCCAGGTACATGACTTGCACAAAAGGTAATATTCTGTTTCAAACAGATTAAAACCAAGTGTTTAAGCAGACGGAGCACCAACATGCAAGTTGCCCCTTGTCTACTAATCGCCTCTACCACCGCCATGTTATCAGACCAGAATATTACTGATCTATCTTTGAATGTAAGGGCCCAAATGGTCCCAGCAACAATAATGGGGAACAGTTCCAAAAATGCTACATTTCTAGTAGTCCTATTTTCTAACCACTCAACTGTCCAGTCACCTCTGCACCTGTTGTTGCCCAGGATGGCTCCAAAACCTACACTGCCGGCTGCATCGGTGAATAAACCCAGAGTAGGACTAGGAATTGGACGAGGAGGCCAAATGACTGCCCCCTTAAATTCCCATAAAAAGGCATCCCAGATTTTTAAATCCTCCCTAACCTCAGCGACAGTCTGGTATGATGATGCTTCTCAGTCAGACCCACCATAGTCCTAGCCCTAGCGATAGACCTGGAAAAGAGGCGAGCCATGGGGATAATCCGCAAGGCAAAATTAAATTGACCTACCAGAACTTGCAGCTGATGTAGAGTGACCTTCTTTTGTGACAGTACTGAGCTTATGGAATTCTTAAAAGCCAGCAATGTATCAGATGGTATGCAGCACTCACCCGCTTTCAAATCTATCTCAATCCCCAGAAAAGTAATGCATGTTGTGGGTCCCTCAGTTTTCTCAAGAGCTAGTGGAACCCCAAATTCTTCAAACATGGAAGTCAAAGCCTGCAGGGCCCACAAGCACCTAGCCGACCCCGGAGGGCCCAGCACCAGGAAATCATCCAAGTAGTGTATCACTTCTTTATGCCTCGTGCACTTAGTGAAGATCAATTGCAACATGGAGCTAAACTGTTCAAAGTAACTGCAGGACACACTACAACCCATTGGAATGCATTTATCATGGAAATAAGACCCTCCAAATTGAAATTCTAATAAATGGTAATCATCTGGGTGAACTGGAAGGAGCTGAAAAGCCGATTCAATGTCCGTCTTTGCCAGAAGTGCCCCGTGATCTAAGTCGCGCAACATCACCAGGGCCTGGTCTACAGTTGCATATCGGACTGAGCATAGTTGAGGATCAATTGCTTCATTCACAGAAGATCCCAGAGGAGCTGAGAGGGTATGTATCAACCTCAACTGGCCTGGCTCTTTTTTAGGAACCACCCCCAAAGGAGAGCAGACAAAAAATTTTGCTGGAGAAGAAGAAAAGGGGCCCGCTAACCTCCCTAACAACATTTCCTTCTCTATCTTCCTTACAAATGCCAGAGGATTCCACAGGGCTGATAGTAAATTTTTGCTATACGGAATAGGAGGAACTTGTGAAGCAGGGATCCTGAAACCAAAAGAGAAGCCATTAAATAGGAGGTCTGCCGAGTCTTTGTTAGGATAGGACTGTAACCATGGGGGAAATACGTTAATCTGTATGGGTGATGGCAGAGATGAGTTAGGTAGAGGGCTTACTCCCCTCCTTAACCTTTTCCTTGGATTTCTTAATGCATTTGTACTCTGGATGGGAAGGATGACCGCAGAAGCAACAGGTATGTCTGAATTTGCAAGACCCTGGCAGGCGAGAACAAACTTTTCTATTGAATGCCAGGCACAAACCTTTTTTTATTACCGGTATATTGTGTGCAAAAGGGCTGCTTTCCAGGCAATTTGCTATTCACGCATTCCAGCCATACATACACTTCGGTTTGGTCCCAACCTATTTCCGGGTCCTCTTCCTTAGCCCACCTGAAGTCCCTATCATATTCCAACCAAGAATTACCCCCATACATATGTTGCGCTCTCAAAATCTTATTGGCGTAGAAAATCATTGATATTGCTAAGTCAGGCTTCTTCTCCAGTATGACAGACATATACACATTGAACCCAAACAACCAATTTGTTATGTTCGCTTCCACTCTGGTTTTTTATCACTAGAGGATGATGCCTTCCCATCCTTGCCTTTGACTTCTATCTCCCTTCTTTTAGCTCTAACAAGGGAAAAAATATCAACAAAACCTCCTTTCCAAATTTTTTCTTTTACCTCTGGCCCAACATGAGCCACAAGCTTACCTGGACGGGATATTAGCGTGTCTTGCCCGGCTACTGCTGCCGCAGTACCACCCCCAGATGTATTATTGTTGCTCTCAGTGATCTTACCTATTTCTATGCTGTTAGAGGTAAGAGACTGCACGCCCGGTGACAGAATGACACTCGGACCTGCCATCCCAGAAGGCGCTGATGTAGCACTGCGCTGCCGCAATTGCCTCGACCTGGCGTTTGAGTTCTGCCACTGAATTCTTTAGACTATCATTTGTGGCCCATGGAGTAGTAGGTGAAGCGGGGGTAGATGGAGCATTAATGTTAGACAACAGCTGCGCCACTGCCAGAAGTGATTGCGTGGTCCCATCCTGCGTAGGAACCTGGGTAGTAGAACTAGCTTGTCCTTGCAATGCCAGGGAGGGGACAATTAGTGTTGCGGCCTGGACTGGTGCTGCAGTGTGGACTACTGGCATTGCAGGTGGTACAGTTAAGGTTGACAGTGTCTGCAGAACGTCTGTTAAGATTGCCAAGACCCCTAACTCAGGTGTAGGTACTGCTCTTTGCTCTATTGACCCTTAAAGACACTGGTAATGTATCCGCCATAGGGGATTGCGCTGGAAGGGGAAATGATGCAGTAGCGTCAGCTGGCTGCTGAGTGCTTGAAACCTGCCTCTTACTTCTACGCTTAACAGGAGGGAATGCTGCGCGAGGTGGCACATGTGAGCGCCTAGGGCTTTCACTCTCTGTACAATTGTTTTCCGCGTCGGATGCAGAGTTTCCGCTGTCCGAATCCCCATTGCCCAATTTGGCCAACATTAATTTCAACAGCTGTGACAGTTCAGGGTCCCTGCCCTTCCTTTTACCAACCTTACTATGGTTACAAGCCATGATTTTTAATTGCAATTGAAATTGCCACAATACAGTATAACATATGATTTGCACATGCACAAAGAAAATTTACAACACAGTATTATTAAAATCCCAGCCTCAATTACTTTTCTAAACTTATGCGCACAATAATAATCATAAACAAGTAAACAGTGTCCTTACCACCAATACAACCCCACCCCTCAATTACCCCCCACTTACCCTGAGATGATGAGCGTTCCTGGCCCAGACCAGGCCGACGTTGCAGTGACAGAAAACTGGGCGTCACCCAGCTAGGTCAGGAAGGCTCAGCAGTAAGTAGGATCTGGAGGTAAGTATCGTAAAAAAAGAAGGAGGTACGAGGGAACAAGGGGCCTGGGGACCTGGTGGATGCAAGTTAGGCTGGAATTAAGCAAAAAGGTCTTAAATCCCCTGTAACTAGCAAACAACAGTAAATGGGGACCCTAAAAAAAAAAAAAAAACTTTTAATGAATTACTAATGTTAAAGGGTGCTTGTGATTTAAACAATTAGAGTCTCAAATCGCAGAGAGGCTCAAATAATAACAGAGACGAGACGCTCAAATAATAACCCCCTGGGAGAGGCGCCGCGCAGATCAACGCACACGTTTCTCTAAAGTCGCCGAAATTTCACTAAAGGCGCGTTTCACTAAAGGTGCTGAAATTTCTAAATAATAACCCCCTGCTATAATGGAGGCTCTGGGGGGCATAGAGGGGCGCCGTACCGAGCAATGCGTGCTTTTAAATAAGGGCGCCGAGTCGCGCCACCAGTTACCGTAAAATGCGGGCACTGCTGAGAGTCGGCCGCCGGACGGAGCAATGCGTGTCTGAGGGTAGGCTTGCGTGGAGATTTCTACTATTGGCGCTGAATCGCACCAGCAACCCCTTGGGATTTTTGACTAAGGCGCAGCGCAGCTTAAATCATAGGCCGAGAGGAGGGGCCAGGCGGAGCAATACGTGTCCGGGGGAAAGGCGCACGTTTCACTAGGAGCGCTGAGTAAACCTCCGGTCTGCCAAGCCAGCAAAGGGGTCCGGCATTTGCGAACCAACTGGTGAATCCAACGTTCCTCAGCACGGTCTCTCAAGCTGGTCCTGCTGAAAACTGCACAGTGCCGCCGTCAAAGCTGGTCCAGGAGCCCCGACCGCCATCCGTACACAAAAGGCAGAGCCTTTCTGGGGGGCACTTAAATAGCCCCCCCCTCCCTAGTGTACGGCGGCCGGGGCCTGGAAGTGACGCTACCCCTGCGTGCCCCCCAAGTCTATACTTTCCGCCCCACACCTTGCAAGGTGTGAGGGCAGAAGTCCCTATGGCCAACCCGACGCACAACTAGTGCAGGAGGTTGGCCCACGGCGGCCCGAGCCCTAAGAGACCACGCTCCCCCCATTTTGGGGGCAGGGGGGCACTTTACCACAAGGATCTCAAGTTTCCCATTTCCATGGGCAAGTAGCTCACCCAGCCCAGGTCCTTTTTTTTTCCTTTACATACTGGGATTTGTAGTGCAAACTTTCTGAAGGGATAGAACCGACTGCATATCTCAGAATGAAAAAACAACACTTGGACTAAATGAGTGGAGCAGGGAAACTTCAAAGCTTGATCAGGGGCAGTGTCAGTAACTTCTGCTTAAGCCTGGAGGTGGTGGCCCTGCCTCAGTTCCCTCTTCCACAAGTGTCCCACAGCAGAACAGAACATGGTACAAGGCAGGCAGTGAGGGATCAGGGTGACACACCTCAGCTAGTCTGCGAACTCTGCAGGAGAGTGGCCACCTGGGGAACAAGCTCTCTCTTATGCTGCCAGGAATGGCCACTGCACCAGGCAGAGCTCTATTATTGGCAGATAAGATTTGATGCAAGTGGCAGTAGAGATAGTGGAGACAGGAGGGGTAGACAAAGCAGGAGAGGGTCTCAGAGAGTGCTTGTGGCCCTCCCCGCCTGTCTCTTGGCATTAAAATTCAGCTGATTTATTGGAACCTGACCTGCATCCAAGCAACTCAGACAGGAGCTTGTTATACACTAATGCTATCGAAGGCAGCTGATTAAAAAAAAAAAACACACACACAAAAAAAAGCCACAGCAGTGGCAGACTACTACAAAGCACCTAAAAATGAACATGCTACTATGGCAAAGGGTTTGCACAAACAGCAACATATCAATTGTGTAAAGCTTCAAAATACTTCGACCTGGGGCTGACAAGGGTGTGATGCAATCACGTTTTTAGGTCTCGCCTAGGCAGCACATGATCTGACTGATTGAGACGTGACGTATTCAGTTAATGGCATTTGGCACGCTCATCTGTTTCCATTTGTTCTTTCATGTGTCTTTCAAGATGCCTTGGTTTTGTGTGGTGAATACTTTACATGTGTCACACCTTTTGGGTTGTTGGTCACTCCTATGGGTACTGTCCCTGTTACATGTATTCTTTCGTTCTTGCTGATTTAGGATGCTTCGGTTAGACTATTTTCTTGTTTGTTCTTGTGTTTTTTGTGAAATGAACGCATTTAATCGGATGCGCTTAATTTGACAGTATTTGCAGTTCTTTTAATAGAAATGCGTTCCAAAGGTATTTTTTATTTAATGTGTTATATGTTTGTGTTGTATTTTGTTATTGCTTGCTTTGTTGTGTTTTTTTTTTTTATATTTGTATTGAAATATGCCTAATTATACCATAGCCCATATTAGCGGTTTGGTATTGTTTGCTGTGTTTCGGGAACTACAAGTGATTCTAAAAAGTATATGTATTTACTTTTACTGTAATGCTTTTAATCAGATACCTTTAATCCAACTGGATTTTCACTTTTCATAATCCTAATGAGTTACAACTTTTTTTGGCAGCAGGTCCTCAACTTTCAGGTGCAGAACTAGCCGCGGGGGCTTCACATTTTCATCTCCCTGTCAATCTACCACCTTCCACCCCTTCCCCCCCACCCCCTCACCCACCAACATACCAATTTCGATGCTTGTTTGAATGGAGTTACCTGGAAACAATGGGAAGTGATTTCATGAAAGGAAACAGGGCACTGGTATTGGCATTAAATGCTATGGCTGCTCCCAGCAGATGGTCCCCTGATGCAGTAGTGCAGAGATGTCTATACTGTTGAGTTGCACACTGACACAGGACAGCCACTCCTTTTTGGGCACCTGTGGCTGCTGCTAAGTGTTGCACTTTGTTTGGGATGTTCAGTAGAGATTTTATAGTTATATAGGATCTCAGCAGCTCCTCGGCCCCTGTAGTGAAATATGTGTTTTGACCACTGACTTTGTGTTGCACCACTTTGCACCTGGATTAGCTGTCCAATGTTTACCAGTTACAGACTACATTTTGTATTCAGTTTAGCCTTAGATTCATTCTGCCTATTGACTTTATCGTAGCATTAGACACTGCCATGTTAAAGGCTGCCCGTAATTGTCCACATTGTAAACTGTGCATTCTGTCTTGTTTTTGTGCTTTCTCTCACCAAGGGCTTTGGTTGATAAGGATGTACTCAGACGGCAGGGAACTTTCTTGTTTTGACTTGACATCTTGGGAGTGTGGCCAAACCCCAATGTGTTATTTTCAAAGCATACCTAAACTAGCCAGCATGTCTGAATACTTCTTGCGAAGGGTTTTTCCAGAAAGCTCCTTTGGTTTTTAAGATATAAAAAGATCCAAAGCGACCGTAAGAGATGGAGTGGCCTCAATCAGGATTCAGACGTCGGATGCCTGATATAGAGTTCCCGTGAGGGCGGAGACCTCTATTTCTCTCAGTCGAACGGGATCATCGGCTTGCTGGCATGAGAAAGATGAAGCACCTGACAGGCCCTACGGTGATGCATTTTTAATTCATTATTTGCTTTGCATTATAATGTAGATACATATATTTGCTGTGTATATTGCAGTGTAGAATCATTTTGGTATGTTTTCATTTCATTGCTGTGACTCTTTTTAAACGTGTGCTTTCAACATGCTAATCTCCTTTTAGGAACCTCGCGTAGTGAAATAATAAATGTCTTCTTTGGACTAAGAAGTGCATTCCAGAGATTTTTGTCAGCTCGGTCATTAGTGAAAAGCAAAACAGCCCCCTGGAGGCATCAGTGACACAAATTGGCCTTAAGAGCTATGTGTGGGCCCATTAGCATAGAGAAACATTTTTGAGAGTGGTGTCTTAGGCATTGCGGCTATAGTGAAAAAAGGTGATATTGTGTAGAAGGTGTTGGGTATCAAATCAATGTTTTTACATCTAACGGATCAAAAGTTCTAAAAAAATTGACGACGTGTTAGTGCACGATGGAAGGACCTATTCAAAGGTTAACTGGGTCATCTTTCATTGCTTATTTCTGTATTTGGTCGTTCACATGGTACTAATAAGGTGAAATGTTTGCACCAAACAGTAATACCATTTGCAAAATTTACAAAATAATGAATTAACACTTTTTAAAAAATGTGCTGCATAATTTGCCTTTTCTTGTTGCATAATTTAGTGCTCCCATGCTCCATAATTTCAGTGAATTTGATTATAGGCACTGGTTCATAGAGGTTTGGCTGTGACATACTTTAAAAGTATTCCTGGCTTCTGAATTTGAGAAGTATGTTAGATGTATCCCTCCTGTCGCCCATTAACTGGCTCTTTGCCTTTTGACCTTGGGCAATGCCCACTGCCCTTCAGGTAGACATACGCTATACAATCACCATATGCATTCCCACCTCTGCAGTCTATTCTGCAGATCTAATCTTACCACTGCTTGGCATCAGTTCTAAATACCCCATTATTTTATTCTTGTGAAATAATTTTTCGTATTATGGGATGGATGGACTCTGCTGTTCTTTTGGTGGCAGCAGCATTTGTTGACTCCAGAAACCTGTCCCTCCGAGGCGAAAGGTGCCCACGCAACAGGCAGTAATACATCTTCTCCGTGGAGCCCAGCAATCCAAGGTGGTGATTAAAACACCCAAGTAGACAGGTGACACTCTCAATCTGCCAGTTTACTTTACTTGCCTTACCTTTCCCCTAACCACACCCCCTCTCTGTAACTACAGCAACTGCCTGGCTCACACTGTTAGCTGATATTGCGGCCTTCTTACAAAGAGACATTGTTAACAAACACAAGACATTTCATTTTAAAGAATCAGTACAGTTTGTGGAGCGGGGGTACTGGGCCAGGGACAAGGCTTTCAGTGGGCCAAGCGCCTCACTGAAAAGTCCCACGTAGTCCTTTGTTTAGCCGTTCATATTTTTCTTTAAAAATGAGTACATGCTTGTAAATGTCTTAAGTATGTTATACTATAACAAGATAGATAACTAGTGAGGTAAGGCATCTGCAGCAGGAATCAACCTTGAGGGCACACGTTCACGTATTCCCAGGTCAGGTGTGAGATTTTAAGTAGGCCCATTTATTTTGGTGGTTCTTGCTGTTTTTCTATTGAAAATGAGTACTACAAATCATGAGAATAATGCTTGGCACAGCATCTGCAAAAAAAAAAAAAGTGCAGTCATGTGTTCACACGCAGTATGCAAAAACAACATGATCCGAAGTTGCCCCCAATAAAATCCAGTCTGTGATTTGCAGAGGTATCAATCTGTCAGCCTCTAATTCATTTGTTCCTCAGTCTGTTGTTATAAAACCCCATTAGCCATCATGTGCAGACCCGGAACCACTTGCAGCAGCAAAATGAGCAGCCTAGTGACCATACATCATCCTACCAGTGTCAGTAGACCTATATCTTGTAGGCAGAGAGAAAACCAATCTAGGGAGGACATATTGCTCTAAAACAGCCTGGGCAGAGATCGGACTAGCCTAGAAAGATAGAACCAGAGTGTGCAGATATGAAAACAGCATGGCCGGAGGAAGAATCATCCTGTACAGCAATATCAGCATTTATGTATTCACCCCATCCCAGTAAAGGCACACACATGCATTCAGATCATGGGAATGCAAAAACAGACCCTTCTCTGCCTCTTGGACATTTTTGTCTCACTTTGTTTTTCACAGAGAGCCGAGGGTTTTACATAAATGATCTTGCGACTAAAGTATGGTTCTGACACTAGTGGGTAGTTTGTCACCTATAAACACATAGAGTACCATTGTAGTCAGTAATGATAAAAAGCTAACCCAGCCCCACGTCTGTCAGAATCTTGCACAGTGTCAAAAAGTCGATAAAAACCCCTGTTTCTCATAAAGGAGTGGGATATGGGATAATGAGGTACCATATGATCTAAACTTATCTGCTCGTTCTGAGCGTGGGATCCTGGTCAACCATCATAAAGTCATCAGGATTCCGATTTAGATCATGGGTCCAAACATAGTCTACATACGGGAAGGTTACTTGCTCTGGCAGTCACTATGCTTGAAACCAATCTGGCATATGAAATGAGAATGTTGTTCACTCTCTGCTCACAATGCTACTTTGTGCCAAGCAAGAAGACAATATATGACTTTAGTTGGTACATGCTTTTTTACAATTTGGATGAAAACAGCAACTTCGGTTAACCAGTATAGGGACTAAGTTGACAGAAGTAAAATTCCAGCAGATGACCAGCAGAGTACACCCCAATCCAGAGGAAAAATGTATCCAGTCACCATGCCAGAATACATCTCATCATCATAGAATGACAGTATGTCACACTGATGCCCTAATGTATGCTAACTGTAAGCCAAACAACACATACTCACTGGTGCGCTACTTATCCCATTGTATTGTTCTTGAGCCATAACATAACCACTTGTTGCACCATTAAATACAATCACTGTGCAAGCAGATGGGATAGTTTTTTTTCAAGTACAACACAGGTACGAGGGACATCCCTGTAATTTGGACACTATTGTGCTCCAGGATCAGAAGCTCCTCAAACTGACCTCATGGGTGTTGGAAAGAAGGCTTCTCAGATTAACGAGGTGTCTTGCGTTCTTGGACATGGTTTCATATCTGAGGGCCAGGGTTCATATAATTTGGGATTCTTGTTGGTAAGGGGCCCAAAAACACAGTTTAAAGCAATTGTTCAACATTTTCTTGAGGCCAAGAAGGAGCATGTCTTTCACGTTTTCAATATAGTATTAAGGAGGGTTGGACTGTATTTTTTGCTCACTTCTTTTTGAAAGCCATTGCTAAAACGTCTTAATTCTTCCCTTCTGTGTCAATGTAGAGTGATCCTTGGTGCAATGCATTTTTCTATAAAACGCAGTCACATTCTCACATCCTGGTTAAATGTCCTCTAGGTTGCTTTTCTTGACAGTATTGCTACCATTATCTTGTAGAGAACGTATTAAATGTCTCTCATTTAACGTAACTGTGGAGCTCTGCCAAGTGTTCAGAAAGGTAAGTATGAGAAAAGGGAGCTTTAGGACTTCAACACTATTAAACTAGTAGTAGCGGTAAATGTGCTCACTGTTGCTTCAGGAAAGATTATCTAGATGTTGGGTGTGTACAGTGAATCTAAAAGGAAACTAATTTTCATATTCAGTGGTTATCGTCTACAGAGTGTGTGTCTTGCTGTTGGATCCACCCTGTATTTCTACCGTGTCCGTTCGTTCGTTCCCTCCCATTGTCCTTGTTTGCTTGACTACTACCACCCTCTCTCCCGCTGGCTATATTGCCCCCATCCTCCATAGCAAGCACTGGCAAAGCCTGTAGGCCACATCTATGCAAGAGCTATTAGCTTTGTCAATGTATTCTAGCCAAGTTGTACAGCATCGCAACTGCTGTGTAGCATGGCCAAAGAGCACTATACCGTGTCCAGTGCTGCCCACATCAAAGAACATATTTTTCTAGTGTTTAGAGGCATTGCACAGCGCAGCTCTGCTGCTGAACAAAATGGCCAAAGTACACTAACAAATGCAATAGCTCCGGAAAGGCAAGGTCTACTGCAAGTGCCACTGCTTCTTTTTTATTATTCATTACAATGTGAATAAACATAATAGGAATATCAACTGTCTGTCGTATTGATATTTGGACCCTGATTTTGGAAGAAAGTATTTGGGACAGAAAAAAATGTACTAAAGCCAAATAAGATTCTGGTGTCAAATATTAGTTTTAAATATTTCTCATACTGATATGGTAATTTACCACGCATATCTTAACATATTTTTTTCACAAGACCCACAAGTTTCTAGGAACACGAAATATGCTAAGCTTTCTTTCTCTCACAATATATTTACGGTTGAAACTTAAGATTCTTTTGAACGGTTATAACTAAAGCTATCAATTCTAATTCCACTTTAATAACTTGGATTACAATCTCTTTATGCAACCTAATAAAGGCCTGGAAAATCATCATTCCACTACAACAATTCCTTTATGTTTCCATTTGCCCAAAGGAGTACCACATACTATGGACCCACCACCTACAGAGTGAAAATAATGCTTGTTTAAAAAAAAAAAAGCCAGAATTCCATGTCAGAGGATTTAACTTGGCAGCAGCTCAGCCGAATCCCAATATTGCACATGTTTGGCTTCCATTCATGCATATCAAAAACAAAATCAGGTGATGGGTTTAGGATTTACAGTTTATTTAGGGAATGAAACATTTGAACTGTTACTTCTCCCCAGTTTCATCATTTAAACATTACGTCTGTCCACAGAACCGTGTGCCTACTCCTTCTCTGTGTTCAAGTTCTGTCCTGCCAGGGTCACGAATGCTAAAGCAACAAGCAGATTTAGCAGTTGAAATGTGGGATGCTGACCTAAGGGGTGAATTAGTCAGGTAACATAACAGACCATGTAACTGTTTTACACCTTTGCCTATAATAACCTAAAGCGAGTTTCAACTTCTATTATTGTATATCAATGGCCATAGTGTTTCTTCTGTCAGTTCGGAGAAGACAGCCTGAATTAAAACTCGAATCATGTTTAAACAGTTGTATGTATTTTAATGTGTACCATAAAAAATAGCCAAATCATTATTTCCTTTCGTAGATGCCTTTATGGGTAAGGCTATACCGCCTTTGAGCGAAGATAGAGAATGCAACACCTAACCTCACGCAACACCATCTGGTGGAACATGAGCATAGCGCAGCATACAGGCTTAAACTTAACCTTGACACCCTGGACAGAGACCGCAAAACTTGCTGCTTTGCTATACTAGCTGGCCCTCGCATAAAAGCTTGGCTTCAATCTAGTGATGCGCAATGAGGACGCCTGAGAGAGGCTCCTTGTATAGAAGCAGTATGATTCGAATACACTTACCACACTCTAAAGCATGGGGAACGCTGAAAGCTGAGGCCAAGCCCAGGGCTCTTTCACTTTGAAGTGACCACAACTTAACTTGTGATTTTTTAGGTCTGTTTCACAAGAAGACCTTCCCCAGCCCCCTGCTTCTTTTGCCCCATTGTCAGACATGTTCACAATAATTATGTAAAGGACTTAGGAACATATGCCACTCTCCCTGAAATTATGGATATACAACAAAACATGCCAAAGATGAGTGGTTTCTTAATGGGTGTGACACATGGCAAATGGAATTCACAGTGCGCCGTCACAAAATCATCACATCGCACAAAAGAATCTGATTTACAGTTTTTTTTCAAATGAACAAGTTACTTACCTTTGGTAACGCTTTTTCTGGTGGATATAGTAGCTACCTGTGGATTCCTCACCTTATGAATTCTCCCAATGCACCAGCATTTGACAGACATTTTCTTCCTAGCTATTCACGTCGACGAGGACATCATAATTGCACGGCTCCGCACGTGACTCCGTCTGACATCACTGTGGCAGTAAGAAGTCCTCTAAGGGCGTGTTGACGTTAGTTTCACCATTTCTTACTGCCTTCGAGGCGAACAGGTGAATACCGACTTCACAAGAACAATATATATACTAATCTAAATACAAATATAAACCACAATATTTGTTTATATAAAACACCAAAAACATATATACATTTATAATAAAATAAGTCTTGGTCTGACAAGACAGGCAACGGAGAGGCGGGTAGGACTGTGAGGAATCCACAGGTAGCTACTGTATCCACCAGAAAAAGCATTACCGAAGGTAAGTAACTTGTTCTTCTGATGGATACAACTACCTGTGGATTCCTCACCTTACGAATAGAATCCCAAAGCAGTCCCGCACTCGGAGGTGGGTGCTTGACCGGTCAAACCAGAAATCCTGCAAAACAGAATGCGCAAAATGGCCGTCCCTCCTAACTTCGGAGTCTAAGCAGTAATGCTTTGCGAAAGTGTGGAGGGAAGCCTAAGTTGCGGCCTTACAAATTTCAGCAACTGGGACACCTCTAGCCAAGACCGAAGTAGCAGACTTAGCTCTGGCGGAATGGGCTCTAATAGCTTCAGGGGGAACCTTCTTTGCCAGTGAATAAACAAATCTTTATGCAAAGAATGACCCACCTGGAAAGGGTTCGCTTGTGGACTGCCTTGCCCCTCATCTTGCCCACATATGCAACGAAGAGTTGATCATCAACTCAAGCGTCTCTTGTCCTCTCAATGTAGAAACTCAGAGCCCTTTTTGGATGCAAACAATGAAGTCTTTCCTCCTCCTTTGATGGATGAGGAGGAGGGTAAAAGGATGAGAGTGTTATAGACTGACCCATCTGAAAGGAAGTGACCACTTTAGGAAGGAAAGCAGCTCTGGTTCTCAGCACCACCTTGTTAGCATAAAAGGTTGTAAAAGGAGGTTTCACACTAAGAGCCTGAAGCTCACTCACACGCCTAGCTGACGTGAAAGCCATTAAGAAAACTGTCTTTAAAACCAAAAGCCCCAACGGGCAAGAATGCATAGGCTCAAACGGTGAACCCATTAAGAAAGTCAGAACCAAATTCAAATCCCAATGAGGCATGATAAACGGAGTGGGAGGAAACTTTTTAATCAAACCTTTCAGGAATCTAATAACTATAGGGGACTTAAATAATGAAGGTTGATCAGGAAGGCATAGAAAGGCCGACAGTGCTGATAAATAACCTTTCGCAATCGCAACTGCACATCCCTTCCGTGCCAAGGAAAGGGCAAAAAGCAAAACATCAGACAAATGGGCCTTTAAGGGATCAATTTGTCTCTCTTCACACCAAGCAACACATTTTGCCTATCTGTTAGCATAGACAGTCTTGGCGGAGTGTCACCTGTCCGTTAAGATAACATCCACCACTTCTGGAGGGAGAGAAAAGGAACTCAGATTGCCCGGTTCAATCTCTAGGCATGTAGGTGCAGGCTATGGAGGTGGGGGTGTAGGAACCTGCCCCTGCGACTGACAGAGGAGGTCTGCCCTGAGAGGGAGACGGAGCGGAGGGCACAGTGAGAGTTGGAGAAGGTCTATGTACCACACCATTCTTGGCCAATCCAGGGCTATTAAAATGACTTGAGCACAATCTTGCCGAATCTTCCTCAGAACCTAAGGAATCAAGGGTATGGGGGAAATGCGTAAAGCAACTGGTCGCACCAAGATATCTGAAACACGTCTCCCAACGCTCCCGTCACCTGATACTGGAGGCTGCAGAACGACGGTTAGTGTGCTTTCTCCTGAGTGGCAAACAAGTCTATCTGTGGAGATCCCCACCTCCGGAAGATGTGAAGAACCAGGTTGGATGGAGACGCCACTCATGATCAACCGAGGAATGGCAACTGAGACTGTCCGCATGTACGGTGAGTACCCCGGCCAGATGGTTTACAACTATGCAAATCTGATGGTCCTGCGCCCAGGACCAGAGCCACAGAGCTTCTCTGCAGAGAAGATACGATCCTACTCCCCCCTCTTGTTGATGTACCACATCGCGATATTGTTGTCTGTCAAGACTTGCACTGACTGACTGCAAATGGACGAGAGGAAGGCCTTGAGCGCCAGACGTATTGCATGCAGTTCAAACAGATTGATGTGAAACATCTGTTCTACTGGAGACCAAAGGCCTTTGATCTTCAGGTCCCCCAGATGAGCTCCCCACCCTAGAGTGGAAGCATCCGTTATAACCGTGGTCACCAGAGGTGGGAGGCAAAACGGCCTTCCTTGGGAAAGGTTGCCGCCCACAGCCCTTCACCGTAGATCCACTGCAGCATCTCTGGAGATCGTTATCGACTCCTCGAGATCGCCTTTGTGTTGAAACCACTGCTTGCGGAGGCACCACTGAAGTGCCCTCATGTGCCAACATGCAGAATGCAAGCAGCGAATAGACCGAGCAGACGTAGGACCTTAACAGCTGCTCCCTTTTGAAACACTGGCATCAACGCCTGAATGGCCTGAACCTGCTAAGGCAGAGGGTAAGCCTGATTCAATGTTGTTAAAAGTACTGCCCCTATGAACAGGAGGCGCTGAGAGGGCTCCTGGTGAGACTTGGGCACGTTTACCGTAAAGCCCAGTTTGAATAACAACTGTTTTGTCATTTGCAAGTTTTGCAGCACACGCTCTGGGGACCTGGCTTTTATCAGCCAATCATCCAGGTAGGGGAATACAGATACTTCCTTCATTCTGAGGTCCGCTGTAACCACCGCCATCACCTCTGTGAAGACTCGAGATGCGGAAGTAAGACCAAAAGGAAGGACTGCAAACTGGTAGTGTTGCGACCCTACCACAAACTGGAGATACTTTCTGTTCGACTTCAGAGTGGGCATATAAAAATAAGCATCCTGCAAATCGACAGACATCATCCAGTCTTCCCTGTTCAATGCCAGAAGCTCCGGTGTTAGAGTCAGCATCTTGAATTTCTCCTGTTTGAGGAACCAATTAAAAATCCTCAGGTCCAGGACAGGCCTTAATCGACAGGAAATATCTCGAATAGCATCCCTGACCCCTTTCCTGCTCTGGAAATAACTACAATGCACCCTTTAATAAAAGGACTTGCACCTCCAGCTGAAGCAACAGGAGATGATCTTCTGTGCAAAACGACTGATGGGGAGGGATGGCAGGGGGAAACTCCCAAAAAGGAAGGGCATAACCTTTCCCCACAATATTCAGCACCCAAGAGTCTAATGTGACTTACTCCCACTTGTGGGGAAAATGAAATAGCCTTCCCCCTACTGGTGAAATATGATTCAAGATGGAGAGAAAAATAGGGCTGCTTTCCTTGTTGGGTTCCCCCAGAGAAAGAAGCTGAGACGGGAGGCTGCTGAGTGGCTCCTCATGTTCAAACCCTCCCCTGCCCTCTATAAGACCTATAGAGAGGGTTGTGAGACTGCTGCATGCTGGACTGTGGCCTTCCACGAAAAGAGGACCCACGGCCAAACCCCCTGAACCTTTGAAAAAATCTAAAGGGTGTGGATCCTGAAGCCTGGAGTCCAAGGACCTTGCAGTAGCCCTGCTGTCTTTAAAACGCTCCAAAGCCGAGTCGGTCTTGGATCCAAACAACTTCTCGCCATCAAACGGAAGGTCCAACAAAGTTGTCTGAACATCCGTGGAAAAGCCAGAAGACCTAAGCCATGCATGCCTCCCGGTCGCCACCGAAGTGCCCATTCCCCTGGCAACTGAATCAGCTGTATCCAAACCAGACTGGATAAACTGCTTGGCCGCTGCTTGAGTGTCCAACAGGAGCTCATCAAACTGCCCCTGCACATCCGGAGGCAAGCTTGGCACCACAGCTCTTGCTGTGTCCATCAGGGCATGAATATACCTCTGCAGCACACAGGTAGCATTGACCGACTTAAAGGCCATACTGCATGAGGAGAAACCCTTTTTTGCTGTTTGCTCCATCTGTTTAGACTCACTATCCGATGGAGTTGCAGGGAGCAAACCAGGTGCAGATTGGGCAGAACAAGATGCTTGCACTACCAAGCTCTCAGGTGTTGGATGCTGAGACAAAAATTGTGGATCCCCAGGAGCAACTCTGTACCTACTAGCAACAGTCCTGGAAAATGCTGGAGTCATGACAGGTTTCCTCCAAAAGTCTAAAATGGGCTCAGTAAGAGCATCATTAAAAGGCAGTAGGGGCTCCGCAGATGTAGCGGAAGGATGCAACACCTCAGTCAAGATGTTCGTCTTCACCTCTGATGCTGGGAAAGGAAGTTCCAAGTATTCAGCAGCCTTGCTAATCACACTGTGATAAGATGCTGCCTCCTCTGTGAATTCGCCAGGGGATGAAAGATCCCACTCAGGGGGGTGTTTCTAGGCCACCTGCAGAGTCCAGACCCTGAAATTCCCCCATAGGCTCAGGAATCTCCCCTTCCTCCAACAGCTGTTGCCGATACTCCTGCTCCTCCAAGAGCCTCAAAGCTCCCTTCCTTACCCTCAGTCTGGCCTCCAACCGTGGCGTCGACAGAGAATTAGCTGACGTCAATGACACCGGTTTCAAAGCAGATGGATTCTCCAGCAGAGGAGAGGGTGCAGATACACTGCGTCCTGATCGGGATCCATCTGGTGCTGACTCCATCGGTGCCGTCAGCAACATTATCTGGGGCGAGAATGTCATTGGTGCCAAACCAACACCTTCAGCTGGATAGAAGAGTACAAACGGGGCCTGTTTGTACAGCAAAGGCAAACCCAGTGAAATTGTAACTAGACAACAAGAACACCTTTGAAACAGTAACTGTTCGAGAGCCAGGAAAAACCGCTAGTGTCGAAGGCATGAAAAAAGGGAACTGACGTCAGCACGCCGGCGAGAACTTCTTATTGCTACGATGAAGTCAGACGGAGTCGCATGCGGAGCCATGCAACTGTGACGTCGTCGTTGACGTGAAGAGCTAGGAAGAAAATATCCATTGAATGCTGACACATTGGGAGAATTCATAACGTGAGGAATCCACATGTAGTTGTATCCATCAGAAATGTATGTTCATTAACTTGCATCCTTACCGCTAATGCAGTGTTATAAACGGGAACGTACTGTGGGATACAGAGTACCTGCAATTATTCGATTTAACAGGTACGTTCAAGCACTTTTGAGTAGGGATGTAATGCTTTTCAAGGGAGTCTACTGGCACTTGCCAGTGGCAGACATGAACACTGGCATAATTAGTGCTTTCACTTCTACGTTTTAATTTCAAACATTGTATTTCTGTGCTCCCTGGAGTGACGTGCAGACCTTAGTACAAAAGAATTTTAACAACTGCCTTCATGCTAATGTTCTGTGGTTTATGCAGCTGTGGAGTAACACTTAGGCCCTCATTACAATGCCAGATTTTCCGTGGCTGTCCTTCTGCCGCGGAGCCAGGACAGCCTCATTACGAGTTGGTGGGCTTGGCAGACGCCAAGACTCCACAACTCCGCCTGGTCCGCAGGTGCGGTCACACAGCTGTGGACGGCGGTTCGCCTGCCGGATTATGAGGCTGCAAACCGCCAGGCTTTCCGTGGTGGTCACCCCACCATGAAAACCCTGGCGGTCACGAACCCAGTGACAGGAATTGTCATGCCGTGGGCTCCCGCGGCGTCCCCTGCTCTGGCCTGGGGCGAGGTCGGAGGCCCAGCCTTGGGCTTCGGGCCTCGCTGCGTTCAACGTGCGGCATGGATGTCTCCCATTTCCCCCCAACGGCCCTTCACTTACCGGATGCCCTGGTCAAGGACTCTTCCTTTGTTCTTTTTTTTCCTTTTTCCTTGTGGGCCATGTTTTCTTCTTCCCAGCATTCTGATTTTGTTTCCTTGCATGCATCTTGTTTCCTTTTCTAAAATGGTGCCTTTTTCTGCCTTTTTCTATGGCTACTTTCCCAATCTAAGATGGTGTTCTTGCTTCTTCCTGCATGTCACTTCCTGTTAAGTAGTATACAAGGGGTCAGATTCTTGATCTCTTTGCGTTGCAACACTTCCCTTGGTGGTGATCACGCTCCGGCTGTTTTTTTTCTTGATTCCAGTTTTTGTTCCAGCTTTTCCTGTTTTTCCCATTTTTCTTTCCTGGCGTTGGAGTTCTGACTTTTGACGTGTCCTTCTTTTTCTGTTCCAGGGAGTTCCAGTCTTAGAGGTTTTTTCCCTTAGGGGGGTTTTCCTCTGGGACTCTTTCTGAAGAGCAAGGATTGTTATGGCATACCAGTGGCAGCAGCACCATGGCTACCGGAAGGGGTCGACCTTACATCGGCCAGAGCAGGACCTACAAGAACCGCAGTCGCACCACAACTCCATCTGACCAGGGCGGTAAGAGGAAGGTGTACCGTGACAGATTGAAATGCCCAAAACCCCAGTTTTGGTCAAGGATCATGGAAGACTCTTCAACAGTTGTTGAGGAGGCAAGCCAATCTTTACTTCAACTTCAACTTTGACTATTTAACAACAAGCTGAGGAAGTACAACAGCTACGAGCTCTATTCCTGTTGCTGGCACACACATGTCCCCACACATGCACACCCCCCACCCATCCACACACTCACAAACATTCCACAAGCATGCATTCACATACACAACCATTCAGCATATGCATACATCCACACAGACACCCCCACTCATTGGCTAACATGCACTCAGGCACCCCCACTCACTCGCAAACATGCACTCAGACACCCCCACTCACCCGCATTCATCCACACAGATCATCCACACAGACACCCCCATACACGGACACACACATTCACATTCACTCGCATATACGCACGCATTCACCACCCACCTCCGCAGACAGCACACAACCACCCACACACAGACACCCTCCCTCCCACCCCCCTTTTCGGACACCCACTTACCTTCTCTGTCAATGAGGATGTCCGGGAGGGAATGGGTCCTGGTGGGCTTGCATCGCCAGCACCACCTCGCCAGCAGGACTCTGCCAAGATGTATTACGGCTTGTAATCTGGCGGGCGGAGTCCTGCTGCCCTGGCAGTGCTGGCAATGCACCTGCTACTTCGGAGTCGGACTTCCACCCAGAAATGGGCGGAAGTCCTTCAAGGACTCCTATTATGGCGGGCAAAAGACTGCCAGCACTGTCAGTCTTTTGCCTGCAGCGGCTTCGGCAGTCCTGGAAAAGGACCGCCGAAGTTGTAATGAGGCCTTAACATTTAAATCCACTCTTGTCATAAGGTGTGAGACAAGTTGCTTTACTGATTTATTGAATTTGAAACATTGTGGAATCAGGCAGCTATAATTGAGTCAGATCTGGGCCTGCCCCAGTGTAATTTGCCAACATTGGGAAGCATTCATATGTAGCCTGCTTTCCACATGGAGTGGCGAGCTGCAAAAGGTGGTATTGAGGGGGATGGGGGAAAGGGATCTCATTAGGTAAAGCGTGCAATCGTTTTGACCTGTAGTAAGAATTGTGGGCTTTTAACTGTGCACACCTCACGCCCATCACTTTCATTCATTCATGGACTTGCCTTTCTAAAATCACTTGCTGTCTTTAGTGAATGCTTCATTTTTGGCCCCCCCTTCGGGCGGTTTTGTTACCGCCTTGCACACTGATCCTGCTACAAGGATAATTGTATGATTGCCAATATTGTTTGCTGTGAGCGAACTACTTTTTTTTTGTCCCTCCCCTTCGCACATGATGGCCATGGCCCTCACAGCGCAAACTCGATTGCTGCATATCTGTGAACAGTTGTTCTATCGGGAGAGCTTCTGTGCAGCCCTCACGATTAATGAAAGTATTTTGACAATTTCTCTGAATCACCGCAATGATGGAGACTGCCACGCACTTTAGCACTTGGAAGGTCTGACACAGCGAAGCAAATACAGAAGTGTGTTGAGTTATACCATGCCTCACCGTGTAAGGGCCTGCTCCGCCCAGTGTTTATACGACTGTGACAGTGGCTGCTCAACCGGAGGTGGCATGCTGCAGGCAGTCTTTGTGTTAAGCTGCTCTCCCTCCAAGCCTCACTCTGCCCTCACTGCATGTTGCTCAGGAGCAGCTGGCCCCTCCTCCTTGCAGCTTGGAATTCGAATTCAAGTAATGATGTTTATTTTTTTTATTTTTACACTTCGCACTTTTGATCTTTACAAGCAGATGTCCGGAGGTACGTGTTAACTTCATGAAAATCGAGCTCATCAAAGATGGCTGTATCGCCTGCATCATCCCTACATAGAAGTTCCATTGTACTTTCTTTATGTTTATGACTGACGTAAGCCTTGTACGCCTCGCGGAACGCGTTTATTTTTGTCACGTGACTCATCTGTCATTCTCTAAGCCTGTCATTCTTTTTAAATGTTTGTCAAATAAATGTAGTAATTACATTCCTGCAATTGCAAATTACAGTCCTTTTTACGTCGAGCATGCTGCAGATAGAGAAAGAAGGTAAATGGAAATGGTTTAGTTTTATGCAGGGACACTGGAATTTTGGTGCAGGAAAATACCAAATTATATGGCACGGTAGACCAATTTATGTGGCAAGAAAAGTCCAGTTATCAATTTACTACACCAATAGCTCTAATGCAAGCAAATGCGAGACCTAATTCATTGTAAATGCTTGTTTTCCCGTCTAGCTATTTCTTTTGTTGGAGTCTCATCCCGGCTGGAAGTTATCTGTAGCTAACACACAAATGCCAATGTCAGTGAGGGAAACCAAAGCACTCACCATAATAATTGCTTAAGAGAAATTATGACTTGAAAGTAAGATTCTGACTTTGTTCAACCCCCCTACGTAAGAGGGATGCATGCAGTATAACAGTATCACATGTATCGGTGTGTAGTAGTAATTAAAATAATAATGATTTAAATAGAACTTGCTAATTTATATTTTATTTCGTTTGTAGGGTTACTCTTCCTAATGTAGGGTTCCAGAGCACTTTATATGTCACACACATATTAAACAGCGACAATCATACACAAAGGTTACAAGGTGTGGGAATCAAAACATATCTATACTGTATCCATTGTATGTGAAGAGTACTTGGTCTGCAGAAAGAAAAAGACAAGATTTAAAATGTAACAATGGTTGGAGGTTGTCTGTACTAATAAGACTTTATTATTACTCAAAGGAACATTTTTAGTAACTTTACTATAAGATTAAGATATAAACGTGTTGCCAATTTCTTTGCAGAAGCCTTTTTTAAGAAATAAGTGCATACACTGACTGCAAGACTCTGCTTTTCACGTTTTTAAAGAAATAAATGCATACATTGACTGCAAGACTCTGCTTTTCATAACTCTGCCCCTCGTGACTCCGCCACCCCCTTTCTGCTGCCACACGTTTACTCCCAGAGTAATAACGTTGTTACAATTCCAGCACTGTGAGTATCTGCATCCAGTGGGACTCGGCTGGACTAAACCTACTAATCCTTTAATGTTAAAATATAGGAAACAGATTTTAGAGAAATACTGAAGAAGCTGAAAACGCACCAGAAAATATATACATTCCTTCCCACGCTCTATCAAACAAAAACAGACCAGGAGCATGAAACAGACAAGGAAGAGTCTGTTCCGTCGAACACCTGCCGAACATCAAAGAACCTTCCACGCACAACCACACAGTGGCGCTGCTAGCCATAAAATGTTTCGCTGCGGCACATTCGCTCTCGATAATAGGACAGGTGAATATCATCGAAAACTCTTTAGGGTTCTCCATCTGGTAATGTGCTTAAAACGGGGACAAAGACACGAAATTGTCAGTGCTAATGGACACATTAAAAAAGTGCATTCTGGTAGCCAAAGTTTGGTACATACACTTTTTGCAAAATCTGATTTCATTTGTGAACAGACTTCTTATTTGCAAAACCAAGGTTTCCACCGCATGTATTCGTGCCCAAGATATCTGAAGAATGCTCTAGTCAAGCGGACGTCATACTAAGGGTAAAGGGTGGTTGTATTTTTGATGTGTCGTGACTACGGATCTAACAGGCACCCTACAACTACAAACAAAAAATAAAGTAGTGCCTAATAGACATCACATACTCTTCTTCAGAGCAGGGAATCTCTGAAGACACAGGCAGCAACGGAGGCATGGATGCTTTTAAATGCATTTCCGAAAGAACACGTTTCTACTGTTACAACAATCATAGGGGCGTTTTTATTTATTTATAAGTTCATTCCACTGTTACAACAATCATAGGGGAGTTTCATTTATTTATCATGAGTCCATGTGATAATTGCCATAAATTACCTCGTTATTACAACTCACATTACAATACAACTGAAGGAGTTCCACCGGCTCCCAGTTCCCAAAGGAGCACAAGTCAAACTTCTCACTGAGCCCTTCAAGGCGCTATGTAAAACTGGCCCAGCATACCTCAACATTAGAATCTACTCCACAAACTTTCCAGACACCTCCGCTTTTACAGACCCCTATTTGCACAAATCCCAAACTTTCAGAAAACCAGATCCAGCAGTCAAGCCTTCTCCTACATAAGCATGGAACAACCAGTGCTACACTCAACAGTCTCCTCCTCACTTCTTGAAGTCTGGCTGTTCGAGCAGTGCCACTAGGCACTAGGTGTGGCTAGACTCGCACCGGCTCAGCACTAGAATACCCTCCAGGGTGATAGTATGCGCTACAAATCAGCATAATATAACTAATGAGTGTCCCTTACAAAACTCACTTATGGAACAGAACAGGTACATTTAGAGAATAAAGAAGCACATTTATGACCATAATAACACAACAAAACACTAATAACAGATTTGTCGAGATTCTCTGAAGTAGCAGTTTGTAAGCTGTTTGTTCAAGATAAGTTAAAGTTTAAACCTGGTAGCTAATATATTAACTAACATGCTTCTGACAATATTTATGTAACATCACTAGGCCGGCTGTTTGAAACTGTACTGTTTGCTATAATCTAAATAAAATGTAAAATAACAAAGCATAAAGCTTGACACACGATAAAAAAAATCCAGCGCTGAGGATAATGCTAATGCATCCTGAATACTCTAAATCACTTTCAATGTTTGCGCTAAAGTCTACACCCCAATAACATTATCTAGATCAGCCTATGACATATATTACAACACCAGTCATGAATTCTGGCGAGACAGAAGAATTAATCTCTCCGGAAACATACATGAATATGGACTCACTCACTGCTTTGTGCTCTTATCACACAAACATGTTCCTAGTGCTGAAGGAGTTAGACCCTAGCCTGCTACTTATCTTCGCTGTCTTCAAAACGAATATACTTTTTAAGCCCATTCTTCTCTTCAATCCAATGTTTTTCACAGTTCTGTTTTACCCTTTTGCACCAAGACAGCCCATGACCATGCTTCTTTTGCACCTTTTGTTGCTCATGAATAGCTTCATCTGAAATTAGGATTATTTATTTTGACTTGTTTCCTCGGTAGCTTTGTATTTTAAGTGGATCTTTTGCTTTCTTTTAAATTTCTGATCCGCTATAATTGAAAATTCTGCAGGTGTTTGTTAATTGATGTAATCCAACATGTCCGTCCTTTTCTTCTCTATTAAATACTTTGCAGTTACTCATATAATAGAACCCTTCACTACTGGTAGATTGAAAATGTCACACTGATACCCACATTTACAGACACAATTTTGCAGATTACTTGTAAAGTGCTATAATGCTACTGGGCGATGTCCGCACTCTATGAAATCATAGAAATTAAAGAAATACATAAAACCACGCAACTCTATTCCAAAATTCCTAACAGGATTACTCTACAAGTGGGCCTGCGATATGCTGTACAATACAAGGCCCACAAATTAATGATCTATCAGCTCCTAGGGTTCGCCTCCTTCTGGCTAAGTTTGGATTATACAACTAAAGCATACATTCTAACATATGTATGGGAAAATCCAATGACATGGCACAAATCCCAGCAGAACGTCGGCTAGGCAGAGAAACCAGCCATCAAACGAGAGGACTCTGCATCAAGACGAATAGTGCACTTGTGGACTACAATTATTTAGATTAAGTTTTGGAAAATGTGCTGGGGGCGGAGAAAGTCATTTGAAACAGAACTGGAGCTCACATGAAGTTCCATTAACCTCTATACCCAACACTATAAACACTCAGGATTTACTATTGCTGGTCAACTACTGACATGTTTTAACACCCTTTATATGCACTTAAGACAAGCTTAAATTAGGCCTTCTAGCACTGTTAATTAAATACAAAGGTCGCCAAACTAATTGAATGTGTGTAAAAATGAAAGTGAGGGTTGGGTTTTCATTATGCTTTGTTCAGGGAGAAGGATTACTCAAACTAGAGGTAGCTATTTTGTAGGATTGATCCAGCCTGCAGCAGGGCCACACACAGTGAGTGTGTGGTGCAACATGTGGGAGGCCATAAAGTACTATTTAAAAATAGATGATCCGTGTAAGAGGAAGGCTCAGGAACACAGGAATGGTGGATAGGTAGTAATCATCCAAAATGCTCTGTGTAGGATTTGTAATTGTGTTAGCACAGAAATCGTAGTCTAGCACATTACCTGCTTTTACATGTACAGCAGTGCACTGCCTGTGCAGAGGCAAGAACAGTGCTTTGACTTGGAACATCACGTCAATGATGCATCTCTGTCTGACACAGTCAACTTCAGTTTGATTCATGGTTATATCCTTTAATTTCACGATAACAAAAAAGCTTGCTTTAGCAGCCAACACCACTGACAGAGTTGCAAAAAATCTGGGAAAACATTTATGACATCCGCAGAAAGATACTGTACTTAAACATATTTACACATTTTGGGCCTGATCTGGAGCTTGGCAGTTGGGTGCTCCGTCACAAACATGGCGGCTGTACCGCCCACCTCATGGCACGTGCCATCGTACACAATGCACTTGTAAGAGGGTGGGCGGATATCTGTCCCGTTTGTGACGGAGTAACCCGCCCCCAAAACTCAAAACAGTCCCTTTGTCTTTTAAAAGCACTTCTTACTAACAAGGCCAACATATGTCAGTTCAGAGAATTCATTACTGCAGCTGCCTTACATTTTCGATGACAAACGTCCATTCTTTGTCTTCAAACTCCTCTGCATGGGGATCCTGAAACAACAGATTTTATTTCTTGTTTAGTAAACACAGACGTGATTTGGAAGCTGTTACAGCAAAACAACAGTTGAGGTTCGCTTGTTATTCACGCAAACGACAACTCATTCAGTAATGCATAAATCAGGAATAAACTGCGCAATATTCATCAAAGACACAATGTGCATTGCCACACAATCCAATCTGAGACTGTTCACCGGATGGGCCCTTTAAACTGAACCAAAGAGCGTGTCTCAAAACTCAGGCATCAAGCAAAGGAATGTTCTGGAACGCATGTAGCTGATGACTGTTTTAAATGCAGAACAGAGTAAGGAGAAATGTTTATTTTTTATCTACTAAGGATTGAGATTGCCCCTTTAAGATTTTACGAAAAGTATACCATGAAAAAAGCCGAGGCGTTTCTAAGGCGTCTCACTTAAAGCCACATTGCATTAAGTGTGTGCAGCGGAAGAGTTTCTTTAAGCACAGTATCTGGGAACGTGAGACTGTCAGTGCTCTAAAAATAAAAGGATGTAGAATTGGTGAACAGACTAGAAATTGCTTTGAATCTTACCTCAGGATTGTCTATTTAAAGAGTGTGCGGAGAAGAGATGCCTAAACATAACAAGCACAGCCAAAGCCAATAGGTTTCGTCTTTACAAGAGCTACTGGTTTTGGCAATGTGCTTTTGTCATGTTGTACATCAATGTGGCTGTTGCTCAGCATGCCTAAAAGTTAGTGTCTGTGAGTGGGGGAGCAGAGAGTTGTAGAGTCGAGCAGGGGGAGAAGTGTCGTAGAGTTGAGTGGAGGAGAGGAGAGTTCATTGGTTCACTGGTAGAGTGTTCTGGAGTGGCGTAGGTTGGAGGTGGTGGGGTGGATTGAAGTAGAGTGGGGTGGATTGAATGGAGTGAGGTGGATAGAAATGAGGTAAAGTGGACTTGAGTGGGGCTATTAGATTGGATTGGGGTTGAGTTGAGTGAGGTGAATTGTAGTGGTGTGGATTGACCTGGAGTGGGTGGACTGGGGTGGGGTGGACTGGAGTTGGTTGAGGTGGATTAGAGTGGGCTGGATGGTGGACTGAAATGGGTTGATTAGGTTGGATTTGGGGGGGTGGATTGGACTGAAGTGATAGGGCTAGAGTGGGGTGGATTGGATTGGATTGGACTGGGTGGTTGTGATTGGGGTGAACTGGAGTTGGGTGGGGTGGACTGGACTGGAATAAAGTGGATGGACTGGAGTGGGGTGGGGTGGACTAGAGTGGAGTGAAGTTGAGTGAGTGGCGTCAATCAATCAATCAGGAATTTGTAAAGCACACTACTCACCTGTGAGGGTCTCAAGGCGCTGATGAAGGGGGGGGGGGAAAAGAGGGAGGTGCTTCTACTGCTCGAACAGCCAAGTCTTGAGAAGTTTCCTGAAGGTAATGAGGTCTTTGGTCTGGGGTAGGTGGGTGGGAAGAGTGTTCCACGTTTTGGCGGTGAGGTGCAAGAATGATCTACCACCGGTTGTAGTTCTGTGGATGCGTGGGATGGTTGCGAGGGTGAGGTTGGCAGAGCGGAGGTGCCGGGTCAGGTGTAGAGGGTATTCTGGTCTGGTGTTGTGCAGTGTTTTGTGAGCGTGGGTGAGGAGTTTGAAGGTGATTCTCTTGTTGACTGGGAGCCAGTGCAGGTTTCTCAGGTGGTCCGTGATGTGGCAGTGGTGGGGGATGTCCAGGATGAGGAGTGCAGAGGCGTTCTGGATGGGTTGCAGCCTCTTCTGGAATTTGGCCGTGGTTCCTGTGTAGAGGGCATTGCCGTAGTCCAGTTTGCTGCTTACGAGGGCTTGGGTGACTGTTCTTCTGGTTTCAGTGGGTATCCATTTGTCGATCTTTCGGAGCATGCTGAGGGTGTTGAACCAGGAGGAGGAGATGGCATTGACTTGCTGGGTCATGGATAATGAGGAGTCCAAGATGAATCCTAGGTTGCGTGCTTGGTCGGTGGGAGTCGGAGCGGCTCTGAGAGTGGCAGGCCACCAGGAGTCATCCCATGCGGAGGGGGCGGAGCCAAAGATGAAGACTTCCGTCTTGCCAGAATTGAGTTTGAGGCAGCTGCTCTTTAGCCATTCGGCAATGGCCTGCATTCCTTCGTGGAGGTTGGTCTTGGAGGAGTCCTTGGTGAGGGAGAGGATCAGCTGGGTGTCGTCAGCGTATGAGATGATGTTGAGGTTGTGGGATCGGGCGCTGTTAGCGAGCGGGGCCATGTAGACGTTGAAGAGGGTTGGGCTGAGGGACGAACCCTGGCGTACACCGCAGATGATTTCAGTGGCCTCTGAGCAGAATGGGGGGAGGCGGACTCTCTGGGTTCTGCCGGTGAGAAAGGAGGTGACCCAGTCCAGGGCTCTGTTGCGGATTCCTGCATTGCTGTGGCGTGAGCGTAGGGTGTGGTGGCAGACTGTGTCGAACGCGGCCGAGAGGTCCAGGATGATGAGGGCCGCAGTTTCTCCGTTGTCCAGTATGGTTCTGATGTCGTCAGTGGCGACGATGAGGGCGGTTTCGGTACTGTGGTTGCTGCGGAATCCGGATTGGGAAGCGTCCAGGGTGCAGTTCTCCTTGAGGAAGCGGGTTAGTTGTCTGTTGACTGCTTTCTCAATGACTTTTGCCGGGAAGGGGAGCAGGAAGATAGGCCGGAAGTTCTTGAGGTCCTTTGGGTCCGCCTTGGGTTTTTTGAGGAGGGCGTTGATCTCGGCGTGTTTCCAGCTCTTCTGGATGGTGACGGACTCGAAGGAGCTTTTGGATCTTCCGTAGCTGGGGTGCGATGGCGGAGCTTGCTTTGTTGAGGATGTGGTGAAGGCAGGGGTCAGATGGAGAGCCGGAGTGGATGGTGTTCATGATTTCGATGGTGTCGTTGTCGGGGGTCCAGGAGAGCAGGAGGTTGGTCGGAGGTGAATCTGTGGTGTTGGTGGTTGCCTGGGGGAGCTGGGTGCTGAAGCTGTCATGGATGTCTGCAATCTTGCGGTGGAAGTAGGAGGCTAGGGAGTCGCAGAGGTCTTGGAATGGTGGGATGTTGTTGGTGCTGGAGTTGGAGAATTCCTTCACGATGTTGAAGAGCTCCTTGTGGCTGTGTGCGTTGTTGTTGATTCGGTCTTTGAAGGCGGTTCTCTTGGCGGCTTGGATGAGTTGGTGGTGTCTGCGGATGGCGATTTTGAAGGCTGTGTGGTTGTCCGGAGTCTGATCTTGGCGCCACTTTCTTTCGAGTCTTCAGCAGGTTTGCTTAGATTTGTGGAAGTCGGCAGTAAACCAGAAGGCCTTTCTGTCGGTGCGTCTGTTGGAGGGATTCTTGACTGGGGAAGAGTATTGGCACAGGTGTCGACCCACTGCCTGAAGTTGCTGGCAGCTGCATCAGTGTGTGGTGTCGATGGGTGGGTTCCGGGAGAGGGTCGCAACAAGTTGGTCTTCCGTGACCTTGTTCCAACTGCGGAAGGGGATCCGTTGCAGGTGGTGGTATGTTGCAGGTTTCTTGAAGGAGAAGTGGATGCAGCTGTGATCTGTCCAGTGGAGTTTGGTGGTGTGGCTAAAGGAGACATGATTGCTGGCGGAGAAAAAAAGGGTCGAGTGTGTGTCCTGCGGAGTGGGTCAGTGTTGTGACGAGCTGTTTGAGGCCGAGGTTGGAGAGATTGTCAAGCAGGGTGGCGGTGTTGTTGTCATTGGTGTTCTCGAGGTGGAAGTTTAAGTCCCCGAGGAGTATGTAGTAAGTGGATGCGAGAGCGTGCGTGTTGATGATGTCGGTGATGGAGTCACAGAACTGCTGTCGGGGGCTGGGGGGGCCTGTTTACAAGGGTCCCTCGGAGGGTGGGAAAAACGAGGAAGAGTGTAGCGCGAAGCAAAAGGGGCACAAAGGGACAGAAGTGGAGCACGAAGCAAAAGGGGCACAAAGGGACAGGAGTGAAGCGCAAAGCAAAAGGGGCACAAAGGGACAGAAGTGAACCGTGAAGCAAAAGGAGCACAAAGGGACAGAAGTGAAGCAGAACAGAGAGCAAAGTAGAGAAAAGGAGGAGAGAGGAAGAAGGTAGCCTAGTAGGAAAGCAGAGCTCTCCCACTAGACACCAGGGATGAGGCACAGGCAGAAGCCTGCAGGAGAAGGAGGGCTTCAAACTCCTGACGGGTCAGGAGTTCAGAGGAGCCAGGGAAAGGGCTCTACTTACAAGGTGCAGAAATGTGAGGCAGAGCAGTGCACTGACCAGTGGATTGGATTTGGGTTGACTGGATTGAATTAGGGTGGGTTGGACTGGGGTGGGGTGAACTGCACTGAGGTGGAGTGGGGTGGATTGGAGTGGGGTGAACTGGACTGGAGTGAGGTGGATTGGTCTGGAGTGGGGTGGATTGGTCTGGAGTGGAGTGGGTACTGGGTGGGGTGGACTGGATTGAGTGGGGTGGCCTGGACTGGGGTGGAATGGAGTGGGGTGAGGTGGATTGGAGTTGACTGGGTTGGATTGGAGTGCAGTGGGTGGAATAGAATGTGGTGGGTGGACTGGACTGTGGTGGGTGGATTGGATTTTTTTGTAGTGGGTTGGAGTAGAGTGGACTGGATTTGAGTATGGGGGATTGTGGTGGATTGGACCGGAGTGGGGTGGACTGGACTGGAGTGGGTTGGACTGGATTGCAGCAGGGGGACTGGAGTGGGTTATATTGGACTGAGTGGAGTAGATTGGATTGATGCAGGGTGGTTTGGATTGATTTTGGGTGAATTTGATTGTTGTGGGGTGGATTCGATTGTTGTGGGGTGGATTAAGGTGGGTTGGAGTGGGGTGGATTGGGCAGGAGTAGGGGGTTTAACTTGGACTGTATTAGACTGGAGTGGGGTGGGTTAGAGTAAATTGGATTGGAGTGGGATGAATTAGAGTGGTTAGGATTGGATTAGAATGGGGTGGACTGAACCGGGGTGCAATGGGATGGACTGAGGTAGAGTGGGGTGGAGTGGACTAGAGTGGAGTGGGGTGCGGTGGACTGAAGTAGAGTGGGTAGGACTGGATGATAGTGGGTAGGTCTGGAGCAGAGGGGTGGACTGGAGCAGAGTGGGGTGGACTGGACTAGAGTGGGGTAGATTGGACTAGAGTGGGGGGATTGAAGTAGAGTGGGGGGATTGAAGTAGAGTGGGGGATTGAAGTAGAGTGGGGTGGATTGGAGTAGGGTGGGGTGGATATTGGAGTAGGGTGGGGTGGATTGGAGTAGGGTGGGGCGGATTGGAGTAGGGTGGAGCGGATTGGAGTAGGGTGGAGCGGATGGGTGGACAGGACTGGGGTGAATTGAAATGGAGCAGGGTGGACTGGATGGAGTGGATTGTATTGGGGAGGGTGGATTGTATTGGGGTATGCTAGGGAGGACTGCAGTGGGGTGGAATACATTGAGGTGGGGTGGGTTGGGTGGGGTGGACATGAATGGAGTGAGATGGATTGGTATGAGGTGGGGTGGCCTGTACTGAAGTGGGATGAATTTGATTTGAGTGGGGTGGATTAGATTGGTGTGGAGAGCAGTAGACTGGATTGGTGTGGGTGGAGTAAGGTAGTGTGGGGTGGATTGGAGCATGGTGGATTAAAATGGATTGGAGTGGGGGATTGGGGTGGGTTGGACTGGAGTGGATTGGAGTGGGGTAGATTGGATACAGTAGGGTAGATTGTTTTGGATTGGAGTGGGGGATATTGGTTTGGTTGGCAGAGGGACAGATTGGAGAGGGGTAGATTTGTTTTTTATTGAAATGGGGACGTTTTTCTTTTATTAGAGTGGTCAGATTGTTTTGGATGAGAGTGGGCCATTGTTTTGGATTGAGTGGGGCAGATTGTTTTTGATAGGAGTATGGCAGATTTATTTGGGGCCGGCTGTTCTGGACTGAAATGGGGCAGACTGGAATGGAGTGGGGCAGACTGTTTTGGATTGGAGTGGGGCAGATGATTTTGGATTGAAGTGGAGCAGACTGGAGTGGGGCAGATTGTTTTGCTTTAGAGTGGGCAGATATTTTTGGACTGGAGTGGGGCAGATTGTTTTGTTTTGGAGTGTGCACATTGTTTTGGATTGGAATGAAGCAGACTGTTTGGATTGGAGTGGGGCAGATTGTTTGGATTGGAGTGAGGCAGATTGTTCTGGTTTGGAGTAGGGCAGATTGTTTTGGATTGTACTGGGACAGACTGCAGTGGGGCAGATTGTTTTGGATTGTACTGGGACAGACTGGAGTGGGGCAGGTTGTTTTGGATAGTACTGGGGCAGAATGCTTTGTTTTGTAGTGGGAAGGTTTTTTGGATTGTAATTGGGCAGACTAGAGTGGGGCAGATTGTTTTGGATTGACGTGAGGCAGATTGTTTCAGACTGGAATAGGGCAGATCGTTTTGGATTGGAGTGGGGCAGACCTTTGGATTAAAGTAGGGCAGATTATTTTGAATTGCAGTGGCACAGATTGGAGTGGGGCAGTTTTGGATTGGAGTGGGGCAGTTTTGGATTGGAGTGGGGCACATTATTTTGGATTGTAATGGGGCAGATCGGAGTGGCACACATCAGAGTATGGCATTTTGGAATGGGTCAGATTGGGGTGGGGCGGAGTGTTGTGGTTCGGGTGTGTTGAACTGGATTGGGGTGGGGTGGATTGGAGTAGGGCAGATGGTTTTGGATTAGAGTGGGGCGGATTGTTTTGGATTGGAGCAGGAAGATTGTTTTAGATTAGAGTGGGGTAGATTGTTCTAGACTGGAGTGGGGTAAATAGCTTTGGATTGGAGTGGGGCAGGTTGGAGTAGGGCAGATTGTTTTGGACTGGAGCGGGGCAGGTTGGAGTGGGGCAGTCTGTTTTAGATTCGAGTGGGCAGATTGTTTTAGATTGGAGTGGGCACATTGTTTTGGATTGGGGTGTGTCAGATTGTTTTGGATTGCTGTATTGCAGTAGGGCAGATTGTTTTGGATTGAAGTAGGGCAGATTGAAGTGGGGCAGACTGCTTTGGATTTGAGTGGGTAGAGGCTGGAGTGAGGCACATTGCTCTAGATTGGAATGGGGAAGATTGTTTTGCATTGGAGTGGGGCAGATGATTTTGGATTGAAGTGGAGCAGACTGGAGTGGGGCAGATTGTTTTGCTTTAGAGTGGGCAGATATTTTTGGTCTGGAGTGGGGCAGATTGTTTTGTTTTGGAGTGTGCACATTGTTTTGGATTGGATTGAAGCAGACTGTTTGGTTTGGAGTGGGGCAGATTGTTTGGATTGGAGTGAGGCAGATTGTTCTGGTTTGGAGTAGGGCAGATTGTTTTGGATTGTACTGGGACAGACTGGAGTGGGGCAGGTTGTTTTGGATAGTACTGGGGCAGAATGCTTTGTTTTGTAGTGGGAAGGTTTTTTGGATTGTAATTGGGCAGACTAGAGTGGGGCAGAATATTTTGGATTGACGTGAGGCAGATTGTTTCAGACTGGAATTGGGCAGATCGTTTTGGATTGGAGTGGGGCAGACTTTTGGATTAAAGTAGGGCAGATTATTTTGAATTGCAGTGGCACAGATTGGAGTGGGGCACATTATTTTGGATTGTAATGGGGCAGGTCGGAGTGGCACACATCAGAGTATGGCATTTTGGAATGGGTCAGATTGGGGTGGGGTGGGGCGGAGTTTTGTGGTTCAGGGTGTGTTGAACTGGATTGGGGTGGGGTGGATTGGAGTAGGGCAGATGGTTTTGGATTAGAGTGGGGCGGATTGTTTTGGATTGGAGCAGGCAGATCGTTTTAGATTAGAGTGGGGTAGATTGTTTTAGACTGGAGTGGGGTAAATAGCTTTGGACTGGAGTGGGGCAGGTTGGAGTAGGGCAGATGGTTTTGGACTGGAGCGGGGCAGGTTGGAGTGGGGCAGACTGTTTTAGATTGGAGTGGGGCAGACTGTTTTAGATTGGAGTGGGCAGATTGTTTTAGATTGGAGTGGGCACATTGTTTTGGATTGGGGTGTGTCAGATTGTTTTGGATTGCTGTATTGCAGTAGGGCAGATTGTTTTGGATTGAAGTAGGGCAGATTGAAGTGGGGCAGGTTGTTTTGAATTGGAGTGGGGCAGACTGCTTTGGATTTGAGTGGGTAGAGACTGGAGTGAGGCACATTGCTCTAGATTGGAGTGGGGAAGATTGTTGTGCATTGGAGTAGGGGAGATTGTTCTGGGTTGGAGTGGGGCAGATTTTGTGGATTGGAGCAAGGCAGATAGTTTCAGATCACTGTACCGAAGTAGGAAAAATTATTGGATTGGAGTGAGTACAGAATGCTTAGGATTGGATTGGGGACAGATTGTTTTAGATTGGAGTTGGTGGGTTAAGAGGATTCGATCTTGGTGAATTGGAGAGAGTGGTTTGAATTGAAGTGTGGTGGATTGGAGCGTACTGCACAATAATGTTAAACATAATTTCAAAAATTACACTTAAGAAACAATGTTGCTTTGCAATATTTATAACAAGATAATAGTCATCTTTTGAGAAAAACGCTCACAAGCAAAAACAAAACGAAGCATGAGTGCTAAGTGAGAAAAGAAGGCTTGACAAAATAAAACAAAACGTTAACTATGGAAAATACAACTTTGCAATTTTGTTTGTCCTGCTGAGCACATTTTTGACAGTCACATGCCTTCTGTTTGCAGGGCACTAGAAGTTAAAAAAAGAACAAAATAGTACCTCAATCACATCGGGAGCAATGGGCAGCACTGATTAAGTTGAATTAAGAGGCTGTAAAGAAGAGTGCCATGCAATCCAACAAATGATGAGCAGCAGGTAGGCTCAAAGTTTTTATAAATAAAAGGGTCTCACAAGTGATATGCATGAGCCAGTGCATGCTATCGGAGGCTTGACACAAAAAAAAGTATGTGACCTTAGGTTTATTGTTTACCAAGAGAGAGACTCCACATTTGAAAAAATTGGCAAAGGGGTAGGGACTGGTGCATGGGAAATGGGTAAAATCATATAGGATGAAAGAAGGCTGCCATAAAAAGAGCAAACAGCTCTGAACAGAGTGAAGGATGTGTACAGGGACCAGAGGAAGTACATTGCACGTGTCCTATACCGGGGCTTTGACAATTAGTCGGGATTTCTTTGCTGAAAATGATGTGCAGAATGGGATGTCCTCAGTCTCAAAATTCAGAGGTCCTGGGATGGCGTGCTAGGGGCCGGGATAGGTGCATTTTGAAGCATACCATTTAAAAGTGAGCAAATACAAAGTTGCTAAAAAAAAATACACAATTGACACGGAACTGAGCATTTCATGCTGAATTGGGGGGTGTTTATGAACAGTTGCTGCACACAAAGAGGCAGAAAATGCTCGAGACACTGACGAGTCAAAATCAATATGTTATGGTAACAGTTGCAGACATCTGATGTTTCATTTAATTAATTTGCATAACTGTAAAGCAAGGATGTGTGCTTTGAGGGGCTTAGAAATATTTAAACAGCCAACAAGACCTTGGAGTTGCAGCTTTTACACTTACGAACACTCACAAGGTAGCTCGTCAAAAGTTTGAATTAAAGTGAATGTACAACTGAAGTCAATTTACAACAAAAAATGTGCTGCTCCAAAATGAAGTGTGCCGGTCCTAATTTAACATTTAGATAGATAGGAGAATTCTAGGCCGTATCATGATGAGCTGTGCCCGCTTAGGCCAGAGTCAAAAGCCTGTTTTATTCCGTCTTACGAGTCTAAAATTCACAGATCAGAGGTGATCAGAGCTAATGACTGAACTAAAGACTAAACAAGTCGGAAAAAGAGAGGCAGGCAATCTCTGCTCAACGTTTCCGGCTTTTTCTGCCTTAAATTCATGCATTAACTCAGTGACGTTCCGAGTTATATGTATGAACTTTTGACGCCTAAGCCGCAAAGAGTCTTTGCACAGAAGCACTGCATCTGTCCAAGGGTACTGTTGTGATATGGGCCAGGCTACTGTCATTAACCTACACTCTCTAGAAGCAGACATTAGTAGAGTAACTCCATCATATCTAACACAAAATATCAATCAATTAAACTAATAACATCGATCTTTGGTAAAGATAAATAGGTTGGTTGGGTAATAAGCATTAAAGGAAGAAATAGGTGGAATACTCTGTATTTTTTTTAATTTACTGCTTTAAAGGGCTGCAAAGAACTTTTTGTTAAGAGGGTTAATGAAACTCAAATTCAACTACAGGCTGGGACGAGAAGTAGGTAAGAAAAACTGCATTTGGGAATAAGGAAGTGACAAACTCAATGACACACACACACTCGTATATACACATATAGGTACAGTGGAAATCCAATCAAAGCAAATGGTGTGCCAACTTCGATGAAAACATAAGCTTCCCAAGCGGCCCACCCCCTCCACAATTTATCTGCAAACCCCTGTCCCATAACTACTACTTAAGCGTTTTGTTTTTCAGCCAGTTCTACCTATCACTCCATCCTATTTTCTTGACATATATGTTCGACAAAATGATTTAACATATATGAATAAAACTAAACACCCCCTTTGCCAGACACTTTAAAAAAAATTATAACAGAATTCTACACATACACGCCGTGGGTCCCCACACAATACTAAAAGGTCTGTTTCACCATAAGCAGGTGTACGTGCGAACCTTAGGCCGCAGGTCAATTAAATGACACACAATCTGCACTCCCTGGCAACCTGGCTTGCCTCTCTTGGACGCACTCAGCCAACAACCTCAGGAAGCAGCCCTGTTAAGATTCAGAAACTCTTCATCACTGCCTGCCTACAGTGTTGCATCTGGGACATGATTAGTTCTCAAGCCCTGGGTTTATTGTTTGTATCCTTGCACTTGTATATTTCCATTCGTAAATCCAAGACTTCAAATCCTAGATTGTAAAGGAAAGATATGACCGGATTTTCTGGTAAAGCTTGGCATGGGAAATCTCAATATCCCTGGCCTGGATTCACATACTGAGGGAACTTAGCTGGAGCAGACCCAGAAATGAAGGGATATTTCGCTCACATCTTTCCTGTAGGAAAGTACCATCATGCCTGGCATGTTACCCCCATTTTTACTATATGTATGTTTGTTTTTGCCTATGTGTCACTGGGATCCTGCTAGCCAGGACCCCAGTGCTCATAATGTATGCCCTGTATGTGTTCCCTGTGTGGTGCCTAACTGTATCACTGAGGCTCTGCTAACCAGAACCTCAGTGTTTATGCTCTCTCTGCTTTTAAAATTGTCACTGCAGGCTAGTGACTAATTTTACCATTTCTCATTGGCACACTGGGACACCCTTATAATTCCCTTGTATATGGTACCTAGGTACCCAGGCTATTGGAGTTCCAGGAGATCCCTATGGGCTGCTGTATTTCTTTTGCCACCCATAGGGAGCTCAGACAATTCTCACACAGGACTGCCACTGCAGCCTGAGTGAAATAACGTCCACATTATTTCACAGCCATTTTACACTGCACTTATGTAACTTATAAGTCACCTATATGTCTAACCCTCACTTGGTGAAGGTTAGGTGCAAAGTTACTTAGTGTGTGGGCACCCTGGCACTAGCCAAGGTGCCCCCACATTGTTCAGGGCAAATTCCCCAGACTTTGTGAGTGCGGGGACACCATTACACATGTGCACTACATATAGGTCAATACCTATATGTAGCGTCACCATGGTAACTCCGAACATGGCTATGTAACATGTCTAGGATCATGGAATTGTCACCCCAATACCATTCTGGTATTGGGGTGACAATTCCATGCATCCCCGGGTCTCTAGCACAGAGCCCGGGTACTGCCAAACTAACTTTCCGGGGTCTCCACTGCAGCTGCTGCCAACCCCTCAGACAGGTTTCTGCCCCCCTGGGGCCTGGGCAGCCTGGTCCCAGGAAGGCAGAACAAAGAATTTCCTCTGAGAGAGGGTGTTACACCGTCTCCCTTTGGAAATAGGTGTGAAGGGCTGGGGAGGAGTAGCCTCCCCAGCCTCTGGAAATGCTTTGATGGGCACAGCTGGTGCCCTCTCTGCATAAGCCAGTCTACACCAGTTCAGGGATCCCCCAGCCCTGCTCTGGCGCGAAACTGGACAAAGGAAAGGGGAGTGACCACTCCCCTGACCAGCACCTCACAGGGGAGGTGCCCAGAGCTCCTCCAGTGTGTCCCAGACCTCTGCCATCTTGGATGCAGAGGTGTGTGGGCACAATGGACAGCTCTGAGTGGCCAGTGCCAGCAAGTGACGTCAGAGACCCCTCCTGATAGGTGCTTACCTTTCTCAGTAGCCAATCCTCCTCTGTGGGCTATTTAGGGTCTCTCCTGTGGGCTATTCCTCAGATAACGAATGCAAGAGCTCACCGGAGTTCCTCTGCACTTCCCTCTTCGACTTCTGCCAAGGGTCAACCGCTGACTACTCCAGGACGCCTGCATAACCGCAACAAAGTAGCAAGAAGACTACCAGCAACATTGTAGCGCCTCATCCTGCCGGCTTTCCCGACTGTTTCCTGGTGGTGCATGCTCTGAGGGCTGTCTGCCTTCACCCTGCACTGGAAGCCAAGAAGAAATCTCCTGTGGGTCGACGGAATCTTCCCCCTGCCAACGCAGGCACCAAACTTCTGCATCACCGGTCCTCTGGGTCTCCTCTCATCCTGACGAGCGTGGTCCCTGGAACACAGGAGCTGGGTCCAAGTGTCTCCACAGTCCAGTGGCCCTTCTGTCAAAATTTGGTGGAGGTAAGCCCTTGCCTCCCCACGCCAGACAGTAATCCTGTGTACTGCGTGAACTGCAGCTGCTCGGGCTTCTGTGCACTTTTGCAAGACTTCCTTCGTGCACAGCCTAGCCCAGGTCCCCAGCACTCCGTCCTGCATTGCCCAACTCGCTGTGTTGGACTCCGACATCGTGGGACCCTCCTTTGTGACTCTGAGTCGACAGCTGTCCTCAGATCTTCTAAGTGCCTGTTCAGGTACTTCTGCGGCTGCTGCCTGCTTCTGCGGGGGCTCTCTGAGTTGCTGAGCGCCCCCTCTGTCTCCTCCTCCAAGGGGTGACCTCCTGGTCCTTCCTGGGCCCCGGCAGCAGCCAAAATCCTCAACCGCAACTCTTGCAGCTAGCAAGGCTTCTTTGCGGTCTTTCTGCGTGGAAACAACTCTGCATCCTCCAGCACGCCGTGGGACATCTTCTGACCAAAGGAGAAGTTCCTGGCACCTTCCATTGTTGCAGAATCTTCGGCTTCTTCCACCCGGAGGCAGCCCTTTTGCACCTTCATCCGGGGTTTAGTGGGCTCCTGCCCCCCCTGGACACTTGCATGACTCTTGGACTTGGTCCCCTTTCTTTACAGGTCCTCAGGTCCAGGAATCCGTCTTCAGTGTTTTGCTGGCAGTTGTTGTCCTTGCAGAATCCCCTATCTTGACTTTACTGTCTTTCTGGGGTAGTAGGGTAACTTTACTCCTACTTTTCAGGGTCTTGGGGTGGGGTATATTGGACACCCTTAGTGTTTTCTGACACTCCCAGCGACCATCTACAACCTACACTAGGCCTGGGGTCCATTTGTGGTTCACATTCCACTTTTGGAGAATATAGTTTGTGTTGCCCCAAAGCCTATTCCTACCTATTGCATTCTATTGTGATTCTACATTGTTTGCACTACTTTTCTAACTGTTACTTACCTGTTTTTGGTTTGTGTACATATAATTTGTGTATATTACTTACCTCCTAAGAGAGTGTATCCTCTGAGATACTTTTGGCATATTGTCACTAAAATAAAGTACTTTTATTTTTAGTAACTCTGAGTTTTGTGTTTTCTTATGATATAGTGCTATATGATATAAGTGGTATAGTAGGAGCTTTGCATGTCTCCTAGTTCAGCCTAAGCTGCTCTGCTATAGCTACCTCCATCAGCCTAAGCTGCTAGAACACCTCTATTCTACTAATAAGGGATAACTGGACCTGGCACAAGGTGTAAGTACCACAAAGTACCCACTATAAGCCAGGCCAGCCTCCTACATTTCCAGCTTCTTATTTCCAGCTTCTCAAGTTCCAAAAAGAAGGCAAGGAGGCTGCGGCCAACTTGTGCTCCCCGCCCACACTCTTCCAAATCACATCTGCTTCATCCAGGCTGTATCTCATTAATATCTCTTTAAGGTTCGTTTGCCCTGGCTTCATAGCTGGGCAATATAGCATAGAACCATTTCATATACCTGGGCCCGGAAGACAGACTGCTGCAGGTTATAGCTGTCCACCTTGTCAGCCCAAGAGGAAACTCGGCACCAGCACTAGACTCGGGTCAGACTAAAGAAGAACACAAGGAGGATAACAGGAGAGGAGTTGAACATGGGAAATGACAGGGGATACAAAAGGGTAGAGTCAAGGGCTTGCAAGCACTGTACTGCCTGGGTCCCCAATCCTCCTCTCTTCAGCAGAGTCTGACACTCTCCACCAGGCTTAGACAATGAAGACCCTTAGAACCTTAACAACGTTCGGGCAAGACTATATTGTGAACCTGCAGGGCTCTATGTTCCACATATACTAACCTTCACTCTTGCCCACCCATACTGTGCATGTGAACACCGGCAAGTGTTGAACTCAGTACAGGCCAACAATTCATTAACTTGCAGTGGTGGTAAGACTGTCTGCGCTCCTCGCTAGCCATCACTGACCCAGCCATCACGGCACATTTATTGTTCGGGACAAAGGACTTCATTTTCTCTGTCAGGTGGGGAGAGGTCTGACTGGAGCTCCATAACAGGGAGCTTGGGGTTGGTTATAGACATGAACTGGGAACTAGTAAAATGTGCTGTGTGCCCCTACAGTTCCCGATTAGCCTTAGGTCTCACTAGTGAGCTTTAAAGTCCTTTGTAGACGAGTTATGGATTGGAGTTGAAGGACAGAGTATAACGTTTTACAGTTCTTTAAGTGGCTTAATTGTTGCGACTACTTTAACCACCCTATCTTTTTGTTCATTTTCTGAAGGTCACCTGGAAGCAGCACGATTTTACAACACCAAGAATTTGTTTTTCAAATGCAAGATGCTCTTGAAAAAGGATCTTTAAATCGTTGTTCCAGAAAGTGACTGTACCAGGAATTGACAGGAGAGAAGTAATGTGGTAAGTCCTTAGGTTTGATGAATCCAGAACCATCATCATGAGTACTGCTCTAAAAACTTTAGCTATATATGAATCTCGCCTATTCAGTACAAGACCCGATGGATAAAGTCATCCTCTGTTTTGGTGTTTTTTCTATTATTTTCTATTGTATAGTACCTGGAATATATTCAGTTGCTGCTCACATATAAATGAGGACTTAACCTATGTTTGCATAAGCATTTCAATTAAGGGCAATAAAGCCAAGTCACAGTATTCATTTTATCGCCAACCCTGGAGAATGACGAATGGCAAGATGCTGAAATGCACTAACCAATTTTCACTTTTTTGCTTTACGTTCGATAGTCGACAAGTGCATTTACAGGTGAACTGATGTAAAAATCTGCACCTGGGCCCCAAGTCTCCCTTAATGCTGGAGCCACTGTTTTCTCAGGCACCACTGAAGGGTCCTACTCAGCCCTCTGACATAGGGTACCAGCAGAACACAGATGCAATGATACCAAATAGACTTGATAAGAGTGGAACTGAGATCTGTGTCTTAGTTGTCATAGTCAAAAACCTATGAATCACTTTCCGATTCTCTACGATGCTCTGAAGAAGAGGGAAAGGCCTTATGTGGGTCATATCCAGCACTGCCCTTATCAAGATTAATCTCCCTGCTGAAGTGAAGTTAGTTTTCTGGGCATTGCTAATAAAGCCCCAGTTGTGAAGGAGAGGCATTGTGCATTGAAGGTATTCCTCAACCAGGTCAGGGACTCTACTTTCATTAGCCAGTCATGCAAGAATGCAAATATACAGACTGCTAACTGCCGCAATGAAGCTGCCACAGCTGCCCTTTTTGTAAAGACCCTTGGTGAGGTCATGAACTGAAAATGCTGGGATCTCAAATGAATCTCAGGTAACATCTTTGGGCATGTAGAATTGGAAGATGAAAATAGGTCCAAAAGGAGATCCATGGGCACCACCCACCTCCCTGCATTCAGGGCCAGAAATATGAAGTAGAGACCTCTGTTCTTCTTGAGGAACAGAGGAAATATAGAGAGCAAAATCTCGAGCCCCCCTTCACCCATACGCACCAGCACTAGGGTCTCTTTGTTCATCATGGCAAGGACTACTGCCCCCAAAATGAATGCGAGGGCCATACAACACAAACTGGTGGTAGGAAATTGGGCTGGAGGGAGCAATAAAAAGGGTATTTCAATCTGTTGTGACCATATCCCATTTGGTGTAAAAGTGGCAGACCTTTGCCCCACTGAGAGATGTAGATGTAAGCAGGGAGAGGAGGGGGATGGAGCTAGAAAGGTTATGAAGCAGAAGAGTCGGCAGAGCATAACGGAGACTGGACCTGTTGATGCTGGACACTAAAACCTCAAGATCTATCTGCTGCTTTTCTTCCACAGATATAAATGAAGAGACTGTTTCTGAAGGAGGGCCAAAGGGTGAGGGATGACACCTTCTGGTGAATTCTCTAGGCCACTTGAACTTTGTAAGTCAAGCAGCAAGCCAGGTAATTAGCATAAAGTCACAATGTTCTCTGTGGCTATAATGCTACTTTTGTACTGCACAGACATTATTGTCAGAGCAAAATAAATCTTCCTCCTGGGCGATTCAATGAGCCCTAGGAACTTCTTCTGCCAAGGTTTCATCATTAAAACACACCTTTACTTTTTCTTTAGCCATCTGGATTATTTGAGTCAACCTTGAAAGCAGTGCTGTATTCGGCTAAGAGAGCAGCACTGATGTCAGGTCCAAGGGCGATATTTAAGTCAGATCTGAAGAAAGGTCTGATCAAACAGGGGACAGAGCATTAGCAGGCTTCAGCTTTTATGTTCTGAGACCTGAAATCTGTGACCTGTGGTGTCAGGGCCAGAGTTACCAGAGTGACCAACCCCCAAGGATCATGATCACCCTTGAGGACTTGCCCATTGGGTACCAGGAAGTGCCCTTACAAAGTCCAGCATTACCAGCCAGAAGGCCCTGACCTGCACAATGTTAGTCAATGAAGCTAGGTCTTTTGGGCTCATCTTTTTCAAAGTCAAGATTTTATCTCATAACGAGGAAGAACCCACAGGAGAATAGTGCTGCGGTTTCGAATCTTCTTGGAAATTGAACCATTTCTTAAGGGAAGGAGTGGACTTCTCCTTTGAATGGTGCTTTTTGTGTTTTTTTTAATGGGGTGATCTTTTCAAAGTTAATTATCTGTCAGTTGATTTACTTGAAGGTGTAGGGGGTCGCTTTGGTCTATCCCTGTGGGCCTCGCCTCCCACTTCTGTGACTTTTAGGTGCACCGAAGCATAAGTCGCCTGACACGCTGTCATGTTCAGAGCCTAAACACCACACTGTAAATGACATGTGGCTCCGACAAGGACATTTTTGTGCAGCATCTGCAACAAGGTTTACACCCTGAGATTTTTGGAGGAGACACTTGAACTAAATACTGTGAAAGTTCGGAGTCATTTCGTCAGTGAAGCACCAAGAAAGCTCCGGACCCTCATTGATAAAACCCAGAACAGAACTGATGCCAGTGTAGTGTTTGAAGCCCAGCGCACTCAGACGTGTCCGGCAGCCAGCACTGCTGCTGAAGCTGCTTAGCACCACCTGGCAGTGCTCGAGAGCGACTGCTTGGAAAACGTTTTCCTGATCAGTGTGTCCCCTGGAAGGATAATCATAAGTTGTGGAATTTTCTGGAGCCATCAGAAGCCACAAGTCAATAAATGTCATCTTTCCTCCACTCTAATCATCACTAAACTGACCTCTGTAGGCTCGCACTGACATACGAGTGTCAGATAGCTAGAAGAAATAGATAAAAGGTAGATACAAATAGATAAAAGGTGGGAAGGATAAAAGGTAGCACTGTTTCCAGAGGGAAATATTCTCTGGGAGTCTCTCTACTGGAGAAGAATAAATCACTCCAGGTGCTGCTTCAGAGTCCAAAGAGTAAAATCGAAGGTATGCCTAACAGCTACATTACTAACAAGATTTGAAGAACATATTACCACCCTAACACTTTAGCCTTTACAACTCCTGCTTTTAGGGTACTTCACCTGAAAGGCAAGTTGCAAATACTGTGCATCCATGCAAATAGGAGCGTGGAAGAAAAATTACACCAAGTGCTCATGCTGGTATCTTCCCAATTCTGGAAATGCCCTTGTTCACCAGAATGCCCACCACTGTTGCAACTGATATTTATTGCTACATTGCGTCACTAACTTCCTAAAGTCTTACGTCAGTTGTATTACTCTTGAATGGCAGTCATTTATGGGATTGTAATCAGATAAGTCTTCATGTATGGAACGGGAACCAGTGAATCACTGATGTCCCATTTTTGGGTCTCTTGTTGTCGAAGACTTACTGTCTTTAATACATTCAAATACTTCCATACATACGAGGGCTTTTGGGAAGGTCCTTGCTCTTGAATGGATAGCATTCTTGTCCATCCCATTTCCTGACTTTCGTTCATTAGTTTCCCTTCCTTTTTTCCCACCTCTAGGCACTGGTTACTCTTCTGGATCATATTCTGGTTGGATAACTGGCATCCTTCCATTGCTTGCAATCAGGGAACTACTTTTTTTTTTTTTTTTTTTATCAATCATTAATAATCTTTGAATCTGCAATTTCCCAAAGCTCCTCCTTTTAAGGTCTGGTATTAGCCAAGACCTTTTAATTTTCCCTACAATTATATGTATAATACTTAATTTAAGGACTTTCAGCCAGAAATCTTCTTCCATTTGTCTGTTATTGTGTCATTCACGTTTTTATTCAGCCTACAGCATGAGGTAATGGGTCAGCCAACTTCAGTCACTGGCTAACTTCACTGTGAGTGACAGAATTCGGCCCTTTCACGAGAAACACATCCACACACAAAGTAGTTCCCTTATGCGCCTGGGACTCCCATGGCAAAGTGTGCTTTTTGACCAAAATATATATTTTTTTAATCATATATTTTTTTAACTGATGAAGACATGACAGCTTCCCGAACAATGAACAAACTGTGACAATACCAAAAGGCTTGTGGTCAATGGCCTTTTAAAAAAAATGTCTGAGCATTTTTTCAATTTACCCTCCATAGATTGGTATCCACACTGTAAGGAACATGCACATGTATACATCACAGATGGTCCATGGCATAATGATGCATAAACAATTGAAGCCCAATTAGAACATTGGAACGTTGGCAGCTCCATTGAAAACAATGGAGTGCTGCGGGCTTTTACTGGCCGGTAAAAGCCCACAGCGCCAACATTCCAGTGTTCGCTTTGTTCACAGCAAGAGCTGTGACCAAAGCCTCACGGAGCCCGGGCTTCATGAGGAATTTGTTTTATCTAATAGAACATTCTGCCCTGAGTGGCAGAATGTTCTAATATAGCCTTAGAACCCGCCATAGCGGGCTCTACCGGCTATTAAAGGCCCTCTCCCTTGTTAAATGCCCTCGCCTTCGGCTCAGGCATTTAACGCGGGAGCGGGCCTTTAATAGCCGGTAGAGCCCGCTACGGCGGGTTCTAAGGCTATATTAGAACATTGGAATGTTGCGAACTCCATTTGAGACAATGGAGTGCTCAGGGCTTTTACTGGCTGGTAAAAGCCCAGAGCGTCAACATTCCAATGTTCTTTGTTCACAGCAACAGCTGTGAACAAAGGCCTCACGGAGCCCGAGGGGATAGGCCTCACAGAGCCCGAGGGGATTTCCATCACTCCAGCCTCTCCTCCTCACGTCCCTGGCAGTCATCTACTCAAACACAACCACAGTCCAAACCCAATGCATCCCACAAAAAGCCACTACAAAGTGATAGCTCAGCAAGAGGTTTGTAAAGGAAGGAGCTAGAGCAGATAGGCCACACTGAAGTCATCATAGTATGTGGAAGTGCCACCTGACTGTGTTCACAAGTGTCCGGCCCTAGTGCGTTTACTGACTCCACAGCTTGTATTGCAGGGATTGTCTTGTTGCAGGTGTAAAAACATTCACTGCAACACATTTTGTTTTGAGTTGTCTGATGGCATGCACCCAGGTGTGAAAACCATGGTATCTCATTACTATCAAAGCTCCATCTTTACTCTGAACTATCCATGGTCTTATCTAGGCTTGTGCATCTAAGACTAGCAGTATTTTACTTGAACGTGGTTCCTGAAATACTGGGTCCGAAAGACATTAATTCATTTCGAACAGCATTGAACCTCACAGATAGGGTCTTGTCTAGCACTACCAGCAGAGCAGATGGAAGGACTTTTACCACTCTATGGAATTAGGCACACTGACATCACAGATTTCCCACGGAGCAGCAAATAGGAGCCAGTGACTGCTCTTTCTCGCTGCAGTGGGGAAAAAATGACTAAAAAGGTCTCCCCAGGTTTCAGGAAGGTCTCATTAACGTTTCTAACAAGGGCTTCCTGAAACTGTTAACTGGCTGTGTTTCAAGGTTGCGCCACGATCCACAGCCAGGAACCCAACACTAGGCCACCAGGGAACTCTTTAATGTGACCCAGCCCCTGTGGTGAAAAAAAACGATTTGTTTTTAAACATATTGAAACAGTCTGGGAGCTGTCCCTCATGACATATGGGCCAAACCAAAAAAATATATAAGAACTGTAGGTGTAAGACGGCCATCAGGATATTGGTTGACTTCTCACCCCTCACACCCCGCCCCCTTTGGGGGGTCCTTTTAAAAAAAATAAAAAGTGTGTTTCCCTGGTAGGGCTATTGCATCCCAGGGGAAAACACACATTTATTAAAAAAAATACCACTCTGTAATACAGGTCAACATTTTTTTTTTTAAATCTTTTTTTATTCAACAAAAAAGTTCATACAGCAGGTAGACGATATCACAGAAACAGTGATCTTAACCCAATTCAGTGATCCATTATGTTGCAGCCTGGAATAACTTTAATGGAACATAGTCAGTGCTCTACATTTGCCCAGATCTCTAGCCTCTATACTCCTCCCACGCTCCCCACTCTTTCTTCCACTTCTTGGGGCAACCCCTGCACTCATAGTACTTGCACAGCTCTCTGGCACCAATTCAGGACCGACTCCCAATCAGTTATAGTCGAAGCCATTTTAGAAGAAGAAAGTGGGAGATGAGATTTTATTACAAAAATAATTGGAAGAATTTATTTCCCCCATTGATTCTATTCAAGAAAAGGTAATTTCAGGTGGGAGATAGCCAAAATAAAGCAATTTTGACTTCAAAAACTGGGAGTTTCCCTCCTGAATTGGGACTATTGACATGGGAACAGTCCAGCCTGAACTGCTTGGCCAGGTCCTCCCTGGACCAGAAACAAGCAGCCTGGGATCGGTTTCAGGGTATCACCTTTCATCAGCCAGGCTAGCTTGAATCCAGTGGCACAGTGAGCAAGGGACCCACGTCTGGGCATAACCTTTCCCTTAGGGCAACTTTAGCAACGCAAAAGGATGATGAACGAAGTGCTGAAACTTTTCAACTACTCGCCCCCATCACAGATCTGGGTTTAATCCATCGTTCTTTTGCTCACCATGCCCCCCCATGCTTGCTTAACCATTCTGCGCCTCTTCCTCCCAGTGGAATCTACGTCTGGGTCAGACTGGCTGTTTGTGAACTCCCTCTAGACAGTGAGACAAAGGAAGCTGATGTGTGTCCTGCATATGAGTCTTCCTGGAATAGAGTGGGGAGGGAGGAGCTGACACCAGCACCTGAAAGGGTTGTGCCTGTCCTCACACAATGCAGTCTCTGACCCCTGGAGTGTGTCTGGAGCCAGGCCTGGCAAGGCAGGATCTTGTGAATAACAGACTTTCCTTTATAGTTTGCCTACTTCAAAGGCAGAAATGAGTATAAATAGTGGACCTAAAACTCCAGACTTTTAGAACACTTCTGGATCAAGAGGAACCTCTGCCAAGGAGAAGAGCTGAAGGAGGAGTACTGCCCCTATGTTGTGTGTGTTTTGTTGGGTTGGCCTGGAGTTGCTGCTTCTGCTTAAAGAGGGCAAAGACTGGACTTTGCTGTGTAATCTGCTTGTGAAATTTCTCCAAGGGTTTGGAGTACAGCTTGCCTCCTGTTGGGAGTCTCAGAGATATCAGAGACTTCTGCTTCATCTGCCTACAACACTGGGAATTGTGTGTTTTGTGCCCCAACAGAAGAAAAACCATGCAACGTCATCAACGACACCGCTCTGTGACCTGACGATGCCACACAAAGCTATGCCCCACAGAGCACCGCAACCCTGGTCTCATCAACGCCACCACCTGATGCCATCACCAAGCCGCTGCTTGCACTGTGAACTGTTGGCCCCGCACTCCGCATCGTCTTGCTCACACAGCAGCCTTGACATCCCTGATGCCGCCGCTCCACGCTGACATCGACGCCTGAACCGTGGCCTGAGGACACCGTTCGTGAGGTACATGACACACTGTCCCACACTGCAGCCCTGGTCCACCGACGCCATTGACTCTAGTGTCGTCAACAGGTGCCCCAATCTGCAGCGCAACCTATGGGCGCCACATTGAGCCTGCAGCGCCGCCTTGGACTACTGACGACAGCACTTCAGCAATACCGCTGCTGCTGCCTGCACAGTGACCTGGAGACACTACACGTTGCACTGCCCCACTTCACATCACAGCCCTAACGCCGTCCACACCGTACTTCTGACTTCGTCATCAGCTCTAAGTTCGATCCCCAATGCTTGTGACTTTAAGACCCCGACGACCCCAGCACCAACCTCGAGAACCGACACCTGCAAACCCACACTCCGGATCTCATCGTGAGAATCAGAACACCCCATTTTTAAAAGGTACTGTTTGCGGGTCTTCCCGATACTGTAGCTGGCCCACAACGCCATGGCCAGTCAGAACTGTTGGATTTGTTGTTCTCGACACTGTGACAGCCCCAGACAGAGCTATCGACTTCAAGGGACTGTATTTTTAAGTTAACTCTTGCAAAATTCATACCTTTATTATTGTATGTTGGATTTTTCTCGTTTTGGTCTTGTTTTACACAGATAAATATTGGCTATTGTTCTAAAACTGGTGAGGTATACTTTTGTAATGTTTACACTGTATTACTGTGTGTTATGCGCAAATGCTTTACACATTGCTTCCGAGATAAGCCTGCCTTTAAAATAGGGGTTATCCGAGCTGGGTATCTCCCTTATGCTGACTAGAGTGATGGTCTCTACTTGGACAGGGTGCAAACAGACTGCCAACTCGAAACTCCATTTCTAACAATCCTGTACAAAGGGAGGCTGCTGTTCAGGCAGTACAATTCAAGCAAAAGAGAATACTATTGCAGCAAGTTGTACATGCACTGTAGGAGCTCTACTGGTATGTATACCGCTGGAGGGAACATACAGGAAAGGGCTCTACTCTAAATACTGTAGGTTGCCCTCCGACACTAGAAGTCATAGGAAAGACTGCATCGGAGTTTGTCCAGCCACTCCTTCTCAAAGGTTATAATCTTTTATGAACAGCTTCTATAGAGGAGTAGGTCTGTTTAGTGAGCTGTACAAAGCTGGCACTTTGGCATACAGTACAAATTTGTCGTCACTGCAAAGGATTCATGCAGAAGCTTGTTTGTAAGAAGCTAAAAAAATACCAGAGCACTGTGTTGAGTTCCAACGAACTGCTCACTCAGCTCGAGGACTGTGTGTCTCGGACACTCAAAACATGCATTTATAAACAGGAAAGAGTGGGAATTAGCACAGTGAGCAAGCGGAAGGCATATGAGACACTTTCTTGAGCTTTAAGTAGCTAGCAATAAAGGTATTAGTAAAGGCTCACTTGGCAAGTATACAGGATTAGTGAGGACTCTGAAGGGGACAGGTAGGAAAAGCTTAGGCTAGGTGTGATTTCAAAAGGGATATTGCATATGTAGAAGGCTGATAGTCAAGGCGGTACAGATACACAACATCACTTCATCCTCCCTAATGGACTCAACCCCTTTGGTGTCACACTGAACCCAATAGTGAATTACTCCCTCACCCAATTAAGCTGATGACATCAAACTACACAGAATGCAGCAGAAGGCCTCCTCCCCTCAATCTGTCATCACACACACACACACACACACACACACACACACACACCTTCACTGGCTCCCCAACCACAGCTCTTTTCAACAAACTCCTGACACATACATTCAAAGCCTTGCACAGCATGGTGCAGAATACCTCAAAACCGTCTCAGATTTCAGAAATCTTCCAGACATCTTTGCTCAGCCAGACTCATACCCATACAAATCCCATGGATACACAGGATCAGAACAGTAAGAAGTGACTTCTCCTAATTTGTTCTGAAAGTATAAAATGACCTGCCCCTACATATCTGTGCATTTCGCATGAAGCTGAACACTTGGATCTTCAAGTAAGTGAATTCAAGGATCAGCCCTGACTGATACTGGGTCAGTGGTAGGATACCCTCCTGGGTGATATATTGCTTTACAAACACAAAATACATTACAGAGAACTCTTCACCCAATACTACACTTATGGGTGATGTGTCATCCTTGCCATGTTTATCTTCCATCAAAACATGGTAGGTGTTCAGTTTGCCTTATGCCAAGTGCATTACAGTCACAGCACTGAACCTAACAGTGAAAAAGACATTTGCCAAACTCTCACTGACTAACCTGTATGTCAAAATTAACGTTCTTCATAGTTTAGGATGTGCGTTTTAGGGAGTTAGTCAGTCTTCCCTGACAAGTCTGCTTTAGTTTCAAAGGTAGATATGATCACTCAGTTTGGGGACTGTGAACATTGTAAGGCAGTCTTGGACACCCCCAACTTGCATCCACAAACTGGAATGAGTTGGATTTAGCACAGTGAGGGCGTTAAAGGTGCATGAAGGGCACTTCTTCCCGAGCCTCAGGTGGTGCTCATGGAGCCATTAGTAAAGGTTCACAAGGCACGTGTGCCATAATGCTTGGAATGTGGATGGAGGTGGCTACTTGACAGGCTGGGAAAAAACATAGTCAAACTTTTGTTTCATTTGTAAAGGTTGCTGACGCCCCAACTTTTAACATGTCTTGCCATGTCTGTGTAGAAGTTTGCTTATGGTGTGCGTGTATGCAAGTTGGTCAATGACTGAGTGAGAGTCTGTTTAATGGGGGATTCCATTCTGTGGCGTATGAAATGTGATGGGCCATCGAATGGTGGCGGTACGTTCATGTGAGTGCACTGATGCATTGGATTCGGCGGTGGCTGCCGGTATGAAAGTCTTGTCTGTGGTGCGTGAATGGCCTGTAAAGTGGTTGGTTCCTTGTTGCAACGTTATAGGTGCCCTTCATTGGGCTTGGTTTCAATATTCTGATATTGTGATTAGTATTTGTTCTTTCAAGTTAGCGCTTCTGAATGTGGCAAACCAAACCTGTATGAGTGGGGGTTTTCTCTTCATTTTTTGGACAACCAAACACCCGCAGGTGTCCAAGGTAGTATAACTCATACTGATTCCACTCACTTTCCTACAATGCCCTGCAAAACTTTGAAGTTTACATAAATGGCTAAGATTACTCCTTACATTTTACAATAGGTATTTCTGAAATCTGTTGCAATCTACAAATTGCATAACCACCCAGCATTTACACGTCTTCAACTCAAAACAGAACCCAATTTTTGCGGGTGAACCCCAGCACCTATGATTAGAAAGAGCTAAAACTGCCACATGGACACTACATTTTCTTCACTGAAAACTACCTTGTTTCCGCAATATGGGTACCTTTGATTTTGGGGCAGACTGTGCTGTCACCCAGCGAAACCTAACAAACCTGTACCTTTTTGAAAACTAGACAACCAGAGGAGTCCAGGTGTTTGTGAAATGCATGGCTCTCACTAAGTAATTTTACCCAGAAGCCCTTGAAAACTTAAAACTTTGGTAAAATAACACACATTTTTCTAACATTTCTGTCTCCCATTGACCTCCGTTTGATCCGTTCCTGTTGCGGGCACTTCACCCAGCAACACAAACAGTGCAGTGTTTTTACTTGCACAAGTGGGGTAAAGCTGGGTCATTGGAATTTTATACATTCCTGTAGAACCTGGAAGATTCCCTCACATAAATGTAAGGAAAATGTATGATTTCATGCAAAGCGTAAGGTTTGCAGGGCACTGTGTGTAAGAAAACCTTGTAGGATCCTTGCCAGTCACACCAATCTGGGATCTCTATGGTTGTCTAAAAATTGTGTGTGGTTGGGATATGGCTAGACCTTGCATAGAGTGAGACGTGTCTCAGGAGCTCTCCGACCCCAGGTGAAAGAGCCTGCACCATCCAGCGCACAAGCATCATGGCGGACCCCTGAAACCTGAGGCGGTTCACCACAAGAACTCAAGCACACATCTCCTTTGGGTTCGACCATGCTCCCGGATGTTTCTCAGCAGCCAGCCTACCTGATAAGGAGCCACCATCTTGGGTGCACCGCCACATCGCCACTGCTTTGCCAGTGTCAAGACCAGGGCGTTGGCAACAGAGCACAGTACCTGCAGCTTGTGCTCTTGGATGCCGGTCCCCACACAGAGGGAATGGTTGCAGTGCACCCCCTGCTATTAGACCGGCCCTGAAGTGACTGACACTGGAGCTGGACCCGCGGTGGCTGCTGAGAGAATTAAGGGGAGCCGGGAGGCAGCATGGGACTCAGAGGCCAGTGAGATGATGCTGCTAGACTAAGCTTATTGCCTACTTACAGCAGGATCATTGAGGCGGGTGCTGAGGACGGAGGGGCTTGGGAAGTGGCGCTTAGGCTGTTCAATGGACTCCATGCCAGGCTAGCTACATCTACCAGAACACTGCCCTCCCCCACCTTCTTAATTGTTCTACGCAAGGCCTGGAACTGCTGGCTGCCCACACGGCGAGAGGAGAGTGAAGTGGCTTGGGTTGCTGCGCTGGGTGGCTGCTCCCCGATGCGACCTACCTCCTGGCAGAAGCCTCGGGCATGGCCCCTATACAGGTCTTGGTCCCAGCTGCGGTGACCGTTTGGAGGACTGCGTGGGTTGTTCACGCACAGGGGACCTAGGGCATTACCTGAGAAAGCATGGCACTGTTCACCACACTTGTTGCTTCACGTGGACTGTGCACATCAGGCAATTATCCCATGGACTTGCTTAAGCTTTTCATCTCTCTGGCCCCACCATCTATGCAGTGCACTGTGCCTGAGGAAAGCCTTGCTGCAGTTAGAAAGGTCACCCATAGCCCATTACTTATAGACGTGCTACTAGGAGGGGGGATTGGCAGTGCATGCTGCGTGGCCTCCTTTGTGTGGCCCCCTTGTTGCACCCTCTGTCAGGACGCATTGAGAGGCTGGAGGACCGGTGAAGGGACTTATTGCTGCGCAACAAATCTTCCAAAGAGGTGCAGTTTCCCTCTCTCTTGAGCAAATATGCTCTGGTGGAAATGGAGAGGAAAGACTCAACTCAGGACAAAACTCTCACCTGTCGCTATCACACAAGACTATATATCTGCTAAGAGATTGGCTCACTTAAAATGGATCTCTACACATGCCTCAAAGACATCAAGAGGGAGGTATCTGAATTAGGGCAGCAAGTGGATGACCTACAGCACACGTGGATGCCAGATCAGAACATCAGGAAATGTTACGGAGGTAAGTTGAAGCACTGGAGGAACAACACATCCACCTTCAAACCACACAAGAAGACCTTATAAACTGTAGCCGTCGCAACAATATCTGTTTTCGAGGGATCCCAAAAGGAGTGGAGGGCAGGAACATCATGGCATTTACAGCGATCCTCCTTCAATCAATAAGGGGTGATGCCGATACACCCCGCCTGTCTTCGACCCGGCACACACACAGAATGGCATCTGTCCCGGGTCGACCAAACGCAACCCCTGACATCCTGACGCGCATCCACTATTTCACAGAAAGGAGGCCATCCTGCGGGCTGCACAGAAAAAAGCAGATCTGGTCTTTTAAAGACACATGCTACACCTATATCAAGACCTTTCTCCCACCACATTGCGACGCTTGAGGGAATTCAAACCAATCGTAGACAAATTGCACAGCATGGACATTAAATATCAATGGGGTCACCCCTCCGCGTTGCTTTTCGAATGGGAAGGCAGAAGACGCTTGTTGTTCTCCCTAACTGAGGCAAAACAACTACTAGATCTTGCTCCTTCTGAAAGAGACAAGTCCTCCTCCCCAGCCGATGATATCACCAGGGTCAATCTAAAGCCTGCTTGGACTACTGTCAGATATCGCCACTCAGACAAATGCCAGGCAAAGACAATGACCCAAGAAGCAAAGCTTAGACATCCTCCAACACCTCAGCAACATAGATAAAAAAGCTTTACTGATGCCCTCTGTCTCTGGCTTGATTTGAAGGGTGTGACAATACGCTGGCAGGAAGCATCTGCCCTACGAGAAGAGGCTGGACTCCTGGTCGCTGTCAGCTCTATGCAGTGGCATAGGCACAGGGGGATCCGGAGGGGCTCCTCTAGCAACTTCCTGTGCCACAACTTGCTCCTTGTTCGATGGTCTACCCCCAGCACTCTGATTCCCGAGAGGGTAACTCCTCTGGTGAGATGCAGACACTGATGTGCCGATTTACGTGGGTAAAAGGGGGCACGCGTTGTACCCGGTTGGTCCGTATTTGTTGTTGGGTTCTGAATAACTATTTTTCTATTCAGGTCTTGTAACATATCCACAGACTATGGTGGTCATGGACAGGCAAACTTGCACAGTATTTTGCCTATGCCCTTCCACAGGTGGGACATGCCCATGGTAGGGGCTGCACCCCAGCACATACCTCAAACTAATTCATACACAACCTGGCGTCCTTAACTAGTGGCATCCCCTAACATTTGCGGCCTTAACTCCTAACACCGGGAACAAGCGCAAGCAATTTTGAGGGTACATATTGCACCATGACCCTGACATACTTTTTTTTTTTAAACAGGAGACTTATCTCCGAGGGATTGGCAGACACAAAATGACCCACATATGATACCCCATACGTCACTGTGCATACACAGACTCTAAAACATTGGGGGTGGGTATTTTGTGCAAATCGGCCTTCGGCTAAATTTTGCCTATTTCCTCAGTCCCCTCCAGGAGAATCCACAAACCCTGAGTACCATAAGAATCCTCAGAATGTGGGGAAAAAATATGCAGGTTTGGCGTGGATACCTTATGTGGGCAAAAAGTTAAGGAGGCCTAAGCGTCAACTACCCCAAATAACAAAAAAACGGACCGGCATTAGGGAGAAAAGCCCAGCAGTAAAGGGATTGAAAGTCTGGGTGTGTACTGTTCACCTCATTACCTAGACAGTGTATTTGTGTTACAAAGACTCAGTTTAGTTTGTTTTTATCAATATCCATGTACATTTAAACCAGTAAGGACTTGTCTGGCCAATGTCTACTTAAACAAAAATACACACTATGCTCCTCTCTCTGCAGCAAGCAACCCCCTCACCTCCCAACAGTTCTATTGATTACTACCCACAAACTCTAAGTTGCCTCTTCTTTCACAGGCTAATTCACACACCATTGACAATTTATCTTCACTTTTATTGACACATCTTTCCATATCTCATCTTCTCCAGATCTACCTTTTCATTGCTGGTGTCTGTTACTGACATGTCTTAATCCCTCTTGACTTTTCCTGTGGCATCTTTTTTTAATTATTATTTTACTTTTTTAATGCACACAGAAAGGTACATAAAAGCCAGCTCTTTGTAAACACTGAAAAAAATCATGATGTTGAAACATACACTGCAATCATTATATTGTGGAGATTTTCACATTCATTGCATGAATCAGATTACCACCTACATTCTCATCAGCCACTGAGACAATGGGGCCCACATTTTCACACCCCTTTTTCTGCATGGTTGGCCCTTAAGTGCATACAAGCTAATCTCCAGATAATACATAGAGAGTATTCGAGCCAGCCATTGATTATAGGTTGGAGGTTCGGGCTTTAGCCAATCCGTTGCGATACAGCTCCGCATCACAGTCATGGCCAAAAACACAAAGCATTGAGATTGACCTGTACATACCTCTTCATCAATCCCTAATAATACAAGTCTTCCCAGAGAGCTGGAAACACGTCGAAGTCAACGCCCTGCTCAAAAGTCCAAAGCCGACCGAGAAGACCTCAAAAACTACTGACCCATCTCCCTTCTCCCATTCCCCGCCAAGGTCATCGAGAAGATAGTCAACAACCAGCTATCCCGCTTCCTGGAGGACAACAGCCTACTCGACGTCTCCCAGTCAGGATTCCGCAAGAACCACAGCACTGAGACCGCCCTTATCGCCTGCACCATAGACATCAGGAGCAGACTCGACAAAGTAGAAACCGTCGCCCTCATCCTCCTTGACCTTTCTGCAGCCTTCAACACCGTCTGCCACCACACCCTTCGCACATGCCTCTCCGACGCCAGAATTCGCCACAGAGCCCTGGACTGGCTCACCTCCTTCCTCTCTGGAAGAACCCAGAGTCCGCCTTCCCCCGTTCCTGTCCAAGGCCACCAAGACCATCTGCGGAGTTCCCCAGGGATCCTCACTCAGCCCCACCCTCTTCAATGTCTACATGGCTCTGCTCGCCAACATCGTCCAATCCCACGGCCTCTACATCGTCTCCTACGCAGACGACACTCAGCTCATCCTCTCTCTCATGAAGGACCCCGCAACCGCCAAGAACAACCTCCACACCGGTCTCCACGCCATCGCCAGCTGGATGAAAGAAAGCTGCCTCAAGCTAAACTCAGATGAAACTGAGATCATCATCTTCGGCCCCAACAGATCAGCATGGGACGACTCCTGGTGGCCTGCCACCCTGGGGTCAGCCCCAAAGCCCACCACCCACGCACCAACCTCAGCTTCATACTGGACTCTTCTCTCTCCATGACCCAGCAAGTCAACGCCATCACATCCTCATGCTATAACACCCTTTGCATGCTCCGCAAGACCTTCAGATGGATCCCCGTAGAAACCAGAAGAACGGTCACACACGCCCTCGTCAGCAGTAGACTGGACTACGGCAACGCCCTCTACACAGGAACAACAGCCAAGCTCCAGAAGAAACTCCAGCGCATCCAGAACACCTCAGCGTGACTCATCCTCAACCTCCCTCGCCACGAACACATCTCAGCCCACCTCAGAGATCTCCACTGGTTCCCCGTCAACAAAAGGATCGTCTTCAAGCTCCTGATTCACGATCACAAAGCTCTCCACGACGCCGGACCAGCCTATCTCAACAAGCGTCTCAACTTCCACATCCCTACACGCCAACTCCGCTCTGCCAACCTCGCCCTTGCTACGGTCCCCCGCATTCACCACACCACATCTGGCGGTAGATCCTTCTCCCACCTTGCTGCCAAAACATGGAACTCCCTCCCCATCAACCTACGTCTGACCCAGGACCTCCTGATCTTCAGGAAGCACCTCAAGAACTGGCTCTTCGAGCAGTAGCTGCCCACATCCCCCGCCCCCAGAGTCTTGAGACCCTGCCGGGTGAGTAGCACGCTTAACACATCACTGATTGATTGACTGATTGATTGAGGCGTTAGGCCTATTTCCTGGCATGTTACCACTTTCAAAAACTTTGTTACAACAGTTAAAAGCGTTTCAAGCCTGTCGCAGCTAATGAACATGGCATAAGTCTGCTCCTTTGCTGTTGCACCGTGGACAAGAGGCCCCAGTTAGCTTTCTCCATTTAGATATTCTAGCGTGGGTGTAATATAAATTAAATAACTTCTTGAAGTGTTGAGCTTGTGGTCCAGCTGAGAGTTATATAAGCGGGGCCATTTCCAAAGAAGCGAAAAACGATGTTTCCGAGGACCCAATTTGTCATCTCCAACTCTTATGTGCTTCTCCAAATCATCCTGCAGTGTCCGCTAGGGGTTGGTAGAGATTTCTTATACTACAATCCGCAGCATTCTCAAGTAAATCACTGCGGTCTTCTCCCCGCATGAACCTTCCCTAGAAAAAGTCAACAAAAAATCTCTAATCTGTAAAAACTTAATGACATTTTTGCTCTCAAGAGAAAACTCCTCCTTAAATTCACTGAAAGATTTTATCTGTTTACCACGGTATAAATTGCCTAATTTTCTAACACCTCCCTGTGCCCATTTATCACAACATTTATCGCTAAAAATCCCATGAAGGATTGGCATGTTCCGAAATGGAGTACAATAGCTAAGTCGATCGATTCCTATTCTGTGCTTGACCTGGCAACACACTTTAAAAGCACCCCATACTGTCTTAAATTTTAACTTTTTTAAAGTAGCTTGGTTCCACTATTCTCAAATAATCAGCGTTATAGACAGACCAATTTCCCCTGGTGATTTGCTAGAATCATCGGGTATAATTAGTGGTTGAATACTGCAAAGTAGCAGCCCAATAATATAATCTGAAGTTAGGGACTGCCTATCCTCCCCTTGCCCTTGTTAATGCTAAATACTTAAAAGCTCGACGAGGTCTAGAAAAAGGCCATATGAAGCTGCTCCTGTGGCATCTTTCACTACTCTTGACTCTTTTTGGCTAATCACGCTCTCTAACTCTTTCTTGCAAATACTAGTCATCTCTCTCTTGCTGTTTGTCATTCCCTCTCTTTCATTCTACGTCTCTTGCCCCATCTGTTGGCCTCTCCCGTTCTCCCCCTCTGTTTCTCTCTTGTTCTCCTCCCTCTCACTCTTTTTTTATTTCTCTCCTGCTCATCCCTTTATGTCTCCCTTCCAACTATCTCTTTCACTCAAAGTGTTTTTTTACTTTACTGGCCTTTTATATGTTGTTCTCAATGTTTTATCTCCTATTGCTATTTGCTGTCTGTGCCCTTCATTCCTTCGTGGACTGCCTACTTGCTAGTCTGGGCCCTTCCTCTCTTTTTAGATCTAGACTCTTATTATTGATGACCTACTGACTCTAATACATGGCTCGAAAAATCATAAAAATGTTACTACATGTCGAACATGTATGTGAATACCTAACTCGTTCTAAATCTATGTTATCATTTATGGAGCGGGATAAGATGTATGGTTCACGTGCTGAGACTCTCAACTGGTGCAAATACATGTAATGGTGATAAATAAAACAGGAAAAAAAAATGTTACTAGACCTGCAGGTCGAGTAACATAAATATTCTACTCGACCTAACTGTAATGTACTTGACCTGTAAACGGGTCTCACATTGTGTGATCCTAAGCAAATAGTTTACAGTCGCCTTTTTATTAATTCTCACATAAGATTGCACCTTCAAATTTGTGAGCTCAGCATTTCTGCAGCACAAAAAAAGCTCTTTTGTTTGATTAAGTAGACTAAAGTTTGCTGCATGCATCACAAGAATCTAGCCCACATACCCATGAGGTCTAGCCCACATAACCTAGGACTTATTTTAGATTACTTGCAACATTGCCATCAGGGCAGAAGTGTTTCTCAGTTTGTTTAAACACTAAATTTTAATAAATATATTACTAAACCATGATGTGTTAACATATTGTCTTCTACACACAGTAACCTTCCAATAAATGTCCAAAAACCTCTACACTAACTTGCAGCTTTACTGATAAAACTATATACTGTATTAACAATCTGTGAAAATTGGGTTTCAGAAAACATATCCTTTGCACATCAACATGTAAAGTATTCTGATTTGTTTCCATCTTATTAAAATATTTTTTCATCACACACAAATATTAAAAAAAGATCTTTCACAACTACTGAAATATATTTTGAAATGTTTGCACAGTTGACTAAGTCATTTAAATGTTGTGTGTAGGAAAAACCGGACACCCTATATCATTTTACTTTACATTCTAAGCAGCAGGTCACACAGTTCACCTTGCACAGCACTGGAACTCTGCAGTCAGAAGGAAACTTCATTGTAAGAAAAACTGACTTTTGACCTCTGCCTGTGAACACAGAGCAAATGAGACATAAGAACAACATTTAAAGGCAACTTTTATTGCCCCTCCACTTTTCCACTGAACAAAAAACCTGTTCAATGTCAACTCCCCTAAAAGGGACCAATAAGTATTAAAAATAGCTCGACCTGATCATATAAGACCCGCCAATGTGAGTGGTCCAGTGGATTTTTCGAGCCCTGTAATACATTATAATATAAACAAGGGGTCAGTCCTTGCTCTGGAATGGCTTTCTTCTCTATCTCATTTCCTGTTTTTCAGGTCGCAGCTGTCTGGTTTCTGAAGACATCTTGGGGACTTTCGGAAAGTTGCCCAAAGAAGGCATTCTGCTCATTATTATTGGCTTTGTGGTTTGTAACTCACACTTTCTGGCTTTCCATTTGCTGGCTTTATTTGCTTTAGGCTCACCAGGTTCAGTCTGTCCCTCCTGTTGCCTAAACCGTATTCATGGTTTCCTTCCACAAACTATCTTTCTGTAAACAGGCCTGCAAATCTTGTCCTTATCGGGTCACATCTGCTGCACATTCAAAGACCGAGGTCAAATGCCATGCTCGGTATCCCGGGAGCACTTGCTTACTTTGTCTTTCTCCGACTTCAAGGTGAGAGGATTTATGCAACAATCATGCTGGATACTGGGAGTAGGAAGAAGTATTCTTCCAACACACAACATTTAGCTTCACTGCATATTTCAGAATATATCATAAAATGAATGCGCAAATGAAGCACATATTTTGTTACTTATAAAGTGTGTTGGAAACAAATACTTTAATATGATTAAAACAAATCATTAAACTAGGTGCTGCAATTTCCACACATTTTCGCCTGTGCACTGTATTGTTTTGCTTGTAAAACTGTATGTCTATGCAAATGTAATGGTCATTTTAATTGCAAATGTGCTGTCTGTAATCACAGTGTGCTACCACACCATGAATACTCCACTCTATGCCACTCCGCTCTGTACATCTCCACACCACTGAGCTATACTCTGCACCGCTCCACGCCACTGCACTCTGCACCACTTCACTCAATTCCACTGCACTCTATACCTCTCTACTCTTCCCTGTACTACTCTACTCTATGCACTTTTCGCCACTCTAGTCTACACCACTGTACTCTTTGCCACTGCACCCAACACAACTTCAGTCTAGGCCAGACCAATCTACTCTGCACAACTGAACTCTACACCACTGTACTCTACACGACTCTGCAACACTGCACTCTAAGCAATACATTCTACACCAATGCACTTACTCTGTAACACTCAACTATATGCCCTTGCACTCTATGCCACTCTAATCTACTCTGCACCACTGTACTCAATGCCACTGCACTCTACACCACTTTACTGTATGCCATTACACTCTGTGTCATCCTACACAACTGCACTCTGCCCTGCACCACTCCACTTCACTCTATTCTATTCTGAAACAATCTACTCAACATCACCCCACTGAACTCTATGCCACTCTACTCTAATTATTTACTCTACCCCAATTATTCACTCTAAACAACTGCACTCTACTCTGCATCACTCTATTCTACACCACTGCTCTTTATGCCACTCTACTCCACGCTGCACTACTGCACTCTGACACTCTACTCTGCACTCTCCGCCACTGAGCTCTGATCCCCTCTGCTCTGGACGACTCCACTCTAGGCCACTGCACTCTACTCAACTCTGCACCACTCTACGCCACTGCATTCTACGCCATTAGAATGTACTCTGTGCCAATGCCTTCTGCCTCACTCAACTCTACACACTCCACTATGCACTACTCTACAACAATGCACTGTATGCCACTGTACTCGGCACCACTCCTATCTGCAACGCTCCACTTCGTGCCACTCTAATCTATACCACTGCATTGTTCACAATTCTGTTTCTTGCATTGTTCATTATCCTAATCATTGCAGCCCATGCAACTTATCGTAGATTGCAGTTTTGTTAATAAAACCTATTGAATTATTTACTGCACCTCCTTCTATGCCTGTGTTTGAATGAGACATGTTGTTCATGTGAGAAAGGGGTAATCTCCGTTTAACCACGACACTCCCTAAGATGTCGCACTCTTGAGTCCATGCATAAAGGCTGCCACAAATCACCTTTTACTGTTTGGGTTTTTGGTAAGGTGCTGCTTATGAGCCAGTAGGGTTGGGATGCCAGTTGCAACTTGTTGTAAGAATGGCATAGTCGCCTACAAACAAGTACTGTCATCCTTAATCCAGCAGTCTTGCCTAGAGCAAGAGTCAAACTACAACACCATGGCACTTTACGCCACTAGACTGTACTCTGTGCCACTGCTCTCTGCATCACTCGACTCTACGCCGCTCCATTCTGCACCACTCTACACCAATGCACTGTATGGCACTGCACTATGCACCGCTGCACTCTGCGCTGCTCCACTTTGCACTGCTGCACTCTGCACCACTGTGCTCTAATCTATGCCACTGCATTGTATGCCACTGAATTCAATGCCACTGCACTGTACGTCACTATACCCTGCAACACTCTAAGCCAATGCACCGTACACCATTCCATTCTACTCTATGCCACTCCATTGTATGTCACTCTACGCGACTCTACACTATGCCACTCCAATACACAACACTCTGCCACTACACTCTACAACACTACTCTGCACTTTGCCATTCTACTCTACAAGACTCCACAACTCTCTCCTCTATGCCACTAACTTTTAGCCATGCTGAACAGCAGCCACGCTGGTGAGCAACAAGGCTAAAATACATTGAAAAAGCCAATAGCTCTTGCATAGCCGAGACCTATTGGCTTTGCCAATGCTTGTTATTCAATAGCTTTTCTCTGTATTCTTTTTTTTTGCAGTGTCCCCAGCTCTGCTGTTGGTTCTCTGCCTCCATGATGCTGCATATCGCTTGGAGGTGCCGACTCCCTACCCCACAAACTCCTCCGTTTTTATTTTGTTTTTCATCCTCCCCACCCCATACCAATCTCGCTCCCCATTTCCGTCTTGATTTTTTTTTATTTATTTATTTTAAATAGTGTAATCTTTTTTGCAGGAATTATGAAGTTAGCTACCGGGTCACTCCTTCCTTTTTTCTTCAGCATTCGCACATACTTTTCATTTTGCTGGTCTGAGACTGGCGCCCAACATGCTCAAATTGAAAATAAAAAAAAGTCTACTACGTGATGATGTATGCACGTATCCACATTAACGCACGGTGTCCCGTAGTTAGACATACTTGTACATGCATAACCAAGCAAAGGCATGTACATCATCGTGCTTTTTTTGCCTATGCCAAACAGCATCTGCAAAAACCTTCGGCAAAGCAAAGAGTTGTGATCGATTGGCTTTGCCAATGCTTGCTCGATGTTTTTACAGGCTATTCCTAGCAGAAAGGTAAAGCGCAGATTAGAGGTACAACGTGGGAAGGAAAGACACGAATACAAAATACCAAACAATTCACAATTATCTACTGTGAGGATGTTGAAATCGTCATAAATTCCATTTCATCCAAAATCTTTCTACTGCTCCTTCTTACTGCAGCCTTCTGTCGCCTCCTACTCGTGTGTGATGCAGAGGTTCCACTGCAAGACCATGTCGAGATAAGCCTGCTATTCGGCCTGTCTGCAATTAGCTTTTAGGGTTTCTTATTTTTCCAAGTTTTGTACTGTCCTTTACTGCGCCGTAGTTTTTTCAGATCCCTTTTGAAAGCACACATTAAAGAAAATGCACGACAGTGGGTGTAAGGTGCATAATCGACGGAAAAAGATAAACGCAGCCCAGTTAGCAGGTGTTACATAGCTTTACACAAATACACGCCTTCGCTACATACAAACTAACAGCGCCGCCGTGTGGTTCATAACCCGACAGCAGACAGGATTGAACTAAAGATGCGATTTCTGTGACTGACTCACAAAAAAGCACTGGTAAAGGCAATATGTCCTTTGCTGATGCTGTGCAGAATAGGAAAAAATTACAATGCTTTTTGCTGATGCTGTGTGCTAGGCATGGTTGCTCCTGGGGAATTACGTAGATAACACTTTTTTTTCTTTTTAGTTTATTCATCGATCCAAGATGTAGATGCCATTTTGGACAATAAATAAAATGTAATTTTAGTTTTTTAGCACTTCATAGTGGCTTAGTAGCTGCACGACCCTCCAAAAAACTAAAAATAAAAAAATATGTAAAGGACTGCAAGGGGATTATGGGGGAAACAGTGGGAGAAGGAAAGGGGGAATGGGCATGGGATCAGGGAGCTACGAACTCTCTGTCACCAAGAAAGGTGCTGTATTGAGAGGCTCGAGAATCATCATACCTGAGAGCCAAATACAACAAGCCATTGAAATAGCCAATGAGGGACGTAGCAACATTGTTGATTTTTTTTTAGTTTATTTATCGATCCAAGATGTGGATGCCATTTGGGACAGTAAGTAAATAAAATGCAATGTCAGTTTCTTAGCATTTAATTAGCAGCTGCTTGGCCCTCCCAAAAAAATAAATTAATAAATATGTAAAGGACAGCAAGGAGTTTGGTGAGGAAATGGCGGGAGAAGCAACGGGAGAATGGGCATGGGATGAGTGAGCTACGAACTGTCTGTGACCAAGGAAGGTGTATTGAGAGGCTTGAGAATCGTCATACCTGAAAGACTAAGATAGCAAGTCACTGAACTAGTCAATGAGGGACATCGCAACAGTGCAGCCACCAAAAGAGCCATATTTTCACGTGCACATTTTTAAGGAGGCCAACCTTAAACTTCTTATTAAGAAATAGAGAGGGGTTATCTGAAACTACTAATTAGAAATTCCTGACCCATCCTCCAGGCCTTATAATGATGAACTCAATTGAAAATAAATCACTAGTTGTTCACCTATGAGCCACACTTCGAGGTCTGTGGTGTATCCTGAGTTTGTTACCCTCAAAGCCCCTAGTAGCCCATTGGTGTGCTGCGGAGTTCAGTCACAGATACCTTGGTCCGTGCTTAGTCCCTCAATTTCAGTAAGGTGTCCACCTTCCTTCCTCGGTTCATTTTCCTTGAGATCAGATTGAGTACTTCTTTCAACCATTATTAGCCTCACGTTTTTTAATAAGATGTTTAAGGATGGCCTCCTTAATAATCCCCCCCTCACAGCCCGCATGTCAGTCTAGCGGCACAAGTCAGAACCCATGACTCAGGGTTAGATGTCTGTTTTCTTTCCTTGGTCAAAAATTCACAACTACACTTTTGAGCGATTATTACTCCTTGTGAGAATCCTTCCCTTACTTTTTAGAATGGCACAGCCTACCCGTATTGCAGCCCCCTCTTTGGACAGGATAAATTATTTAAATGTTGCCGTGTTAAAAATCTTAGATGTGGCTATTTTTATTATGAAACTGTCTCCCAGGCACAGTGTGAGATAGCACAGTGGCACGATTCAGGAACCTATGAGTTAGCATGACTCAGGATTCGATTTTTTCTATTTTATGCTTTTTGTGGTGTTTTGCTTCACTGGGGGAGCACTTTCTTCACCATGCATTTTTTGTCAGTATTTCTGAAGAAACAATTTATTATAGCCTTAGAACCCGCCGTAGCAGGCTCTACTAGCTATTAAAGGCCCGCTCCCGCGTTAAAGGCCCAAGCCGAAGGCGAGGGCCTTTAACAAGGGAGAGAGCCTTTAATAGCCGGTAGAGCCCGCTACGGCGGGTTCTAAGGCTATTAGAACATTCTGCCATTAGAGGGCAGAATGTTCTCCTAAATAAAACAAAGGCTTCATGGAACCGGAGGGGATTAAAATCCCCTCAGGCTCCGTGAGGCTTTGTTCACAGCTGCTGCTGTGAACAAAGAAGATTGGAATGTTGGCGCTGCAGGCTTTTACCAGCCAGTAAAAGCCAGGAGCACTCTATTGTTTTCAATGGAGCTGCCAACGTTCCAATGCTCTAATTTACTTTAATGGTGATTTACAATAAATGTCTATGGTGCATTTCAGTACTGGTTGTTTGGTATAGCATTATGATAACCTTGACAAATTTATAACTGTCCAGATGGAAGAATTGGTCTGTTGATTAATTCAGTTGCAGTAATTCCTGCCTCACTGTACATTTTTCTTAAGTGAGTGTCACATGAATGTGTGCTCTTCCATTCATTATTGTGAACTTGCACTTTCATTGTCTTGAGACTTCCTAAGCCATGAAACAATGATGGAAAATGACTTACAATTTTAGACTAAGTGTGAAGATTGTAATCAAGAGATATCAGCCCCATATCACCTGCAGTGGCAAAACCGAGTACGCGTGCACTAGAGGAAGTTCCTTGAAGAACATAAATTGGTGCTTGCATGACCCTTCACTCTGCAATGGTTTAGAAGCAGCCCTTTGTATACCTTTGTGTTTAATAGCGTGACACAGGAAACAGGCTATTAAACTTCTCGACCGGCATTATGTTAATCGACGCACCACTATCTATGATAAAGGTTATAGAGCAACCGTGGACTTTTATTGCAATCTTGGGGCAGTGTTCAGATGAATTCATTTATTTTGTTTGATGGTTTGCCTTTGTTATTTGTTCTTCCTTGCAAGCAGCCAAAGCGACATGTGCCTGTCTGTCCTTGGTCGACATCAGCATGGCACATCCATCTTCTTCAATGGAGCTTGAAAGTGACGTTTAAGAGCCTGTCCAGGATGTGTTTGACAACGATCCACTTTGGTTTCTACTTGTCGTAACTAGTGCTTGCTTTTTCGCATTGTAGGCGTGGCAAAAATGTTTCTGGAACATTCTGGCGTTCATTTTCTTTTCTCACTGGGATGTATTTGGTTTCTCTTTCGCTTTGAAAACCATTATGAAGTGGTTGTCTTTCCTGCAACCTTTGCATGTCTGTCCTATGGCTGGACACTTACCTTCATGGGGAAATGAAAACCCACATCAGAAACACAACTTTTTTTTCTTTGAGGACATCAACTTGCATGTATCTACCACTATTGAGAGCATATGCTGTTCAAATGACAGCCGCTGTTCACCTGCACTGGAAACCTCTGCAAGCACTGGCCGGGTGCTCACACTTGGGTCATCATACCCGATCTGAGGTTATAGATCATCATCTTTCCTGGTGGTGAGTAATGGTTCTTTTTCTCGCACTTGATCATTGTTGCGTTTAGCTTTTTGCATCGTACCTGCTTGTCACTGCCTTTCGCGTTTCGTTTTTTATCAGTCTGAGATTTTCTTTAGCACCTCTTTATTTCATCACCGCCAGGGTTCTTTAAATACTTAATGATTTTCTTGTTGTCTATTTCTTCTAGGGCATCTATGAAGTCATCAAACGTTTCGATTGATGCAGTCCATCTGGTGCCATTATTTTGCTTTTTGGAGGGGTCAAATGGGGGTGCTTTTAGAAACACAGCTGTGTTATACTTCAAGCTCTTTTCTAGCACTGTTGAGAGCATGTGCTGTTCAGATGACTGCCGCTGTTCACTTGGACTGATAACCTCTGCAAGCACTGGCCGGGTGCTTGCTCTTGGATCATCATGCCTGATCTGAGGTTATGGACTGTCATCTTCTATACCGACAGTGAGTAACGGTTCTTCTTCTCACACTTGATCATTATTGCGTTTAGCTTTTTGCATTGTATGTGGTTGTCATTGTATCTATGTTGACTCTGTGTTATGTCGTGATGCAGTCTTCTTTCAAACTTACCAACAGATTCCGATGGGCTTTTCGAACACACTCCTCCAAAGGGCCTTCCACTTCACTTTCAAATTGTTTCTTATCAATTTGGGCGCAGATGACACACAAGCAGTTTGCTGTATCATTGCAAACTCTCTGGAAGAGCAATCTGTTCTTTGGCACTTGCAAACACTACTCGTCGCCAGTTATAGCATCCTCCCCAGCCCGGGACATGTAAATGAGCATGCCACACACTGAGCTCTGTTCAGAAATCTTTATTACTCAGTACACAATCACACACTGCAATCTGACCATGTCAAAACCATTAATAACCACACCTTCACATCTCCCCGCAAGCTCTACAATTCCTCCATTGAAGGTCCTAGCGCTCACAGTCTAATGACACTACACATGGGAGTGCAAAAATAATAATAAACAAGGAAAGCCAGGGACTTTTTGGGGGTAGCAATGGATAATTGTGAGAGGAAGTGATGAAGAAGCAACAAAGAGTGCCTATTGGGAAGGGGGGGCTGCAGGTGTTTGTGGTGGGAAGCAATGCAACCAGCGAGACAATTAGAAAACATATGCAGTCTCACAGTGTGCTGGAAAAGAATGCAGCATCCACAGACAAAAACATGTAGTTTCCCTGAATGTAAGCAGTGTAAGAATACAAGTCATCCATTCAAGATGGATGATAAAGAAACTATACTAAAGTAGAAGGAAAATACAAGAAGAGGAAGGCAAGTGGTTGAATAAGAAGCGGGCAAACGAGAATGACAATAATGCTAATCGATGGTAAGCAATTGGCTGGCTCTAAGCCCACTGTATGTTTTGGATATGGAGGGCCTTTGTAAACAAAGAGCTGAAAGCTATCTGGCAGGCGAAACTTAAAAGTGCAGGCACTGGCAAAGGTAATCCCTTTGACTGCAGGGTAGTGGTAATGCTTTCTGAAGCTTCAATAAAACACAGAGACCACATATCCCAGGAAGAGCAGGAACTTCCCTTGTAGATGACTATAAATGCACAGACAGCAGACGCAAAAACCACACCATCACACAGCGAAAATAGGTACTGCATGGGCATTAGTAAGACAGATTTCCCCACACCACATACTGGTCACTCAGTCCAAACGTCCACCACACTTTGAATTAGCACAGCAATGGTAGTGGCAATTCAACTTTAACTCACACAGCATAGCATACTACCTTGCAGCTCGTCCACCACAGAGCCAGACAGACACACATACAAAAAAACCCTTCCCATGGTGCAATACTTGTAAAGCGAAGCAAGTTTCTCTCACGTGTAGAACTACAGCATTTGCAGTGACAACAGTTAAAGCTTTCTCTGACATCATCCACCCACACATACTCACTTCCCATGTATATACAGGCACAAATCAAGTATAGCATAAGCAGCCACAGTACAAACTTCACGTAATATGATATGGTGCAGCATAGGAGCTAATACACAGAGGATGTACAGCATGGGCAGCAAGAGTGTGAGATTCTCTTAAACATAACAACTCAATTTTAAAAGCAGTGTACTCCTTCATCACTAACAGTGCAGTTACAGGAATCAGCAGGAGTGGTGTGATATTTCCTTGGATACGGAGTAGGTCCCACATGGAGAGCAGTAGTATTAGAAATTGGGTCTCTATTTTTTAGAGGTATGTACCCTGTGTCCATGTAGGAACCATAATCCTAGTCAGGGCAAGTCAGATACACAACCTGAATTACCCTGGGCTCACCCCCTGGTAGCTTGGCACAAAAGCTTAGCTTAAAAGACAATGTGTAAATTATTTATGCAACACTCATTTACAGTAACACAGTGAAAGCCTGGCTGATGAGGGGTGAAACCCCGAAACCGGTCCCAGGATGCTTGTTTCCGGTCCAGTGAGGACCTGGCTTGGCAGTTCGGTCTGGACTGTTCCCATGAGGAACAGGGTCAAGACTGATTTGCATATGGCTGGGTCCAAACTGGGGTGGCATGGTGAGCAAAAGAACGATGGATTAAACCCAGATCTATGACTGGGGGTGAGTGTTTGACAATGTTCAGCATTCCGTCCATCACTTGTTGTTTTTGCTTTGTCGCCCTAAGTGGGAAGGGTATGCCCAGACGTGGGTCCCGTGCTTCCCATGCCACTGGATTCAAGCTAGCCTGGCTGATGAGGGGTGAAACCCCGAAACCGGTCCCAGGATGCTTGTTTCCGGTCCAGTGAGGACCTGGCTTGGCAGTTCGGTCTGGACTGTTCCCATGAGGAACAGGGTCAAGACTGATTTGCATATGGCTGGGTCCAAACTGGGGTGGCATGGTGAGCAAAAGAACGATGGATTAAACCCAGATCTATGACTGGGGGTGAGTGTTTGACAATGTTCAGCATTCCGTCCATCACTTGTTGTTTTTGCTTTGTCGCCCTAAGTGGGAAGGGTATTCCCAGACGTGGGTCCCGTGCTTCCCGTGCCACTGGATTCAAGCTAGCCTGGCTGATGAGGGGTGAAACCCCGAAACCGGTCCCAGGATGCTTGTTTCCGGTCCAGTGAGGACCTGGCTTGGCAGTTCGGTCTGGACTGTTCCCATGAGGAACAGGGTCAAGACTGATTTGCATATGGCTGGGTCCAAACTGGGGTGGCATGGTGAGCAAAAGAACGATGGATTAAACCCAGATCTATGACTGGGGGTGAGTGTTTGACAATGTTCAGCATTCCGTCCATCACTTGTTGTTTTTGCTTTGTCGCCCTAAGTGGGAAGGGTATGCCCAGACGTGGGTCCCGTGCTTTCCATGCCACTGGATTCAAGCTAGCCTGGCTGATGAGGGGTGAAACCCCGAAACCGGTCCCAGGATGCTTGTTTCCGGTCCAGTGAGGACCTGGCTTGGCGGTTCGGTCTGGACTGTTCCCATGAGGAACAGGGTCAAGACTGATTTGCATATGGCTGGGTCCAAACTGGGGTGGCATGGTGAGCAAAAGAACGATGGATTAAACCCAGATCTATGACTGGGGGTGAGTGTTTGACAATGTTCAGCATTCCGTCCATCACTTGTTGTTTTTGCTTTGTCGCCCTAAGTGGGAAGGGTATGCCCAGACGTGGGTCCCGTGCTTCCCATGCCACTGGATTCAAGCTAGCCTGGCTGATGAGGGGTGAAACCCCGAAACCGGTCCCAGGATGCTTGTTTCCGGTCCAGTGAGGACCTGGCTTGGCAGTTCGGTCTGGACTGTTCCCATGAGGAACAGGGTCAAGACTGATTTGCATATGGCTGGGTCCAAACTGGGGTGGCATGGTGAGCAAAAGAACGATGGATTAAACCCAGAAGGGTATGCCCAGACGTGGGTCCCGTGCTTCCCATGCCACTGGATTCAAGCTAGCCTGGCTGATGAGGGGTGAAACCCCGAAACCGGTCCCAGGATGCTTGTTTCCGGTCCAGTGAGGACCTGGCTTGGCAGTTCGGTCTGGACTGTTCCCATGAGGAACAGGGTCAAGACTGATTTGCATATGGCTGGGTCCAAACTGGGGTGGCATGGTGAGCAAAAGAACGATGGATTAAACCCAGATCTATGACTGGGGGTGAGTGTTTGACAATGTTCAGCATTCCGTCCATCACTTGTTGTTTTTACACAGTGAAAGACACCATGAAAGGACTCAACACCAGTTAAAAAATATAGGGAATATTTCTCTCTTCAAAATAAGACTAACACAACGAAAATCCAAATTAAATAATCCAGAGCTATGCAGTATAGTATAGATTAGATTAACAAAAGGAATGAGTCTGATCGCCAGATAATCTTTAAACAGTTCATTGTGCCTGTTGTCAATCTTTCCCCACAATAGCAGGGGAGTGTTTCTATCTCAGTTTTGTCCAAACAAACAGTGCCAGCATGAGATATAGGGTCTGTCTTGGGCCTCACACTATCAAAAGGGAGTGGCTGTATGCCCTGGTAGAACCCAGCCTCAAGGGGAATAGAAACATGCAGGCACTCCACTATGGGAGTTACGGTAATGGCTGCCAAGGCCACGTGCCGGGAGGCACTCGGGTCTTTGAGGGCTTCGCTGCAGCTGCTAAGGTGTGGTGCTATCTAAGATGAGGAGGTGGGAGGTTGGACACGTCTGAGCACTGCCTGTGAATGTTAATGGTCCCCTGGGACCTGGACGAAGTCCTTCTCTGCAATCCCCACAACACTGGTGGCACCAGTGCGCTTCTACATAGGGGCCTACAATTCCGCCGGGGATGGGGCGGCTGCTAGTAGCACTCGGCGAGGTTGCGTTGGAATGTAGCCCTGAGTGTCAGACAAGCCCCCGGACGGCCCTCCGATCCCACTAAGAAATATCCCCGCCCACAACAGTACCTAATCTATGGTCACAGCACATTGCAGGAAGCGTTCTTCCCTCCTGGTGATGCGGAAGCTAGCAGATGCAGGCGGTTCTAGGGCACGGTGCCTCAGTGCTCAGCTTTAGCAGACACCCTTCTCCCCGGCCCTCGGGGGAGCAGGTACACGTCGATATCAGGTACTGTGGACTCACTTAGCACGGTGCCGGCAAGGTGGGGGAGGGAGTGGGAATGAGGGAACGGAGATGTAATGCCACACTTGGTTCCTCTTATTTTCATAAGTGCTACAGAAGGTGGGTGCTGGCAAACTGGAGAGCTGGTGTGGGTCCAAAAAGGGGCAGTGAGCTGAGAAATAGGTCTTTGATGTCCCAGAGACATCAGGTAGAACTGGGGGGAAGCAAGCAAGCCCTTGGAGACTCTTGAGGCAGGCACAAAGGGGCAAGGCCAGTCTCTCTCCTGCAGGGCAAGAACAGCAGGCTAACACAACAGAGCAGCAGCAAGGTAGCAGTCCCTCCTACAGTATAGGACACAGCAGCAGTAGGCCAACACAGCAATGCAGGGCAGAGTGACAGTCCCTCCTGGCAGCAGATCAGTCCTTCTACGTGACAGGGTGTCTTTGTCCCAGTAGAGTTCTGATTTGGTGGGATTCGGGGTCCAGCATTTTGAATCTGGCACCCAAGTTCTGGAAAGTCTGGAAAACTTCCAGACCTTCCTTTGAAGTACCTAGGATCCTTTTCCTGCCCTCCCCGGCTCCAGACACTACGCAGGGAGGTATGCAGCTCTTTGTGTGAGCAAAGACAGAGACCTATTCAAATGTAAGTGCCAAGTCGTACCTCCCACCTAGCACAGGAAGACCCATCACCCTGGTGATGGGCAATCAGTATTCTAATGCCACACCTAAGCTCCCTTGTGTGTGACTGTCTTGTGGGAATGCACAAAGCCCAGGTGGCATCTACCTCAGACGTGTATTCAGAGACAGGCAGAGGCACAGAATGATTAAAGAACAAGAATGACAATTACTAAAAGTGACATTTTCAGACTTACAATTTAAAATCCAACTTCACAATAAGCTGTAATTTTAAATTGTGAGTCCAGGGACACCAAACTCCAGATTTCTCTCTCTTCCCATTTGGAAGTTATACTTAAAAGATGTTTTAGGGCAACCCCAATGCTATTCTAAAGGAGAGATAGGACGGGCTGTAGTGAAAAACACATTTAGCAGTTTTTCACCACCTGGACATATTAAACTTAAAACGTACATGTTCAACTGGTTATATACACTGCGCATCCTGCATTAGGGGCTAAATAGGAACTACTTTAGGGGTGACTTACAGGAAGTGAAAGGGAAGGTATGGGCCTGGCGAGTGGATACACTCAAAATGGCAGTTTAAAACTGCACACACAGGCTCTGCTGTGGAAGGCCTGAGAAATGTTTGAGAAGCTACTGTAGCGGGTGGCACAATTAGTGCTGCAGACCAACTAGTAGCATATAGTTTACAGGCCCTCGGGCACATATAGTGTGCTTTACTAGGGATTTACAAGTACATTAAATATGCCAATTGTGGAGAAGCCAATGTTACCATTTTTTAGAGGACAAAGCACATTCAGTCTAGCACTGGTTTACATTGGTAAAGTGCACAGATCCCTAAAGGGCAGCAAAAATAAGACAGAAAAACAGGAGGTCTGACAGCAAAAAGTTAGGGGACGCCAAGGATGCCAGGTCTAATAAGCAGCATTAGCTTCCTTTCGGCATCAGGTAGGGTAACATGGCACACAAAAATATCACTACTTCATAAGTAGGCCAACCACAGTTGCCCACTCCCTTTCATAAAACAATTAAATACTCTGACCTCTAAAATTTGTCCCACAACCAACTCACACCCGCTGTTTTCAGGTTCATCATTTTTGCGCCCATTAGGTATGCTGAAACAACTGCCAGCTGCAAGTCTGCAGCAGACCAGGAACACAACATCCACTCCAGCATCTCCTCAGCAAACAAAAGCTATATGGTAAGGAGAAGGGGTCCTGACCAGGACATAGATCCACTTGCACAGTATTTGCCAGAAAGACTTGGGTTGATAATCCTTGCTTGACAGATTCCTGCCAGCCACACCAGTCCCTCCATGCAGCAGAGTAATGGTACAATGACCTACTCTTTTTCTCCATGAGCAGTAGGGACACCAATGACTATTAGAAGTGATACAAAGCCAGCGCAGTATGCAGAACAAGGAAAGGTCGCTTATAAAATAAACTCAAGACAAGCATAACCTTAACAAAAAACAAAACGTCAAAAAAACAGAACACCATGAGGCAAGAGCACATATTAGGACCAAAATCTAAGAGAAAGATTGACTTCATCTCCCCTGACCAGATCCTTCACTATCCCCTTGGACGACTCAATGTCAGTACAGTTTATATAACCTAAGACCCCTCTTATTTGCGCGCACATAAAAACAGGACGATGGCTGTGGAATGTTTTACAGAAAAAACAGCATCTGTGGAGAGTTAAAACTGGGATCATAAAGAAAAAGTCTCCAAGCTTAGTTATATTTAGATCTGCCCACTTACATGTAATTTCATTAGATAAAACAGGAGATAGTAAACTGAAAAAGCCTGAAGACTTTTCAGCGTTAATACTAGGTATCCCTTGACTTAGAACAATTCTCTCTCTGCCTGAGTGCTCCAAATTGCAATGATGTTTTGTATCTCACTTTCTTTGGACGTTTGCAAGTTTTTGCACACTGGCTTAATCATTGATATTCAGAGTTTTCAGCATCTAGCTAATGACTAAATTATCAAAGCTAGAAAACTCCACGGACAAACTCTGAAGTTGCTACATAATAACCCTGTAGATCTGGGAGTCTCAGTCTCCCTAACTCTTGAGCAATTGTAAAATACTCAATTTAACTCTGGGTTTTTCTGGTTCCACGCAAACAAACATAACGTCTGATCCACTTTGACGAAAAAGGGATTTTCAAATCTGTACGACACTGCAAGAAATAGAAATAAAAACAAAAAAAGAATTAACATCTTAATAAGAGCAATTTTACCAATTACCGAAAGTGGAAGCCGTCTAAAAATTTCCAAAAGATTATCCACCTTCCTTAGAACTGGGTTATAGCTATCACGAAAAATCTTTCCTTGTCATTCAGAAAAAATATATACTCAAGTATTTCTTGGGGCCCATTCTATAATTCCTTTTCAAAGGAGGAGGGAGAACTCCTAAAGGAGGCATTAAAGAGGAAACATGTCTTAGCCTAATTTATCTTTTAACCTCCCAACACCGTGAAGCCCTCAACTATTTGCAAGGGCATGTTTATATTATCCAGGGTAGTTGTTAAATACAATGCCGCATTTTCTGCATGGAACATAATTATAGAAGTCCCTAAGACAGCTGTTGAAATTTGTCTACTTTGGCGCAGGTCTTTCGCCAGTGGTTTAATAAGCAAAGTGAATAATAGTGGGCAAATGAGAGATCCCTGCTGGATGCCCCATTCCAACACTATTTTCCCTACCTGTACGTTGTAAATAATAAACTGAACTCTCACTCCTTGGTATAAGGTCTGGACTTACCCTGTGAGTTGCGCTGGTACCTGAAATTTAGTAGACACTTTCAACTCACAAGGTCAAATGTCTGTCGGTGTCTATTAGGATAGTGGCTGCCAGGATAGAGTCTGTTGAGACCAAGTCAATAAAATCAGCCATAAAATGAGTGTTTGTAAACAGACTATGACCGCTAATAAATACCATTTAAATTAGGGAGATCAGAACAGGGGCACAGTACAAATTCGATTAGCCAGAATTTTAACATATACCTTATAATTGGTATTTAGCAAAGTAATTGATCGATAAGATCTCCGGTCAGTTACAGGTTTCCCTTTCTAGGGATGTTGATCAAGCCACCTCTAAAAACAAAGAGTCTGGTATCTGCTGCCTCCCAAAAAGACAATTAAACAGTAATCAGAAGTCCTAAGAGAGTTGCTGAAAAAGCCTTATAAAACTATGGGCTCAAACTATCTTCCCCAGAACCCTACCATTGGCCAACTGTCCTATTACCACCTGAACCTCACTCTCTGTGACCAGATTAATTAACTCCACAGAGACTTCAGGAACCAAAAAGGGCAGATCCAGACTTGCTCTGTTTCTTGCTCTGTAGCCTTGATAACCCGACCAACCTTATCCCCTTGGTGCAGGGTAGAGTCATATTGGTAAAAAGCATATTGCCAGATATCCTCAGCCTTATCGATGAACCGATTGGTGTAAGGGTCTCTAACCTGCAAAACCAAGTTACAATTTTTGCTCTCGCTGGCTCGCCAGGCTAAAAACCGACTTATGTATTCTCCTTCTTCTATATATCTGACGCGCAAACGTCTGAGTGTTTATTGGCTCCTTTTGGAGATAGAAATCTGGGCCTCTCCATTGTTTTCTGCCATGACTCAGCAGGCCACTGGAATTATCAGACAGTGATGCTTGATATGGTCTGTTAGCTTCTTTCAGCAGACACTTGATTGTCTCCCTACCCCTTTTCAATCTAAGTGCTGGCAGGGAGATAAAGACCCCTCTAAAAGAACACTTAAATGGCTCCCAGACCACCAATACCTCCGCGGAAAAATAATTTAATAGAAAAAAATTATGAATCTCCATGTTTATCAGATTAAGACACTCAGGCTCATGATCAATCTAGACACATTCATTAGCAGAGGAACAAAAGAGCTGTATACTACGCCTGAAAGATCTGAAAGGCCACCAACATGGTGGGATAATGTCTATAATGGGCAGGGTAATCAATGCTAAAACAAGTCAACCGTAGAAGTGAAGTGGAAACGTTTAGAATAGGACATAAAAGATTTGAACCATGTGTTTTAGTTCTCCATATATCACATAAACGCAAACTGAGACACACTTTTAAAAGCTGTCCCTGTGTGTCTTTTATGCTGGGTTCTGAAATGAGTTGGAAGAGTCCAGAAATGCGTCTGGTAAAAAAGTTCAAATCTGACCCCCGGATGACCTCCCCAGAAAGATGCCTAGGCTCACCACTAACTGGCCCATAATAACATCCAATATCCATCTTACACATCTCCAACTCTAATGGGAGGATGGCCCAATGACCCTCCTGGTTCCTAGCTACTGGATGATCCGTAGGCCTTTCCTTTACAGGATAGCAACTCTCCTGTGTCGTCCTAGCTCAGGAAAGAATGCAATACAAACATCTAGATTTTTTTGTATTTGTTTTTGTTATTTCACAACAATGGTGGTGAAGCCAGCATAACCAATCAGATATAATACATACACAGCCTATAGTAAGCAATGTGGGAAGATAATATTGGGTCAGTGACTTATCAGAACTGAGCCGTAAACTTCTGTTCAGACTAAAAAATCGGCACTGAGAGGTGCAACCCTGCCTGTGTGCCTGATATCCGCCCCCTCATAGTGTTCATGGTATGATTAAGTGGGGTAGGAGAGTCATGTGGTTTCAGTGTTGTGGTGGTCTTATAGTTACAGAGTTTATCCCTCAGGGTGCACATGTCATTCTTAGCCTCCATGTGTCCCTCTATGTGTCCCAAACCTCACCTCCCCCATGTGCCATTCCTTTGGCACATACTGTTCGCAGCAAACTGAATTCTGCACATGCCCAGCGTAGGAGTGTGGTTAAGCATTTGTCAATACCAGGAGTCGCGGGTGCTTTCCACTGCACTGCAATTTGTCTCTTGAAGAGAACAAATGCGAGATCAATGAACCAGGTGTAAATGCTTTTCTCCCTTGGCTTTAGGGCATATGCCAAGAAGGCAAGATTCAGGGGTAGGTGTCAGTGTGTGATTAGTTAAGCCTGCTGTGGTGGTTGTGATTTCTACCCTTGCTATTTCTAGTGGCAGGCATTCCCACACCATATGATAAAAAAACAGTTTCCACTAGTTTGCATCTTGGGCATTCGGGCGTGGAGGCAGATAACGTGTTTAGCATACTGGAGACAGAGATAAGCGTGGTGAATGTAGTTAAATTGTGTGAAACAGAACCTAGGATTCCTAGATACCTGCTTTAGGTTTTGCAGTGTCCGCACCCAGGTCTTGTCTGTCAATGTTTGAGGAAGAACTTCGATCCGCCGTGTCAGGGCCATCCCCAACTTTGTCGAAGTCACTCAATGCACCTAGATGTCTCACTTTCTCCTCCTCCCTTCCAAACACCTAGTGTGCTTCTTGTAATAAAACAATGCTGGACTTGAGTTGTTACAGCCACGCAAACGTGGCTGCCATCTTAACGTTGTTGATACCATTAGCATTAAAGTTAACCAATGTTAAATTAGCCATCAACTAACGAGGTCTCATCCTTTCAGTAGGACTAATAACCTGCGTCCTACCACCCCAAACAATCAACCTCCAGCCACAAGCCTTAGATTGTGCCCACAGAGCCAAAAAGAGAAACCCTTCATATACCTTGTGATCTACATCCTTGTGCCCCCTCTGCTCTGGTACCTCAGAATCGCCTTTCCATTTTTTTTCTGCTTCCTCTTCCACACCCTCCAACCTTCTTCCCCACCCATCTGAGCCCAACCCGTTGCGAGGCAAGCCCTCCCTCCAGCAACACAGATGCGTTTTTATGCATCTGTATCCAACCATGGGTGTCGCCTCTTTACTACCCTCACTCCCTCCCCCACCACAACCTGCAACAAAAAGATGAAAACAGAAGACAGAAACGCGCCTAAAGAAAACAGTAATTAAGAGACCACAACCTAATAAGCCAAGACAAAACCTCTTGGCTATCAAGCACTTTCTAAGAACACTGTGCAATCCAACCCCCTATCCTGCCCGAGAAAACCACAGAAACAGATGGATACCTGCCCGAGAAAACCACAGAAACAGATGGATACCTGCCCGAGAAAACCACAGAAACAGATGGACACCTCAAGAACACTCAAGGCATGGTATTCAAGACCCGCAGGCTCCTCTCACCCCACTTCTCTGCTCCGTGACTCCCTTAATTACTGAACCAGACATTTTTCCACGTCTGGTTGCGACGAACTGGAGCCCTGAGGAAATCCTACTATCAGTGTATTGATCTGACAAGAAAGGTTCTCCAATTCCTCCCACTTTTTTGACAGGAACTTGATTTGTTGGTCCATTTTACTTATATTAGATTTTGAGCGTTCCTACAAAAGTGACAAGCAATTTTCCATTTCCTGCTGAATGATCAAGAAGGTTGTCATTTTTTCATCTAAAGCTGCAACCTTTTCTGTTAATTTCTCCTGCTGGCGAGATGGTCAGTTTGAGTTTTCTTAACTATCCTTATTTCTGTCAGGATACACTTAAGCACTTGTCTTGAGGACTGACCTAAAGAGGCAAGGCCACTGAACTGTGTAAGTCGGCCTGGTTGTCAGAGTCCAGGCTCCCCCAGCCTGTAGCCAATCAAACCCTCTCACCTGCATCTAACCTCTCTCCCACAAGAGCAGCTGCTCCTTCCAGACCGGATCCTCTGCTGGCATTTGCAGGTTCTGTTACAGGAGGGAATCTGTTGGTTGTCAAAGTTTGTATACTATTGAGACAAGCCCCTTAGTAAATCTTTAAAGTATACTGTGCGTACTCCAGGTGCCTTTCCAGGCTCAGCTCTGACTTGTTTTCTGTTGAACAGAGGATGCTATTAGACCCACTGAGACACCCTCCTTAGTCTGAGAAAAGGAGGAGACGTGCTTGCCAACAACCAGGTTAGAGCAGACATCCCAGTCAGCTCTTGTAGGTTCCCCTTCTCCCCCAAGCCCTCCTTGGTTATGGACTGCGTCTTTTCATCTGCCAAGACTATGTCAGACCCTGATGTCTCCGGGGTACCTTTGCATTGGTGTCCAACTTGACTGTCTTGACCTGTACCAATGGTTTCAATGGTTTTAGCAGGTTTCTCTTTCAGCGAGAGGGCCTGATGGGGGAGTTAAATCCACTTTCTTCCCAATATAATCCCTGAGGAGGTAGAGCTCTGATCCCCTGGTATCAAAATTGGTGACTCTTTCTGACCTCTCCCTCTTCCAACAGAACCTGTGTACGTTGTAAGTCCTGCTCTCGCAGTCTCTGAAGTCCTGGATGACCTGTTGGCTCTCATCTGAATTTAGCCAGCATTGTAATACATGTCACCAAGCCTTTACTTGTCCCATAGAAGAAATGAACTGAAAAAACAACAGAGTGCAATTAGAGAAAAAAACAAAAAGCGCTCACCAATTTGGAGCATCTCTTGTACCCACGGTGCCTTGAAGAGCTTTGTTGGCGTGGGAAAAGGCTGCTTACCAAAGGACAAGTAATTGAGGAGGTTACCAAGGGGGCTGCCAAAAGTAGAGGGTAAGGAGTGGAGCAGGCAACCACTTACTGCTAAGGTCTCTCATAAGGAGTGGTGAATTACAGGTGTTTGTTTAAAAAAAAAAAAAAAAACGTCTCACAGACTTCATCCCCTAAACCAGGGGCCAGTGTTGATCCCTACACCTCTCCTCTGTCCCGCTGGTTAACCGCCAGGTCACGCCTGCGTTAGACAGGCTACATGCTACATCTGGACCTGGAAAGGAGGACAAGGCCAAACGAGCGGTTGTAGCTGCAGCATTATCAAGCAGTATAGCTCTGCGCAGGATGCACTTTCCTCCTCGGTCCTGCTTTCATCCAACTCTTCCTGCGACCCCCTGGGGCATACATCCATTCTCTCCCGGATGTCGTGCTCTCACCACCACCGTGGCCCCCAGTTAAACACCTCAGAGAGAAAGACAGATCACCCCTCTCCACACAGAGGTCACTGTGCAGAGGGGGAAAAAAACAGAAACACAGGTGTAGGTAACTGTGGAGGACAGCACCTGGAGCTCTGAGCTAGTCACCCTGCAACCTAGCCCTGTCCACCATGTTTGCCGGCTCTCCACTACATGTCTGAGGAATAAAGCATTCATATTGTGTTCAGTACTGGTGGTCACATCTGGAGAACTCCGTCTCATCTGGAAAATTATATCAAGAGCTGTGAGCTCTACCTAGGTGTCACTGTGACCTCTTCTACTGTTTTAACAACCACTACTGATGTGGTGCATCCAGTTCTGTAAGGCTCCTTTTATACTGTATCCCATTCTGGCTGCTTCATTTGGAGCTCTGTGTACAGTATAGAAGGTTTAATATGGCATCTGTGTCCAATTCTGGAGATCTGTTTCTGGAAAAATTAATCCAGTTCAAGCAACTTCCTATGTGATATCATGTCCAAGTCTGGAAGCCACACCTGGCACACTTTGTAAATTTTTCAAGACCACAATTGGAACACTGCTAACACTTTTAGACGCCAAATATGATGTACTGTGTCCGGTTGTGAAGGCCTCCTATTGGGTATTGTGCTCAGTAGTGGAGGTCAATTTCTGCATATTGTGCTTAATCATGGAGGCCATATCCGAAGGCATTACTTGAAATACGGTCTTCAGCTCTACAAATCTCATCTGGGTTACTTTATAGTTCTGGGAGTTTCATTTGGAGACTGGAGTCTTGTGTCCAATTCTCGGCCTCCCATCTGGAATAGTTTGCTCAATAGTGATGGGCACCTCAGGTATACTGAGTCTAGCTCTGTAGGCCAACTGCTGTGACCAGTTCTGAAGGTCACAGACGATGTGCTATGGCAAAGTGTTATTGATGTGGTATTTTTTGGATTTGTGGCTCGAGGGACAGGGAAGTTGGACTGGGAATAATTAAATGGGCTTATGGATGAGTTAATGGATGGAAGGTGGAGAATTTTGGACAAACTGATCGATGTCATGGCCAAGTCAAGACTAGAATATGCCTATGGCAGGACAAGGTGTTTGGGGTCAAGGACAACACATTTTCATGTTTATTTTGGCCATAGTACAAGTAGGCCCAACCCCTGCAGCACAAACCCTCTGGCTGCCCGTTTAAAGTACCATGTTATGGATCAGTGAACAGCATTGTCTGCAGTTAAGGTAATATTTGTGCCCATATGTTAATACTGTTTGAACTTGCATTGATGTGCAAAGTCTTTGATATCAGAGCGAGTGCTCTAGTGAGATGTAAGCTCGGACTGCACTACTGACAGTGGTTTCAATGTAAAAATGTGTACACACATTTGCAAGGTTTAACAATATAAGGCTACGTATAAAATCTAGAGAATGTTCTCCAATTAGTTGCAAATATCTGCAGAAGCTTGAAAGCAAAATTGATGATCCTTTGCTTTCAAAATAAAATGTTTACAAAAAAGCAACTAGGAAAATAAACGTTTTGCTAAACTACTATGAAATTTGTAAAGAAAGTCACATAAGTGCACCCATGATATATGTCCTTGAGTTAGTGCAGATTTACAGCTTCCATTAATTTACAAGATCTTACAGAAGTAGGCCAGGTAATCGTACTCCTAGAAAATATGTGTGAACTGCATTTTAGCATGAGCAAATATGGATGTGTAGATTTCCTTATGCAAAAAATCTGTTGAGCATTTACACCTTCACTTTCCCTCCAACCATGTTTTTCTCCTCCCTGGAAGAAATGTTACTTTTGCCCTTGTTGTTTCCAACCTTTTTCAGTATGGGAAAAGATTAAAAAAGAGCTGACGAAAGCCTCTAAATCATGTAAGTTAGTAGGTTTGCACAGACTCAAAAGAGCATTCCATCCCTGAAACTACTGCTTACTCAAACCGCCAACTCGAGTAAGCAGATCTGCGAAAAGGTGGCAAAATAAGGAATTGCTGGAATTCAAACACTACCTGGCATAATCAGGCAGGCTATTAGAGCTTTTATATAATGAGATTGCCGCCATAGTTTGCCGCTGCACTACTTGGCACTAAGGGAACAATTGGATTTATTTAAGATCACGTAGATTTATTAGGCAACCTATCCTATTGACAAGTAGATATTTGAATAAATTCCACACACTTGAAAAAGGATGGCCCAATCTAAAAAGTGCAAAATTCTGCGGTTTACCCTGTGCACGGACTTACGAAAAGAGATCATGATGCCAAAACCAGAAGTGCAATTGATCAGTTATCAGTAGAAGCTATTGTTATTTAAATATTTGTTGCCTTCTTCATAAAAACAAGCATGGATCTGCCCCAAGGACATAGAGAGGACTGTCTGATATCGTTACCCCAGAGAATTATGCTCCCGTAACTGTATTTTGTTCTCAATAGTTCTTTAAACTCTCTGTGCAATGGCAAGTGATTGAAAACTCTTGGATTATGACTGTGGAATTCTGTAATGGGTGATCTCAAGTAAGAATCCCACCTTCTCAGATTTGGATGCAATCTTAAATGACATCACTTCTAACTTCATAGTTCTTCAGGCAACATCCAGAGAGACCAGAGGCTACAGGTAATCCTGTTTACTGACTGTACTGTATAAATGGAGGACATTCCAAATGTTTTGAGCACTTATCTATTAGGTGCCTATTTCTACTATCTACTGCATTTGAGGCACAGCATGCAGAGGTTGTAGAGCTGATTCTGCTCTTCTCCCTTAGAGACTTATTGAACTGAGCTCGTGAATTTACTCTCAAACAGAGCTGTAGGAATACCAGAGCCATACACTACAGCTCTTCAGGATTTTCAGGCACTAGGTCAACACCACTTTGTTTATTCCTGCAACTCACAATGAAGTAGAAGCATGCTGCTAGGGAGGCAGACAACTCCTACATGGAATTAAATAAACAAGAAACTTCTCGACTGGCAAAGGGGCTAGAGGTACCTTAAATAATACTCAGTCAGTTAGTCCACCGTCTGGCCTCAAGTAAAAATACCTAACCAAGAACAGTGGAATGAAATTAAAGACCCCTTAAAAACGGTGGAAAGATTAATTAACAATGCCACTTTTTAGGATTAATACTGCTTAAACAAAAAAGTTCCTACAGGAGTTTGCTTAGTGTCCTCAAACTGCACAAAGCTGTTTTCTTACATGCCTAGCAGACTACTGAGAGGCGTGTTCAGAAATGTTTTGTTGGTGGTGTTTCTTGCATTAGAGACTTGCTTAAAGTGCCAGGGAGAAGATACAGGACTAAATGCAGAATAAATGGAATTCCTATTGATCTCCCTACCCCACAGGCAGATGACTGTTTGAGGAGGGCTCACTGCTCATTTGCACGCCAAACGCAGTAGAAGGTGCTACATCACTAGGTTTCATTCTAGACAAACATTGAAATCTCCAGGACTACATCAACTTCTTGGCCAAGGAAGCCTTATTTCAATTCAGACTCTTTTGAGGGATCAAGTGATTCATCCAGTCCACGGCTTCAAACTAGTAGTAAAGGCTAGGGTCCTGCAGAGACTATACTATGGCAATTCTCAACTAGTAGGTATTCCCCAAAACACACCATTCGTCCCTCAGAGCAGCTCCACACTCAGTCGCTGGATTAGTCACAGAACCAAGATAATTCAACCACATCTCTCCCATTTCTTTTCCTAAAATGGCTTCCCTTTGAATGAAGGAGCATTTCAAACTTGTATCATGCATTAAGCACTTTAAGAGAACATACTCATCTATCCAACCAGAGATTCTTGAAAATCACATCATGAAAAAAAGGGAGAACACAGAAGCAATCAGTCTATGGATGAGCACCCAGAATATGGAACTCCCTTCCTCCAAACGTCAGAAGTATCTCTTGCATTGAAACATTCACTGAAAAACCTGTTTTCAAAATGCCACTTTCAGACGTAACCACATAATGGGGAGCTTGGACTGTCACCTTTTTCCTAACCTACTACTATGCCAGCTACCCCCTTACTCCTTATTTCAAAATATTTATAATGGTAAACTTGTTTATAAAAATATCTTAGATCTAGAGACCTGATTGCTCTACTTGTATATCTGAACATAGAATTTGCTGCTGCATGCAAATTGGGACGTGTATGCTGTTAATTACAGTCTTCATCTTAATTGCTCTGCTGTCTTAGCCCTCGCCTCTTCATCCCTTGTTTCATATACTCCACTTTTTTGCCTCAGCTACTTATTGTCAGTCTGTGACTTTCGTGGCCTTGGACTTCCTGGTATAGAAATTACTCGTATGTGGAGCACTCCAAAACCCTCAGGTCTTGTTTATGCTATACAAAAAGAGTTAAATAAATAATCTCTGTTGCACAGTAGTAAATGTCTATGTAACATCAGTGACAAACAGTCGCCTTCTACTCTAGGCTACCACTATCATCTCAAAGAACTGGCAAGTTTGTCTGAGAAGTCCTGTATCGATGAATCCATGCAATGTTCTAGTACGTTCATTATTTGCAAGCTTCTCTTCACAAGTTTATATAATGAGGGGTTCACCAATGTGTCCTGAAAGAGATATTACACTTATTGGTATTTATAACCAAGTATTGCACTACCAAATTAGTCAACCAACAGCCACAGTAGGTCTTTATAGTTGCAGCATTAAGAAGGTAAACTCAAGGAGCACGGCCACTAAAGACAGCAGACCTCTCATTGAGCTCCCTCAGTGATGACAAGAGAATGGAGCATGTTGGCACATACATTGTGACCATCGCCCATTAACTAATGTGATGGGAAATTAGTGGTATTATTCTTTTGAGGAGATCGTGGTTCAGAACTTAGCTGTTGATAGATGGAAGTCCCCAACACCCTTGACCCTCCTCCCCTCACAGGTCACCGTTTATGGTATGAAAGGAGGCCACAGAGTGCACATAAAAGTGGGTGAGGAGTGCAAAGTTGGGCAGTATCTGCAGGTAGGATACTGTCTGGGACTGGTGCCTCATTTGAGCTATACCCAGATGAGCAGGATTGTCCTGCTGAAGTTGCCAGATCATATGTGGAGGATAAGAGGCTCCACAACAAGAGTGTACAGGGTTATTGCACAGGCCCAAGGGAATCAAGGAGGAAAATACTGAAGAGAATGGCAATGGTTACGATAACGAGGTGGTAAGATCTACTCCTAAAGATGTTATGAAGTACTATTTCAAAGGATGATAGCCTGGTAAACCAACTTGGTGTTGGGATGACAGTTGGTTAGTAGCAGGCCCACGAAAGTAAAGAATGTATTCTTCTGAACAGTATGAAGACACTGTGAGGGTGAAGGATACCGCATCTGAGGTACAAATACTTGCAAGAGAGAGACTTGCTTTAAGTCCCACTTTGTTTAATGTTTACATTGACCCTTTGGCGAGCATTATCCAACCATCTGGCTTAAAGGTGGGGAAATATACTGATGACACCCAGCGCATGTTCTCCTTTCATGAGGTCAACTTTGAGCTACAGGATTCTTTCAAATCATGTCTGGTGAAAATAGATGAATGGATGAAGAACAGCTGTTTAAAACTTAACTTGGAGAAAACAGAAATACTGCTCTTCAAGTGCACATCCTTTGCGTCCAGGGCTTGGTGGCCCTCTGATTGGGGGAGCCCTCCCTCTCTGATGGATGAGTGAAAAAACTTGGAATTAAATTTTATAAGGATCTCTCCTTTCCCTCCCATGTGAAGGCAGTCACAGGATCTTGGCTTGCTCTTTAAAAAAAGAAAAAGAAAAAGATCCTCCACATAGTCTCAGAGTATACTAGAAAAAACATTGTATGTTTTATGATGACCTCTTGTTTGGACTATGCAAATGTTTTATACTTGGGCCTCTCCAGTGGGCTGTAGTGATGTGTATGGATGGCTTGTTCTGCTAGAGAGTGGTTAGAAAGAGCAATGAAGTAAAATCGTCCAATGACATAAAAATAAGAAGCACATTTTGCCAGAAAATACAGGTGGTATATAATGACCACCTTACCTCTATGAAACGGTAACAAAATACTAAATGGGCACTGATGAATTTTACTTAGTCCTCTAGAAAAAAAAGCAACAGCTGCAATGAAATATACTGTCCAAGACGCTTTGCACTTGTGCACAGGGCACAGCATGGGGTATTTCCTCAGAATACTCATGGGAATGCTTTTGTTCAGTCTTACTAAATGCTTCGCATTACAAATGGGTTGATACAGATTGTGTTAGACAGTTGTTTCAAATTAATAATAACGTTTGAAATGATTTGATTGTGGGCACGAAGTTCTGAAGAAACGGACCTATACACATATAATATACGTCAAATTACACGGCACAAGGAGAGGAGAACCAAAAACACCTGTCACAGTTTAGAATATTGTGTACTGACGTTTCTGTATTGGAGTTATTATTTTTTTTTTTTGCATAATTCCATCTTTATGCCGTCCTAACGGACGAAAGGTGATATCAGCTTCAAGTGCGCAAGAATAACACATGCGATGTCGTCCCTCCGAGTAACTTTTTCCACTTACCAGTGATGTTGTGTCAAGGGTTACTTGTTAACTATTGTGTTCTTCTCCGAAGAGCATTTTAAAAACCTGTACTTCAGCACAGGCAATTTATCGCGCAATTCCAGCAGCAGCTATTCTACTTCCGGTACCTCGCTACCTTAGAATTCCCTACTCTCCAGGAATGGTTCTGCCCTCTACGTTACAACATTTTGTCTGTTGTGCCCCGCAGAGCAGTGCGCGCGCTTGACGGGAGTGTTAGAAGCACAGCGATGCTGTTAAAGCATATCAATTAACTATTACAGTTACGCACAGAACCTACTAAGGCAAGTTAAGACATCTTTTTTGCTTTGCAGATATCCTCTAGACATCCTTGATGAACAGGAGTGCTAAGTCAGAGTGGAGGAGTCCAATGTTCCTGATTTTTCTCCTTCCCCAGCCCCCTTTCCTAGTGTCTGCCACTCATCCTTATACAGTGTATGTGGTGATTGTGTCAAATCAGGAGCATCAAGTTATTTATAAATACATTTAAGATTACTACCATACTGTAGAATGTACTGTTAATCCCCACACGTCAATGAAAAAGAGGTATGGCCGAAAACTGTAAAAAATGTAAAAAAGTTTGTATTTAACTAGGTATAACAATTAATATTAAACGGCACCAACAATACATATAACGGGAAAGGTGCTCAAGGTGTTGAGTTTTCATTATTACTTCTATTTTTCATTCTTGCTCTTCCGTAATACCTTAATTTTCCTTTAGAAAAAATACATCTGTTGCTCCTTGTACTGCCTCCTTGTGAGGCTTTTTTACATGAATCCGTTTAATGATATATTTTTAAGCATCCATCTGGCGTGACCTAGCGGCTTTTCACAAGCGCTCTGAGATCACTTTTTCTGTGACATCTATCTGTACGTTCTAATGTTTCTTTTCAGTGCTGTGTGCCTCACGTAGTACACACGTTTCTTCACCGTGGCACCCCCACATTTAACTTACGGGTGTGCAGCCTAGTGTTTTCTTCACATGTGCCCTGGGATCAATATTTCATTGCCTTTATCCTGCACGTTCTAGTGTTCCTTTCCAGTGCCAGGATCGTCATGCACAACATACGAATTTTCATGCAGTGTCCCCCCTTAACTCCTTGGGTGCAGAGGACGTGACCGTTACGTCCTCGGCTGCACCACTCGGGTGCCGAAGACGTAACCGTTACATCCTAGACCCGGCTAACGGGGGGAGTGCTAGCGCTCACCCCGTGGGCCTCCCACCCCCCTCCCTTGGGCAGAGATGGAAGGGGAATTACTTCCTCTCTCAACCCCGCCCACATCTAATGACGTTAGCACGCGATCATGCGCTGACATCATTAGAGGCCGCCATCGCACTGGAATCCATTTGCTTCCAGCGCATCTACAGAGAAACAGATACGTTTCTCTGGCGGCCGGGGGGGGGGGGGAGGTGGGGGTGGATTGTTTGTGAAAGGGGCATCGGGGGGAAGCAAAGGCCTTTCCTTTCCCTTGATGTCTCTTTCAGCATTTCTGCTACTCGATCACACCATGCCTACTAGACACCAGGGATTGTATTTCAGTCATTTCTTATAGAGGGGAGCAGCCCCTTGGGCAAGGGTCGCTCCCCTTAGGGGGTGCAATATGTTTTAGGCCATTTCTACCCCCACCTTGGAGGCAGATCAGCCTATTATTTTTAGGCCAACGGAGGCAGAAGCCACGATGACATCAGAATTTTTTTATGTTTTGTGTGGGGGGCAGCCCCTTGGACAAGGGTCGCCCCCAAAGGAGGCACAGCACCATTGGGCAGTTCTGCCCTCCTTGGGGATAGATCGGCCTATTTGTTTTAGGCCCATCTGCCCCCAATGGGGGCAGAAACCACTTAGGACCAGAGATTTTGTGTGTGTGTGGGGGGCGGCCCCTTGGGCAAGCGCCCCCCCCCCCAAAGGGGGCACATAACTGTTGGCCCTTTCTGCCCCCCCTTGGGGCCAGATCGTCCTAATTTGTTTTAGGCCCATCTGCCCTCGACAGGAGCAGAAACCACTAGACATCAGGGAAAATTTCTAAATGTATGGTGGTGGGGTGTTTGTCAACTGGCAAAGTATTTGCATTTGTAATTATAACAGTGTATTTCTCCTTTTTTGTTCTAGTTCAGTGGTTACCAACTTGTGCTTCGAGGGCCGCTGGCGGTCCGCAACGGCTTAGAAAATTAAATACTAACAGATTAGGTCCCCAGATTATAATAATGACTCAGTGGGGGGGGGTCCCCGGATTCCAATTATGATTCAATGGGGTCCCCGGGTTCCAGTAAGAATAAAGTCGGAATCCACAGAAGTCAAATGGTTGGGAACCACTGTTCCAGTTCAAAACTTTTGCTTCCTTTGCTGTGACTCCTTGCGGTTTTGGCAGTGGTTGACCTGCAGTTTGCATAGTTGCATATTTTAGGTAAGAAAAAACTATTTACCTCAAAGGAGTATTGTTGCCATGTATGAATGACATTTTATTAAGTGGTGTACTAAATGCAGGATTGTGTGTGAAATTGTCCTTCGATTTGTGCACAATGATATTTGTTTTGTCTTATGTCTAATTTTTTTTTTTTTTTTAGTAGGATATCATTGGTGATTGCTGTGTCTGTGCAGAGTAGTTACTGGTGAGTCTAGCTTTTTCAGGCAAGTGAGTGGTACAGGTTTTGAGTACATAACTCTTTGTGATAAAGCCACACTTTGTTTATTACTTATTTTAGACAGTGCTGGTTGTTGGCGCATTTGTCAAGTTACTTTTCTTAGAAAGGATCATGGCTAGCCTCAGCAGGTTGCTGGTATTGTTTTTGAGTAGTCTTCTGATCATGATTATGAGAGTGACTGCATCTGAGGCAGAGGAGGAAGAGAGAGATTCTGTCAGGGAAGTTTCTGTCCGAGAGGAATTTTCTGATCAGGAATCCACTCTCAGTGCAGATGAAAGGCCTGTTTTAGAGGAGGACACTGATGTGCCAGTAGTGCAGCAGCCTGGGCTGAAAGGTTTCCCATTTGAAGACCTAAACTCTGGGTTGCCCCAGTCATGGAGCAGCCAGAGTTGCCTGCCTTTACTGGTCTCCCTGGGTGTAGAGTGAATACTTTGGTCCTGTTCAAGGGCAGTTTGTTTTTTAGACAGTACATTCCTAGCAAGAGGGCACAATACGGAATGAAGATGTATATGCTGTTTCAAAGTAGTAAAGGATATGTTTATAATTTCCGTGTCTACACTGGTAGGGATTCCAGTATTAAAACCCCTTGTCCCACCCACCCCCACCCCACCGGTTGCCCGCCCCGTTTTGGAGTTATTGAGAAAATTGTGTGGGAACTTGGTAGACGACTGTTTAACAAAGGTCACCATTTGTACATACATAACTTCTAGACTGGAGTACAGTTGTTCAGGGAATTGTTCAGAGTGGACACTGTTGCTTGTGGCACAATCCTCTTTAACTGGAAAGGCTATCCAAGGGAGCTTGTCTGTGAAAAACATGAGAGGGAACAGTGCGGTGCCTTGTGGAATGATGAGTTGCTAGTTGTGAAATCTGCAGACAGGAGGAATGTCTACATCCTAACTACCATCCAAGATGTGAGTACTTCCCCTGTGAATGTATGGGGTCAGGTTGCCAAATTGCTCAAACCTGCATGCATTTTAGACTACAATAAGCACATGGGTGGTGTTAATAGAGTAGATCAGACGTTGGAACCTTACACTGCTGTTTGTAAGTCTTACGTTTGGTATAAAAAGTTGGCCATACATTTGTTTCATTTAGCAACTTTTAATGCTTTTATTGTGTTCAGGAATTGTTCCCCTGAGTCAGGGATGAAATTTGTTAAATTTCTGAGTCAGTGATAGAGAGCCTTGTTGTGGTGGAACAGGCAAGAGTTCCTAGAGTAGCAGTGGTGGAGGATGTGACTAGATTGAAAGATCACCACTTTCCTGATCAGATTCCTCCCACATCTAAAAAAGACTTTACCGCTAAGACATGTAGAGTCTGTGCCCAAAGACGTATCTGGAGGGAGACTTGTATGTACTGCCCCAATTGTCCTTCAAAGCCTGGGCTGTGTGTGGGCAGCCAATTTTCAGGAGTTACCACACTCAAAATAATTTTTGGGAACTACCATGAGTGTAAACTGCCTGTTTTATCTTTTCATATGTTCAGTTTCACGGTTGGCATTACTTTCATGTATTTAGTTAGAGCTTTTGTGTTTGCAGTTTTGTACTTATTTATAATTAGTTAGTGGTTTCTTTGTTGTTTAAAAAAAAAGTGATGTCGGTGTGCGTGGAATGGCGCTTGGCTGGCGATGTGCGTGGAGTGGTGCTTGGCTGGCGGCGTGCGTGGAGTGGCGCTTAGCTTGAGGTGTGCGTGGAGTGGAGCTCGGCTGGCTGTGTGCGTGCGTGGAGTGGAGCTGGCGGTGTAAATAGTGACTTGGTGTTGGCCACTGTAACACACTGCCATCCAAACTCCAGTCCACAGACTCCCATCAGCTGGTGTGATTGCTGTGTCAGGCATGTGGGCGTATGAAAGTGATGGGCCCTTGAATGGCGCTGTCTGTTTATGCGAGTGTTGTAATGTGCTGGGCCCGCGGCTGTTGGCGTTAACGGTCTTGTGCATGTCATGTATGGAAGGTGTGTGAATGGACCGCAAAGCGGTTGGCGTCTTGACGTGGCTTTACAGCTCACGAGCTGAGTCATTGGTTCCGTTTTGTGGCCTCTCAGTTATTAACAGTGCATTTCATTTTTGGGAAATCTCTTGTTAATAAAAATTTGATCTACTAAACCATCACCCTCATGCCAAATCCAACAAGTATGTGTGGTAAAAATGAAAAAACCTACTTCGCTGTAATCAGGCATCAAAGCACACCCGTGACATGCTAGGTGTCTCGGGTGGGACCCCGATGATGAAGCATGTCGCCAACTAGGTTGGTGGGTGGAGGGTCTTTTTAACATAACCTAAGTGAGTTTCTTTTTGCAATTTTAGTGTTTGGATCACAGAAGGATGTGGACACATAAAAATGATCTATTACAAGACAACCTGTTTTTTTGCTGGGGTGGGGCACCTGTGTTTTTGGTCCCGGGTGCGGCGGCCATCTAGGGAAACCTACCAAACCCAGACATTTTTTAAAACTAGACACCTGGTGGAGTCCAGGCAGGTGTGGCTTGCGTGGATCCCCCAACATTTTCTTACCCCTACTCCTTGAAACCCACAGCCAGGTACTTTCCAAAAAACAAGTCAGATTTCAATATAAAAATGTGGTGTCTCCATGTTGCGTTTCCTTTCGTGGGCATTAGGCCTACCCACACAAATGAGGTACCATTTTTATCGGGAGACTTAGGGGAACACAAAATAGAAGAACAAGTGTTGTTGCCCCATGTCTTTCTCTACATTTTTTCCTTCCAAATGTAAGAGTGTGTGTAAAAAAATATGTCTATATGAGAAATGTCCTATAATTCACATTCTAGAATGGGTACCCAGGAATTCAGAGATGTGCAAATAACCACTGCTTCTCAACACCTTATCTTGTGCCAACTTTAGAAGTACAAAGGTTTCCTTGATAACTATTTTTCCCTCTTTATATTTCATTCAATGAATTGCTGAATACCTGGTATACAACGAAAATCCATTGCAAGGTGTAGCTCATTTATTGGCTCTGGGTGCCTAGGGTTCTTGATGAATCTACAAGCCTAATATATCCCGCAACGAGAAGAGTCCAGCAGACATAACAGCCTATTGCTTTCAAAAATTTGCCATAGCTGGAAAAAGTTATAGAAGAAAACATGGACAGAAATGGCTCTTTTTTCACATCTATTTCAATATTTTTTAATTTAGCTGTTACTTTCTGTAGGAAAACCTTGAAGGATCTACACAAATGATCCCTTGCTGAATTCAGAATTTCGTCTACTTTTCAGAAATATTTAGCTATCTGGGATCCAGCATTAGGTTCACACCCATTTCTGTCACTAACTGGAAGGAGGCCCAAAGCACAAAAAATTGTAAAAACGGGGTATGTCCCAGTAAAATGGCAAAATTGTGTTGAAAAATGTGGTTTTCTAATTCAAGTCTGCCTGTTCCTGAAAGCTGGGAAGATGGTGATTTTAGCATCGCAAACTCTTTGTTGATGCACTTTTCAGGGAAAAAAGCACAAGCCTTCTTCTGCAGCCCTCTTTGCCCATTTTTCTGAATTTGTTTTTATTTTAGCTGTATTTTTGCTAATTTCTTGGTCTCCTCTAGGGGAGCCCACAAACTCTGTGTACCTCTAGAATACTTAGGATGTTGGGAAAAAAGGATGCCAATTTGGCGGGGGTACCTTATGTGTACAAAAAGTTATGAGGGCCTAAGCACGAACTGCCCCAAATAGGCAAACCAAGGCTCAGCACCTGAGGGGGAAAAGGCTTGGCGGCGAAGGGGTTAACTTCCAGTTGTTTTCCCAAGTTTTTATATGGGGCGCGGCATGTTACAGGAGGATTTATTCCCCACCATGTATTCTTACCCGTTTCTGGGGTTTTTCTTATTTTTTTTATTTTCTTTCGATATTCTGCCAAATATGAGCATATTATGGGTTCACTCTAGCTTCCCTGTTTTTTTGGTTGCAGGCGTACTTTTCATCGATTTGCCATCACTGACTTCGTTACCTTTCCTGGCAATACATCTTGATATGACACCTTGTGAGTAACATAACTCAGTCTCTTTTTTTCTGTTTCTAATTTTACCCCATATACAGTCATGGCAATTTACTGTTCCTTTTTCAGTTTTTTTTTTTTTTTTTTTTTTTACATTTGAGGAGCACTATAATTACAAGATTTATCAATAAGCATCTTATTTATTCTTTTCACCGAAATACAATACTGCTCGTACAACTTGAAACCTTTAAATGTTTTTTATACTATCTGACTAGTATCTAATTATTTGTTCCTTGTTCAGATATCCCCAGTGCTGAACCTGCAGGTACTCATGATATGGCCTTTTAAAATGTTTACCAATATTTTGGCTCATGAGAAGTAATGGAGTAATTCATCTTCTCACCCTCTTTCCTTTATTCAGCAATCTATACTTCTGGTGTTCCATTAATGTTTTGTCCTGCTGATGACCTGGTTAATTAGGAAGGGTCGAAACAGCCGACACTATATTGGCTGAAAAAGATGGGGATGATGTAATACATATGTGCAATGAAATAATAATAAAATTGTTATCTCTATGCTTTTCATGCACATTACTGGACGGAGGATTCTTTTTGACGAGTTTGTCCTTCCTTAATTACCCTTTTTTTGCGCTGCCTGCACAATCCTGAGCACTTTATGCACACTCCTCACCTTGATCCCCTTTCACTCATTATTTATTTTATGCTGCTTAATATTAATTGCTATACCTAATTAAATACAAAGGTTTTTTCATTTTTTGACAATTTTTGGCCATATCTTTTTTTCATTGACTTATGCTGATTAACAATAGATAGCATATCCCCACTGGTAAAGGCACCAGAAAGCACTGTCCACTCTACCCCTACTGCTTGTTTTGGCTATAGAGCTTTTGGGGGAGTGGATTCACTGTGACGCCCAGGTGTAAGGCGACTGGGGCCTCACTACAGAGGACTGCATAGCCCTCTGAGACGGGGCAACATCTTCACATTTTTAACATGTTTGATGAGGCCTCTAGCTTTCAGGTCAACTGGGATAAGTCCATGTTGGTGCCGCTGCAGGGTGACAAGATGAAGATTGGCACCCTGGGATCCTGATACACTGCCTGAGCTTTAAAAACCTCGGAATTCAAGTCTCCTGGGAACCGGGCTTCACTTGGAGTCTCAATCTTGCCCCGTTTTTTTGATATCTCCAGCTCTGCCGTACTCCTTGGGAGTACCACATGGACCTGGATGGGGTCCCTAAATACAGCCCACTTGAGGGATGATTATTTATGGGCCATATGGAGAAAGGAGGGATCTTGCTGGTCTACAAAACTCTTGTGATTCACTCACCTGACCTGCTGTACCCCCTGAAAGAGAAATGGGAGAAGTGTGTTGGGGATTCAGATGAGGCAGACTGGTGGGATGCATGCATCACCCCCATGAGTCATGGCTAGCTTGGCAAAGCTGTTGCTGGTGCAGTTTGAGTAATTGCATCAAGCCTATCTTACGCCCGTACGACTGTGGAGATCCGGGACTGGACTGCCCTGAATGCCCAAGGTGGTGAGACCCGAGGGGAGATACTTAAAGTCCTTTCCCAAGTGGTGGTGTTCCCTATTGAGATGAGCCCCAGAATTGCTCTCCTTGGCATACTGGACGATGTGGGTGGGCTGAGAGGGGACAGGTTACTGGTGGGGTTGGGAACCATGGGGGCCAAACAGGATATTGCACAGATGTGGACCTCTCCAACAACTCTGTCTTTGGCAGCATGGATTAAAAGCATGGACTGATGGCAAACTGAAGGAATCAATTTACGTGGCGAGGGGATGCCCCCACAAATACAAGGCCAAATGGAAGAAATGGTGGACATACCAGAGCCTCCAGAACTAGAACTATCACTAAATTACTCACCTATTGGTACGCTTTGGAGGGGAGAGGGTGCAGGTTGTGGGTATGATTTGACACTGTGCATGCACTTTATGTACGTGACAGAACAACTGTGTTTCTTACTGTTGTTTTCCAAAAATAAAACATTTTCTATATAAAGAAAAATTCTTGATAAATAATACCTTTAGGACATTGTTGAAGACACCAGTTATACCCAGGTCCTCTGAAGGTTTATGGTGACTCCTGTTCTGTATATTTAAATCAGGGGCATAGGTATTGTCTTCTTTACATAAAAATAGGGCAACATAAAAAGCAAACACATAAGAGGTCAAGATTAAAGTGTCTATATAAAGATGAACACGCAGCATAGAACCACACAAAGGAGGTGCGAAACATGACACATTGCTGGAAAAAACAAAATGTGCCTTAGATCTTACATTAAAATGATACCAATGTAATCTGTACTTTTTAAAATTAGCTTAATTTTAACTCAGGAGCAAAAAAAGAAAAGTCAATCAGATACAACATTACATATGACTATTTATGTAACTTTTTTATTAATACACTTTAAGAAAAAAAAGTCAAACTGCTTAACACTGCGCCAGGTGATGGCAGGGGCACCCTTTTGGCAGTGTTTCCAAGATGCAAGCAAAGCATTGTGCCATCTTCCTATGCCTACTGCGATTATTCACACTGACTGCACTTAAATAAAGCTCTCTCTACTACATATTCCTGTGGTAGAATAGTATTAGCACATGTCCTCTTTCATTTGGCCTGACTAATGTACTGTACAACCCTAGCTGCTCCTTGAAACATTCAAACGGGTGTTCATGTCTGGATGGTGTCCAAGTGTCACACAAAACGATATTGAAGTCACTTTTCAAAACCCGATATATATTTATATATCTACCTGTTTCGTGGAACACATTTGAAAGGAAGTTTACTGTGTTGTAGGAGAACAATCCATACATTTGATCACAAAGTAAAAGCAGAACCCTCAATATCTTAATCCCTGATACGTCACACATACCGAAGATAGGGAAATGTGACTAAGATATCCAGATTTCAACTGAACCATGTCAAAATAAAACTAAAGGACATTGGATAAAAATGGTTCTGCCAGCTGGGGAAAGGTCAGATAGAATTAGAGGCAAGAAGGATGCATTTCTGGAAATCTGTCCTGACATACAATAGAGTCTCCTCTCAATTAGTAATACAGTACAACTTATCCATTGCATAAAAGTGGAGGGATCAGATCTTCTAAATTCAAGCTCTAGCAATAGCAAATAGTAACAGTAGTTTTTGCCAGTATCGGAGACCTGATTCAGCAGCCCCCAAGCAAGGTGTGTCAGAACAAGGCAACTTCTCTTTCCTTAAAATTAATACAGTTGGCATACACAACAAATCCATACGACTTAGGGTCACAATTCAACTTTCATTTAGTGTTGCAAACATTTATTCTATGGCTAATTTTGAAGCTTGTATCAGGTGTTAATTTGTTTTTAAAAAGATAGCTTTGAAAGGTTGAAAGAGCAAATCACAGGGTTTAAACTATTTAACCATTCCCATTGTAGCTCCTCCATGACTGCCTTGCCCAGCACAGGAGGCCACCATCTTACCATGATTGCCCGGCAGTCACTTCCTACTAAGCAGTTTTTGATGGTTTGTTCCAATTTTGGTGCTGGTCATTCTCTGTAATATTTCAGGATACTGGCCAGATACTGGTGAACTTCTGCCTATTTATGGTACCAAATATATCAACAAAAACAGCATCTAATCTGCAGGAATTAAAAAAAACTATTTCAGGAGCTTGACACTCAGGACAATATGCTGGAATATCATTTGTTTCTCTTCATTTAAAGTTGTTCAAGGCTTTGAAGACCCTCAGAAATCCAAAGAGCGATGAACAGATGGTGTAAAATAGGAGGCAATAATTGAGACTCCTAAGATGTTCTAGATGTTGCGACATGTTTTACCTAAAACCATAAATTAGATTTGCTTGTACTGTACAGTTTTTATATACTCAAGTATGTATCTTGGTCTCTCCATCCTACAGACAGTAGCCCGAGCCAGTCAATCCATGTACTTTACAATTTGTCAGATCAATAAATCTATTTTATAAAGCAGCACTAAAGTAATACTGAAAAACAGAAAAGCTAAGCATCCACATGCTGTTGAAACCTGTAAAGGTTTGGGTGATGCTAGTTTGAAGTTGGCGGAAGAATGCAGAAGGACAATACAGCAAGGCTGGTTGACGGGAAGGTCAGCGCCTAAGGCAGGATCATGATTTTAATAGGAATTATGCATTCTTTTGACAGAAATTGGCAGGTTATACTTTATTTAACCCTGAATCCCTGTTGCCTTAAACTCTGCAACAGGTTTATAATGCATCTACCTCTCTGTACATTTCCAAATGTTAATGTATAAAAATTATGGGGTAAGAATAAACATTCAGAAATTTGAACAGCCTGTTAGTTCAAGCCTGATTTATTGTTTGAAGTGAAGATTCATTGCTATTTTGGAACAAAAGTTTAGTGTTGGATTGGCCTTGTAGGTCGCAAAATCATTAGGACTGTTGTGGGTTCATTTTGGAGCCTTGCTTGGGGACACGTATGTTAGCTGAGGCCTTCAGCCAGTGCACTTTTACCTAGCTACATGCTCCATTTTATTTATTCATTTTAATTCATGTTAGCGTAACTTGCTTTTAGCGGGGATGTTTTATTTTCCTAATCAGCTGCTATTCTGCAAAATTGTTATTGCTTTCCTTGAATGACATTTCACAGTGTACCTTTGCCCAAGGCTGATCAGAGCTATACATGATAATCTATCGAGTAATGCAGCCACAAAATTGCGCAGACAGCCTAACACTTAGAAACATGATCAGGTCAGGCCTGTTTCTCAGAACACCAACACATCTTATTATAAAACCACCATACAGGCCAAAGAAGGTTAGAGAGGTCATTTCAGGAATGAAGGTTAGAAAGGTCTTTCCAGCCAGAGGATCCATCTTATGCTGTATGGCATTCCATTGCCGCATTGCTGACCTCAGCCCTGTCTCTGCGACCAACCGAGGAGACAGCAGACAGACCCCTGCTTTTGAAGTATGGGGTTGGGTGTTCCTTCCATGGACTAAGTACAGGCAGAGAAAATAACTATCACTGCCAGGCTCCTACATAGATGCTAGGAAGTGTGTGTAGGAATTCTTAGGCACATGTTTATTCCAATAAAATGGGGTTGTTTATTTTCTTATTACTCATGGTAACAGTACTGATTGTGCTATGTTTCATCTTCCCAATAATCGCAGCCCATATATTTTATCATAAATTGCAGTCCTTTCAATAAATGTAGGGAGAGTCTCCCTCTCTCATTCACTCTCTCTCATTCTCTCTCTCCCTCCCTCCCTTTCTCCCTCCTGTGCTAACAAGAGAAAGGGGCAGGATCTGCCAAAACACCTTCCACGCGGAGTCGTAGTGTGTCATGCGTCAGGCTGCCACGAATCACCTTTACTTCTAGGTTTGGATGAGGTGCTGCTAGATGGCCAAAAGGGTTGGGCCAACAGTTACCATTCAGTGTGGGATTGACTCAGTCCCCTACATGCCATGGTGCTGTCGCCCGAAACCAGCAGTCTTGTCCCCATGACAAGAGGCCTACAACAAGATATAGTAATATCTTTACAAAAGGACTCTGCATTTACACTACACTTATTCCCTCTTCATCACTGATTTTAGTTCCTCCTGGATATAAACTTAAATGTGAGGAAGCAGAAATGCTTTAAAGATTAAAACAGAAAGAAGTATGGATGTCACTAAGAGTACCTCTGGCACCCTCATCTCAGTGGTCATGAAGGCAAAGCGAGGAAAAGCAATTAAAGATTTCTATGAGCTCCACTTACCTTCTATAGTTTCAATTCTGTACCCTTCCCCTAACTTCAGCAGCAAAAAAGGAGGACCTTTCATTACAGCTCCGTCTGTCCAGTTATTGACAGAGCATTGACCGATATACCATAAACAGCTGTTTCAGTGCCTAATATTATTACAGCCAATTCTTTCTGCTTGCCTTGTACCAAACGCCGTTATAATGATTCTTGTGTTAGTTTGCTTAGTAATGTTGCTCCAGTGCAGTGGATTTGTGAAACACTGAGGGAGAACAACAGTGATCCTATTGCCCAGTACTTGCCTCATCTCTAATGTCAGCATTTAATAATGCAGTTCACGGTCAACAGCCCCCTTCAATATTGACGGTCCTTTTATCCCTTTTTGGTTTTTTTAAACATTGCGTATATATGAATCTTTGAAGACGATCAGACCATAGACCCTTTCCTTAACTACTTGTGTGGAGTTTAATGAGAAGAAAAACTAGACTAGATAACCAGTTTTATAATTTGACAAGAAGAAAGTCTTCTTGCATATTTATTGGTATTCATTGTTTTAATTTAGGATTATAATTAGACTCCTTTTAAGGGCAACCCAAGAGCTGCAGGTCACTGTACAAAAAAACAAAAAAAAACTCAAATACATCAATAAGTATGTGCGAGGAGGAAATTTAAAATGATGCACATTGGAATAAACAAAAATACCTTACTATAAGATAATTTATACAGTAAAAACAGTATAAAATACAAGTCATGAAAGACCAGCAAAGGAATGGTTTCATAAGGTTTATACTTAGAGAAAGAGAATTCCACAAACATGAAGTAGCTGCAGAGAAAATGGCATGTCGAAGACCAGCAACTTCTTTTTGGACAACGGCTTTATTTAGTCTCGTGGCAGATCCATGAGATATTTAGCTTGACAGCAAGGTAAGCAGGATGGCCAGGAGTAAGGGTATTAAAGACGTGCAGCAAAGCTTGAACTCAACTCAAACGTGCAAGGAAAAACAGCACAAACAAAACGATATAAGGGTAACGTGATGAAATGTGTGAGTGGCAGGAATCAAACAAGCAGTTGTGTGCAGAATGGATTTCAAGGTCCTGACATAAACATCAAATCCACAGTCCGTAGGAAAAAAAAGGGCTTAAATGGGAATTCCAAATTCAGATGGGGCTCAGAAAGGTTTCATGGTTTTCGGCAATAAACCTTGGTAGAAACATGCGGCTTGAAAGGAAGTTGCAAATGAAGAGAAAAAAAAAAAATCAGAATTTGCTACAGAAATACAAATTGAACTGATACCAAGGGTAGACATGACATTTAGATAAATTTAAACAGGGACAGAATAGCAGTAGTTGTGACGGAAATAACATTTTCTTGGGGAGAGGTGAGCATCACAAAGTGAAGAGACACCGAGAACTCTTTTGAACCATGGCAACAGTGTATCCAACAAACACCTTCAACAGAAGACCCACTAAGATAAGAGTTGAGGGCCACAATAACCCCCATGAAAGGAGCTGGGTGTCATCAGCACAGTGAAGGATAGAGATAGCAGAGCTTCCTCTGCTCTCACCGGCTTTAAGCATATGTCAAACAACAAGGTCACAAATACCAAAGTCTGGGGCACTCCACCGCGCCCCCATAGATGGCTAGATATAGACATGTTTTGCAGTTCCTACTTTGGCAACAGGACTGCATGTTTTTAGTATGGTAGAGTGTCCATCCAAACAATTAGTAACCATTAGTAACTGTCAGCCTAATTCCTGGCTAGCTCACAGCGCCTCACATGAGACCAGCCCTACAGGGGTAAAGGGTGATGACGTCAACCTGAACATGGCACTGTGACTCCCCAGGAAAGCTGTTGAAACGGATCTTACCCTCTTTCACACTGTTACTCATGCATGCCAAGGCAAGACACAAAATGCGGGATACGTTTTTAATGCATTTATTGAAACAATTGCAATCTCACATATAGAAAGTGAGCTGCGATAATTAGGCAGATGAAACAAAGCAAAGTAATCAGCATTACGGACATGGTAAAAAAGATAAATAATCCAACAATGATGTATGTGGTTCTAGATGTTTTAGAGGTTCAACCAGCTCCTACCTAACCCTGTGTGTATGCTGAGAGCATAGTGGGTGTACCCTCCTGCCAGGCCTGATCTTAGGGGTAAGGCCCAACCCCATACCTGGAACAGTGTCAGGAGTTAGCCAGTGATGTAGCTGGTAATCCCCTCAGAAGGCTGGTAGATCAGCGCCAGCCAAGCTACGTGTTGCACAGCATGCATCCCAGGACAGATGTGGCCGGAATCCCCTCTACCCCTTCTGGGTCAGTGCATCATTTATATAATAAACCATACCGTGTTGGAAGTGTAGTTCCAATTGAATGCTATGTCAAGGTGGCAGAAGCAGTCTCCTGAACGGGCAACACAAACCAGCTAATTGTGTAGAGTGTTCTTTAGCCTTGGATAGAAAGTACTGATAATATGTGGTGCGAAGGCTAACTAAACAAACAGCTAGTTCCCTGCTGTCTTAGAACAAAGCCAGCTGATACAAAATATGTAAATATCACTAAAAGCAGCCTTACTGAAATGAATAAAATAAGAATACTAAACCTGAGTCCCAGACGTCTTCACGAAAGATATCCTCATCTGGACAAACTTGGTATGTCCAGTGAGGTAGCTTATTAACAGTTTTAGCACCCTTGCAGGTGGAAAGAATGGGAAGAAGTGTCCCATGGTTGGCCATGCCACCGAGGATGACTAACAGACAGTTGCCACCATGTAAAACAAACATGGCATGATCCCCAGTGAGCACTGTAGGCTTCTCAGGTCTACTCTGAGAACAGAAACCAAAGTGATAGAAAAGTAACATTCTTTGTGACTTTGGAGGTGAAGTTCAACCCAATATTCAAGAACCATACCCAAGAATGGAAGACCAGTAAGGGTGTGAAAATTTGCATCAGCATCAGAGTACACAATATGATTTTTCAGCAGTAACAGTACCTAGTCTGATTTCACAGACCTATGAAATATTGCATGAACAAAAGAAGTATATATGATCGATACTAGGTACATCTAGTATTGCTTTAGTGTTGCCAAGTTCGTGAAGATTAGATGCCCTTCCGTTTGAAATGTTTGTTGTAAAAGGTTCCCAATTCACTTCCCATCCTTTGCCTCATATAGGGTTTGGTAGTTCTCTTTGAAGGCGTTAAGGATATGAGTTTTCTTAACCATAGTTTACCATTATTTTCTTGATTTGTTTGTGCAGAGCTCTCAGATCTTTTTCTTTGGCTTGAAATGCAGAGTGCTCCTCATTTTATGCTACGCCTACTTATCTTACCTTTAAGAGACACATTTCACATATCTTGGCTAAAGTATGGAATTGTTCTGATGCCCTCTGCAGTCAAACGTCTTTTAATTAATGACAGTTAATGCTGGACCCTAATGATTTAAGGAGGGTTGACAAGCAGAAAAGAAAGAATCCTGAACTTCAACGCCTAGCTAAGACCATAAACTGCACAACAAATCTTTTCCAGCTCTCAGTTCTCAGTCCTTGTACCTTTTACTCAAATAACAGTGTAATTAGAAAAAGAAACAGTTAGTTAATCAAGAGAATTAGCATAAAATCAGAATCATAATAAACCAAACTGCCATGTGCCTTTAAAAAAATTAAACAGGCACAGCACAACTGGCAATCAATCAAATGAACATTATATTTTAAAGACAGAATAGACCAAAAGCATCTAGCCCTCTCTACGGAACCACATCTGGCAGCTTAAGAAGATGATTTCCAGTGTCTAGCTCTTTCCAAAAAGCATGTATTTTATAATGTTCAGTACAAAGAAAATGCAAAAATTCAAAGCAGGAGTTTCTGTAAATAGGTAGAACTAAAAATGCTACTTTCTGAGCACCAATCACATTATTGCTTCAAAACTAACAAATACCTGTACATTATTTTTATTGACTGTTAAGTACATGACTTGCTGCACAGAATAAAATTGCATGTTTTAACAATGCAAAAACACTAGAGAACGAAGGAGCTATTTCTGCACGTTCAGAGGTTAGTTCATAGCCCTGCAGTGTTTCAATACAAGTACATCCCTTTCTGAGGAAGCCAGAGGTAAGTTGCATCATTCTTGCCCATGGAGGACTTTCCCTTTCTAACACTCTCAAGTCATCACAGATTTTCTCCTGTTCATCAAGAGGAATCTCTTCCTTTCCCACTCCTTCCATCTTCTGCTTCGTGTTCCTGTAGTTACAACTAAAAACCCTAACCTCAACTAATTCACAACATTTAAATATTAGAACAACAGTATAACCTATAATATTTACTAGTATTCAGAAACAAATTGAACTATTGGTAGTGTTTGGGAGATTCCCACCATGTATAAACTAGTATAACAATAAGGACAGTAGAAATATGAACTATAAAAATTAATTGAAAAGCCATGAAAAATCCTCTCTTTTATTGAAGACATTTTCATCAGCTCTTTCTTAAACAGTCTTTCCAAATACATTTTATCCCTAAAGCAAAACTGCAAAAATTCAAACAACGTTCTTCTCAAAAATCAAGAGGAAGAATTCAGTCTTTCAGAGCAACAGATTATTTCTACACGAGGAAACCTATTAAGCGCTGATCATTTCATACTTTATCTTTCATTTCACTTCACTGTGGCTCTTAGGAATCTTCTAACAAAAATCTAAGACTGTTGAAATCCACATCTCTTTCTTCCAATTTGATCTTTGTGAGATATGCCCATTCAGGAGCTGTGTACTTCTCATTTGACATTTTCTCTTGTGTTGTCGTTCATGTTGCTCCACCTATTACAAACTTCTCAGAAAAGGATTCCCCAGAGCTCAAATTATGTCAGCACTTTTGTTTACTGCTTTAGCTTATCTTTCACAACTTTGTTCAGATCTGGTTTGTGTTGCTGTGCTTCTCTCTCACACTTCCAGGAACATCTGCTTGAATCAGTCCTCCATATTTGTCATTTCATTGATCTGGTGGAGTTTCATTAATTTCAACTGATTTGTTTGCTCAATTTTCATTTACCTGAGCTTGAGTGTGTCCCACCGAATCCACATATCAAACTTCATTTTCATTTGTTTGTCAATGTAGGAAACTGGCCCTTTATATGGTATCCCAAAATGAGGTATTCTGTGCAAAAAGTCCAGGGATTCCTTTACCAGCGGACAGGGGCTTGCTCTAGCAATCCCAAGGTGCTCTTTTTAGGGGGTAGTGTGGTCGAGCAGCCTTAAGTTTATCAGATAGGAGTGTTAGACATCTGCAAATACACACGGAGTCAATAAATGAGACACATGGCTCAATAAGGAGATCCACATCGATTTACAAAAATAACAAGTATCTTTATATATATATGTATATATATATATATGCACCAAAATTAATACGATCAGGTAAGTATGTTTTGCAAGAAAAATACTTTCAGATTTCAAAAGTCGACACTGCATTTTTCAGAAGCAGCAATATTATTGTAGAGAGAAAAAAACAAGTACTGCATAGAGGGAGAGTACAGCAACTTACAGGACCAATCTCAGGGACTTAAGGTGAGTATGTGGCCGGGTTCATGGTCACACCAACAGGTCACACAGGGTAGCACTGGGTGGCTGGGTGTAGAAGTACAGTATACTGCTGGGTTCCAAATGTCAGTCAATCGGCTCCGCTGCTCCACGTGAGTTCCTGGGTCTTTGTTGAAAGCAGGCAGTCGTCCCAGGGTTTTGGAGGCACAACAGCTTGCAGGACGAGTCGACTTTGGCGCAAATCAGTGGGAATAGCAGACAAGCTGGCAGGGCTGCGGCCAAGTCAGGTGCTTCTTCATCAGTCTTTATTTTTGCAGCTCTTGAGTGTCCTTCTTCTTTGCAGATCAGCAGGAATCTATTTCCCAGTGCCAGAGGCTCCCTTAAATATTGAATATAGGAACATTAAGGGAAAGAAAGGTAGTAGGGTTACTATGCCTCCTATATGACCACTTCTTGTGGGAAGTGGGCATAACCCTGTCCCGGAGCTGCTAGTTCTGCCACGACCAAGATGGCAGAATTTCAAAAGTTGTGTCTGTATCAGACAGCTCACTAAAGGGGTGGGACTAACCTGCAAGGTGGGCACATCTCTCTGACTGCTAATTGTCCCGCCTGTCCAGGTGCCAAATGGGCCCAGGGGCAAGGGGGTTGGCATTCTCTCCTTTGAGTGAAGCCAGATCTACATATCAAGGGAGGTGGGCTTCTTTGAAGTCCCCTGCCTTGGAATGCAGATTTGCAGGTCATCCTGTAGGGAGAGGTGTGCTAACATCACTGCAAGAGCATCCTTTGTTCCCGTCTGGCCGAGAGCAAAGGCTCTCACCCTTGGTGGTCAGACACATGTCTGGTGGTGGCAGGCTAGTTAGAAATAGTCAGCCAGCACACATGTAAATGGCAGGTTTTTCAAGGGGCACCTCTAATGTACCCTCATGGTGCATGTATTATTAAATCCATCACTAGCATCAGTGAGGGTTTATTAATGCAAAATGTTTGATACTAAACATCCCTATCTTCAGTGAAGCCAACATGTAGATGGGGAACTTGTAATGACCAGTGTCCAGCACATGCACTTAAAATGGCTTTCCTGTTCACTCACCATGTCTAAGAATCGACAAAGACAAAGCAGGGTCCTATCTGCTCATGTAGATATGTCCTCACATTTAATATAATTCAAGCCTGCCTTAGGGCTGTAAGGCCTGCTGTAGGGGTGACTTACGAATATTGCATGCAGTGTTTAGGGGACATGGCACAGAGGCTGTGTGCCACGTGGTGTTTCACTTTTAGCTGCACCAAGAAATGCAGCATGCAATGGCAGTCTGCATGAACTAGGTTAGAGCTCCCTGAAGGTGGCACAACAAATGCTGCAGCCCTTCGGCCCTTTTTTAGTACCCATGCTCTAGGTACCACGGGTACCATTTACTAGGGACTTATAGAGGAGCCCAAGGTATTGCCAATTGGGTAACTACTGCAGAGTTTTAAGGAAAGAGATCTGGCACTGGGGACCTGGTTAGCAGGAACCTAGTGCACTTTCAGTCAAAATGGCATCAAATACCAGGCAAAAAGTTGGAGTTACCACATCAAAAAGGGGCACTTTCCTACAGTTAATAGTTAGTCTCACCATTTCTTTATCGGCAGAATGCACTCTCCCGTTGTGAGATGCATGAATCCAATATGGCAACATCCACACTCCACAGTCATAATCGTCACCAAGCTCACTTAATACAGGCCTGTCCACCTTGATTGAAGGCAGGATTCCTCACATGCTTTCTGAAGAGAACTAATTAGTCTGACTTCGGATAATGGCACAACTCTGCTGCACTTGGTCAGAGATAGAGTGAACTATATCATCTAGGTGCAAGCAGTAATCCAAGATCAAATCATCAGTAATATTCGCTGCAGATGGTACTCCAGGACTCACCAAGGCCTTCTCCCCCTAACACTTTGTGAGTAGTCAACCCTGTACTTTTATTTAGAGTACATCTCATGCTTAGTAACATCACATTAAGTGCATGTAGTCATTTCGGAGATGTTGAAACACACACTTTCGCCAACGTATTCTTTACTACTCCATTATTAAGCTCATCAATTACTCCTGCTGCTTCTGGATGATAACTACAATAGAACCTCTGATCGATGTTCAACGCTGTACACAAAATCTTTGTGATGTCATTCTTAAAATGTGTTCTTATATCAGTCTCAATTCAAGCTTGCATTCCAAACCTAGGGAACAACTCCCTCAATAATAGTTTGACAACTGTTATTGAATCACACCTCCTTGTCAGGTATGCCTCAGTCCACCTTGAAAAATTAAGGTTGTGTGGTCCATTTTGAAATCCATTCATACTTATACATTTCCTCATTCTCTCAAGCTCTAATAATTTCCACAAATATTCCTAAATTTGCTGTCAACTGTATATGTATTTCTTTTCTTATTTTCTGTATATTCAGTTATATATAGCTCACACATTTTTCAATTATTCAAAGGTACATCCATATCATTTGGCACTCATTCAAGTATCATATGTGCATGACAGGCATGCTTTCCTGCTTTCACAATTAAACATGTCAATTCATCATATGTCAATGTCAGCAGCCTAATTTGATCAGCTTTTGAATCAATATTTTGTTTTGAATTCAATTTAATTTTTTAAAGCACCATCCTGAGCAACCACTGTCCACTCTTCAATGAACGTTTTAATAGCCAAAATTCCAATCTCCAGACCAAACCCAAATTCACCAACCTCATTATTAGGTGACGGAGAATTCACAATCAACAATCCATACATCAATTCATTGTCTTCATCCAAGTCACCCATTTTTCTAATTTGTTCCCAACACTGAAGCCATAACTTTTTTCCACAAACACAACCTAGTATCCAATCCAATCAGGTATGGTCTTACAGAACTTTCTTTTCAACAACTTCTGCTGTGCCTTTGTATTGGCTACTAAATACATTTATTCAATACTTTGAGCTATACAAGTTTTGGTTGTGGTTTTACGTCAAATAATCTTTGTCTCAAGTAAGCACGTTTCTTGAATTCAAACAATAACTTTTTGTCATTCACAGTAGCTGTTTGCCATTCTTTAAGCCATAAGCAACTATGCACACTAGAATTTATAAGCATCTCATGAGCCAGACTTCAAAATGGTGGGAGGTTTGAGCTTCGGTCAGTGGGTTATTTTTAGGTTTACCCAGATTCACACCCATTGTAATTTCAAACAAACTTCACATTATACCATGCAATCAAAAGCCTATGCAACCATAAAATATTATCTTCCAACACATTAGTTCATAAACCAAAAACAAACAATAACACCTGAATCTGTGTTCCAGGAAACAGGACAGAAATCAAACAAGAGGGAAGTAGTGATTCAATGCACTATTCAACCACATACACACTGAGCTAGGCTTTGACCTAACCTGGAATCAGTATAGCCTACTCTTGTGCACAGAATAAACACTGCTATTCCATGTTTAATTAATTCTCACTCACAACCAGACTATTAAGGAATTCATAAACTCAAAAACCTTGGTGCCACCTTTACATTTCTACAGACACTACATCTAACTAGTTCTCAAAGATGAAAACCTTTGCATGAAATACACAGCATCAAGAGAAGTAAGTCATCAACAATATTTAATAATGGAGCTTCTTCAATAGACCATTATATGACACATATCGCACAAGAAATAGTACCCAAAATACAATACAGACGCAATCACCAAAATACACACCCATTACAAAATCATACTACCCAAGACATGTTACCATAATACTCACCAATCCAACCTCCTGAACTGCACCACCAAATTACCTTTGCCATACTCCCAATGTCTGGACCACCGCTTTACTGCACATAGGATTCTTGAACTTGAGGGTCAAATTATCAATGAATTAGCCTCCTAATCTGCACCAATTAACACTAATAAGCCATTGCCCGCGTTTCTCTAGCAAACATTATTGTAGTTATACCTGTAATAAATTAATAAAGGTCAACAGGCAGGGAAGGGAGAATCCTGAAACTTAACGCTTAGTTAAGGCCATAATGAAAAGCTGCACAACAAGTCTTTTCCACTTCTCTTAGTATTTGTATATTTATTCAAATAATGCTATCATTATAGAAAGCAAAAGTTAACTAATCAAGGGGATTAGCCTAAAACCAGAATCATAATGAATGAAAATCACTATGTGCCTTTTAAGAAATTACAAAGACACTAGGCAATAAATCAAATAATAATAGGAAATTACAAAGACAGAAAGGACCATGAGCATCTAGACCTCTCTAAGCAACAAGCAGCAAAGTCTGGCAGCCTCAAAAGAAGATTTGCAAAGTCTGGCTCTTTCCCAAAAAGCATGTCTTTTATAATGTTGAATATTTATGGTAATAAAATGTTACTTGGCCACCACCAATTACTTTATTTATTCTAAAATAAGATGTACTTCTACATTATTTTCATTGACTGTTAAATACATTTTTTGTTGCACAGAAGAAATCGTATGTAGCACACTCATAATGACTGATGTTCATAACCCTGCTATGCTGTAATACAAGTACATTCCTTCCCAACGAAAGCCAAAGATAAGCTACATTTGCACACAAGGACAGAGAACACAGGTTGAAGCTCAAGTTTGATCATTTTATGAAAAAATTAAGATACATAAATAAATATAGCTCGTACACAACAAATAAACGTGCTTTTCAGCAATGTGACAGGCTATCTTGTTAATGTGGCCTAGTTATGCTAACTAAACCAAACTTACTTTAGGCACTATTTTCAAATATAATATTCAATTTAAACAGCTGTTATGCTAATTTTGATCACTTTTTATATGCCGCTGAGCTGTGCAGTAACTTAACACATTCCATGTTTTGAATGCTTTGGGCGCACCACATACCATTCATAGGAATCATGTATGCACAATTGTTCATTTATGCAGTTCTACTTCCTATTCACCATTTCTCTGAACAAGTTATCTTGCAATAGTTCACAGTTAGGTGTCAAACAACAGGCATTCTGAGGTCGTTGAGGAGGGTAGTGGAAATGATTTGTAAAACTATTCTGTGTAGGAGCTCACTCCAACACGGAAAAGCTGCTGAAAAAATAATATCGACCAAAGATATTGCCTATGGGAGTAAAAGTAAAGTCTGAATTCTAATGCATCTGCTCAAAGCAGATCAACATAGCGCTGAGGTGGCGTATTCCAAAAAGTAAAAACACAGTTTCATCAGTGACACAAAACAGCAAAAACTCTTCATGGGCGCATGATTTAAATATGAGTACCTTCATGATGGTCACATAGCATTGTGGAAGGTTTAATTGTTGCATCGCTCATTTCCATCTTTTATAATAAAACAATAATAATAATTTAGTACTAAACACTGATCCATTTCAATGGAGGTTATCTTCTACACAATTTAGAGCAGCTCAGTTTTCACTAGGTAATTCTCCGGACCCCCATGACTTTTCACTTTCATTAAAGCTTTTCAGAGGGATGTAAAATTGTTTGGTGGTGTTGAATGTGAATATTGCAGGGCATTGCAAATTACCCTACAGTATCCAAATTCAACACAAAAAGTACCAAAATAATTGTTATAGCAACAAAGTAATACCTGTGAAAGCTTCGCGATGCTTTGTCCAGGCGCTACCACATTCTCTATTTATATACTGCATTAAGCACTAAAGGATTTATTGTTAGTAATGTCATACTTTTAAGTGGCATATGAAGATTTCACTTTTGGGTGAGAGGACTGAATTGACTTACAGACACTAGCCATCATGGAGACAGTAGTGTTGGCAGAGGACAGTCTTAAGACATACTGATCTGTTTTCTTGAGCACTACAATGTCATGTTACATTTACTTCAGAATGATATTAATACCAACACAGAGTGCCATAATAGTTGAATTTACTGTTGGTGAAAACTAAGATTGGGTTGATGTATGGAATTTGGTGGCTGACATGGAACATGTGATGTGAGCACTCTGAATCTGAAGCATAGGAAAGATACGCGTTTCATTTCATATTATATCGCCTGATTGCTGTTTAAGGGAGGAAGGTGTTATCCCACCAACTCCCTCCCTTATCATTACTAGCCAAACACTTATTAAGAAGAAAGCATTACTTATCTTCAGCATTGATCTTTCTGGTGGAAAATCTATCTACCTGCAGATTCCTCACCTCTGGAATACCCTCCAAGCACCACGCTGGATCCAGAAATATCATAATAGCTCTCCTAGGCTGGTATGTGGTTCTCAACTCTGCATCAACACAGGGTATACCCCCTGGACATGACATTACAGGAGCCATGCAAGCACTACGTGGGAGCAGCAACATCAGTTGTTTTTCCATACCCATAGAGACGGAGGCTAAACCGACAAGATCAACAATTCTATGCAGTTTACCAAGACTAAAATGAAACCTTGTATAAGGGATTCTAGGGGTGCAGCTAAGGTATAATAGTAATCAGAAATGCTATCTTAGTAGTCACAATGAGGAGCTATGCATTGGCATGGACCGGGAACCCATCATGAAAGTGAGTACCAAGTTACGGTTCCACTGAGGCCTTATGAACAGTGATGGAATAAAGATATAGGTCAACCCTTTAAGAAACCTCCTGACAAACAGCTGATGTTCGTCAGGGAAGTAAAGAAAAGCTAGTGAGAACAAAAAAATAACCTTTAACTGTACCAACTACAACACCTTGCAGGGCTATAAAAAATGGTAAGGTGCCAGCATACCAAGACACAAATCAGCACCAATGTCCAGAACAAGTAGATTTGGTAGAGAGGCTTCATGTTAATAAGATGACATCCACCACCTACAAAGGTATATTTGACTGAACTGAGGTCCCCAGGTATGCCCAAGGAAACTAGGATAGGTTTTGAGGGCAAAAATACTCTCTGTAAGATCTTTCTGATCTCCATGAGCAAACATAGTTCCAGAAGTTTAACCTCCTTCTAGACCACTGTGAGAATGCCACTTCCTCCGATAGAGGTCTTGGAGGACATTCCAGGTCAATTTCTGAGGAAGAATCCAGACGGCTGGCTTTTTAGAGGGTCAGATAGTCTCTAGCACCCAAACTTGCATAAGGGAGAATGTTACCTGCCTCGCTGCTGCCGCTTTCATCATGGTAAACAGTGTTAGGCACCTGTATGGCATCCGAGTCTGACTGAATAAATCAAGCATCCTTTCAGTTTATTTACCCCTACATCGGGGTCCTATACTAGCTCCTGTACTTGGTGTAGGGAATACAAAAGAAAGGTATTTTCTTTGAAAACGTCATCAATCCACATTATGGCTCCAAAAGCAACACTGGCAGCTCCAAAGATGGTGCGTTGACGGTGGTGGTACCAGTACCATGTCCTTCAATGGAGGGATGGCATAGGCTGGTACTGAAACAGTGCTAAGTAAAGGCTGCACAGGGCTGAATGGCATCACGGAGTGGGGGGGTTCTGGGTGAAAAGGTGGGAAGCGTGTAATGATATTTGTATTTAACCACTGCTCCACCTTGACCACTGACTCAATTTTGTGCTTAGCTTAGCACACCGTCACATTGACAGCCACCAGCTCAATTCTGATTACAGACTCTAGTTTGTGCTCGACTTAGCTTTAGCCACGATAGAGGTGATGGTATTTTTCCATGCACAAGTTATGCAATGTGTTGTTCGCTCTTGTTTTCACTCACATATTCTCTTCTCACCAGGGTCTAGGACATAATACAGGGAAGAGAAAGTAAGATAAGGATGTACCAGGAGAATGTTTATGGTACGGCGAGGAACAGCTTAATTTTGAGAATGCACCTTAGGATGTGGCCAGCCTCAACGTGTTTTTTTTAAACTGTCCTGAGGTAGCCAACGTTTGAACCACAACTCACAGGATGGGAGGGGGGATTTCTAGAATTCTCCTCTTCAGCTTGTTTAAGGTATATAAGAGACGGAAATTAGACTGCTGTGGAAAAAGATTGAGAGGACGCTCTGCCTGCCATCACTCCCTTGAGGGTAGATGTCTCTCTTTCTCCATGGTCGACTGGGTTCACGACCTGTTGCTGGCAAAGAGATGAAGCAGGCCCCATGGTGATGTACTCTGTTTGATTATTATTTCTAGCTTTGCATTGTGCATGAATATATAATCCTTGTATATGCAGATATATAATCCATGATAAAAGTAGCATATTTTCATTATTTGTTTTTATAAGTATTATTTTATTGCTGTGACTATTTTTGGAAGTGTATTTGTGTTGCTGCATTTGACCTACATGTCTCCTCTATTCGAACCTGAAACAGTGCTTTAATACATTTACTACTCAGACTAAGAGCTCAGCATTGGTGGAATTCCTTTTATTCATCTCAGTTTTAAGTAAAGCAGTACACTTTTGAATCACTGCGGTGATTTTCTTCAAGTGTGCTCTCACGTTGTACATCATTGTAAAGTGCCTTGATAAATGTGTTTCTCGAACTGAGAGGGTTACATACCAGAAATGTTTCAGTATTTGTGTATTTCTTCTTGGTCTGCAGTACAGCAAAACAATGGGTTACCCACCTCTAGACATTCAGTCCAAGGGCACACAAGGGGCAACCTGATGAATCAAGGCCAGCATCACACGATTTAAAGTTGACATTTGTGTGGGGTCAGCTCCCGGGGCTGGCAAATCTGGAAAGCCTAGTGAAGGGACAGGGGCCAGAACTACAGCTGTACTCCGCATCAGAGTGACATCAGCGAGCTCAGGCTTCAATGATGAGCCAGCTGGAGAAAGATGACAACTGCCTATAGACCTACCTTGGGAGTGGGAGCAAGATCGCTGTCAATGCTGACGTAATGGTGTGTCTTGTACTTTTTCTTTGGTTTGCTCAACGATTTATTGGTTGGCGGTGAGTAGGAGCCACCAAGCCTTGTAGTCATCACAGTCTTGTGACATGAACTACTTGCCCTCAAGCACATTAATATCCTTTGTATGGATTGATCACATGACTTGGAGTTGTGCTTAAGCCCCAGGAACCACAATTTTATAAATGCAGAGAAAGAAAGTTCCAGGGAGAGCACTCCATATTCATATTTGAGAGCACATAGAAAAAGACCTGACATCAGTGTAGTGAAGTGGCACTTGTAGGGCTCTAGTGAGTTCATCACCCATTGCTGATGTGGAGCCTAACACCACCTACTGGCACAGAAGAATTATTTTGATGTGTCCAGATCCAGTCTGGTGCTTGAAGGACCTTCAAAAGGTGGGGAAACTGGAGAAAGGCAATTTCTGAAAATTAGGTATTTTGGGGGATTTCAGCAAGGAACTGAGGTGGTTTCAGAGCTGCTTATACCAACAGGTTTGCCTCAGTGTCGGTCTGATTTGTTTCAACTTGCAGTAAGCAATGAAGAAAGAATGACTGTACTGAAGGATCCACAAGTGTTTTGTTTAAGGGCAAATGTGTGAAGTATACAGGACTTCTGTCCCAGAAGAATTTATATGTGGAGCAGGGAATTGTCAATTTAACCCCGAATGGCACCCTGAAGTAGGGAGGTAGTAGTTCAGAGCTTGCATTACAGACTTAATCAAGTTCCTCAGATTCTAACTTTGATTTCCTATAGAAATAATCAAAGGTTTATATATTTTATGTAAATCGAATTCATAAAATTGGTTTGAGGCCGTCTACATCATGATAACAGTGCAAACTGTACCAAAGAAGGCTTACTAGTGTGTCCTCAAGAAATGGAATTCTAGGGAGATATGTTGAAGGAGCTTGTAAAGTCTGAAGGGTTGCAGCTTTTCAAAATCCTATAAGAGTGCAGTGCAGAAAAGTTAAACATGTAATTGATTACACCTAAGCAAGACACACTATATTTTTTAAACTTGTTATCGGCTTGCCGGACGATTTTGGCCTTCGTGAAGCGGGAGGGGGCTATGCATTACATCGGGTAGACCTATGTCCATTTCTAGTCAGTGGGGCTGGGGGGCACGATGCAGCTTGATTGCAATGGGGGGGGGGTGGATCGGTCGGAACAAAGTCTCCACATAAATTGTTTAGAGCTCCTAGCAGGCTCTTTTGCCATAAAGAGTCCTACCCCTCAGAAGATAGATTGTTGTATTTTATTGAGGATGGACAATATCTCGGCAGTGAGATATGTCAACAAACTGGGGTGGACAAATCTAGGATTCTGGCAGAGATAGCCAAGGAATTCTGGCATTATTGTCTCAGTCATCGACTGGTAGTTATGGCGGATTATCTGCCAGAGCCTCAGAATACCATTGCGGACTGAAACACCAGGTACCTGAGAGATTCCAGTGATTGGAAGCTGGATCTGGCTCTTTTTCACCAGATACTCAGGTAGAGGGGTCCCTGCAACGTGGATCTTTTTGCATCACGTCTCAATTTTCAGATACTGAGATTTTTCAGGTGGCGCCCGGACCCACTTGCTCTGGAGACAAATGACTTTCTCCAAGACTGGACACAGTTTTGGGCGTATGCCTTCCGCCTATTCATGATGATTCCCAGGATTCTGTCTCACGTCCAGCGACAGAAGGCAGAGATTGTTCTCCTGACCTCATTCTGGAGAGCTCAGCCGTGGTTGCCGGTAGCTCTGTTTTAAGCCTGCGCTCCCCATCTTCTCATTCTTTCCCATCAGAATCTTCTACTGAGTCCGGAGGGCCTTCAACATCCTTTGGTCCTGTCGGAGAAACTGCTGTTAATGGCCTGGATGGTTTCAGGTCAAGATGGAATTCCCTAGGCATTTCGCAACAGGTTTCATGAAGCAATCCTGGGCTGCAGGTACTCATAAACTGTATGCTTCAGCTTGGTGGAGATGGAATAGTTGGTGTGACGTGCAGAGTTTCGATCCCGAGGGGTCAGACATTGACATGATTGTGAATTTTTTAGCTGAACTCACAGGTTTGGGATTAGCTTACAGAACTGTCAACAATTTCAGGTCCGCCATTTCTGCTGGTCATGAGCCAGTTGAAGGTAAGCCTGTAGGGGAACATCCTTTGGTTTGCAAGGTAATGAAAATAATTTGCATGTCGAATCCTCCTCAGCCCCGATATTCGTCCCTATGGGACGTTGACATAGTTTTGAGATTTTTAGACAAATGGCCATCTAATCGTTATCTTTCTAGAAAACAAATCTCAGCGAAGCTAACTATGTTACTCTGCCTCATCCCTTTTAAATGAGTGTCGGATGTTAGAGCATTGGATTTAGCAGGGAGAGTCCTACTCTCCAGATGGTGTTACTTTTAAAATCACAAGAAAAACGAAAACCAATTGCAGGTTGGTAATGTATTAATGTACTCTATGTTTCCTGTAAACCCACAACTGTGTGTTGTACAATGCTTGAAAGCATACAAAACAGCCACTGAGGAAATCAGACAAGTCTCTGGAGGTCAATTATCAATATCTTTACAGGAACCCTTTAGACCAGTGTTGCCTGCTACTTTATCTAGATGGATGAGATGGTTGATGAGTGAAGCTGGAATATATACATCAAAGTTTGGGGCTCATTCGGCCAGCGGGGCCATGCTTCCAAGACCTATGCTTTAGGCTCTTGTCTGGAAGACATTATAGGGCAGCGGACTGGTCTTCTGAGTCTACTTTCTGTAAATTCTATCACAAACCTGTTGATGTAGCGACTGTGGTAATTGGACAGCTTTAAACAAGCATAAACGGAGCCTCCGGTCCGGACATAGAATAAAAATTTTTCTAGCTTAAGCAGCAAGAATTTTCAATTCCATTAAGGACATGGAGTCGAGGATTATCCCTCCCGTAACTCTTTATGACTCATATAAAGTCCTAGTGCTAAGAATGCTCTGTGATTTATGTTTATGGGTTTTACCCTCCCTGATTTACGGATTTGTATACAGACGTTTTGATATTTGAAATCATTTTACTTGATGGAGAATATTACCTTCAATTTTTGTCACCTTTAGGGACTGATCAGAAGACACCTTGAATGAAGGCTCTCCCGATCTTCAGTTTCTGGAAAGGTCAGATCCATGGACTTTAGCTTTTTTGCTGGAGAGGCTTCTGTTCCTTCCTGTTCTGGCTCCTGTTGAGCTCGACTTGCGGTGTCCTGGACTTCGGATCTAGTTGATCTTGAATGGTTCGGTCCGTAAGGAGTTGCATTTCTACTGAGTTTTTGGTACTTAACTGACATTACAAAGAAAGAGAAAGTGACACTTGGAGTCATGTTCTGATGTTATTTGATCGGCTGCTGTTTGGGACAGTAAAAGAAAGAGGAAGCATAATCCTCGCCTCCGCGTCCTTAATAGAATTGATAATTCTTGACGAGTAAGCTAGAAAATGTTTTATTTGTATTTACAATGGGAAGGTTATGGCTAAACAATTAGTCAAAGTCTCCACTTGCAATTTGCCTAAACGCCTATTCACAAATAGCACACATTACTCAGGACTCAGACTAACCCAAGAGAACAATCTTGTTGAAATCCATTGTGCCCAAATAAAAGCCTGAAATGCAGCATGTGGCTGCAGAGTAGGTTTTCAAAAAGGACTCAAAAACACAACATGCACTCACAGAAGAGTAGCATGTGTTCTTATGTTTAAAAAGGGTGTGTACTTACAATGTCACACAAATGTCTTTTAAACTTGGGACAGGCAATCTCAGCATCAGCATGTAGTTCCCAAATGCAAAGACTGAAAAGAGCCCCTTCCTTCACTGACACCATTAATATGAAACAAGGTAAGACAACAAGGTGTGTTTCTGGCAGATATTTGTGCTTTCTTTGGATAAAGAGACTGTCTGAAAACTTGCCAAAGCTGATGCACTTTATGATATACTAGTAATCTTCATTCCACACCCAAATTTGCGGAAATTCTTGAAAAGTGCTGGATGCCCCTTGAGTTAATTTTGTGAGTCTAGAGTTGGAGAAAGCCATACATGTTCCGTTTTTTTAATGCTGATAACTACAGAATGGAAGCGATATTTTCCTTTTGTACCCACTAAGGATTCTGAAATTCCATGTCTTCTGCAGGGGTAGTGCTCAAGACAGATGGACCTGGGAGACTTCAAGCCGTGTCACCATTTTTGGGACGGGGCCAATAGAAAAGATTACAATTTTTAAATCGGTCCTGTGTGATCTCCCTTTCCTCTCACCAACAATGCTCACCCTTTAGGGCACCCTCACCCCTGCACATCCAGTTAAATGCAAAAGCCAAGGGCACTCGAATGTCTAGATGTATTTGGTACTGGGAAGAACTACTTGTATAGTAATTGATGCTTTCAACCAGGATATTGACCTCTCTCTCTCCAAACAGCTTCACATCACCTATGAGCAGAGTACGCACTATAGACTTCTAGCATTTATGTCTCTAATTTTGAATGCCCTTAAGTCTGCCCAAAGTAAGGGAGGCTGCAGAAACTATATTTGCAAAACCTGTATCACCTGTAACACTCATAGCATCTATAATCCATATGAGACTGTTACCGTACTTTTATCTTCCATACACCAGGCTGTGTTGCTTGTAATTGGTAGGCCACATGGTAATAATAAGTTGGCACGCAGCTAAGTTATGTATTGGACTACAACACCTCTTCAAGATTTATTACATTTGTCAACTATATTTACAAGTGGCAGAAGTTGTTTAATGCTATTTACTATTCTGTCACAATGATTTATGTTGAACCTCAGAAGCTCTTGTTGATAACACTGTATTGCATTTTCTTTTCTTTAAGTTTCATGAAGAAAATTACTTATGCCTATTACTGTTATAAGTTCTGCTATCGCTCTAGTCTACTCACTTCACTTGCCCCTTTACTTCATTCAGCTCTTCCTCTATTCCCTATTTCGTATTTCCCATTCATCCCTGAGGATGGCAGTCACGACCACAAATAGGCTATCAGATCATATTGACAGGTGCAGGAAAGAATAATTTTGAAATCACCTACTGTGCTTAAAAATGCTAAAAGCAACCATAAACAAAATGCTTTGATTGCTAATCATGGTCGTTAATGGATATTACAGTACAATTTCCTAAAATGTAAAATAAAAACCTGGTACATTTTTTTTACTCAAAAGTGCATAGAATGACCGCTTTTGTAGTTTGATTCACATATCAAAAGGCTCAAATCTACCTAAAAGTAATAAAATAAACTCAACTGCGGGATATCTGAATCAAGCCTATAAATTACACAGTAATTTAACGAAAATGTAAACATCAGGCTTCAATTCCCTGAAAGTCAGCTTTCTTATCATCATGACAATCTTTAACTCATTAAAAAAAAAAAAATCAAAGAGAGTGGCCTTTCATTATATATCTCCTTCCTATCATTGCCAGGAAATAAAGTTGAACCATCCAGCTCTACACTAGTTTCATGTGTGTGTGCAGCGCTGTGCTCGTGCCTCCTTCTGCCGCCTTGAAATCCAGGTAATCTTATGTGCCCTGGCGAATTTTGGCGTACTTCTGTGTGAGCTGCTGCAGACACCTTGGCTGGCCACAGATTAGGGGTGGGCCGAACTCACGTTCCACTCCATGGAATTTCAATGAGCTACGAACTTCCACTAACGTGCAGGAGTCAGTACACTGCACTAACCACGCTGATGTTTAGCACCAGGAGCCTGTTCTTTGCTGAGAAATCAGTGCTAACTGCACAACCCTGTATGCCAAAGTGTGCTGCTGGCTCGAGTTAGTTTTGCTTCCGCTCGAGCAGATTTTCTACTTGAGCAGCAGCTTTACCAATACAAACGATTGAGACTGCCCGTGACCACAAGCGTTGGGAAAATCTCATTTGGTGCCCTCCTAGCACCTGAAAATTGCACTTGGGGTCACCAATTCTTGCTGGTTCTTGACAAATTAGAGTTGGTGGCCAAAGCTCTGTGAACTCCACTGGCAGTGTGGAATTTGTCCCCCACCCCTACCCCAGATCCGATTGCCACTGCAGGCTTCACCCCTCCAGGACCAGCACAGCTTTGCCGCACGACGAGGAGCTCCACAGCCGCACGGCATTCTGACAGCTCTCAGTGAGCACAGCTTCATAGCTCCACCATGTCTGGACAGCCCTCAGTGAGTTCCTCAGTGGAACCACTCTTGTGGCATTTTAGCCAGTATCTTGACGGATCCTTCAGTCTCTAGCTTCATTTTTCCTGAAAATGCTGAAAAATGCTTCCCCAGTTTGCCCAGTTTTGTGTCATGATCTGCCACATTCACCCATACTTGCAGCTGCATTTTTTGACAGCTTTGTGCGGGTTTGGTTTGGGTGGTGCAGGTGACGGTTCTTGCCTCATTTCAGCATCTATGAGGTTCCTATTCTGGTTGCATACTAGTTTGGTCTTGTACAGGGCTGCCAGGCCTCTCAATTAGTATGCTTTTGTGTGCTGTAAAGCACTTTGGCTGCAGCAGTTATGACCAATTGGCTGTTATCACACAGGTTTGATTACATTTAATATGTTCCCAAACAGCACGAGGAGCAGAACTGGATTCATGAATAGTTTGATCAGCCCGTGAATCGTGGCGAGGAGCATTAAGAGGTAGAATTGGCACTATGAGCAACTTATTTTCTGGAAACTATTGTAAATGGTGGATTATGGAATAAGCGCCCTGATACGTCTTTGGGCTCTGGACCACTATGCGTCCCCTCTACTGGCAAGCAAGGGGTTGGCAGAGCACCAAGTCACAACCTATTGTGGAAAATAGTCGTCCTCATCCCAGACATTTTAGTACCAGGAATAATTTTGGGCTACATGGCTAATGGGCTATGGGGGACAAAAGCAATAATTATCTACCTCAAATTTTATTAAAATCTGACTTTCCCTTGGATCTCACTACCTGTGTTGTACCAGATGGCTCAGACATCATACCTCTGCCAACAGTAAGGACAAGTACCTATGTTTGACAAAGGAACTTTAATTGGATTAAGGGCAACACTATAACTAACTCACATTAGTTTCTGTGGATGGTAAGAGAGGAGGGAGTAGGCTATAGTCATTTTTAATTCTCCAAATCTTAAATCTTCCCTCATTATAGCCTGCATTAAAGTTTGAAGCTAGTGGGCCAAGAAAAAGAATGTCCATAATTCCAAAGATGACTTTTCCCCCGTCTCCCCTCATTTAAGTTTACAAAAGGTTTGTGATCAAACTATGACAACAACCTTTGGCAACAACTGAGTAACCCTTTTCATGGGCTAATATTTTCTCCACATTTACCAAACACCTCAGTATACCCAACTGGCAAGCTCAAAAAGGAAGTCTGTGGAGAAGCATTGCAAACCAAGTATGTGATTGGGCATTTCCATCAAAGAAGGAAAAACACACAGTTCTTCTGCTAAATAATTTCAAGCAGCTCAGAACATTGTTTCCTATGAAGGAAAAAAGGCCTACATTTCGCTCATAAAACGACCCAAATAGCGCTCAATATTGTTTCAATCACAGATTATTTTTTACATAAATTTGTTGGATAGTGAGAAAACTGAATCATTTGTTTCCATGCCTTAATGCCAGTGCTGTATTATGAACAGGTCAATACTCATGTATACCTTAACAAATATTGATACTTTTCATCTCTGAACTGCAATATCTATTTTATACTAACCTGAAGTGAACATGAACTCTAATGCGCCGGCTAACTTTCATGTATGCCGGACCCCAGGATCCATGTTACTCAGTGTTGTAGAAGTGCACATATTCTGCACTGAGTAGCACATGTAGCCTCTTTTTGAGGACTGGTACCACAAAGTGTGAATTGTAGAAAGTAGTTGAGTCAGCGCTTCTTTGGATTTCTGTATCTAGTTTTCAAGGACTTTTCTCATTGTTTCTTGTGAGAAGATCCTGCCATCTGCTCATTAGTTTAGTTCAAGTAAAAGTCTCAATCATGTGCTCACATTTCCACGGACTTATGTTCAGAAAAGTCTGTACCAAAGGGTGCTCAAAATGTCTGTTTTTTTCAGCATTGTATGCTCCAACTGGAGTTTGGTCAGAAGCTCTGGTCCGTTGAAATGACAGCTGACACACTTTTTGCTTGCAATAGCCTATTTTTGCATTAAATGCATGTTAGACTTCTAGTCTTCCCCAAAATGTTGCGTTTCATTTTTGTCCTTTAAACAAATCTACCATAATTTTTCTTTTAAAACAAAGTTCCCAGTTAGCAGATATCAATTTACAGGATCTGGAATATGTTGGATTTAGCACCTCAATCAATGGTACAGAGGTAACCAAGTTGGAATTTTCTTCCCTTTCACAAATAATATAATTATAAAAGATACTGGTTGCCTCAAGGAAGCTCTGGTCCGTTAAATTTGAAATTATGTCTCAGAAGGCTACAATGCCTAAACCTCAGCTACCTTATCAAATCCTTCCTACACTTGCATTCCATTTGGGCTTGACTTCTTCCCAATTAGACTTAAGAAGGTCCAAGGATTCCTTTATACATGCATCATTAAACCATCTACTGTTAGATGAACCCCCGTGTTGCCGGCTTACCAAGGCTGCCTTTTTGTAAAAAACACTTTGAAGTTTGACCATCATATCTTCGTGGATATCAAGAAGTGGGATAGCTTCCGGCTCGAGGTCTTCGTAAGCGGACAGATTATCTAAGAACACTTGATAAATCTTACATAGCAGATAGGGGTTTGACATGACTTTGGGCCACCTCACCTTCGTATTAGCATTATTTAAAATAGGGGGAGGGACCATTAATGGTTGTGTATTCGAGGTTCTACCAAAGATATTCCCAGAGAGGGTAAGCAACAGTGGGGAGTGATCACTCTCGCATCTTGAATCTACCCTCATGTCAAGCAGCAGTGGCCAAAGACGCACATCCACCAAAAAATAATCAATTACACTGGCCACAGAACCTCGTAGAAATGTCGGTGCAAGATTTAAATCAGAAGGAGTACGGCCATTGCAGGCCCTTAGGCCAAACTTTAAGCATAAAGTAGCGAGCTGTGCTGCGACACGAGAGCGTGGAGGATAATTATCACCATCCAATTGTGCAATCCCCCATAATTCGTCCTCTTCCACAGTTAAGTCACTAAGAAATGCTGAGGGTTCAAAGGTGAAATTTACATCCCCTGCAATAATTAAATAGGAATTAGTTTGTATCGTGTCTAAAAAATCAGAAAGTAGAGTTAAAATATGTGATTCTGTACCACGTGCAACAGAACGGGCATAAACATTGATAAGAGTTATGTTAAAATTTTGATGAAAAGAAATTTGTAAGCCCATCAAATCGGGACAATCAAATTCTAAAACCTTATAGTCACATTGGAGCTTTGAATTTAGAAGAATTAAAAGTCCCCCTTTCGCTCGACCAGTTGCTTTCTCTGATGGCTGTGCAGGGATATTAAAAGAGAGAAACCCATCCATACTTGATTGGTCCTCAACCCAGGTTTCTTGGAAAAGACACACATCTTGTGACTCTATGTAGGCAACCCAGTCCACATCATCCAGTTTCCTAGCAAGGCCAGCAAGATTCCAAGTCATGATGGATAACCCATTAGTTCCCGTTACAGTCCCATGTTTGGAGGGTAGAGCATCCTTATAATTCGGCTCATTAACAAGGATCTTCTCTGAATTGTCCATTATGGATGCCACTAAAGTATCCTGATTGACGGCTTCCTGGGTGGAAGATAGTCATACAGAACCATGATGCAAAGATATGCCTTCCTCCCTAGAGCCTGTCTCATTAACATTGGCTATGGGGCCAGACACATCAGCCTGTTTTGAGTCAATTAGATTAGAGACTAGCCTAATGCCTCCTCCTTTTAGCTCCTTGTGCTGTCCCTTGCGTGCAACAGAGTCAATAAGTTGGTCAGCCAAACATTTATCCAAAAACACAATCATAATTACATCAAGATTTGACCCAGAGGGGCACCATCTTTCAGTTTTTAGAATGTCTGAACGTATAACTGAAAGGCATCCCTGCCGACTGCGCAGCCAGTGAATAACCTTATTAAGTCTAGACTCGTGGCCCTCAACAGACCTGGGTGGCAGCTTTGGGACATTGGTTAGGAAAAGAGTGTTGGCTCTGTGTCTAGGACCGATACTATTTGGGGACGCATCTAGAGCGCTATTCATTCTTCGGGAAGAGAAAGTGCAAGCTGGGTCCTTAGTTAGAGGGTATGCAAGTAACTTTCTATTAGCTAGAAATGGGCTATCCCTATTTTTTGTGATGTGAGTCTGTGCGGTTCACCTCAGCTGTCCCGGGGGCCGCACAGACTCGCATCACAGGGCAAGAGCCCTTTAAATCGGAATAGCGCTCCCGCCGCGCTTTCACCTCAGCTGTCCCAGGGGCCGCACAGACTCGCATCACAGGGCAGGAGCCCTTTAAATCGGAATAGCGCTCCAAGGATTCCTATTTAGACCACATTCCGATACAATCAATCTCTAGTTGCCAAAACCTGAGAAGAGTATGGTCAAATGAAAATGTTTACAATTCACAGGAAAATACCTTACATGTATCTTGGACAAATGGATTTGGTGTTTTATTATAACATTATCTTGCTTATTCTGAATCCTCATTTTTCAGTGTTGAATAATGTGTGGGCAACTCTTGCAGCACAAACATGCAAGCTTGAATGTAAATGGCTTCACTCATGGAAAGATCAGGTTACCTAAATAACATTCAAGAAGAAACTCAAATTTTAATGCTTCAAGAAACGTGGTTGCGAGAGTTGCTTGATATACACGGTATTACATCATTAAATCTTTCTGGAACTCAAACAAATAGTGGTAAATGGTCCGATGATCTTTTAACATTATTGTCTACAACAATATCAATACAAATCACTGTACTTAAAACAAAATGTCCACGGTTGTTGATTTGTGTGTTGCAGCTAGCATCTAAAAGTTCAAAATTTGCAGATCTGCCTTTTGTTAATGTTTATGTACATAAATGTCCATCATTACATCATAGACAACCTAATATCATATATGGAAGAAGATCATGATATGTTGAAAACGATGTACACTAACCCTCTTGTGAACCTTGCAGGTGACTTCAAAATGAAGCTAAATTAACCGACAATATAATTTCTATGCAGAAATTAAATTCTGCCAAACAGCCAATAAACATGCTTGATAAAACTGTCATAGTCTGTTTAAATGGGTGCAGTGAGATGGACAGCACTGCAGGCTAGACATTTAAGACTGGTCAACAGCAATGCCCTGTTTAATATACATTTGTTTAAGCTTGAGAAATGTTTTCCTTCTACATGTGGATTAGAGTGATTAGTGGCCTTTGAAGATATTTATAACATTATACAGAGTCCCTGGTAATAAAGGTATTTTCTGCTCAAGTAAATTATCTGTGAAGGCTCACAGTGAGTACGAATGCATTGCATCAATATAAACTATCAATTTATTTAACTTCCCAAGAAGAATATGATATGTTCTACAGTGGTGATAATAAACTGGCGTTGTACAAAAAGACAAATGAGAAAGTTAAAGATCAACTGCACATAAATTCTTCACATGGGGGCTATGGAAGTGGAATACTGAGGGCAAGAATTACTGTACTGTAACTAGGTTACCCTCTTTTCAGTGTTTAGGTTTTGTAGATTTCTGTACTATTTTCTCAATGTTTTCCAAAGCTTTTGAAATCAGTGCTTATCAGTGATAATTCAGCTGCCTAACCTCAAAATCGACAAAAAGTGTGCTTTTCCAGTGTTTACAAAATATGTTTTTTTTTGCAGTGATGTTATAATGTGCATGTTTAATTCAAAGGAGAAAGAATGCAAGCTATGTAGTGTCTTCCCATTGGTGGTCAGTCCTGTGGACGTATGTTAGACTGTTTTTAGGCATAGAAAATATGTATATTGCACTCTCTCGCACACTCACATCTTATTAGTCTCTCACAGTTCGTTACATTTCACACTCACACTGCCAGGACTCTGTCTGATTTACAGGACTATTAACATATTTAAAAAGTAAGACTGCTGTGGAACTCAGATAGCCCGATACCCAGGATATATTGTTAGGGGTCAAGGACAACACGTTTTCATGTTTATTTTGTCTTTAGGACAAGTAGGCCCAATTCCCTGCAGCAGAAAGCCTTTGGCTGGCAGTTTAGAGTACCACATTATGGATCAGGGAAGGGCATTGTCTGCAGTTAAGGTAATATTTATGCCCATATGTTAATGCTGTTTAAGCTTGCATTTATGGTCCATTAATACAAAGCTGTTATTATTAGGGTAAGCGCTCTAAGGAAATATTGTAAGTATTGTATGCAGTTCAGACTGCACTACTGAAAGTGGTTCCAATATAAAATGTACAGAAGTTTAGAAAGTTTAACAATATGAAGCTACGTATAATGTCCCCAGAATGCTCTGTGATCAGATGCAAATATTTAAAGAAGCTCGAAAGCAAGTTTGATTCTTTGCTTTCAGAATAAAACGTTCACAAAAAAATGCAACTAGGAAAAAAGTTTTGCTAAACTACTGTGAAATGTTAGGTACCGTTTCTTTGAAGCATCATTTAGGAAAATGTGTTGATGCATGCAAAAATATTCATAATGGAAAATCAGTGTAATTATTTTTCACAAGATTAAGGGAAACATGAAAATAAACAAGCATTTGCAAACCCAATATGTCAGACATTGGTGGTAAGCCTTTTGGTTTTGTCATTATGTGTCTTGTTTTGACATGGTTTTTGTAAAGCTTTCTTGTTGAGCTGATTGGCCTGCACCATTATAACAAACACTGGCAAAAAGAAAAATTATTTTTTGGTCTCGAAAGCTCACATTGGTCAGTAGTCCCTGGCACTGAACAAAACTACTTTGTGTGCAGATATGCTCCTTGTGAAAGGCCAGAATGCTGTTACTCACAGTGAAGCCAGCCCCTTGGCAGATAGACAGACCGATAGATAGACAGACAGATAGACAGAAGTAAAAGGTTTGGTTAACGTCAGACCTCATTAGGGAATTCACAGAAGTAGGCCATTAAATCGTACTCCTAGAAAATATTTGTGAACTGCCTTTTAGCACAAGCAAATATTCATGTGTTGATTTGGTCATGCGAATATCTGTTGACAGTTTACAAGTTCACTTTCCTCCATCCACATTTTTCCCAACCCTGGAATGAGGTTTAATTCTGTCCATGTCAGAATACATTTTCAACTTTTCTCAGGATGGGAAAAGATCAGAGAAAAGCTTGATAAAAACACCTAAAGCATGCAAGTTGGTAGTTTTGCAAAGATTCATAAGGGCATTCCATCCCTGTAACTATTGCTCACTGCTACTTCCAGCCCCAGTATGTGATCTGTGAAATGGTGGCAAAAGAAATAAATTGCTATTATTCAAACACTACTGTAGTATTGAGCCCTGGCATAACCAGAGAGGCTATTATCAGAGCTCTTATATAATTAAATTACTGTCATAATTTGTTGTCGCACTAATTGGCACCAGAGGGACAAGTGGCATTTTTTTTTACAGGACAAGTACATTTATGACGCAGCCTGTCCCATGGACAAGTAGATATTTTGTTAAATTCCACACCCCTGTATATTACAATGTTTTACTAGACAAATTCAGACACAGCTGGGGTCCATTACCCTACTTTTTACAGAATATTATGATATTGCAGAGGTAGTCAACCTGCCAACAACATAGTACCTTCTGAAACCTTTAAAATTTTGAATTACACCAGATTCATGATGCTTCATGCATGCTCACCACTGCTTTTCTGCACTCCTGCATTATAGTCAAGTGCCCTCATGGCAAATATCTCACTTCAAGTCAGTTCCAACCTTTTAACAGGCATCAAATTGTATTCTGGAACTTGAGAATTTGCTGTTGACAATATAACTGTGAGCTCAAAACCCCAGCAGGAAAATGCAGTTGGGTAAAAAGCCAGGATTAGCTGAATGTGTTATGCATAACAATGGGGCATCTTGCATCTATGAATTTTGCTAGTATGTTAATTGTTTGTGTCAATTTTTCACTCCTATCCCATGTGCATGGTGCCAGTGCTCTTTTCACAGGTACCGGTCACTACACCTTGGAATGAATGTTTAAAACCTGGGGCATTTGGCAGTCGATCAGCTATCAATACTGACTTTTTAGAACAAAGGTTGATGTATCAAAAGGTTTTACTCATACTGTGTCTGTCGGTAAATGTGATACTACATATTGGCCAAGATCTTTACTAGCCACCCATTTTATTGATCACTGAAATAATTAAACAGTGCCAAAGGTCTAATATACATAAAATAATTAGGTCAGACCTAAAATATGCTTCTAACCTGTGCAACCTTAATCCAAGAACACAAAACTGGACGAAACAAAAGAAAGAAGAAACAATATTTAGCCACATCCCTAAACAACAAAACTAAAGCAGAACAATCTTAGACCAGTCTTTCTTGCTGCTACTTTGTATAAAACTGTTAAATTGTGTTGGACTTTGGAAACAAATAAAAAGGACTAATTCTCTCTCACTTTCCTTTCTTTGAATGGCATATTAGTTAGTGGTTTTGCAGGTGTTTTTAAGAGTTTAGATGTTTACATTGATCATGGCTGTTTCCCTTTTGTTGTGGCTTTACCCGTTATTATAGGTTTACACCTCAAACAGGATAGCCTAACTATAACAAATCCAACTTCACTAAAAAGAATGGTATCAGATGAAAAATGGGCAGCCCTTTGAATATTATCCATGGGTTACTGAATTTCCAACACCCAGAATCATATATTAAAGATTACACTTCAGTGAATTATTTTCCACTTCTACTGAAGAAAACAATTTAATCAACGAAGTTGAGTTGTGCCGCTGGCCATGATAATAAATCTGCAATCACAATAAAATTAAATACTTACTGGTGGGCAGACACATTAGCACCATTTTTTCAGGGCGTTATAGAATCTGTTAAAATACTGCACTCACAGAGGGGTGCAGTAGTTAAGACTATTTACAAGAAGGGTTTGGCAACCTTCCATCAATTTACAGACTTATCAGCCTGACTGTTATATTGTCGAAGATGTTCCATAAAGTAATTCTATGTCACCTGGAGGAGTGGATACATGACAACAACCTGACACCAACTGAATAAGGCAGATTCAGGTAAGGCCATTCAATGGTGGGTCATTGCTTTGTACTGTTGGATATAGTGCAGAAGTCAATAGAACAAAATGGAAAATTATTTTGTCTTTTTGTCAACTTCAGAACGGCCTTCTACAAGGTGGATCATGGGTCACACCGGTCAAAATCCAAGTTATGGAAAATTACGCCAGGTCTTGGGTCTATTTTACAGATGCTCAACACTTCTAATTGGGCACAAGTTGAGCATAATCACACTGGATGACCAGCCACATGAATTGATGTAAAAGAAATGGCCTCATGCAAGGGCATTTATTAGCTCCAACTTTCTTTGGACTGCATTTAGCAGATCTAACCAGCCATCTGAACAATACTAACTTGTTTTCACCACAGATGGGTGGAATGCATATATCACACCAGATTTAGAGATGATTTTGTCATTGTGGACTACAATCTAACAGACGTCCTAGAAAACTTGAGGCCCTTCTCCAATATTCTAATTAAATTATCTAACTATTAAAGTAGAAAAAACAAAAATTAAGAATTTTGGAAAAAAGCATTTAAAGTCATTAAGGTACCTGGGAAATGAGAAAATCGAAGACGTTAGATCATACAATTACTTGGGAAAGCAACTTGCATGCAACCTAATATGAGATGGTCACTTTGACTCACCAAAATGTAATTTCAATATGGGAATAGCAGCTCTAATTACATTTAATAATAAATATGGTGGCTATGCTCAGCAACACTAAATCACGTCAATAGAGGTTAGATAACACCTAAAACTTTGTATGCAAACAAAATGTTTTATGCCGATCCCAAGGAACTATGATTCACGGCTTGCAATGTAAACGTTAAATTGCCTCCTGGACAGCAGTGGCAAGAGTTCAGGTGCTAAGATTCTTTTCATAAACTAGTGAAAATGATAGTATCAATAAAATCTCTTCTTATTGCTGAGGCTGTTTCAAGTCTCTATTCATTTACTAAAGATATCACAAATAACACCAATTTTTTATGACTTAAAAGGCTATTTTAAAACATTTGCTGCTTTCACTCTGATAGCCTTTTTGAATCAAATAGAATTAAAATTATCAATTAAACATTATATGAATTATTTAGTCAATAAACAATCAGTAGCTCAAATGCTAGGTACTACAGGCCATTAAGAACTATTTCCATACTTAGAAAGAGTTTGTAATAGCCATTTGAGATATGAGGTGCTAAAATTTATAAAGGTTTAAACCTCCCGAATTGCAAAATCTGTCTTCTGTAGAAGGGTTAAACTGAAAGATGAAATCTGTATATGTAGTGATTTTTTAAACTACACAAACGAACATCTAGTAATGGATTGTAGTTTACTGCAAGATCTTCGACAGATTTTTTGTAAATGTTTTGCTTTTAAAATATTTGATTTAATTTAAAGTGTAATTCTGCTTTGAGTTTCTTAATTACTATGGAATATTCTGTTGCTGGAATATGCCATCCATGTGTATTTTTTAAATGCTTTTAAAAATTGCATTTAGCTACTTTTAAAATTGTTTAACTGTTTTAAAGACTAAGGGCCTGATTTAGAGTTTGGTGGAGGGGTTACTCCGTCACAACAGTGATGGATATCCTGTCCGCCAAAATCTAAATCCCACTGGATGAAATGGGATTTATATTTCGGCGGATGGGATATCCGTCACAGTTGGGACGAAGTAACCTCTCCACCAAATTCTAAATCAGGCCCCATGTTGTTCTAAAAATATATAAGACCAAAAGGTATACACTAGACTCAGCATAATGTATCCTACATACTAATGGTGACAGCATAATTTTGATTTAGGATGTTGGAGTGAACAGCCCAACACTAAGTATGAATGCCTCACTGTGTACGGAGAGGTCTTCTTAAAAATGCCCTGGAAAATCAATACCCACAACCAAATAGTATACTGCTCCCCTCCTCCCACGACTGATAGTCATGAAGGATAAAATTGTCATACTTCCTCCTTCTAGACTGAAGTTAACCCTCTCTCCGTCCATTAGTATTAAAAATCTAATCTGGATACCCACACATAACCGAGACACTAATGTGACTACACTAAATTAATCTCTTTCTCAATTAGTGTCCAGAATAATATCAGTTACACTTCTAGTATACCAAATAGCAGTTCCTCTCATACATTAATTCTTGGAAAGCAGATCAACTTGATCAAAGAACTCTTTAAATTATGAGACACTTGTTGCCATAAAAGTAGCATGCTTTCATGGCATAATCCACATAATTCCAAATTATCTTCCTCTATTCTCAGACCCTAACAAGCCACAAAAACAGGAGATATACACCGTTCAAACCCTTCCAAGGGCTATCCAAGATATGATGTCAGTGACACTTTCCGTTCCTTACATGGATCTTAAACATCTCTCCTCCTCAGCAAAATATACCTCACTCACACTTTGAATGAAAAGCCCTAGAGATAACCTTCAAGAAATTACAGATGGCTTTTTCTATATGATACCAAAGTGTAGCACAACACATCTGTGAGATAAACATACACACATAAGCGGACAGTGGCATTCAAGTTACATACAATGACTCAGTCACATGGAAACTCATCAAAATCTGTAAACTGTCATCTCTCAAATGCCTAATTATTGAGGTTTTTAATACTTTATCAAAACACCTGAAATGTAACATCTCTCCTTATCTGGAAAAACACCATATTTTTGGAGAGATGATTCAGCACATCTCAGATTAGCTTTTTATCATTCCATATGAATAATCATTGGATTTTTATGACATTTTGCTTCCAAAAAAATAATATTGAACCCGGGGGAGAGATGGGATCTGGGACTTAGCATAATTCAATTCCTTCAGGATTACAGGAGTCCATCTGCTCAACCTAGAACTCCCACATTTGATAAGTGTGAACTTGAGGGGAAGTGGGAAGCCTTACACACAGTCCTGCCTCTTAAAAGTGTCAATTGTTTCTTTAGCAGCTAACCCTAGCCACAAAGTGTTTAGTCACACAAATTTGACTATAGAGGAATATTGTCCTCACACTGAATACTCAGTTTGGCAAGAAATACCACAGAAATTTAGATATCAAGCTTTGCCAATGTTTTCATCAATTTTGTGCATCTTTTCATCTTTCCATGTTGAAGGCATCAGTCAGGAAACAACAGAATCCTGGTGTTTCAAAAAGACCTTATGAATGTCAGCACAACTGCTTCCTAAACCACCAATTAGCAGATCAGGGATGGGGCATTTTTACTAAATTTTATGTTGTCATAAGAGATGACAGGAGAAAATGATGGTTGAGGTCAAAAGCGCAGTGAGAAGGAACTTATGAACAGTCAATGTCATGGAGCGGTCACACTTATACGTGACATATCTAGCAACAATCGATTTCGCTTACTCCATTTCAAATTTATACACAGGACATACATGACCCCGCCAATGCTCTAAAATACAATTTCCACAAGAGCTTCAACCTGCCCTAAGAATAAAGAACTATAGGTTACAAATTTTCATGTAGTATGAGATTGTCCACAGATAGCAGATTACCACAAGAAAGCAGTGGACATGTATGCACAACATACACAAATCATGAATCAATTGCTCCTACAGACATGTCTGTTAGGTATACATGCCATTAACCTAAAAAATAAAGTCAAGAATAGATTTGTTCAGTTTACACTGCTATTGACAAAGAGCTCTAGAATCTGGACAGTTCGGCTAAAGATACTGCTGAATGGACTCCGGTGGAAGAAATCAAAATGAAACTAACCAGAACAGATGTGAACCTGCAGGAGGACCTAGATATTTGAAGACCACTGACTAGGGACTTGATCTACCTACCTAACACAAGATTCCAATGAACCGAACATAAGATCATGGTAGCTAAAACATTAAATGCATGATACAGAGTTTGGCGATGGGCTACTCCATCACAAACAAGTTTTTAGCGTGATGCTAAATACATTTTATGTATTTATTGGTAGGCAAACCATTTCAGTCAGAAATGCTGTACACGAGAACATTTGTGGAATGTAGGAGACGTATGGCTGGAGTGACAAAATACAAAACAAACAAAATAAACACAAGCAGTAACAAAAATGAACATAAATACTTATTTGTACGTTAGGAAGAAAGACAACAGACACATATGTCTAAATCTGCTACAGTATACCAGCACCAACATTCATATTTACAATGAATGAAGACAGAGGTAGGTGATGACCACTCTTTCCCTTGTAGTATTAGTAAATTACTCCTCAGACCTTTTTTTAATATCTGGATTGATGTGCATGCTCAGATTACCAGAGGAAATGAGGGGATCTGCACGATGAATTGATGGGAAACTAGATTTAGCTCAATAAGGTTCAGGTCATGATAGACTAATTGAATTGGTGGAACGTAGGTTGCAGGTGGAAGTGTAGTGGGTTAGTCTCAAATGAGATAAGTGCTATGTAGCCTTCAATACAAGTATCAGCAGTTTGTAGAGGGCTCCTATTCGGATGGTGAGCCTACCGATTTGATAACAATAATCAAAGGTAGACATGTTCTTTGGAGGTTGTATAGGTATTGATGGCGAAACAAAAAAACATAGGGAGGAAGGAGTACTGAAGGAGGACCTCTTGTAAATTACAACAGTAGTCTAGCTTACAGAGTACTAATGATGTTCTCAGTGCATTGGTGTTGTGGAATGGGATGGAGAGACGGTTTATCTACCTAGAACTTGGTAGCATGCTGCTGTGGAAAGGGGGGGGGGGGATGAAAGATTCCAGGAACATGGATGGCTTTAAGACAATATCAGGTTTTCTGGGAGAGGAGGAGAAGGTCAGTGATTTAGGAAAGAAGCATATTTAGTTTGATAACAAAACAGGTGAGGAGGAGAAAGGAATGTGAGTGAGTAATCTGCAATTAGTCTCTTTCAGAACAGGCATTACTGAAGGTAAGTAACTTGTCCTTCTAATAAAGGCTTCTAACCACAGGTTCCTCACCTTGAGAAAACATACCAAAATAGTACCTCCCCAGTTGGTGGGTCTGTGGAATGACTTAAAACAGTAAATCCTGCAGGTCAGATCAGGTGAATTGCCCGTCTTGCCAGACCTGGCTACCAGGCAATCGTGCTTTATGAACGTGTAGAGGGAAGCCCACGTAGCAGCCTTGCAGATGCCTAAAGCTGGCTCACCACCCACGGGTGCAGTGTTATCAGCCTTTGCTCTGGTGGAATCAGGCTATAAGCCTTTCAGGGGCTGCTGCTTGTCTAGCCCAAAGCAGATCTTTGTGCACAAGACAATCCAAAGGGAGATGCTTCTTTTTTGTACAACTTTCCCCTTTTTGGCTCCGGAGAATCCCACAAAAAGCGGACTCTCCAATTGATGGTCTTTGGTCCGATAGTTGTAAAAACTGAGAACCCTCTAAGAATTAAGACAGTGAAGCCAATCCTCTCCCTTCAAGAGATGTGGTGTAGCGTAGAAAGACAGCAAGGTGACAGATTGCCCTATATAGAAGGGCATGACTAACTTTGGCAGGAAAGTCACTTTTGTACAAAGAACCTGTCTGTCCAGGAAGAATGATGTGAATGGCTGCTGAACGGACAAAGCCTGGAGCTCAATTGACTCACATAGCAGAGTGACTGCGGTGAGGAACAGTGTTTTTATGATTAGCAGGCATAAGGAGCAGCTGTGCATTGGGTCAAAAGGAGGGCACATCAAGAAGGTGCGTCCAAATTATTGTCCCACTGTGTCTTACAAAAGATGTTGGCAGGAACATGTGGATGAGTCACTCATCACAACAGGTGATTTGGAAAAGGGATGGCTGATAGGGCGACAATGGAAAGGCTGAAAGGGTCAAAAGATAATCCATAACTCATGCCGCAGCAAGATCATGTTGAACAGAGAGACAAAACAACAACATTTCAGTCTTCTGTAAAGGCTGAATGTCATGGGAGGCACACCAGGCAACAAACCTTCCCACTGCACCACATATGCAGTCTGAGACAGGCAAGGGAAACAAACTACTTCGGGAGGAAGATCAAAGGAAGTCATTTGTTGCCATTCAATCTCCACACACTTGGAGGTGTAAGTTGTCCAGGCTCAGGTGCAAGGCCTGGCCATGCTGCTACGACACAAGGTCCTCCTGAAGAGGCAACCAAATCAAACAACATACACTCATGACCATAAATTCCAGATATCACAGTCCCCTAGCTCATTTCGGAGCCACTAGGATGACTTGAGCCCAGTCCCTCTTTATCTTTTTCAGTACTCTATGGAGTAGAGGTAGGAGCAGAAAGGCATAGAGGAATTCCAAGCCCCAGTGCAGGTGAAAGTTGAAAGGCGTCTCCGAGGGAGAATTACCTATGAAACTCGTGTGAAAGCATTGACACTGCATGTTCTCCCCAGTGGCAAAAATATCGAGCCAGGGTTCTACCAATTGTTGAAAGATGCCCTGTGGCAAGTAAGAGTGTTACTGCTGTTTGTGATCCTTTAGGCAGCATCAACTGAGTTTGTTGGCACTGGCATTTAAAGATCCTCCCAGGTGATGGGCTTACAGGGAAATGCAGGGAGCGCTCAGCCTCCTCCAGGGACGTAGAGCCTCCTGGCACTGGACCCACAACCCCACGCCATCCTGACTGCTGCAGCACCAGTTGATGTTGAGACGGGTCTCTGCCAGGCTCCAGAGCCTACTGATCTCCACCTCTCCCAAATGATCTCCCCCAACCTAACAATGTTGCATCCATCACAACTGTCAGCTCTGGGTGAGGCAGGGAGAGGGGTGAGCCACCAGCCAAACCGATATCTAACAGCCACCATTGCAGAACTTTTGCAGTCTCCTGGGACTCCTGGATGGAGTCCAAAAGGTTACCCTGGAGTTGAGCCACTGAGTCTTCAGATCCCACTGCAAAGCCTGCATGTGCCACCTTGCGTGGACCAGAAGTAGGATGCAGAAGGCCAAGTGGCCTCAGAGCCACTCTCACTGAGACCCAAGTGAAAGACTGAACATCAGGGTTACAGACCAATTATCCTGGACTCAGTGAGGCAGAGGGAAGACTTGGAAGCATACCATATCTAGGATGTCCACGATGAAGGGAAGCATTTATTAAGGAGTCAGGTGTGACTTTTCCATGTTGATGGAAAAGCCTAATGATGTCAACCGGTTGGCTATTGTCTGGAGGTAGGAATAGCTGTTTGAGGCAAACCCAACTTCAGCAGCCAGTTGTCGAGATATGATAAGCCTAGTATTCCCACCCTCTGCAGATAGACTGCGACTGCCACCATCAACTTTGTGAACACCTGAGATGCACTGGTACAGCCAAAGGGGAGCACGAAGAACTGAAAGTGCTCTTGGCTTACCTGAAACGGCAGGTAGTACCTGTGGGGTTGCAGGATGGGGAAATAGGCATCCTGCAAATCCAATGACAGAACTTCTGCCAGCGTGAGCTTTTTGAACCTGTTCTTCTAGAGGAAGAAGATCAGAGGATGCAGATTTAGGATAGCGTGAAGATCTAGGATTGGGTAACGGTCTCTGTCCTTTTTCGGCACCAGGAAATAACTGGAGTATGAGCTGGACCAGATCTCTGTTGCTAGCACCCACTTTATTGTTTGACTGGCCAAGAGAGCTCCTCGGAGTATGGACAAATGGTTCTCCGTGAAATGGGTGGCATATCTGAGGGACGTGACTTGCAGTAACAGTGTTAGTCCTGATCTCCCTTTGGTCGGATGTAATGTTCCTCCACCCTGGAAAGTCAAAGGTGATGCAACTTACCACCAGGCAATCTTGTGCTGCTGAGAATGACTTAAAGCAGTTTTGCGACAGCTGTGGGAGAGGGGGGTGACTGTGGTTTAGGTAAAACTTTGCCCCCTGGGGCTTGAAGGCTGATGTCCTGATCGTCTGCCTCTACCTCAAAAGGACTAAGCCACCTGCTGCTTTTGAGGCAGATTCTGGCACTGCTTCTGTTGGTATCCCCTTCCTAGGCCTCTAAAGGCTCAAAATTGTGGATGAGAACTGGGGCACCAGAGGAGCGCGGACAAGAGAGTGTGCCATTGCCTTGCTGTTTATAAACCGCTCAAGGGCGGAATCTGCATTGTCCTGGTAGAGACAGATCTCATCGAAGGGCATGTCTACCAGAGACTGTTGGACGTCGCTAGATAATCTCATGGAGCAGATCAAAGCGTGGTGCAGACTGCTCTACCCAGGCAGCCAGTAGTGACCAGGCCTGATCTCATGGAGTACTTCACAGCATCTTGGCTATCTTCAATAAGACAATGCAGGTTTGGTCGAATGTCTTCTAAGATGGCTGGCAAGATGTCCGCCACCATGTCCCACAACATGTGTGGGTGCATCCCCAGGATACAGGTAGTGGTGACTGACCTTAGTGCAAGGCTGGGAAAGAAGAACATCCTTTATGTAAAGGTCTCCATGCATTTCAAATATGTGGCAGACTGGTTGAAAAACACATTAGGGTTTAATCGGCAAGTGGAAGCCTCTACCACTAAGCTCTCGAAAGAGGGATGTTGCAGGGGGAAGGCAGGCAGGGTCCCCCAGTGCAGACCTGTGCTGCCATGCAATCTGCCTTTTGATTGATGGTCAAGATCCTAGTTTTGATGAGGTGCACAACTGTGTTTTTCAATACCTCAAAGGGGTTTTTGCATGGTTTGCCCTGGGTGTAACACCCCAGTAAGAACATTAGTCTTGACTTCAGTCAATTGGATAGTCAAATCTAGGACTTCAGCTGCTCTCCTGATCACAGTAGTTAAAGGAGGCAGACTCTACAGCTGGTGAGGTGAATGTAGGTCAGCGTCAGACAAGGTGTCTAATCAGCTGGCATCCTGCAGGTCATAAAATAGGTTTTCATTGTTGTAGAGAGGTGATTGATCATCATCTTCATAGTCATGTTTCCCGTGTAGAAGTGACTCAGGATCAGACATTGGATAAGGGCAGATTCTGTGCAACGTCAGTAGAGGCTGCACCTGGTTCACATTGGAGTCCAAAATGACTAAAGCCTCACCCTGCAGCATTGGCTACATCGGTGTCAACATTGATGATCGGTCTGTGACGGAGGCTGTGGTACGACATGAGGTGTGGGGTGTTGCATCTAGCCCGAAGGCGGAACCGATCTTGGGTGAGGGATAGTGGCTCAGTCAGGGACAAATCCACCAGCACTAAACTGAATGACGGCCACTTCAGATCTTTAGGGCATGGAGACGCAAAAGTTGGACCTTCTGAATATTCAGTCAATGATCTCTCAGAGTTCCCTGATTTCTTGTGGCATCACTGCAGGGACAGGTACTGGGGGACAATGGAATCAAACTCTGAATCTGTTCCGGGGTTGGCAACAGAGTTCACAGCCACGAGGTACCCAGCATGTCATGCTAGTCAGAATGGTGGGAGTTGTGGGATGAACTGCAGCTGTGTTTGGACCGTGTGTGCTTCTTCTACTTTTTGGACTTACCTGAAGATGGTGACTGAGGCATATTGGCCTTAGGAGCACATCCGCACCCTTGACTTCGACCAAGACTGTTCCGTCTATGACTTTATTCTGTGACGCTCCAAGATTTTCACATGGTCATAGACCAATTTATGAACGCTTCTAGTCCCTAGGGAAGGACCGCCAAATCCATAAGCCCCAGTGCTTGGTCTCGCTCCAACGCACTAGGCTGGGCTGCCAAATTCCATCGCACTCAAAGCGCACCCTGGCCCCCGCAGCATTGGCTGTGTGCAGGTCACACCCAGGCCAAGGATAGGCCCGTCTGTGCCAAGGGCGGGCCAGCCGGCACCCATCCACCAGCCAAACAAGCTGAGCTGGGCCACCCCTCTAACAGCAGCTACCTGGGGTAAGCATGGCCATCCTGCGCTTGGGCTTTTGGTGGCAGAGCCTGCACATCTGCCTCTTGTCTCTAGGGAGGAGCAGTCTGCTCTAGGCTGATTATAGTCCAGGAGAGGGTCTGGACACAAAGTGCATTTTGATACTCTTGAATTGCTCATGCTGGGGTGTGGTTAAGTTGCAGTCAAAGGATTTATTTGTAAAAAGTGCATTAATTCTTGACAGGTTAGCACTCTGATTCTAGTACACCATGGACAAACGCAAAGCAACGGGTGAGCTACCCTTCCCTATAGACCTACAAGCATAGACGCCATGCTTGAGCAGGCCATAGGGGTTGTCTCAAACGAAATAGTTTTGACAAAGTAAAGACTGTCTATGGAAGCAGGGAGAGGAACAAATGAGTCAGGGGTGGGGAGGCGGGAGAGACAGCCCGTGACAACAGCATGCTGGAGGTTGCACCATCCGATTCAGTAACAGAATGTACCCTAAGGGAGGGTAATGGGGGACTTGCACACAGTTCCGAAAGACCCATGAAAAGGGACAAGACGGGTGAGGTTAACCTCTTTGTTTGGCACCCCCATGTTCAACTAGAGTCGACTCATCTCTGAACCCGCTCCCAAATGCAAGAGGCCTAACATTAGAACATCTTGTGCATTTCATTAGTTCAGACTTATAAGGTGCTCAGTGGGGCGGTGTTGGAAGCATTGACCATCAAGGAAATATACAGAAAATTTGCTGAGATTTCACAAGATCAACTAACCCCAATTAAATAAAGTCTGGCTGCCTTGGAAGCACAATCGACTATTCTCTCTAAGGCCTGAAGCCCGTACACTGGCAGAATGATTCTAATCTGGGCGTCACTGAACATGCTTGCAGCTAAAGGCCAAAGGGCTCAGCGGCAGAAGTATGTCCCCATGGAACTTTTGCCATCCATCTACAGTAGCAAAGATACTGAAGCATTGTGAGGTGAGGTCATCTGCTCTGACTAGCATTTCAATGCTACTCTGAGTTATTTTTATAGACCCTTTAACTAGATACCACATCTGTCTCCCTGTAACATTGCTTCTCAGTCGAACTTACTAGCTAATGATAGGTATGCACCGCTTTCGGGACTTAACAAGATTAAGTGGCTTAGTGTGACAAGGTCTCAAGGTGAGATTATCTCCACAGCTGAGGGGATGGCTTCACCCACCCAGCAAAACCCTGCTCAGCCTACCTTTATTAGTGTAACCGCTGAACAATCCTCGCTAGTGTTTGACTCTGGGTGCCCACGTTTGAGCTTCAGCTCTCCAGCCATTACTGTAAAACACCCTTTCCTGAACGTATTAAGCTGGAACATTGCTGGAATCGCCACTAAGATGAAGCATTCAGCATGGAAAGAATTTGTGACATTCTGCATTTATTTCAGGAAACATGGGAGGTCAACACTATTGCTTTTGATGGGTTTGTATGTTTTAGTGCACCTGTCTCTCTGGAGGTTTGTCAGTGTGGATTAAGCTGTCCCTGGGTGGTCGTGTAGAGGCTGTAAATACTCTTAGCTCTGACTTTCAAGCAGTTGGGCATGGCTTGATAGAGCCCCTAACTCTAGATTTCCTGTCTTATTTGAGTTCATTAATTCTATGGTGGAGAAGGCCTCTAGCAAGGGCCAGCAACTGTACTTATGTTTGGCAGGAGATTTTACTACAAAACTGCAAAGTTCAGGACAGGGGAAAGGAATACTGGGTGTTGGTGGGCCAGATCAGTGATGAAATGAAGAAGTTGGGTTTTTTGGCAGCAGCTAGTTTGCATAATGTACTGGATGTGGCTGGCACAGGTGATCTGGGGCTACCCACGTTTCGCAGGGGGGAGTTGGGGGTGGACCAGTCCTTCCGATATCGACTACATTTTTATCTCCCAGAATTTAATGGATTTACTGAATAGCAGTAGCATTATTGGCTCTGATTTTAGCGACCATACTCCTTAGTGGTATCTTCGATCCTGCTATTTAGGGAGTCATTGTTAGTTGACGCCAGGCTCTGTAATTTGAACACATTAACTGATGGCCTTAGGCTGGTTTGGAAGCTTTCCGATCCACCCCAAGCTTTAGGTAGAGTTGTGGCTGGAAATATGTAGCACATCTTGAATTGCTAGGACGATGATGTGACATATTTGGGGATAGTTGCATCTTTCTAACCTTTTTTTTAATCATGGGATTAGGCTGTCTTTTCTTGAACCTTATATAGTGGCGCATGCCGAACTGCGCTAGTTGGATGATTGTTCAGTGGAGAACTGACAATTGCGTAAGGCCCTTAACTCTATTCCAAGGGATCCTGGGGCAGTAGCTACCTTCCGGAAGTGCTACAAATTTGTTACAACAGGCGCTGGAGGGCAGTTATTACTCAGCAGTGGGATACATTAGCCCATGCCGCTATAAGAACAGCAGATCTTTTTGGAGAAGGTGGCAAGTTTGAGATCATTAAATCGACATGTGTCCCAAACCAGCTGCCATATTGCCGGTGCTAATAGCGTGGCTCATTTTTCCCAGATTTATGCTGATGTAGAGGCTGATCTCCTAACTATGGATGTTGCGGGCATGGTGATACAAGTAATCTTGCAGGAAGTTACTGCAGCAATATACTGCAAAGTGCAAGTGGCAACTTTCCTGGTCCAGATGGGGTCCCAAATGATTTAAGTAAATGTGACATCTGGATCTCTTAGTTCAAAATTGTATTGATCTGGGCCCCAAATACTACTGTTACTTTTATGAGTGTTTACGGCCCGGAGCCAAGTTCTAAATGTCGGGTGTTGGAGCGCCTAGCGTGGGATAGATCGCAAAGACACTCAACCAGCCAACAATATGCTAACTCTTGAACAAACCAAGTGGAATAATGCTCTAGGCGTCCAAACAAAAACCCAAAAGGGGACAAGAAAATATTTTGAACACCAGGACTTATGGCTCTTCAACACGATTTAAGCACTTTACGTTGCCATGAGATGGAGAAATGCTCTCTGAGTCTACTGTTAACTCACAATTAACTTCATATGAGTTATGGAGCAATTTGACAATATTTATCTTTAAAAACACTAATTAGACAGTACAATTTCTGATCGTAGTTGTCACAAAAAGGTCACGCTAACACAAACATGTCTGTGCTCATAATAACAGATGACTCTGAATAACTCCAATACAAAAGGTTGTTTGTTCTTAAAGACAAACTAATCAACATACCCCTCTTCCCCACCCGCCACTTTTCTATATATTATATCTAAAGATTGCTCTCTGCTGATTTCTGTCTCAAGGGGCAGTGAGCAGGGCCAGGGTGGACATTTCAATCCACCCTGTAGCCAGTGCCTTAATGGAGGTATCAAATAAGGCTCTTCGTGGGATTATGGGGTCTTGTGCACCCGCTCATGTGTTAACAGCTACCATCACTTCACTTTTTACTTAAATAAGATGGACACACAAAACACTGGCACCCTAAAAAAGAGTAGAATAGCATTTCAGGGGGAAAATCAACAGTGACAAAGACCAGGGCAAACCTTTATACACCAGGGCAGTGTTTGGGAATCCAATCTACTTCCCATTTCCAGGACTGCCTCGCTTGGGCTGTAGATGCATGAAATGGGGCATCAGATAGGTAATCCGACTAGGTCATGGGTCATGACCCTCCATGGCAGAGGACGACCTGAGACTATGTAGAACCTCTCTAGAATACAAAGGAACAACCAAAGTGTGAACCTATGGGAATCTGTACCCAGCACCAGCTAAACGCCTTACCCTTGTGAATGCAGGCTTGTAATGCACTCTGTTAAACAATGGGCAGTCACACCCTCAAGTTAACATTTTGAAATACATGTCTGCATTGGAAAGAAACAAACTTCTTCCACATTAACTAGGAACTCCCACTGACTCCACTCTACCTTGCACAGAAACCACTAAAGGATGAAGAGATTTCCAATACCTGCTTTCTACAAAAAGTGGGTTGAATTATTGCCTCTCGTGTTTAAAGCTTAACTACCTCAAACATCAAGCACAGAGGATTTAAAGACGACTGAAAAGTCAGATCCCTGAACACTCTTAATGCACTTGAATCACCGGTCTTCCTTTGCTTTAGTCAGTCTACCCTCTCAATGTGCCTCATCCTCTGAAATTCTAGAGTTGTTGAAGCATCTGAAAAAAATGGCACCAAGTATTTTATAAAAACTGGAAATAAAATAAACACATCATACCCTCAACGAAATGGAAGCCAAGATCCGCCTATTTTTAATATCTAAAAGAAGGCGAGCGAAAAACAAAAACTCCTTTGTTAAAAGCTACAGCAAAAATGTTCATATTTGCACATTCTTGCTGTGTTCCATTTTTTATTTGCTGAAGTTTGCCCCACTTTGTTAATGTTCGAAAATCAGCCACTATTCTAAATCTAATTGCCATGTGACTCTTCTGATATGGAGGTGATGGTAACTTACTAGTGTTAAGTGTCCGTGAAAACCAGAGATCAAGAGAACCGGGAACACAATATTTAGAGCAGCTCATTAGAAATAGTGAGAGGTATATAAATTCCAGTTAATATAGGACTAGAAGAGTTTTAGTTAGTCTGCGGGTAATAAATTAGTCGGCCTTGCATTATCAATCTCATTAGGGATACGACTCATCACGTCTCTGAAACTGGTTCCTAAAAGCAGCATAAAATATGAGAACTGTCTAATAAGAAAACTACCTAAGTCCCGGCTTAGCCCTTTCCAAGACATCCTCCATTCTAGAGGAAAATTCAACATCATTTCTCCTGTTCAATTTATAAAAAAAAATAAAAAATAAAAAGGGTCTTTCACATACCAAGCAATATGGCTTAATGTGCCCTTTATCTTGCACCAAAACTGAAAGCATCCAGTAAAAACTGCAACCTCTACTTCTCAAAACACCTCATTTCAAAAAACATATCCATCATCAAGCAAACCTTCTCAGGGAATGCACCTAGAACCTAGGATACCCTTCCTACGTGCCTCACTCCAATCTTCAACCCCAAACTAAAGCTTCGCCTATTTAACCTGTCCTAAGATCGCTCGTGCTCTTTATATCGGTAGATGATATAAACTTCCCTCTTTTGCATTGCCAAGAACTGCTGCTGAACTCACGTGTAAAAAAACCAAGTCATTGGCATCCCAACTAGACACATTATTTCAAATTCTTATCACCACACATAGGTTCAAGTGAGCTCCATACCTCCTTCGTGCACTAAACGCATAATGACCAAGTCCTCTTTCCAGCAACTGGTATTACAAATGTAGATTTCTTGCATATCTTATTATTGTAATGCTGTTCTCTCTGTATGTTTAGTCCCATCCAACTACAAATGTATGTATCATTTAAAAGCTAGAGAATTATACGGATACCAATCACAGATGCATTTGACTCACTAATGTATTTTTTACATAATGTTTTTTACACTTGGAGATGGCGTGCACGTTTTATCCAATTATCCCAGCAAGTAAAGCCCACTGCTATTCTTAAAAGTCTAGCAGCACTATACCAAAAACCCCAAAAGACAATAAGCATCTGTTGCCTAGAACCATTCACCTTGTTGATGCGACATCTGGCATTGACTCCATCACGCAGGCGAAGCGCAGGCGATGCTTCGTGGAACTTCAGCTTGGTATGTATTCACCTACACAGCAGAGAGGTATTCTACCACTCTGCGTACCCAGAGGTTACCAGGTAGTTGTTCACTCGCCTCCTGCTGAGTGCCAACACCAGCACCGACCACTGTGCAGATAACTCCCCGCATTCCTGAAATAATCACCGAGAACGTGGCTCGCAATATAACAATAACTCGTGTTTCATGTAGAGCTTCGTTCTGCACGTCGGAAAATGTCTAAATTCTCTATATACACAATGTACTGTTGCTACCCAATTTAATGCTGACAAAGTTACAGGCCTCTCAAGTCTGAGTTGGCCTTACTGGAATTCGAACTCATAGTCCAAAATCCACTCACTGAGCCACCCTGCCAGGCAGGTTACTTTTGACAGCCATGTTGCTCTTCACTGTTCTGTTGTCTTACCAGGCTCTCGTTTTGCTTGGAAATTCAGCGAACTCCCAGGCAATTAGTTTTACATTCCAGCATTGCAAGTCCATTGGAATGATGTATTAAGAGTCCTAAATCATGGAGACAGCAGGAATGATTTGTGTACGCCGTTGAAGTTTGTTTTGCTGAATATTTCTCACACGTTCAGATTATTTTATGAACAAGGCTATTACTTCAGCTCACTACTAAGCTCACTACTAAGGCACGTTGGATAAATGTTAATTTATCAGCATACCGTATACGATACAGATACATTAGAGACCACATAACAGAACATAATTGCATAAGAAAAAAGATGTAATTAATTCACATTCATGGAATTATTAAAATAGTGATTGATTAATCTTGCAGTGATACTTATGATGCCACAAAAGGAAATTAAAAGGGACAGTCATTTAACCCATTACATAAATACTGAGAAACAAAATGGACACTTGCTGAAGCAACAATATATGGTTAAATGGTATGCCTTGATTATGGCATTCTCTGTACAGGTTTGTATTACAACGCTTAATAATTCCATCTTGGGCACATCTTATTTTCCTGAGAACACAAACCATCATGTGAGAGAACAAGAATGATCTTGTGTTGAGGGTAACGCCGTTAAGTAGACCTCTGAATGAGATATAATGAATTATTTCAGCGATACCAATCCAATAATATTAGGAAGCATTAAAAGGATGATTTAGTATAAAGTACAAAATCCTGTAATTGCACTTGCCTTAAAAAGTGTCACGGTGATTTCAACGTTCTCAGGAACAGGCCACACCACAACTCCACGATAGGGATTTTTTATGCCAGGCTGCCAACTATGAGCCTGCGGAAAATGAAAGAACATATTTGATGCACGGCAGAAATCAAACAAAGAGATAAAGAGTAGAGAGGTTAGTTGGCTGAGACACACAAAAAGAGAAACAACCACACATTAACTACACAACCAAAAAAATAACCACTGCTAACCAACAGATCTGACCTGGTCAAGCTTGCGTGTTGCATTAGGCCTTGAGCCAACGGTGTTATCGGTACCACTTGGGGGGTGGGTTCTTATATGATTTATTGGCAAGGTATGGATGCACAGAGATGGAAAATATGTGATAGCAAGTCATAACTCTTTGCCATTTGTGTGTTACCACTCCATTCCCAAGATACCTTGATGTAAATGGACCTTTTTTTCATAATTTGTATTATAGTGAAATGTATTATTACAAATGACAATTCCAGTAAATATGATTATATAACTTGATGATAATTATAACGGTAATTATGGTTATATTAAGTAAACCAAGTAAAAAGTATACACTTTTAAAATCATTTATTTTTCCAGAGCTGGTGGTGAATGACAGTGCAGCATCATAAAGAGCGCTGAAGCACATCCTGTCCCTCTAATCCCCAGTGTATAATTCATTTATGGTCAAATGTCCAACATGGAGTTATGCTGACAAGCCCGCAGGACTACGCATCATGGAAAACTTTTCTAGAGGCAGCACAAGTAAGGATTCGCATTTCATTATTAGACATTGCGCGAAATGTGTAAAGCAACACGGTTCTCCAAGTATTTACCATAGGAAGTGCAGGAGCCTGTTTACTATGAATAGAAATTTACAGACTATTAAGTGAAAAGCTGAAGCAAGTGTCAGTGATGATGCTGGAACGAGGGAATGCACGAGTAAACGTTTAAACAAAAACAAATCATTAAAGTCAAATGTGTATGCTGACGAATGTATATTTTGTGTAAAGATAACATTTTACAAGGGAACATCAACGTGTGAGAAACCAATCAAAGCCACTGAGCTTCGAGTTAACAAAAGTCTTCAAGAGTGTGCAACCATTAATTGTGATTCAAAGATCTTAGCAGTTTGTAGAAGGGACATAATTGCTTCAGAAGACCATCATACATCTTGTTATAGGAACTATACAAGGGTTAAAGCAAAGGTCGAAGATCATGCATCTAGCAGTCAAACCCATGATCGTTACAAAAATATGAGAGATGAAGCACATGATGAACTATTTCAATACATTAGAACCGTGATTATTCCCAACAAATTGGTAATGCATGTGACTACTCTTGCTGAAGGGCTTGAAAACCTCATGACATGCAGAGGAATACAGGGAATAGGTGAATCAACCAAGAAGCATGTTAGAAGAAAATCTGACTCCGAGTTTAGTGATTGCCTCCACATATTCTCAGACAACGAAGGAAAATGATTGGCCCAATGTGATAGCCTTATGTTAGAGTGTGCTGTAAGAGAAAAACAGAGTTTGAAAAGAGAATTATCAGTTTTAAAGGTTAAGGCAGCAGACATGAACAAGAACGCTTGATCCAACATTATCGCACATAAGAAGAATGATAAAAACAAACTTGACATCAACACTATGGCCATATCACCTATCAGACTTTAGGAAAGATTAATTTACCCGATTACCTTAAATGATTCCTATTAGGACTTCTGACTGGAGATCCTGAAAACACAAAGACGTCCAAAAGTATTGCCTTACTTATGCAATCATTCAGTCAGGACATTTTATAAGCAGTCACAAATGGACAGCAGAAACTCCAAAGCTATTCTTGCTCCCATATGCTGTAAGAACGCACTCTAAACAGACTTGGTCATGGGATTTGATACAACTGGAAGAAAATGATATCGTCTTTTGTCTTCCGAAACTTGCTGCTACCTTAAATGAGAAAATTGTTCTTCCAGCCGATATTCAGCCTCATGTCTTCACTAACTTAGCAAGAGATAACATTGATAGGCTGCAAGAGACTTTTACTAACAAGGGGACAAGTCACTGAGTCAACGGTATAGCTGTGCAGTCCAAGGTGTTTGGACCACAACCTTTTAAAGCTCCTCTCCCAAGCACTGAGAAACAAAAGCAAAGAACATTGACCACCACAAATGCTGAAGATTTGTTCATGTTTGTTCCTGGTGAACGAGTTGGGCCTCAGCCATATGAAAAGTAACAAAGTCATGCCAGAATGTGTTGCTTAATTTAAGCTTGCTCAAAATAAGTACATGATATGGGTTGTTGCGAGATAAGATGCGAGCCTCGCACAGATAATACCAAGTTGGACAGGATTTAACATCTGTACTAGAGACCTAAGTAGCGTATCACACAATTCCATCAACTACTTGCCCACCATTAATGTCCCTGCAACTAAGTTGACAACTGTTTCTGAAATTCTTAAACAGTCAGAGCTGATAAGGGAATTGCTGCATTTGGAGAAAATTGTAGTGGTCATGGATCAAGCTCTCTGCACAAAAGCATCTGAGTTCGTGTGGAAGCATAAAGCAATGTATGACAGAATAATTCTTCGAATGGGCATCTTTAACTCCATTTGCAATGTCATGTTCATTATTGGAAAACGCTTTCAAGATGCTGGCCTTCACAACCTTTGCATTGAAGCAGACATGATAGCAGAAGGATCAGTATCATCAGTATTAGAAGGTCCATGCACCATCGTGCAGTTTGAGTACACAAGTGTGTGTATAAAGCTATGTTGCGACTGACTTGGTTGGAATTGATCACTTGGGTGGAGAAGAATTACGAAGAGAACATTTGGATGCTTTTCAGTTCAACTATCAGATGTTAATCCGTTTGGACTAATTCCGGTTGATCAAGCGATAGAAGTAACAGTCAACAAAGATACACAGACTGAGAGTGGTACGACAAGGTTAAACCTCAAGACGGGTGCTGTGAAAAGATTTTATATGACGGCTGAACACAGAAGCACCTTTTTGGGTCATATAAGAGAAATTATTCTGAATAACAGATCAGATCTTACTCACGCAAAGCTACATAAATCACAAATTGAAAAAGACGAAGATACTGTTACGAGAGCTGTTAGACTGGTTTAAAGCTGGACAACCCATTTGCCGAGCCACTGCAAAAAAGGCATTTCAAGACAAAGTATCCAACATAATGAAGGCGCATGAAATAGGTGAACAGTGAAACAGTGAAAATTATGCATATAATCTATATCAATATATAAAGAATACAATAAAGTTTCAATGTTATTGTTTTAAGGACTATATAGTTATTGTTGCAATTTTCCACCTCTAGGCATCCATACCTTGCAAAACAATTATGTTAGAACCCATCTCCCTGAATGGTACCAATGGCCTAAATTTGGGGTCCTGGCTCATGGTCTATTGGTTAATTAAAAAAAATACTTTACTACAGACGGATGCCATGAAAAAGAAAAAGGGAAAAAAGAAACAAAGCCATCACTCTTAGGTCGCTGCTGTATGCTTGCAGTACATTTTTTTTCCATTACTGAAAACATTACACATCATCTGTAGTTTTAATATAACAGTGCAAGTGCTTCTCATTAGGGTGTGGACTCAAAACAGGCATAGAAACCCTTTTTCAGTTTTAATTAGTATCACAGGAAAATATGATTCTTACTGGTTCAAAGAAAAGCTATTATTGGCTTTGAATTATGGTGAAATGAATACATATTTGAAATACACAAGAATGATTAAACAAGCATTTGCAATGTAATGGGTCTCGTGTTTGCTCGAGTTAGAGCTACTACAGTCGAAAATTTCTAACTGGACTTTTCTTGCCACATAAATTGAAAATGAAAAGTATAACAGTTGACATAAGCGAGCCGATTCAAAGCGACACAACATAAGCGAGCCGATTCAAAGCGACACAGCCGCCATGAGTGCGAAGGAGAGACACAAAAGGAAAAATAAGTTTGCTTGCAGTCAAACGTATCGGAAAACGTGCAATTATCTATGTAACAGGGTCGATGGCCAAGCCGGTAATAAAACTGCCCCAAGAGACAAACATAAGACATTTACCAATGATAACAAAAGATTTTTGAAAGGCATGAACGAGTGATAGTGAAGGGCGTGTGGTGGGCTTAGTTAAAAGCCCACAGATAGATTAAAACATGTCAGAGCGCTTGCACTCGACCAAAAAAGGATAAAGAATAACACCCAACTCATGTCTAGGGTAGCTAGTAACAGAATACTGTCAACACCGTTGGAGCTGTCAACAGGCAGGGCTGCCCACTCTCACTACTCCTGTTTGTGATGGTCGTGGAGCCCCTGGTGACCAAACTCAAGGAGCGCTACTCCGAACTTGCCAAGTGATATGTGAATCGGCACAACTATGCTGATGACATCACCCTCTACCTACGTGACCCCAATGTGAGCATAAATGCCATTCTACAGGAGTTTATGCAATTTGGTTCGCTATCTGGGACACACACTAATGGACAGAAATCAAGGATCTTTTACTTTAACCACTAATTCACTGCAACTTACACCAGACTATCCCGTACGGTGGTGCACAGGTGGAATCAAATATTTGGGCACTTGTATACATCGGGCAGAGAAACAATAATGCAAGCAAATTATGGCACCGCACTGAACACCATTAATAAACAGATCATTCGATGGGTCATGCTGCTTTTGTCACTTGCAGGGAATATTTGCATAATCAAACTGCTGTATTTATCCCTAAACTCTGCACTCCCGCTCACTATCGCCTTTTTCTCCACACTTAGGTCTCAGATGGTCTGTCTGGCATGGGTAGGTAAGCAACCCAGACTGAAATGGGAGATGCTTACACTGCCATTCCATTGTGGAGGGTTTGAAGCCCCCAGATATGGAAATGTACTATATGTGTGCCCAAGTGAACTATGCTTTTCACTGGTACCACCCCACTCCATTCCTCCCCCATCTGGCAGAAGAAATGGAAAGTAAGGCCCCGGTGCCCCTACCATACTTGATTTGGATGACCACTGGCTGATCTTCTAGAGAAATATCCATGATGGATTAGGGCTTGGGAGGAGTGAAGAAGGAGAGTGGGAGGGAAGTTGATATACTCTCCATCCTCCCGTTGAGCCATTATCCCCTGCTACCAGACACACATGAACAACTTCTAATGACCCAGCTTTGGGCAAAGGATTTGACGCTCGGGCGATCCATACAGACAAGGCACCTTTTTATCTTTAGCCAAGTTTCTAAGCGACCCTCCTGGCTCCCCTATTTGCACTTACCATTGCCTCAGTAGCAGCCCCACACTTGCCTCACCTGATTTTCCATCACAGACTTTAGTGTTGCCTCTCCCTGGACAAACCCTTAACTGACGCCTCCACAAAACATCTAAGTGCAACACTCTTATCAGGCTGCTCCGAAGGAAGTGCTGGTGCTGCCCCATGGAGCGAGACTGGGTTAGGAGAAGAATTTGAGAACGAGAGATTTCGGAAGAGGTGTGGTACTTCGAGCAGTGCACAGACTTTCATGATCTCCTCCAGCAGCGGATTTAGGATCATACATCATACATTTTTACATCAACGCAACTACACTCCTGTACAGTTTCGCACATTTGGACTGAGAGAGGATGACCTCTGTGTAGGATATGATACACATGATGAGGGGGTCTTTGATGTGGCTTGGTCGTCCACTAGACTGTATAAGCATTAGCATAGATCTGCTATGACAGAAGAAGAGGTGCGACCAGTCCCCCTGATGCCCCTGCTATGATATGTTGAGGATATAGTAGCCCACATGGAAAATTTGTGGCCCTAGCTCTCTTAATAGCTAAACGATTGGTAGCTTGCAGGTAGGGTAGAGGAAGAGCGCCAAAATGTATACACTGGCTCGCTAACTTACTACATTGCAATGAACAGTTTGATCTCTATGCTGAGTTGCTCCCCCCGCTTCCAGACTCAAAGACATCTGGCAGCCACTGACTGCATATTTGTTACACCATTTGTTATCCTACTTATTGCACAGAGCAATAAGTAGGATAATACTGATGAACCCTAGCAGAACATTTCATGGTTTGCTACTGTACCTGAAATGATTGTGAGAGATTATTATACATTTTCGATGCCTCCTGGCTGAGTGTCTCCCGGCCCTCCTGCAGGATTAGGACAGTGCATGGAACTCCTGGCCATCTCTGCTATGCAGTGCTGTAGGTATGCGCGCCTTCCCATGAATTAAAACAATTCCTAAAAAACGCTTGTGTTATACAGTGCCATTAATTTTTCTGCCTTTGTTTTGTTTTGCTGTTTCTATTATGAACATGGAAAAAATAAAGACAATAAAAAAGTCTACCAGTCGTGATACTGAAGCGCACTTCTATTTAGATGACACATTATGGTATGCTGTATGCTGTGGTGTGTGGAAGCAAAATGTGAACAACAGCTGAACAGACAAATGGATGACGTGTGTGTCTCAAAGCCTCTCTATGTATTTTTTTTACTTATGATTTCTTTATTGTACAAAAATGGCAAGACGTCTAAAGCTGGCTCTAAGTCAGCCTTAAAACTGGAGTCTTGTTTACTCATTTTGTATTAATAAAATGTAAGTGCCTGCAATTTTACTGCCGTGGCAAGCCTTACACAGCAACCCTGCAAAAGACCGGCGAGGGTCATTTAACCTTGTGGTTGGATTTCATTTCAACATTCATACCTAATGCACATATGAGTCCTTAAAACTGGTTTTGGTAGAAAAGTTGACTAATATTGTTTAGAGTAACGCAAAATATCAATTCCCCACATCACGCAAGGAAAACAAACTACAAAGCTGAAAATGTCTTTAAAATATGAGGCACCAACAAAAGAGTGTTACCCCAACACTTCCTCAAACAGTAACAGCTGATCTTGTCCAGTGCTACATTATTTAACAAAGTTTTTTAGTTTTAGCAATAAATGCTCACGGAGCTAACCTTCGAAGATTTCCTGCGGCTTCTTCTTGTCCAAACCACTACCAGCTTATCCGGCTGCCTGAAAAAGACAAGAGTACATTGTTTATTTCATATGATAGGGCACTCTGGCCTCCACAACAAGAATAGCGTTCTCTGTATCGAATACATCACAAAATATTTTGTCAATAACACTACACTTTAAGGTGTGTCCATCAAGGTGCGTTATAAGCTCGTCTGTTAAAAACCAAGCAGCAGTTAAACACACTTGACCAGAGATTTATGTTTGGGCTTTTTCATTAGTTTGGGCAAACGAATGGTACCATCACTTGAATATCTAAACCTCCTACATCCTGTTTGGGCAGAACAAACATAAGTCGATAAAACGGTGGCAGCAACTACCAGTGGACAAGGTTTTCGGCAAGGTCTCTTCTTTATTCAGGGTTTTATAAATTCCACTTTGGTGATAAGTTTACCCAAATGTTCATGGTCCTCTACTCTAACCCACTTCCTGGAGGTCATGCTAATGGAATATTACTGTAGCCCTTTCCCCTTTGCCAGGGACCAGGCCACGCTGCCACATATCCCCACTGCTATTTCTTTAATCACACGGATCAGTTCTAGAAAGCATCAGTGTGAATGATAGAATTACAGCAATTTTATTTGGCTTAGGCAGTTGCAATGCGGAGGCATATGTTGATGAACAGTATAACACTTACATAGACCTAAGACTTCCCAGAATCTGCCCAGCAACCAGCTAGTGGACCACTTAATAAGTGAAGGCCCAGCAGATCCTCATTCACTCTCCTAGTCCCTCTCCTCAGGCATCCTTTGTCGCTACAGCCACACCAGAGGACAGTCACAGGCCCACTCTTCTGTTCCACAGCATTCCCTTGTGCCTTCGATAATTTTACTGATGCATCATACCAGCCAGCAATAGCGCTACCTCTGAACTCCAGGGGCTCGTAACTTCAACCAGAAATATTAGTGGCACCACCTTAAGTCAAAAGTCGTCAGCTGTAGGGGAGGGGTGCCTCAGACAATTTCCACAGTCACCGGCTGCAAGGATAAAGCCAAGAGTCAAGCCAGCAGAAGCAGGTCCACCTCACGCACTCCAGACTGTTTCTGAATGATCACTCATAGGTCTCCTGCTGCCAGTCAGGTCAGGTCCCCTGGAGATAAGTCCTCACTGAAGTGGACATGCCCTCCCTGGAGCCCAGCAAGCTCCACCCTAAAACATTACTTTTAATTATGTAACCACGGATTGTTGTGTAGTTCGTTTGATGTTTTTTTTCCATTTTATTTGCAAAGACCCTTCAAATTATTTGAAGAAAAAGGGATCCAAATACATTTCCTACTTAATACATGGTTTTCGGCACTCAAAACAACTATATAACAAGGCGTGTCTGTAAATGACGGTGCTTCAATGTGTTGATATGTAACACTCTGTATGTGGATAACAGTGCCTGTGTGACTATGCATGAAGGTGCTTCACTAACAATGTGTGTGTCACCACACACATATGTATGATTGTATGTTTAAGAGTCTCTCTCTCTCTCTCTCTCTCCTAGCTCCTGCACCTTTTTAGCTACTGATATCTCATAGCTTCAATGGTTACTTCCAATTCGCAAGCAGTATGAAAGCCTAAGCCCGAGTGTGTATGAGAGAGAGAGTTTGTGAAATAAGTTACTGTGATAGTGTACCTCAATGATGGTCTCTAGTCGACTTTTTGTATCCTGCAGGTACCAGACCATCTAATTTACATGTCTGAATCTCATATATCTGGCTATCGGACAACGAGTCATTACTGTTTGAGGAGAGTCAAAAAGGGACAGACAGTAATGTGCTACAAAGCAAGATTGTTACTTTACTTGAAGTCAGCAAAGTAGTCTAGAAGAGTGATGCATTTCTTTTACCCTTTCTAAATTGCATTAATCATTTTTCCGATGACAGCTTTAGAGCTCAAGCAAACTTTTAGGTACATAGTCAAGTGCTGAGCACAGCAGCACTTACTGCGACCCCTGCCCAATTTTGGCTCCCACTCACTTTCCAAGCAAGATTACTTCCCTCTTTCTGTAGCCAAGGACATGACAGGTGAGTCACTGGAACCACTGCTGGTGCTGCAGAGGAGAAAGCTGAGGCACAAGTTGGACTGGGCTGTAAAAGGCACATTAATATAGGATCACACATTGGTGGAGCAACCATCACACTAGCTGCTGGCAGAGGTTGGGCTGACCCACAGAGCTGACAGGCTGGAAGAGCCTTAAATCTCATTTGTCATTAAGAGTGCAAGCCAATTAGACCTAGCGATCGCACAGGTCAACCATGTTAAGCAGAATGCAGTTGGAAAGAAAAGAGTAGGTTGGACGTGATAAATTCAACCACCCAAGGTCCTACTACTACACATGCCAACACTTTGAAAGAGGGACAAAGTCAAAAGAAATCTGGGAATTTGATTTTCACCACTGACGAACAAACATTAAAAGAGGGTCGATTTTATGTCGGAGAAAGCTAAAATATAGCCATTTTTAAAATTACAAATCGGGAGTATCCTGCCTGAATCAGTTGTTTTGCCAAGTATGCACAAGTCATGATACAGATGTCAGAGGGCTGCATTCAAAGACTTGCTTTCACTTCTTGGTGGCCAAGAACATGGAGTGCCTCTGAAGTGGCTATCTACTTTTATCTGACCAGAAAAAGGTCATACCTTCATGCACAATGCCAGATGTGACTTTCCTTTCCACAATTCGCGCACTGCAGGGAATAGTACCGACATGGGTGTTGTTTGCTGGTATTTTCCAGGAAGTTGGAACACTATAACCTGTACCCTTCTCAAATCACAGGGTGTTTACATTTCAATGTACTTGTCGATTACTGTATGTCAAACGCATAAATAATGCTTGTAAACTGTCAAGACACTCTCCACTTCACACAACTCTGAGTTGTATCATCATAGTAACAAAGGTTACTCTTTGCTGTGTATAGATGCCGCTGACTTGACCTGGTTTCACCATTTACACAGGTCTCAACACTTGATCACGCAAATACTTTGATTGTCGCTCAAACACTCACGTCGGTTCGTCGCTTCGTCGCTTTTACTTGCACCAACCTCATTGACGCCTTACATTTTGCGTGAATTATTTATTTCCTTGTTGTAGTCTCCTGCTCCGGCAAAACCCTGCTCTGTTTAGCGGAGAGTACGTGAGATTTAATGGAGCATGTGCTCAGTTTTTGAGCCTTGGGCTCTCCTAACAAAACAAAAAAATGTATTTCGTAAAATGTATGTGTTCGCTTGTCGCTGTTCTGTGTTATTTTTAGAACGTGTATTAAGTGCTGAAATTAGAGTACTGGGGATTCTCAGGAAACGTAAAAGAAGCACTTCAAAATAACAAATTACTTGCAAACCAAAATAATCCCTCCCCGTAAAAGGCATACACTTCAGAAATGTACTCATTAATTTACCCGTCTATAATGGAAAGATTATAGAACTGTTTGTAAATAATGATAAATTGTAGAGGGAACTGAACACGTGGAAGGGACATGCCACAGATCATGTTTCTCATTTGAAGGTGGGAAGAGATGTGTAGTTGGACTGAACCAACTTTGAAAAACAAAGTTTATTATTACATTTTGAAGCCTGGGCTTCAGTTGTATTTTCCACTGTACAAAATTTCCGAAATAGACTCAAAAGGAGAATGGATACCATGAGTTCAAAAGGCTTATGAGCCAAAACAGAACAAGCAATCCTTAAATTCTAAAATATATAGGGTCCCGAGCAAGACAGTATTTGGAGGAGCATATAGAAAGGACGCTTAACCTGAGAATTAGGGAAAGAGAAACATTATTTCATAATTGTTATAGATGCAAATCACTGCCAAATGATATATGCAAAACTGTAAGTGAGGGCCTGAATTGTCCAGGTAGTAGCAAAAAGACGACGTCTACCTACTGTGCGTGGATTCTGGTTTACATCCTACCGGAGTCTCCTTTCACAAAGCCGGGCAGCTGCCCTTGCACTGTTATCTGGTATGCAACATGCCCTAAATGGCCAAAGCTTCACTCCTCACGGATCAAACGAACGGTCTCAGCCACTGGGACAAGGGTATAAGGTTGGGCCATTGGGTGAGAGGGAACAGCGAGAATCAACTGCCTTCCTGTCTAGTCTGTAATTTGGGAAAATGGAGAGGAGTGAGACAGTGGAACAACATAAGGAAACTGTCCTTCTTGGCCATACACAAATGGAGCTTTCCCCATCAAGGAGGCCACCTGACAGCAGTCCCATACTCTTGGAATGCAGTCCTACTCTGGTCTCCAAACACTACTAATTGCAGGGCTGCTGCCTCATCGTGTAAGTCCTACAATCAAAAGCCGTCAATTGCTCATCTTGCTTTAGCACCCGTGATTGCCTCAAGCTCTCTGTGCAAGTGTTGGCTTACCTGTATCACAGTGCTCAGAAAACTAAATGAATACATTCCTAAACACACATATCCCGTGGCAATTATTCTTTGTATGAAAAATAAAGATGCCAATGTATTTCCAATTTTTGAATTAAAAATAAAAGTTCGATGTAAGAATACGTTAGTCAACTACCTATTGTGGGAGGGGGGATGCTGCGATTTGTGATTCCTTGAAGTGCAAAGAGTCAGAACATGTATAGTTTTGTTAGGATTGGCTACAAAGATGCACTCTGCTACTATTCTACAAAGACTATCCAACAATAAATACTACAAAACAGCCACTTTAAGTGCTCCTCTCTATGTACTATAGATGCTAACTGTCCCCTCTCCACACGTGCCACCCACACCTTCACTAATGGTCCTTGCCAACATTCAACCCTTGTTAAATGTATGGGATAAGACCTTAACAGAAGCATGAAAGAGGGAGGATTAACGATTGTTTTGGTCTAAGTTGGGAAACTGAGGACTTGTGGCTACTGACAAACATGTAGCCAAGATGATGCCCAAATGATTGCGCCGTTAGTAGTTGAGCTCAAACACTCCTTGGGTAAAACAGAAGAACTCTCATTGCACAATTTAGCTTACAGAGTGCTGGTGCAGACTACTGGTGCAAGAATCCCCGTGCTGTCTGAGGCAAAATGACACTTCGATGATGACTGCCAGCAGCCCACCCAATGTGGCAGTGGAAAGCAAAGGAAGCAGGTGATATTAAAGAGAGCCCAGAGATGGCTCAGCAGCATAAGCATGGGCAGCCCTGGCCCATGATCCTAGTGGTAATAGATAACAAGTGGTGAGCAACAGGTGCTTAGCTTTTGAACTCGCAAAACTTTAGAATGACCTGTACAGTGCACCCTTGCAGTAGCAACTTGCTGCCAAAAGAACAAAGATCCAGCAAATACACTCCTTCACCGGGGGAGTACATGAGGCAACATGAGACAGGAAGACCCTCGTTTGGGCCACATATTTAAGGGAGAGGTTCTCAGCATTGACTGACTGAAAAGCTTGAGTACATCAGTATTCAGAACTGATTGAGGAATGATAAAAATTATGTCGCACACTAAGAACCTAGCCAAACTAAGCAAGATGATATACTTGAACATGAGTCATTGAGAGACAGTGCTAATGGCTGGAGATGGATGTGGAGAATCTCAAAAACAAATTGACGGAAAAACAGAGTACAGGTCTTCTGTCACTCCCAGGTGACAGCCCCACAATGGGGTACGAAGCGCTGTAGAACAAGTAACACAACTTTATTGATACTCGTTCTGGTGGATTCTCTACTTAAAAGCAGATTCCTCACCTTAAGAATATTCTCCAGGTGTCGGACTGACCTGGAAAAATGTCAAAGCGGTACACCTGTAGGTGGCGCCAGGCGGCTGAATGTCAACTTTTTCTGCTCCAGAAATGACAAACTGCTTCATGTAAGCGATATCAATGTGTGTAGACGTCAGTCTCTTTTGAAGAGTTGTCCGCGCTCTAAAAAGCAGAGCCCACCGGACAATTGGTATGACCAGTGTGCAGATCTCTAGACTGGGACCTTTTTAGAATGAAAAGAAGAGCAGATTCCTCTGAACTGGGAGGTGGGAGGGCTGTGTGGAATCTGTGTTTAGATAGAGTATCCACCAGAAAGAGCATCATCAAAGGTAAGTAATTCGCTTTCCTGACGATACTACTAACTGCAGTTTCCTCACCTTGTGAAGAGATACCAAAGCAGTACATCCCAAAGTGGTGGGTCTGGTGAATGGCTCAGACCATAAAGACCTGAACGACTAAATGGGCTAAATGCCCATCCTGGCAGATCCGATTCTCAAGAGTAGTGCTTTGTGATGCCCATGTAACTGCCTGACTGACATCCAGGACAGGCAATCTGTAAGCCAACGCAATGGTAACAGCCTTGGTCCTGGTGGACTCAGCCCTCAGGCTGCTTCTTGGCCATTTTGTAGCAGATCTTAATACAGAGGTCTACCCACCATGAGATGGTTAATTTCTGCACTGTCTTGCCCTTCTTTGCACCACAGAACCCGAAAAAGAGCTGATCGTCCACTTTATGATGCTTTGTATGATCAATGTAAAAACTCAAAGATCTTTAGGGATTCATATGATGGAGGTCTCTCTTCCTTTTTCAAGGGATCAGGTGGCACAAAGAAGGGCAGGAGAGTGATAGTGTGACATGAAAAGGCGTCACCACCTTAGTTAGGAATGCTGCTCGAGTCCTTATCCCTAATTTGTCTGGGGAAAAAGGTTTTATAAGGAGGCTGGACCGAGAGGGCCTGAAGCTCACTCACCCAGCGCATGTGTAGTATTGTAACCAGAAAGACCATTCTTAAGGTAAGGAGGTGAAACAGACAACTGGACACTGCCTCAAAAAACAGGCATACATGAGAAAAGTGAGGATCAGATTTAAGTCCCAATGTGGAATCACAAAAAAGTTTAGGTGGAAATGTATTTTGCAAACCTTTAAGGAATTGCATCACAGCTGGTGAATGAAGAATTGCGAAAAGGCAGCGCACAACGCAATCAGGGTACAGTCTCAGCCAAGATGAGTTCAGCTTTAAGTTGGAATCCTTGAGGCTTGTCCTCAGAAGCCCAAAGATCCTCACCCATTTTGAAGGAACCACTGTGTTGGGACTGAACGTCTCAATGGTAGCCTAACTGCAAGACATACCAAAGGGAGCTGGAAGTGTTGCAAAAATGAACAGTATAGCCTCCCTAAAAACCTCAATTTGCTGCAACATCGTTGACAAACCTGGAAAAGCAGGATGCATCTGGAACACACTCAGAATTTGTCCTCAGGGGTTCGGGAGCAAAACAAAGTGGCCTGTTGATGGACTCGTGTCATACCTGGAGACTGAGAATGGAAGAAGATTCCCATTTTAAATTATTTTTCTTTGACTAACCTGCAGAGTTCGACCACAATGAAGATCTGCCAAGGAAACAACTTCGGAAGTGGGGTAACAGGACCTTACACTTGATTATGACTAGGAACAGTGTGGAGACTTGCGATGTTTTGTGACGTAGAGTTTTGTTTTCGGATCTCGTATGGCCTTCAAGTTCATCTGGGCACATGAGTTGAAAACCTTGGAATTAGGTTGTTTGCAATGCATTGACTGAATGCGGCTGCGGATACACCGTGCTCGTCCTGTGCAAAGCCATGCTTGTGCCCGCCACAGAACCAAATCTATACAGGACACGGCAACCACTCAGGAGAGAGCACAGCAGACAGCCCACGGCGCCATCGTTTGGATATGCTGACAAGTAGTTAGTAGCCAGGCCTGCTATCAGTCATCAGGTACATTAAGTGTACTGTTTTGGATGGTGCATCTGGGGGAGCTTGTTGTACCCATATCAAACCACTCTGGGGGGGCTTTTCGCAACTGTGTCAAACCACTCTGGGGAGCTAGTTGGTGTTCTGACGCTCAGCGGTACAGCAGCAAGCACCCCAGGTGCCCTTCAGGTATTGCAAAGGTGGAGGTCCCTGGAATAGTTAAGATTACTAGATTAAGTCAGCATAAGTTTATTTTTAGTAGGCAGGATGGACCATCTGCTAGTCCAGGTCCTAGCAGAATGTCATTTGAACAGTTTCTGGATTAAATCTTGAGAACCCTGAACAACTCAGTTCATCTACTCATTCTACATCAGGCTTATTACTGACTCTTGATGGAAGAATCCTGTTATGGTGCTTCTGTGGTGGTGAAGGTGGCTATAATAACAACTATAACACTATAAAAAAAAGGATTAGAAAGGATCAAGGAGTCAAGAGTTTGGGGCTCTGGAGGTGGACATTATAACAAACTTAGTTGTGGCGGTCAGAATGCCTCTGATCAAAACTGGCAAACTTACAGCAGCCCAGAGAGACAGGAAGACCAAAGGTCAGCAAAAGGTAACTGACAAAGCTCAGCCTGAAAGCCCATGGGCTGGTTTAGAAAAAAAACTATAGGGGAATCCAGTGACTTAAAATAATAAATACAGGACTGCGAAATATGAGACTGGGAACATCTAAGGCATTGGTACTCACAAAGATTTTCCTGGGAGCCAAAATTTTAACTTGCGATGTGACCGAGGGCCTGCCTTGAGGCCAACAGGATGGTGGTTGTGGTGGTGGTGTGTGGGGGTGGGGTAGGGGAGAAGAATGGGACTTTGGGGGGGGTGGGGGTTAGAGGAATGGGACTTTGGGGTGTGTTGGAGGCAAGGTCTGTTTAGGGGAAGTGAAGCATATACATCTAATAGTTGAACTGCACAATGTGAACCAGAAAACCTGGGATTAATCATGACTATCCCACTTTACAAGACTGTGTGATCCTAAGCAATTGTGTTATTCCACTTTCCCTTCATTATCACTTATAGAAGGACTCGAAAGACAGGACTTCAGGGTGCGTGCTGTAGTAAACTTTCTCTGGTGTTTGATTTAATAAACTATAACGTTATTCAAATATAATAGGATCCCAGGCCACCCAAAGGGTCACTTAACAACTGACTTGCTTCTTAGTTCACTATTGGCACTGTTGCGGGTAAAGGAAGAATGAGTGTTTCAAAAATTCATGGTTAAAAAAGTTATAATTCTTAAAAAACAAAAAGCAAAACAAAACTTCTTAATGCACTGATCTAATCTGATTTACTAAGGTGAAATGGTTCTGCATGTTAATGAAATACACTTTTTGAATTCTTTTTTTTTTTGTGTCCTCATTTCATCACCCATGCTTTGGTTAAGGGGGAAAAGCACAGGCACGGCAGACAACAACGTGCCTCCAGGTATATGATCCATACCTCAGTTAAGCCGTCCCACCTGTTCTACTAATTGTACTTTTCCCGAACGTATGTCATCGATCAAGAATTATTACTTTCTAGGACCTGATCATACCCAAAGCAGCACCCAAAAGGGTAAGGGGGAGTTCTAATCATTGGACTTAAGATTTCAAAAGTTCAAGAGGATGAGACCAAACAGAAAAACCTATACAGCACAAAATAACATACTATTGATAAACATTTTCCCAATACATCCAGAAGTTGTCTTTTCTAGACAGGGGACCTCGTTGTTCCATTGTACATATTCGATTTACAGATGTTTGCCAGTCCAACGCACGGGGAGGAAGAGGATCAATCCATTTACGACATATTTCTCGCCTGGCTAGAAGGATTAATATAAACAACAAATATTCCTGCTGTACTGACAATCTCTGGTACTTTGTACCCTGTTCCCAAACCCCAAACACCACTGTTGATAGATTTAAAACTAAGTTAACATTAAAGATTACCTTTAAGGTACTCTCTATATCCCCCCAGTAATTCAACAACTTAGAACATTGCCAAAACATGTGGATATCGTCTGCCTTGTCTTCCCCACATCTTGGACAGTTTTTCTGAGTTTTCCCAATAGCTGTTAATCTAGCCGGTGTCCAGTAAACCCTATGGAGTGTGAACAAGTGATTTTTCTTTAACCCTGCTGGACTAGTAGTAAGCCACAATACTGAACAAGACTTTTGCCACAATGCTATAACATCTAAAGTTGGAAAAATCGCCCCCCACTTCGACAAGGGAAGGGATGCACTGTTCTCTGCTGTTTCCAACAAAGCATGGTACCACAATGCAACCTCTTTATTAATGATTTTCTGTTTTAATTTCCCTTCCCATATGCTCCTCCCTATTTCTCCTGTTCGTCGAGAATTTACCCAACTAGATATCTGAAAGTACTTAAATCTGGAAACTGTCCCTCCAGTACCTTCCTGGAATGCACACCAACTTAACCATTCAGATCCTTCTATTATCTGACCCCATCTTACCATCCCACTCGCTCTCAAGGGAATTGATAGTTTGTCAATAAAGCATTCAGGAGTACCAGGTGAATCCCAAATGGGAGCCGAACTGCAGAAATAAGGTATCTCTAACGCCCTCCGAAAATACATCCAAACATTGCATGCATGTCTGGGAAGTTTCAAACGAACTTTCTTAAAGTACCTAGGGTGTCCGAATTTATATAAGAAATGATCTGCTCCTTCCTCAAGGTGTGCCGTTAATGCTCTCCAGACTAAATCATACTCTGACTTTTTATTCAATAAGATTCTAATGTTTTTTAATTGAAAAGCCAAATAGTACCTAAATAGGTCCGGAGACGCAATACCCCCCCACTCTTTTTTTCTACTCATCTTTTTCCATGAAATCCTTACTCCCTTGGAAGCCCATACAAATGAGGATAAGTCCCCCTGTAGTTTTTTAAACCAGCTCTTCTTAAACTCTAATGGAATAGTGTTAAATAAAAAGGTACATTTTGGAAGAATGCACATCTTCAAAATGTTAGATCTTCCGATTATCGTAAGAGGAAGAGCGGCCCACGCCTTTAGCAGTTTTTTGGTTTCCCTATATGCTATGTCAAAATTCAATTTAGCTACCTCGTTAAGATCAGTTGCTAATCGAATACCCAAATATCTGATCTCTTGTTTAACTAAGGGGGAAACATAAGTCAAATTCCAACACATTATTTCCGTCTTTTCTGCGTTTATACTGTACCCGGAAAATCTACCAAATTGTTCCATCAAGGCGTTAACCCTAGGTAAAGTAGACCTAACATCACTCGTATATATCATCAAATCGTCTGCGTATAACGCTAGTTTTTTTTCCCAACCCCCAATTCGAAATGGAATAATCTCCTTACAAGACCGAAGTAAAGTAGCCAAGGGTTCAATGTATAAATTGAAAAGCAAGGGAGATAGGGGACAACCCTGTCGCGTACCCCACCAAATCCTAAATTCTTGTGATAATTGGCCATTAACCAGGATTCTCGCTAAGGGGCATCTATACAATTCCCCTATCGCCCTGACAAAAGGGATTCCCAAGCCCACTTTTTCCAACACAGCCCTTAAAAACAACCAATTAACACGATCAAAGGCCTTAGCCGCATCAAAAGTCAAGATCGCCAATGGCGCCTTCTCATGTTCCGCCAAATCTACTGCAGCAAATAACTCGTGAGTTATCTCATGAAGTTGCCTCCCCTTCATAAAACCCTTTTGATCCAAATGAATCAGATTGCCGATGGCTCTCCCCAATCTCTTAGCTAAGATCCCTGTATAAAGTTTGTAATCCACATTCAGCAAGGAGATGGGCCTATAGGAAGAACAAGACGTTGAATCCTTACCTGGCTTTAACAATAAGCAAATTGTCGCCTCTCTCCAGGAATTAGGTATTTGGGGCCCTTCTATCAACATAGAATTAAATAACTCTAATAAGAATGGAATAAGTTCATCCCCCAAAGCCTTATATAGTTCATTAGGTAGACTATCTGGACCAGCTGCCTTTCCTTTTTTCAACGCCTTTAAACATTCAACAAGCTCAGCCTCATTTAACTTACAATTCAATAAGAGCATTTTAGACTCCTCTAAAGCTGGGAGGTATGCTTTATCTAAAAATTCTCTTACCGACTCTTCCGAGTTAACCAAGCTTTCTGAATATATCTCCTGAAAAAAGGATACAAATGCCCCCTCAATCTCTTCTTGCTCCGTACAGATCTGATTCGTAAGATCAGATTTAACTGATAAGATGTGCCTTTTGGAAAGGTCCGACTTAACCTTCCACGCTAACAATTTACTACAACCTTCTCCATATTCAAAGTGTGCATATTGACTACTTTCCCACTTTAACCTACTGCGATTTTCTAAAAAAGCGTCTAAACTAGTCCGAACCTTTTCCTCTTGACAAGACAGCTCCTCTAATAGATCCTTTTTCCCTTCTAACCGTGCATTATACATTGAGACTTGAAGCGTTTTTAATAACGATTCCATATTTCCCAGCTTTTCCCTCTCTTCCCGGTACTTATATGTTGCTAGGCTCACTAACCTCCCTCTTATATAGGCCTTAAACGCATCCCAAACACACCATAGACTTGCTGTACCTTGATTCACATGAAAAAATTCTCTTGCATCTTTTTTTAACGCTTCTACTATTGCGTCGTCTAGGAATAAAGCACGATTAATTGTACTCCTAGTAGTCTTACTTATGACCCTGATGTCCAAGTGTAGTATTACTGCTGAGTGATCTGACAGGTGTGCTATGTTGTGGGCTACCCTTCTCACCTCTGGGCATAAACTTTTATGAATTAAAAAAAAATCTATTCTAGATCTATGCCCATATTTTTTATTGTGAAATGTATATCTATCTTCTTCACCCCCTCTCCAATGCCAAACATCTACCATGCCTAAATCCTGCATCGCTTGTTTCACCAATGCCCTTGTTTTAGGTGAATTTACTGTACCCCGGGGGGTTGACTTGTCCTGAGCAGGGTCTAACAATATATTAAAATCCCCACCTAATACCACTGGGTACCTAGCTGAAAGTAGAATATTAAATAGGTCTTGAAATGGCGTTGGGTCATCAATGTTTGGCCCGTAGTAACCCGCCACTGTGATCCAGTAACCGCATACACACAGTTCTACCACTACCCATCTTCCTCTGGAGTCAACTTGTACCACTCCTACCTTAAACCTCGTAGATTTCTTAATCAGAACTGCCACACCTTTTATAGTGCTAGTTTGGGAAGAGCATACGCTAAATGAAACCCAATTCAACCGTTTAAGCCAGCTCTCCCACTCACTTTGTTGAAGATGGTTTTCCTGCAGTATAATGATCTCCTCCTCTACCAATCGTAAGTATTCAAAGATCTTCCTCCTCCTACCAAGCACCCTTAAACCATTCACATTCCAAGAGAGGAATCTCAACCTTACATTGCCATGCTTAGACATTCGTAGAGAGAAGGAAGAGAAAAGAAGAACACAGAACCCCCCGACCTATTTAGGCAAGTTATGAGGACTTTCTTATTTTTATCATTTTCAACCCACCTAACCCAAAACAAACCCCTACACCCAGTGCCTCCCACACCCACACCCAACACCAACACCCCCCCAAAACCACACCCTCCCACCAGAGGAACCCTCCCTATTTCTACTAGGATAACCATCCTGTTATCCTCAATTCGAACTCCTCATCGGACGGAACTTTCCACTAGATCTTATTGAGACGCCTTAATCTGATCTATAAATGCGCTAACCTCCCCGGGATCTCTCATATTATACATTTTATTCTTCCACATGATACGGAGAGCGGCCGGGAACCTTAGTTGGACTGTAGCCCCAAGATCACGAAGCTCCTGCATAAAGTTTCCCAGTTCCCACTGCCTGTCTAACGTTGCTTTAGACACATTTGATCTTATCCTAAAAGACCAATCCCCCTTGGGGAAAGCTCCAACTTTAAGGGCTTCAGGCAAGATTCTTTCCTTAATAGAGTATGTGTTGAAATTTATCAAAATCCTCCTGGGGTTTTTTCTTCCGGGATTTTTCTTGAAAGGATCACAATGAACTCTCTGAATATCGTCTTCCAAATTAATCCCTGCTATATTAGGGAGGACCTCCTTGATCAAAGCGATCACATAGCCCTTAATGTCTTCCCCTTCCAAACCCTCTGGGACTCCCAAAAGCCTGATATTATTTCTCCTCATGTTGTTTTCCAATGACTCTAATTTATCCTGCAACATCTTTTCTCCACGTTCACTTTTTGAATTCTGAAGAGACTTTTTCATTTTTAGGGTTGCGCCTCCGAATGCATGTGCTAGCACATGCATCTTGCTTGCAAGACTGTTGTGCACAATAAAGGGCTTGGAGCCTGCCTGTCGCTCACCATTTGATGGCTTGCCTGGCACTCTTCTTTAAAGCCTCATAATTCCTCCACTTCTGGCATGGCTTCATTACCGCTCCTCTCTATGGCACAGGGACCAAGCACTGATTGATTCAACTTAATCAGTGCCCGCCCGCTCTTCCTGATGTGATTGAAGTATTATTTTGTTCTTTTTAATTTCTTGTCCCCTGCAAACAAAAGGTGTGATACTGGCAAAAAAAGTGCCCACCACGACAAACAAAATAACAAAGTCTTTTTTTTATTAGTAACCTTATTTTATTTTGCCAAGTCGTCTTTCTCACTTTCCACTTATTTTGTTTTTGCTTGTGGGCGCTCTTCTCAAAAGATGATGATTATCTTGTTTGAAATATTGCAATGATACATTGTTTCTTTTATGTGTAATATATGAAATAATGCTTTAACACACTGGTTCCCAACCTTTTGACTTCTGTGGACCCCCACATTGTCATTACTGGAACCCAGGGACCACCACTGACTCATTATGGGAGCCCGGAGACCCCTCCACTGAGTCATTACTGAAAGCTGGGGACTTAATCTGTTAATATTTAATTTTCTAAGCAGCCGTGGACTCCCTGAGGTGGCTTCGCGGAACCCCAGGGGTCCGTAGACCACAGGTTTTGAACCACTGCTTTAATACATAATCGTGCAGTACACCATGATCCACCCCACTTTAATCCGCCCTATTACAATCCACCCCAATCACCCAACTTTAACTCACACCAATCCACCCAACTCCAATCCAAACCATTCACCCCAATCCAGTCCAGCCCACTCCACTCCACCCCACCCCATACCTCCCAACCCGCGCCAATCTAATCTGCCCCACTCCAATTCATCCCACTATAAACCAAAACAATCTGCACCACTTAAAAACAATCTGCCCCAACCCCAATCTAGTCCAATCCAATCCACCCCACTCCAATCCAGTGAATCGAATCCACTGACCCCAATCCAATCCAACTCACTCCTCTCCACCCCACCCCACTCCAATCCAATCCACCCCACTCAGCCATATCACTGCAATCCAAACCACACCACCCCAATCCGATCTAATCTAATCCACTTGACTGGAGTGTGGTGGATTGGATTGGAGTGGGGTGGGTTGTATTCACTGGATTGGAGTGGGGTGGATAGGATTGTAGTGGGGTGGACTGATGGGTGGACTGGATCAGGGTTGAGTGGGGTGGATTAGGTGGAGTGGATTAGAGTGGTGAGATTTGAAATGCAATGAGGTCTAAACCTGCGGGGAGATGTGGAATAGCTTTCGCACCTATCCCCGTACACCATCCCGCCCATCTGTGATGTCAGCGCACCACGAGGCGCGAAGACATCACATTACTTTCCTCCACTGGTGCAGAGACACAGCAGGCAAAGCTGTGATCTACCATGATGGGGGGGAGACCATAATGGACTCCCCAGCTTTCAGGGAGGCTTTCAGCGAGGCTATCCTGAAAGAGTTTTCTGGCCTTGGATCGCGGTTGTGCTGCAATTCACAGCCAGGAAACCCCACTAGACACCAAGGATTTAATCTGGGGGTTGGCTCTCATGGAAGTGGGCCGCCACCCCTCACCCAAATCCCAAAAGCCAGGGCATTATTTTTTTTTTTTTTAAATATGTTGGATTACCCCTTGGGAGGGGAGAGCGATCACCTCCTAAGGGTTTAAAAGTGAAAAAAAAAAACATAAAATAAAAATAAGTAAACATTAAAATTGACAGGGTGGTTGCCCGTGAGCAGGGCCAACCCCCTGTGTGTGTTTTTTTAAAATAGATGTGTGGTTTCCCAGGGTGCCACAATCACACCCAGGGAAAACCATGCATGTATTAAAAAAAAAAAAAAAAATATATATATATATATATATATATATATATATATATATATATCACACACACACACACACACACATACATACATACATACATACATACATATACAGAGAGAGAGAGAGAAACCACTTTTATTTTTAAATACATTGGAGGTTCTCCTGGGGCCCCCAGGAAAACCACACATATATAAAAGTGATATATATATATATATATATATATATTTATATATATATATATTCACTGAGAAATATAAAGGTTACAGTGAAGTTATAGTAAGGAAATAGAATTTAAAAAAATTAAGAAATTCACTTAAAAAAACAAAGGTTACAGGGATGTTATAGTTAGATTTTGAATTTACTCATACAAAACCTTAAAAGTTCACTAGTTATAGTTACTTGAAGTAACTATAAGCTGTGCCCTAAGGTAACTATGACTCGTGCCCTCGCCAGACACTGCTAATTACCCCAGATTTTACTGCACTGATATCTTCTTTAACATCACTGTAACATTGGTTGTAAAATTGTTCAGAATTTTTTTTAACAACTTGGGGCATGTAGGAGGCTGGCCTGGCTTATAGTGAATATCTTGTGGTACTTACACCTTGTGCCAGGTTCAGTTATCCCTTATTAGTAGAGTATAGGTGTTTTGAGAAGCTTAGGCTGTTAGAGGTAGCTATGGCAAAGCAGCTTAGGCTGAACTAGGAGACATGCAAAGCTCCTAATATACCACTTATATCATATAGCACAATATTATAAGAAAACACAATACTCAGAGTTACTAAAAATAAAGGTACTTTATCTTAGTGACAATATGCCAAAAGGATCTCAGAGAAAACCCTCACTTAGGAGGTAAGTAATATACACAAATGATATGTACACAAACCCAAAACAGGTAAGTAACAGTAAGAAAAGTAGTGCAAACAATGTAGAATCACAATAGGATGCAATAGGTAGAAATAGGCCTAGGGGCAACACAAACCATACACTCCAAAAGTGGAATGTGCATCACGAATGGACCCCAGGCCTATGGTAGGTTGTAGAGGGTCGCTTGGACTGTGAGAAAGCAGTAAGGGTGTCCAAAATACCCCACCCAAAGACCCTGAAAAGTAGGAGTTAAGTTACCCTATTACCCCAGAAAGACAGTATAGTCGAGATAGGAGATTCTGCAAGAACCAAAACTGCTACCAAAGCACTGAAGACGGATTCCTGGACCTGAGGACCTGTAAAAGAAGGGGATCATGTCCAAGAGTCACGCAAGTGTCCAGGGGGGGCAGGAGCCCACTAAACCCTGGATGAAGGTGCAAAAGGGCTGCCTCCGGGTGGAAGAAGCCAAAGATTCTGCAACAATGGAAGGTGCCAGGAACTTTACCTTTGGTCAGAAGATGTCCCACGGTGTGCTGGAGGATGTGGGAGTGTTTCAATGAGAAATACCGCAAACAAGCCCTGCTAGCTGCAAGAGTCGCGGTTGAGGTTTTTGGGTGCTGCTGGGGCCCAGGAAGGACCAGGATGTCGCCCCTTGGAGGAAGAGACAGAAGGGGCACTCAGCAACTCAGAGAGCCCCCAAAGGAGCAGGCAGCACCCGCAGAAATACCAGAACAGGCACTTAGAATACCTGAGGACTGCGGTCGACTCAGTCACAAAGGAAGGTCCCATAACCTAGGAGTCCAACTCAGTGAGTTGGGCAGTGCAGGACGGAGTGCTGGGGCCCCAGGCTAGGCTTTGTACAAAGGAAGTCCTGGAAAAGGGCACAGAAGCCAGAGCAGCTGCAAATTACGTAGTACACAGGTTTGTTGTCTGATGTGGGGAGGCAAGGACTTACCTCCACCAAATTTGGACAAAAGGGCCACTGGACTGTGGGAGACACTTGGACCCAGCTCCTGTGTTCCAGGGACCACGCTCGTCAGGATGAGAGGGGACCCAGAGGACCGGTGATGCAGAAGTTTGGTGCCGATGTTGGCAGGGGGAAGATTCCGTCGACCCACAGGAGATTTCTTCTTGGCTTCCAGAGCAGGGTGAAGGCAGACAGCCCTCAGAGCATGCACCACCAGGAAACATTCGAGAAAGCCGGCAGGATGAGGTGCTAAAATGCTGCTGGCAGTCGTCTTGCTACTTTGTTGCGGTTTTGCAGGCGTCCTGGAGCAGTCAGCGGTTGATCCTTGGCAGAAGTCGAAGAGAGAAGTGCAGAGGAACTCTGGTGAGGTCTTGCATTCGTTATCTGAGGAATAGCCCAGAGGAGAGACCCTAAATAGCCTAAAAAGGAGGTTTGGCTACTGAGAAAGGAGGGTTGGCTCCTAAGAGAGGTAAGCACCTATCAGGAGGGGTCTCTGACGTCACCTGCTGGCACGGGCCACTCAGAGCTGTCCATTGTGCCCCAACACCTCTGAATCCAAGATGGCAGAGGTCTGGGACACACTGGAGGAGCTCTGGGCACCTCCTCTGGGAGGTGCTGGTCAGGGGAGTGGTCACTCCCCTTTCCTTTGTCCAGTTTCGCACCAGAGCAGGGTTGGGGATCCCTGAACCGGGGTAGATTGGCTTATGCAGAGATGGGCACCATCTGTGCCCATCAAAGCATTTCCAGAGGCTGGGGGAAGCTACTCCTCCCCAGCCCTTCACACCTATTTCCAAAGGGAGAGGGTGTAACACCCTCTCTCAGAGGAAATCCTTTGTTTTGCCTTCCTGGGACCAGGCTGCCCAGGCGGGCAGAAACCTGTCTGAGGGGTTGGCAGCAGCAGCAGCTGCAGTGGAGACCCCGGAAAGGCAGTTTGGCAGTACCCGGGTTCTGTGCTGGAGACTCAGGGATGCATGGAATTGTCTCCCCAATACCAGAATGGTATTGGGGTGACAATTCCATGATCCTAGACATGTTACATGGCCATGTTTGGAGTTACCATTGTGACGCTACATATAGGTAGTGACCTATATGTAGTGCACGCATGTAATGGTGTCCCCGCACTCACAAAGTCTGGGAATTTGCCCTGAACAATGTGGGGGAACCTTGGCTAGTGCCAGGGTGCCCACACACTAAGTAACTTGGCACCTAACCTTCACCAAGTGAGGGTTAGACATATAGGCGACTTATAAGTTACTTATGTGCAGTGAAAATGGCTGTGAAATAACGTGGACGTTATTTCACTCAGGCTGCAGTGGCAGTCCTGTGTAAGAATTGTCTGAGCTCCCTATGGCTGGCAAATGAAATGTTGCAGCCCATAGGGATCTCCTGGAACCCCAATACCCTGGGTTCCTAGGTACCATATACAAGGGAATTATAAGGGTGTTCCAGTATGCCAATGAGAATTGGTAAAATTAGTCACTAGCCTATAGTGACAATTTTAAAGCAGAGAGAGAGCATATGAACACTGAGGTTCTCTTTAGCAGAGCCTCAATGATACAGTTAGGCACCACACAGGGAATACATACAGGCCACAAACTTATGAGCACTGGGGTCCTGGCTAGCAGGATCCCAGTGACACATACCAAACATACTGACAACATAGGGTTTTCACTATGAGCACTGGGCCCTGGCTAGCAGGATCCCAGTGAGACAGTAAAAACACCCTGACATATACTCACAAACAGGCCAAAAGTGGGAGTAACAAGGCTAGAATGAGGCTACCTTCCTACAGGGCACGAGCTGTCAAAGCTCCCGCCAAGTCAGAGCAAACGGCTATGTCCCAGAGGTGGGCACCCTAGTGCAAAGCAGGAGCGGGCCCTGGGGGTGGAGGTCCCCAGGGCCATCTTTAGATCCACGAGTCGTGCGGGAGGTACTCGGGGCTGCAGGGAGGGTGATGGGGGGTGCACGCAGCTTCCTGCATTATATTTGATTACAGCCCTGGGGAGGTGGCGTTCTCGGGGTCAGAGGCTCTGTCTATTACAATAGACCAAGGGTGTGAAATCATTGGACCCCCCCATTCCCCACAGAAACCCCAAGAAAAGCTCAAATTAAGTTCTACCTCTTAATCTGGATATTGACTTGAGCATGACACCCAGCTCGTCCTCCTCCACGCTCAATAAAATGCTTTTGATGCAGAAACACTTCAGTGTGTTTTTGAAGCCACAGTATTGAATACAGATACTTTAAAATTACAAAAAAACATATTTACAGGTGATAGCTACAGAATTACAACAGATAAATATTTGCATGCGACAGTTGGTAAGGCCTGTGAAAAGCATGGAAGTCATGGTCTGGCTCATGGAGGGGATAGGGAGGGGAAAGTAGAACCCACTATCGACTCACCATCCTCAACATCCACGGTATACATATCAAAATACCCAAAGCTAATAAAGAGGTGTACATGTTACCTGATTGGCTTTACGTACACTTCAGTGCGATGCAGGTTGATTCAGAGAAGGAAAGGTCATTTAGGATCGACTAAGCAAGTTAGGAAAAACACAGGAATAGCTAACAAACATTGGCAAGGCCAATAGGTCTTGGCATTCTGAGAGCTATAGGTGTTGGCAATGTTAATGCATTTGTGTTCGTCGCCGTAACGGTCCCATAGCTGGTGTTGGCTCTTATGTCACTACTGAGCGCTGGGGGAGCTTGGTTTTGCACATTAAAATTGAGCTCCCCATACCTCCGTCCTCAACTGTATGAGGGGGGGGGGGGGACTGCTCCAGACATATTTTAAGCAAAGCATACTACTTAATAGCATATTTAGAGCAAGACAGCAGTATTACATTGATGTAAAATCACCACAATATAATTTAGCTCATCAAAAATTCAGGACTAAAAAACAACAATGGAAAACCTTGTGTGAATAAGATACTTTTGTATGGAATCAGAAAAAAATAGGGATTGGCTTATTTTTTACAAATCATTTCATTACATGCGTTAGTTACTCCAGCTGGGTCAATGAAAATAAACCAAGCAATTTGTTCGCTAAACCTTCTTTCTCTAGGTTTTGCTACCCACGGTTATTCACTCAAATAACGTTTACGTTCTCAGACAGTTCATACAGCTCCAAACACATACAAAATTGTCCCCGCATTAATTACCAACCACTTTCACTAACAAAAAAACAGACTTTTTGTCTTTGACATTGCTAGACAAAGCCCATAGGCGAGGCTTCTTTAAAACATTTAAAGTGTTACTTAACAGATTGCTATGTTTGTGCATGTGGTTGAGAGGGCAAATGCGATAATGGAAGACTGAAAGGATGAGTGAATTGAGTGAATGAATGTGTTAGTGAGTTTATGGATAGATGGCTTATTATAAATTGAGTGCCAAAACTGATGGTTGAGTGAGAGTGCTTTTCTGAAACCTTGGCTAGATCATCTTCCGATAACACGTTTCCTTGAATTTAAAAAACATATAGAAATATATGAATCAGAAATTAGTTCTGTAATAGCAAATGGTGAACACTGACCTAAAGCATTTGCTTTAAAAAATAATGCCCTAAGTATACTGCATTAATCAACGCTCTTAAAACAATAATATCCGTGACTGTCTTTCTCACACTCCCTCGCCAATCCATCTGCACATAGCACACAGAATCATCAATCAATGAAGAACTGCTCTCATATATGAAGATACCCTAATGTTTAGAGTGCTGGCTTTACTAAGCTTGATAGGCATTACGAGTACTGTTCAACCATCCTATAACTTCAGGAAGTCTGCTGTGCTAGAACAAAGCAATAAGTGCACCAAGAGTGATAGTGCACTTTACAGATACACATATCGTGCTGCAATTATTACTATTTAATAAGGTCCTTCAGAAACAAACCACCGCAGCACCTTCTATTCACTGAAGAAAACTCTCTACCCTTTCAACATCACAAGTTGCCCACAAATAGACCACAATGGAAAGTCCACTTTAGCTGCAACTGCCCCACATAGAAATGTCAGAATCCTGCATCTGGTTGCGTTAGGGTTGTAACTTCATTGCAGTTCTCCCATGTACACCCAGATTCCATGTGCGCATACAAACTTCACAATGATTTATAAGCACCAATGAGCAAAAAATTACTTGCAAAGGTTACGGAATACTGTACAGCATAACACATGCAGGGCTTCCTTGCTCTGTTCATGTTTTTCATAGAGTAGAACAAACAGGAAAATACGGAAATGGTCATGGAAACACAAAGTGAATAATGGTTAGGGATTTCTTTGCTGTACCTTGATAATGAGGTAGTATTGCATCTCATGCAGCATTGTACATCCAGAAAGAGTCAACCCCCAGTTCATCGAGTTATATTTTATGTGCATGAGCAACAAAGAAGATGCAGCTCTACTCTGCAGACTGTTTAATTAACACTAAGGGCCTGATTACAACTTTGGAGGACGGTGTTAAACCGTTCCAAAAGTGACGGATATACCACCTACCGTATTACGAGTTCCATAGGATATAATGGACTCGTAATACGGTAGGTGGTATCCGCCACTTTTGGGACGGTTTAACACCGTCCTCCAAAGTTGTAATCAGGCCCTAAGTCCCTAAGCAACTGGTGGCCAAGCTTACTGTCCCCAAGATAAACTAAAGTCTCAGCACATAAACATACAATATTACATAATTATTAACCTGGATGCTGACTGTAGTGCATAAAGTGTAAAATATAACCCATTACACATTATCTGGTATGATAATATTATCAGGGACCATCAAATGCCTGAGGGTACAGGTTCATAGACCAGACCATTCATTGTAAAAGTTTGCCAAATGATTCCTACTGCATATATATTTTATATATAGTTTACTAGGTAGTTATAGTTAGGACATAGTTTCTATACAAAGAGCTTTTGTTGTTTTGCTAATTACTTTGGTGCTGTTTAATGAATGAATCTTCACAAAAGTTTCCATGAAAATAATTCTGCAGATCTGGCAAGTTTGGCAGAAAGGTAGCTCTTGGTCCAGAAAGAGCCCATTCTGTTATTTGGTGTAATTCCGCTCAGTAGTTTTTGAAAAATTAAACAAAACCCAAATGTGTATATATATGGACACGAAGGATTCGCAACCCCTCCCGATCTCGGGCTGAGATGTGATTGGTTGTCAACACTTCTACATGGAAGTGTTGGAAGCCATGTTGGGACTCGGCTTGAGCGGAGTCCTAGACAAATATGAAGAAAAAAATTTAAAAAAAGGGGCTAGGGTACAGACACCCTGACCCCTTAGCTCTGGTGGTGGGGTTCCACAGGGACATCCCCAGCCCCAGGGCCAAAAAACATGTTTTTTTTAAATAAATTTACAGTGGGAGTCATGGTGCATAAAAAAATAAAATAAAAAAAAAAGACGGGCTGGCTCCCGCGCTTCATCTTTTTTAAGCCTCTGGGCGACTCAAGTCCCAATAACATTGCTTATTAGTAATGGGAGGGGTGGGGGGGGGTCACCTGGCCACCCCCACACCCTGGGGACCCCCACCTCCCCAGGCCTATATGTTTTACTTGTGTGGGAGAGGCCCATCTCCACGGGGCTTTAAGCAACATTAATGTAGGGGTGTGCGGCCATCCCTGCAGACCCGGGGTCCCCCACCTCCCGGGGCTATATTTAAATAGGGTACGGAGGCCAGGTGGCCTCTCCCACATCCCCGGGGACTGCCACCTCCCTGGGGCTTTAAGCAACTTTAATGAAGGGTGATGCCCCAGGGACCACCACCTGGCCAGGGCTATATTTAAATTGTGTGCAGTGGCATGCTCCCCTCTTTCTCCCCCCATCCCCCCCCCACAGCCCCAGGGACCACCATCTGCCCGGGGCTATATTACAAATTATGATAGGGGGTCCGTTTGGCACCCTCCGTAGCCCCAGGGACCACCACCACCTCCCTGGAGCACTGTCCGTAGGAGGGGGGCCACGCATCCACCCTCGTGGAGCCACTGATGGCTCTGGGGACTGCCATCCCCCAGGGCCAACTCCTGCTATGGGACGGGGTGCCCAGTCCTGGGACATAGCTGTTAGCTGTCGATGGGCTGCAGCTTTGACAGCTGCCGCCAAGTCACCTCAAACATAACTCCGCTTTCTGACTGCAGGACCTGTTAAACAGATCCTGCTGTCAGAAAGCAGAGATTTCATCTGTCTTCCCTGCATGCAGACATGCATGCAGGGAAGATAGATGAGAACACTGCTCCAGCAAGCAGGGAGCTGCTATTAAAATCAGCTCTTTGATTGCTAGAGCAATGTCGGCTCATGCAGGAGGCAGCTTGGACCGCAGGGAGGCCTTGAGGCTCCCCCTATGGTCCCAGATAGCCTGTAAAGGGCACAAAATAAAATTTAAGAAATCATCAGGGACCACGGGGAGGCCTTGAGGCTATCCTGTAGTCCCAGATAGCCTGTTAAGGGCACCAAATGAAAAAACAATTGGCCTACTGGTTAAGGCCTTGGATCCTCACGCAGAGAGTTGAGGGTTCTAGTCCAGAGGTATCGGTGGTTATTTCCCTACTTCAATTTTTTTTTAACTTTAAAAGTTAAAAATTCATAATGAAAGGTGCTCTCCCTCTTTTTAATTGATAAAACATTTTTCTTTTCTTTTCAATTTGTCTAGAAATATCTCATTCTACGTGTATCATTCATCAAAGCTTAAAACAACTCTTGACCACTCTCCTTCTCACGCTATTTCTCTCTCTCTCTCTCTCTCCCTCAATTTCTCTTTTTCAACTCTTTCTCCCACACACACCCACTTAGACCCTTATGCACCCATTCACATACCCACTCAGACACCAACTCACAGACACACGCAGATCCTAGTGCACCCACTCATAGCCCCACTCAGACCCTCACACACACACTCACTCAGACACACTAAGACACTTGCGCACCCACTCACAGACCAACTCAGTCTCACAGACTCACTCACAGACCCACTGAAATCCTCTTGCACCCTCTCACAGACCCGCACAGACACTAACGCACCCACAAAGAAACTGATGCACACACTATTGAACCCAGACAGAGACTCTTAGAGCCACTCTCACGCCCAGAAACACCCTTTTACACCTATTCTCACACCCAGAGAGATAGGCTGCGGCCAACTTCCGATGCAGACAGCCGAAGGGCCGTGGGCAGAGCAGGGTTGGTGGTTGGGGGATTGGCAGCAGGGACTGGCTGCAGGCCAGGCCTTGTGGGTAACCCCTGCTGCGCACCCACGGGCAAAGGTTCTGCACAGTGTAAAGTGGGTGCTTACAGGGGGTTGACTTCAGTGCCTGGCAGCAGGCCAGGCCCTGTGGCAAATGGCTGTGTGCAGCAGTGGTTGGATTAACTTCTAGTAATTCAAATTACTTTAAGTAAAAAGTTTTTTAAAAAGCTAATTCACTGAAAAAACAAAGGTTACAGGGATGTTAGAGTTAGGAAACAGAATTTTAAAAAAACATAGAAATTCATTGAAAAAAAACAAACGTTACAGGGATGTTATAGTTAGGCTCACATTTCAAACATACAAAACCACAGAAATTCAGCTGTTATCAGAGTTATCTCAAGTAACTATAACTCGTGCCCTAGGGTAACTATAACTCGCGCCCTCGCCATACACTGCTTATTACCTCACAAGTTACAGCACTCATGGCATCTTTGATAACATCACTGATAATATCAATGTAATACTTGCAAAATAACTGTGCATGGCGTGGGAGCAAGCTAAAGTTACCTTGGGGCACGATATATAGTTACCTGAGATAACTAACTATAACAGGTGAATTTCTATGGTTTGTACATTTAAAATGTGAGCCTAACTATAACGACCCTGTAACCTTTTTAAAAAAAAATATATTATACTCCGTCCTTTTATATGGAGAAATAGAGAAATATAAGCTGCACAAAAATACAATTTCTCGAAAATGAAGATTCCTTTCTAAACATTTCTGCCCCAGTTCAATATCATTAATGGAGTAAATAGTCTGCCCACAGTAGGGCTGCAGGACTAGGTGTAAATCAGCTAACCCTGTAGCCATGTACTTGCATATTTAGGGACCGCACAGGATATGCACCATTACATCAACAGCCTTACACAGGGAATCATTACTTTCTGAGTATAACATAGAGAGTCATTCTATCTCGTTAGGTTTTCCGACCTTTACATCTGGAGTCCCTTACACCGTAGACCAGGCTAGAGCAGCTCATCCAGTAGGGGCGGGAATGACCCAGTCATACCTAAAAGGAGCAGCATTTCTAAATGCATGCATAGGGCCGCCTGAAAACAACATTCAGCCTTGAGCCACAGAAAAAGCTGTAAGCTGCGTTTTCTGCTTATCAGCGAATTGCTTTAATGTGTTGTCTGTGCATTGCTACCGTTGGTAGCCACAGAAACAGAGACGCAGGGAGATGTAGTTCTCGCAAGTCCTCCCTAGCCATCACAATACCAACCCTGCCTTTCTCGCAAAGTTTCAGTAGAAACGGATCTATCAGTTCCTCTGTTTCTGTATAGGATAGTAGCACAGAAGGCCTATGAATTTCTCTGCGGAAACCCACCGTCTACAGCCGAGCTTAAATAATGAGTGATGAACAGTGATTACTCAGGTACAAAATAATATTTCTCCTACACTCCGAGGGGGAGGGAGATGTAGCCTAATGGCCAGAGCGGTCGACTTTGGAAGGAGAGAACCAGGGTTGAGTCCAGGTGTCACTCACCAGCCTGTGATACTGGGCAAATCACTAAATCTTGCCTTGCCTGAGAAAACAAGCAATATGTAAACCCAACCAACATGTCATCTCCGTGTGAATAAAACAACTGTTTGAGGAGTCTTGTCGTGGCACGCATGGTGCCTCCCACAATACAGCTTATTGCCGTAAAATGTCGAAGTGTGGGCTTTAAAAGCTTTACCTTGGCGCGAGGATCGTCTTATCGGAAAACAGGAGAAAATTAAAAGAATAGCATTTCTGTGGTTGCGTCTGCTTTCATTGCCCTCAGTGTACCCGTTTTTTATGTCCACCTCCAGGAGCCTGCCAAAGCCCCCGAAGAAGTGCTGGCTGTTAGCGCAATCCGCCGATGAAATAATGTGGGAGAGGGGGGAAAAAAAACACACACACACACACACGCAAAGATGTACTAATGTGGGAGAGGGGAAAAATAAACATGCGCAAAACAACATACACAACCAGAGACTTGTGCTGCAGCCACAACATGTGCCCACTGGCAGGTATAAACAGTAACAACACACACAGCTAGAGGCATGCATAGCTGCAAAGAGCATCCACTAGCAAGCTAGAAAATAGCAACACACAGCAATCACTGTATCCCATTTAAATTTTTTAAAAAGTAGTCCCGAAACAATGATTAAAATGGCCACTGCGTATGTTTAAAGGAAGTTGAGCGGTGCACCCGGGGAGGGCTAAACAGCGGAACAGGCATGACATACAGGGAGTGCAGAATTATTAGGCAAATGAGTATTTTGACCACATCATCCTCTTTATGCATGTTGTCTGACTCCAAGCTGTATAGGCTCGAAAGCCTACTACCAATTAAGCATATTAGGTGATGTGCATCTCTGTAATGAGAAGGGGTGTGGTCTAATGACATCAACACCCTATATCAGGTGTGCATAATTATTAGGCAACTTCCTTTCCTTTGGCAAAATGGGTCAAAAGAAGGACTTGACAGGCTCAGAAAAGTCAAAAATAGTGAGATATCTTGCAGAGGGATGCAGCACTCTTAAAATTGCAAAGCTTCTGAAGCGTGATCATCGAACAATCAAGCGTTTCATTCAAAATAGTCAACAGGGTCGCAAGAAGCGTGTGGAAAAACCAAGGCGCAAAATAACTGCCCATGAACTGAGAAAAGTCAAGCGTGCAGCTGCCACGATGCCACTTGCCACCAGTTTGGCCATATTTCAGAGCTGCAACATCACTGGAGTGCCCAAAAGCACAAGGTGTGCAATACTCAGAGACATGGCCAAGGTAAGAAAGGCTGAAAGACGACCACCACTGAACAAGACACACAAGCTGAAACGTCAAGACTGGGCCAAGAAATATCTCAAGACTGATTTTTCTAAGGTTTTATGGACTGATGAAATGAGAGTGAGTCTTGATGGGCCAGATGGATGGGCCCGTGGCTGGATTGGTAAAGGGCAGAGAGCTCCAGTCCGACTCAGACGCCAGCAAGGTGGAGGTGGAGTACTGGTTTGGGCTGGTATCATCAAAGATGAGCTTGTGGGGCCTTTTCGGGTTGAGGATGGAGTCAAGCTCAACTCCCAGTCCTACTGCCAGTTCCTGGAAGACACCTTCTTCAAGCAGTGGTACAGGAAGAAGTCTGCATCCTTCAAGAAAAACATGATTTTCATGAAGGACAATGCTCTATCACACGCGTCCAAGTACTCCACAGCGTGGCTGGCAAGAAAGGGTATAAAAGAAGGAAATCTAATGACATGGCCTCCTTGTTCACCTGATCTGAACCCCATTGAGAACCTGTGGTCCATCATCAAATGTGAGATTTACAAGGAGGGAAAACAGTACACCTCTCTGAACAGTGTCTGGGAGGCTGTGGTTGCTGCTGCACGCAATGTTGATGGTGAACAGATCAAAACACTGACAGAATCCATGGATGGCAGGCTTTTGAGTGTCCTTGCAAAGAAAGGTGGCTATATTGGTCACTGATTTGTTTTTGTTTTGTTTTTGAATGTCAGAAATGTATATTTGTGAATGTTGAGATGTTATATTGGTTTCACTGGTAATAATAAATAATTGAAATGGGTATATATATTTTTTTGTTAAGTTGCCTAATAATTATGCACAGTAATAGTCACCTGCACACACAGATATCCCCCTAACATAGCTAAAACTAAAAACAAACTAAAAACTACTTCCAAAAATATTCAGCTCTGATATTAATGAGTTTTTTGGGTTCATTGAGAACATGGTTGTTGTTCAATAATAAAATTAATCCTCAAAAATACAACTTGCCTAATAATTCTGCACTCCCTGTATTCATGCCCTTCACAAATGAGTAGAAGAAAAAACAAAGCGACAATGCTGCTAGCAAATGGGAAGTATATGAGCCCGCTGAAGCCCACATTAGTCGACACAGCATGTCTTGGTTTGAGACAGCGCATGCATGTCATCTAGAGCCAATACCTAAAAAGGGTAAAGATCAGAGCATTATGTCATTTGGTAATGAAAGAAAACTTGGAAAAACTAAAATAACAAAAAGAGCCCATGAGCATAATTTTGCCACAGGCTTTGAGTCATGCTCAGCCACAGAGACAGGCATGAGAATAGATGTAGAGAATACCCCAGTTAAAAGGATAACTACTAAGCCCATGAAGACATCTCACAATAGTGGGAGGGATGCGGTAAGAGCAGGGACCAGCACTTTTTAAGAGAGCAGAGAAAAAAATAGAAAACAGTGTGGCAATTGCATGGAGCAAAGTGGAAAAGGCCTCTGGAGGAAGGAAAATGAGCTAGGCATAAAAGCCAGGAATCAAATGCACAGGCCGCCCCCAACATGGTCAAGGTCAGTTAAGTAGGTAGTAATGGGGTGCTGGGAAGTTTAACAGAAAAAAAGAAAGTATAAACTCAAAGTAAAGATTTAAACAGCTTATGGATGTTTATGAAACCTGACCTAGGCAATACAAACGGCAAAAAGACGTAGAAAAATAACCCTTTAAAAAGGTCCAGGTCACTCAAGATATTTTTGAAATGTCCTAGTCTGCACACAATATCATCGAGTGACTTAAAGCAGTAGGGTTTAAAAAAAAAAAATCAGGCATACAGACAACAAGGATCTTATTATATTCTGCATTAGTTAGAGATGTCCTTCAAAATGCCAAAAAATAACTGAAAACACAAGGCACAAAAATCTCAATTGATGTATACCTCAAACCTAAGAACGATCCCAGTGTGGGCTTCCTACAGTACCCTGGGGGGGGGGGGGGGGGGGGGTCTTCAAATAAATCAAGTTAGACTGGATGCGCTGAACATGACCCGGCGTATACTAAATGAGAGAGAGGAGTCCTTGAAAATTACGTTGTCCTCAGGAGAGGGCACAATAACTAGGATGACCATCAGCTACACCAGAATAAGTATGCTCCCCTGAGATGGGAAGAGGATATGTAAGAATAAAGTGAACTAAGTCATACTGACTAGGGACAGTGTTCAATGCACAGATTCACACTGTTTTCCTGGAACACGCATAGTCTTAAACATTATTCTAATAAATAACAGATCAGTATAAAATTCTGTGTTTCCAGGAAACATGACTGTGCATAGAGAATCCATAAATAGATGGGTTCTTGCAAGTTTCACAGGAAGCCTCAAATAACCCCTCAGAACACCCCTCCAGGGGCATGTTAACACTAATATCAACAAACAATTGCATCTAAAATATGGAAAATTAAGACAGGAACTAATAGGATCCTACCTTGCAGAGTTATTTTGTCCAATTTCAAGTCTGGATTTAATTCTGTCATTGTTCTTAATGTGTACATGCAAGTAAAGAATCCATCGAATCCATCCGGTTATGAGATTATGTTTAAGGAGGAGCTGGTTAAAATATGTTTTTTGTACTTGCAACATTTGCTTGTATTGGAAGGTGACTTTACTCACAAATGATTCCCTGGGATAACTTATCACATGTATGAAGATTTACTATCTACAGTTAGTATAACTTTTGCTAGCTTTCCGGTAAATGTAGTCCCAGCAAAAGATACATCTCTGTGAAATGTCTTTGCTTCGTCATACAACAACAGATTCACCGGCAAGGAAAACATTTCTTTATGGCTATCAGGACTGCCCAATCTATTACGTATTTGTCCAAGCCTGGGATTACACACATATGGAGAAATTTGAGGTACTATAGACTGAAGAGAGTGATCATTACCCCAAGTACTACTATTAACATAAGTGCTATCCGCAAAAGAAATCCAGTGCTATCCTTAAAAATTGGCTCCCAAGGACAGTACTTAAATCGGTCTAAGGCTTTCCAATAGGAGTATAAGGAGTTTAAAGTAGATAAAATATTCCCGGACTATTTACTGGTATGAGGAAATAATACACCAAGTGTCACGTTTTTAAAGGTGGAGCTCAAAGTATTAAACAATATGATAATTAGAAATAAGTAAGATAAAGTACCTTTGGTTTGATGCAGAATGCAGAAATTTAAAAGGGCGGATAAGGAAACTAGAAAGGTATAAAAGGTTTTCGCAGACTAAAAAGGGTAAAACTGACTTATTGATCTAAGGAAAAAGATTAAAAGTTTGATAGATTATAAAAAGTGGGCCCACAGGGAAAAAAGCAGGAAAATCATGGTGGAAACGATAGAGTCAAACAATAGTAAAAAATTCTGGGAACTAGTACAACATGGTCTAGAAAAAAAGTACTGGAAAGCTGAAATGCGAGGTGGAAGAGGAACCATGAGTCACATAACTGGAGGAAATGTATAATGAAGATGCATCACTCTCTGCACGGCCAGCTATTCTTAACATAAACAATGGTATGAAAGAATAATTTTCATTAGAAACTATCAAAAAGACTATCTCATCTTTAAAGGTTACAAGAGCTGCTGGTCCACATAACCGGTAATAATACAAACAAATATTGACTGGTGGTCAGGCCTGCTTCATCTATTATTCCAGTATATTTTCTCTGCGGGCGTTTTCCCAGACAGTCAGAAGGGGCAGTGATCAAACCCATGTACAGGAAAGGTGAAACATCTTCCCCAAGAAGCTCCAGGCAAATACATTTGTTGGGCATGGGTGGGAAAGTTCTCTCTAGAACCCTCCTGGGGTTATTGAAAGATTGGATGGAAGTAAATTCAATAATGCCCATAGAGCAAGGTGGTTTTAAGGGGAGACATTTGAGAGCAGATCACTGATATAGTCTATGGGCCATTACTAAAAAAAAAATTAAAAAAAAATTAGTACAGCAATGTGGAGTGTTATATTGCTCTTTTGTGGATTTTAGCTCTGCATCTGATACGTCTGACCAGGTGCTGCTATGGGAAGCACTACAAAACTATGATATCCCACATTGTTTACTTTTGACCTTGCAGGAATTGCACAGAGATAATTGAGCCCAGGTGGAACTAGATGTTGATGGGTCTCTCTCACAGAGAACTGATATTAGAAACTGCCTTAGACAAGGCTGTGTTCTGGCACCCACATATTGCTCTCCATATTTTTGGGGAATTTACCAAAAGCATTAGAGTTACCTAACAGTCTTAGCCTCAAAATGAATCGTTCACATACAAGTTGCCTTGTCTGTGCAAATGATCTAGTTATGATGGACTTAACAGAAATGGGTCTACAGAGAAAACTAGATGTCTTTGCTGATTACTGTGATTAAAAAAAAGCTAACGGTCAACCTGGAGAAAACAAAAATGCTTCAATTCGGGCACAAGAATTTAAAGTTTAATTGGTTTCTAAATAATGTAACAATTGAGACTGTTAATAGCTATAAGTACTTGGGGATGAGGTTCGTGAAGAACCTGTCACGGAAAGAACACATTGATTCCCTGCAGCAAAAAGCTCTTTCTTCAGTAGGGGGACTCACAACATTTGATAAAATGTATGGAGGTTCCTCTCTCAGACCAGTATTGGTGGCATACTAGGAGATGATGCTGCCTCAGTTCCAAAATGGTGTGGAGTTACTCTGTATAAGTAGGAAATCAAATTGTCATCTTCAAGAGTCATCTTCAATATGGTAAATGTTTAAAAATATTACTCTCCCTACCACCTTCCTCGATGATCCAGGCCATTATGATAGAAACAGGGCAAACTGCATGGATCTAATTAGCTTTGGCGGAAACGCTAAAACTCTGGTCCAGAGTACGTAGGGATGCGCCACCAAAAATATTGACACTTTGTAAAAACTTAATTATTCAAAGTGAATTATAGTGGGAAGATCTGTCAGGACAAGGATAGATGATATATGCAGAAAACTGGCATCACAAAGAGATATGCTAGACCTATCAAAAGTTAGGAAAGCCGAGATTCGACAGCTGACAAAAGCTAAAGCAAGCGATGGTGCTCTGAGATATTTCCCGAACATGAAATCCGAATCTCCCCTGATGACATCTTGGCTGAAGGAGGGAATATTTCCCTATGTGGAAAGCTTAACAAATGCACATCTAAAATTAACCCTTCTGAAGTTTAAATGCAGCAATAATCAGGTTTTAATTTCTCAAGCACAGGGCTCTTTATTGGACAAGAAGAAAATGTGTAAATGTGTTCTTACTTTGAAAGGCGTTTAATGCACGTCTTACTAGACTGCCCCTTTCTAAGACAGCAAAAAAGATTGCTGAAACCAATTTTACAAAAATAGGGGATTGAAGATAAGAGGCAGACAGCAAATTTACTATTGAACATGCAATTTTTTTAGACATATCCAGTGCTTTGGGGCGATTTTTACTGTCAGTGAATGATTTCTTAGCAAATGTTTGAGCATTTTATTGGTGTACAGATTGGATGCACAGTGGTGCTCTGAAAGAAAATCCACTTGTCCCTCTGGTGCCAATTAGTGGGGTGACAAATTATGGCAGTAATTTCATTACATAAAAGCTCGGATATTAGCCTCTCTGATTATGCCAGGGCTCATACTATAGTAGTGTTTGAATACTAGCAATTTCTTTCTTTTGCCACCATTTCAAAGATCATATACTGGGGCTTGACGAAGCAGTGAGCAATAGTTACAGGGATGGAATGACCTTTTGAATCTGGGTATACCTATCAACTTGCATGTTTTTGGGGTTTTCACCAGCTCTTATCTGGTCTTTTCCCATCCTGAGAAAAGTTGGAAATTTACTCCTGACATGAGCAGTAAAACTTCTTCCAGGGTTAGGAAAAAAGTGGATGGAAGAAAGTGAACTTGTAAGTATTCAACAGGTATTCGTTATGAGCAAATCTACGCATGCGTATTTGTTTGTGCTAAAATGCAGTTCGCACATTTTCTAGGAGTACAATGTCATGGCCTACTACTGTATATTCACAAAAGTCAAAGCTGCACTAATGCGAGGACATATACCATAGGTGCACTTTTGTGACTTTCTTTAAGAATTAGGCCCCTATTTAGCTCTGACGTTAACCAAGACCTTTTTCTTCTAACTTTCCATCAATCAATCAATCGCTCGATCTGTTGGCTTCAATGTGAGTGACAGAATTCTGCATTTTCACAAGGAGCATATCTGCACACAAAGTAGTGCCAGGGACTACTGACCAATGTGTGCTTTTGAGACCAAAAATATATTTTTCTTTTTGCCCTGTGTTTGTTATAATGGTGCAGGCTTGGCAGCTCCCACAACAATAAAGCTTAACAAAAAACATGTCAAAACAAGACACACATTGACAAAACCAAAAGGCTGACCACCAATGTCAGACATATTGGCTTTGTCAATGCTTATTCATTTTCATGTTGCCCTTAATCTTGTTAAAAATGACTACACAGATTTCCCATTATGAATATTTTAGCATGCATCAACACATTTTACTAAATGATGCTTCAAAGAAACGGTATCTAACATTTCACAGTAGTTTAGCAAAACATTTTTTCCTAGTTGCATTTTTTTGTGAACATTCTATTCTGAAAGCAAAGAATCAAACTTGCTTTCAAGGTTTTTCAAATAGTTAGATCTGAACAGAGAGCATTCTGGGATCATTATACTTAGCTTCATATTGTTAAACGTTTCTACATTTTATAATGGAACCACTCTCAGTACTGCAGTCCGAGCTTACAACATTTCCTTACAGCGCTCATCCTAATAATAAAAGCTTTGCATTAATGAACCATGAATACAAACTTGAATAGCATTATCATATGAGCACAAATATTCATTTAACTGTAGCCAATGTCCTTCCCTGACTCTATAATGTGATACTCTAAACTGGCAGCCAAAGGCTTTGTGCTGCAGGGGGTTGGGCCTACTTGTTCTAAGGACAAAATAAACATTAAGACTTGTTGTCCTTGACACCAAACAATATGTCATAGGTGTTGGGCTATCGGAATTCCACATACCGGGATGCAATTTTAAACTAACCTTTGTGGTTCTAGACATGGTTTCAGCTGGAACGGTTTTATATTTTTTAGGTAATAATTCATTTTATCCAAACGTTTTGTACTGTTTTAAAGTCTAATCTTTAAATAAACATATGTTTTGATTGACTGACTGTTGCAGTCATGTTCTGACCGGAACCAGAGCCACACCCTGTGCTCACCAAAGATGAAAAAAAGTAGAGCTCTGGATTTGTGTCTAAAGGTGTGGATAGAAAGAAACTGACGCCAGTGTGCGTGGGTGGCACTTAAATGTGGCTCTGTTTGTCATTCCCAGAGTGAAACAAAGTCTGTGTTGAGCCACAGGGCGCCAACTTGTAGCACTGAGGAGTACTGCATTAGAGTTGTTTTGGATACAGTCTTACACCTGGGGCATATTCTCAAGGTTGGGAATAAGAGGTTAGAAGTATCCTTCAGAATACTATAACGCACTACAGTAAAATACAAGGTTAAGGATGACTATTGTTTTTCTTAATGAAAGAGCGTCTTTGGAGTGCCATGGGATTGCCAGGGGCAGGCACAATCATGGTGAAATTTGATTCAGAAAGAGGTAATACAAGGGCTGCAAGCAAAACAAACTAGTCAACTAGTCTAATGAATTGGGGGGAGGCAGGATCGTGACATTCTCATGCAACAGTAAAATACTGCATTTACAACAAGATCTTCAGTCCATAAAAGAGCTCATTCATATGAACACTGCTTCCTCATTACGGCACCCAGCCAAGCTTTGCCTAATGTACAGTGACAAAATGTATGTGTTCATGCAACATAAAACAGCTGGAGATTTCCTAGAGGCTAAGTAGAAAACGCATTGAGATCTGGAATCTGTGAGAAGCAGTTATACGATTTATCCATTCCATTCTTATGTTGCCCAGAGTGATTTTCTGAGCCTTTGCTGGGGTAAATGAAATGGGGAAATACACCTCGATTTTGAAAGAAGTAGATTGTGTGGACATATCATTGTTTCTTCCTCCCCTTTTGCCTTTCTCAGCCCCTTGCCTCTCCCTTTTATTATTGAGCTGACATTGGATGATGACCATTTTTCACAATTCGAGTGCTAATGTTTTGTTCATTTCTGTGATTTGTTCATTTGTTTTGTTCAATAAATTAGATTTAAACTGTTGAGAGACAGATGCACTAGACAAAGTGTCCCCCACATGATATAATGCATATACTAGCAGGATATGAAACACACAAAATATGATGGGAGGAATGCTTGCAATTTGTCTAACCATTGACAATTGCTTGGGGTAGCATCCCAACCCATTGTCTTTTGCTCACCATGTCACTTCAGTTTGGATCCAGCCATTTGCAAACAGCCTTGACCCTGCTCCTCATGAAAACAGTCCACCAGAACTGCTAAGCCAGGCCTCACCAAAACACTAGCAACCTGAGACCAGTAGGATAACCACAGACGGAGTCCCACAGCTAGGAGTGAGATGCCACCAAAACACACAGCACAAATTGGGGAGCTAGTAAAACGTGTCTTTCTTTATTATCTATCAGATACTCGCAACTTGGAAGAAGCTTTACGGGCTACTTACCAACTTTTCCCATCACAGAAAGTTAAATAGCAATATAGATACATTTGGAACCAAAAAAACCTGCAGAACTCTCCCAACCCAAGTCATTAAAACACTAAAAGTTTATCTCTAGGACAACTTAATGTAAGTTCAGGTGTGGGAAATCCCAAATATGTTTTTCAAATAAAACTCTAAATTTACTATCTTTAAAGAAAATTTGTTAGACTGAAGATTTTCCCCAGTCATTAAGGACTTAGTTCCTCCAAATTATGAAATGTTAAGATAAGACCACAAGGAAAAATAGGATGAGGTTGTGTTTATTTTCTGAGAACGCCCTTGCTTTAGAGATTGGTGAGTGTTTTAAACTTCCAGTATTAATTCTCTCTTTGCAATTTTATTTGGGTTGTTAAATGTAGTAATTGGTTATTGTTTCAGTAGTTATTATTTTATTTGATGGACTACTAGTACAAGCCAGTTGAAACTATGAATTTGGGTTAATCGTATTCCATTGTGGATACTATCTTATGTGTACAAACAACAGGCACACTGCAAAATCAAATCCAAAAACTAGCAATGAAGGCAAACAAGATATGAGTTTTCAGCATGCCTTTCACATATTTGGGAAACATCTATCAGTTGAACCAACTGCATGACACCACCGGCACACAAATATGCATAAGGAATGGAAGAAACACACAGAGTACAGGGTGACGGACATAACACAATCAGTAAATGCAGCCATATCGCCCCTGCTACATAATGCCAGTATGCATTCACAAAATACACTGGTGACACAGCAGTTTTTTGTAATTAAAACATATTGGAATAACAAACATGAGATAATTCTCAGGGACATGGTGAAACCTCCGGAAATATAACTTGTAATAATGGAAGAGGGGAACACATGTCCACAATTCCCACAAGCACCTAAATATCTACTTTACATTCCAACATCTCCGGTAGAACATAAAGCGTAAATCAGTGGGTGTAACTGATATAGTCATGGATGTCCATACAGCATGGGGCTGGGGAGGGGGAGATAGAGATAGAGATAGAGATAGAGAAAATATACCCACAAAACAGCAGAGGTCCACAATGGTCACCTAAATGTTTCAGAAATAACAATCCACAACATCTTAATCTTGTTTTCATTATCTGCTTCAGCCATCTAACAGAGGCACAGCCCCAATTAAATGAAAAAATGCAGGGTCATAATTACAAAGAGAAGGTCCACGTCTCCCAAGGATACCACATAGGTTCTCCCAAGGATATCACATAGGTGCTTCCAAGTCTACTCTTACGAATACCTTTCGCAAATGTTACAAATCCCTCCGTCTAGTCCATGTCTTCCAGCTCAGGTTCGTTTGCCCCCTCTATAAGACTGCTCTTGTAGACTACATCCTTGACATCACTCTTACTATGACAACTGTAATTTTGAATTCTGATACTGAATAGGCAACAAAGTGGACAATGCCTTCTCGACATGGTCACAAAATGTACACACATTAAAGTATTAGACAGTAACAATAATGACAAACTGTCAATGTCTACAGTCGTGAACCCTGGGTATTAGTACAGAACAGAAAACAGCAGTACGAGTATGCAGGGCAGCAATCCTGCCCCTGTCTATACACCAGCAGCATTGTAATACCCCTGCAATGTATCCAACTGCTCCAGATTCTCATGCTTTTTTGGGGCAGGTTCTAGATCCGAACTTCCAGTGACATACAGTGATTAGTTCATGGCTCATGCCCAGCTCTTCAGATAGGCTGGGTCAGCATCTTGCTACTTCATCAATATGTCTTTTTTTGGCGATGATGAGGCCAATGTGCATGAAAGCTTGTGTATACTTTTGGGCATCTATGTCTTAAAGAATATTTAGCAATCCTATCTTCAGAGTAAGCTCAATTTACCAGCCCAGAACTGTTCCTAGTGTCTGTCCAACTCCTGCCCAGTAGAAGTGGTCTCCAACAGAGCCAGATTGTGTGTATGAGATACCCAGGACGGTTGTCGCACTGCACATATTTTGGGGAGTGACCCTGCTAAAAGTGCCAAAGTTTCTTCTGTGAAAGGTAGATTCTGTGCAAATAACTGAACTGGAATAAGTCTAATTCGACCTCCACTGCAAACAACTGGGTGACTGTGATATACATATTAACCTGTTTGTCCTTTTTTGTTATGGTCTCGAAACCTTGTCATCGCGAGCCATGTAGAATGTGTATTTACTGAAAGTGTTCCATGTTCTGCCTTTCTGATGCTGTTTGGAGGTTCACCGGTAAGTTGTGTCTTGCCGTCGGACAACAGAACAGCACGGAGGGTCGTTCATGGGCTTCTTGTATTTCTACTGGAATAAAGTGATATTTTCTTCACATCGATCCTACGCTTCCTCATTCATTGGATTTAAAGATCCGTACTTAACAGTGGCCATAAGAGCTTCATGCCATTCGTCATCTGTGAACTGTCCCAGATATACTTACCAAGCTGACGTGACAGCAGGAAAGGTGTCTGGTACATTGATCAGTAGAATTATAAAACTGAGATTTCTTGTGTCTCTCCCAATTCCCCCCATCAGCAATTTAGCCTCTAATTGACTGAACTCTTGGAATTCTGTCAGGCCACAGATACAGGTAAGTACTGCATGGTTCAATTGTCAATAGCACAAAGATTGATGCCAATCCAAGAAACGTGACAGAAAGGATGCTTTTCTTAAACGACATGCCTCAGAACAAGGTTTAAAGGCCTGTTAAGCAAGTTTGTGGAAGGATACAGAAAACACAGTTAGGCAACAGGAGGGATGAACTGAACATGGAGAGCCTAAAGCAAATAAAGCCGGCAAATGGAAAGCCACAAGGTTTGAGTTACAAACCACAAAGCCAATGGTAATCAACGAGTGGAATGCATTCCTAGGATAACTTTCTGACGTCCCCAATGTGTCTTTAACAAACCAGTCAGCTGCGCTGTCTGGTAGTCTGTTACCTAAAAAGGGACATGTCTTGCATTTAAGGGCCTTAAATAGTAACTGCTCTTCATGTAGACCATCTAACAGAAACAAACTGCTCCCTCTTCAAAATGACCCTAAAACCTCAGCTTACCCGCGACACTGTCATCCAACACTTTCAGTCAAGAATCATGATTCACGACTTTCCATATCAGTCCAAGTTAGTAGTGTGTAGCCATTTGCATGCTTGTTCTATTTTAGATTTGACAAAGTGTCTGCACTGCTTCTCTATTGAGTATTCTGTTTAAAGCTTTCCCATTTTTTTTTTTTTTTTGCAATAAAAGGTTTGAGCAATTAGCATGGTTTAGTTGCCATCACCTGGTACTATAGGGGAATCCTACAATCAGAGCTTATATTTCTAATTGATTTTTTTTTTTTAAATCTTTTTCCAAATTTGGTGCTCTTATGAACCATGCATTTTGCCTGCAGGAATTCCCTAATGGAAACTGTATTGTACGTCCTTAAATAAAAGTGATCATCTGCCAAGAAAACACCCACCAGCCACAAACCTAGTCACGCACTAAATGAAAAGTAGGATTATACCACATTCACAAAAGAATACACATTGTCTTAAAACAGGAGTAGACAAGGAGTGTTAAGTTCACTGCAGCACAACCAGACCTCGTGTCAGGACACACACACACACACACACACACACACACACACACACACACCCCCACCCCCAATTGCCACATGTCATACTACTACCACACGCCTCTCCAGCCAACCATACAGGTCCATCTATAATTGCTCCGGACAGTTAAGAGTGCCACAATGCCAGTTGTGAGCTACATAAATGCCAGATAACATAACACATATAGACGGCCACTCCCAGCTTACCTAAATGATATAACCTTTCAGCCTCCCTAAGAAGTACAAAGAAACAAGGAATCTCTTAAGAAATTGTGAAAAAAGCATGCCTTTCTATCTTGGTCACATGATTAGATAAGTATCTGGAGCAGCAGCAATGAAAAATCCTGACTTTGTGAAATAAAACACATAGTAGGAAAAACTGCGAGGCAGCCATGTTTCAAAAACTTACATGCAAACAGTGGAACAATGTCTATTCAAAGAGTCGCATGCTACCACTGGCAGCAAAAAAGAACTCTTGTGGGCAATGTATTAAGTTCGCATTCAATATAGTTTATTTGTTTCTTTATCAAGGGGAAATGGCAGCATACATGTCTAGCACTATTCGGCTTACAAGCAGGAAGAGTAAAAGGCTGATGTAAAATCTGATTAAAATGAAGTCTTGACGAATCCACCAGAGTTCAGGAATACATAAAATACATGAACACTGTATATAATCTGAAGTTTTGAATAATGCCATTTGACTTCTAACCCAGAGTGGAATTGCAACAGAATGAATGCCATATCCGCTTATATGCTTCCCGGCTGCCAGGGCCTTACTGTGCTCAGTTGGGGCAGAAGGCCAATGATTTCACAGCGATGCAAGCATGAGAAATATGGCAAAACCAGTGTGAAAGACTGACAGAGGCAGCTGTGAGTTCGGCATGGGTGTAGACTTACAATTAACTTTTTTACTAAAATGGTTAAACACACAGGTCAGTTAAATCACAAGAGTTAATATCATTCTATATAATTATTCTTCTATGTATGGAATTCCTCCTCAGTTGTTGTAAATTACTTGCTGTTAGAACACTGAAATGTTGAGAGCTCCATAGAAGACTTTGGAGTGGCTCTGAGGCAATTATAGCTGGTGTAGTAGGCCTTCTCTAAATCATTCCAATGTTTGTCATTTGTCATTTTTAGGTCTGGCATAAGACAGAGCATGTAATATCTATTCCGAGACATTTTGTTAGCTTACAGTGGGCTTAAAGCCAGCCTGTTGTTACCATTGGTTGGCCTCACTGTTACTCTCATTTTCTTGCTTCCTATTTGACGGCTTGTGTGGACCTTACTTCCCTGCTATGAGGCTGAAACTTCCCTGGAGCCCTGACTCCTTACTGTGTCATAACACTAACAATTTGTTTGGGTACTACTTTTTCCTTTATAGTTAAACCCTATGACAGCGTTTGTGTTTTCCAGCTGTCTCTCATGTGTGCTTCTCTGCCCCAATCTGTGTTGCTGTCTCATCGTGTGCTTCTGTGCTCCCAGACTCTGTGATCCTCTGTCTCGCCTTGTGCTTTGGTGCTTCCTACGCGCCCCCTCTGTTTCCATGCTGCTGTGTCTCACCATGTCCTTCTCTGCCCCCGTGTTGTTTCCACCTCTTGCGTTGTTTCCCCCGTCTCAGTCTTGCCGTGTGCCTCCGTGCTCCCACAGGCTCAGGGTTGCTTTGTCTGGAGGCGTGCTTCCCTGCCCCCACCTGTGTTGATTCTTCCTGCCCTGCTCACGTCCTCCCATTCTGCTTCGTGCCCTTCCTCAGCGTTTGTTTTGTTTTTAGTTCCTGATCCAACTCCGATTTATAACTAAAAGTAAAGATTGTAAAGATTCAACAGTGTTTTTATTGCCAATTTGGATATATCCATCTCTTTGCTATCCGAGACACTATCCTGATCTAATGACAATGAGCTGAGGCGATGGATAGAATATTGTTTTTTAACAGACACATGCAGGACCAGATATACTTTTGGCAGAGCCTACTTCTTTTACTCAGTACTAAATATCACTCGGTGAACATTAAACAACTTAGAGAGCAACATATGGAAACACTTAAATGCCTACACTCCAGGAGTATTTAGTAAGAACTCATCAGTAAGCCGATATGATGATTAAATTGCCGGCACAGCTGATTAAACAGCACTGATAACAAGCTGCAATCACCTCAATTAAAGATAAAGCTTGGAGATCTGTATAGATGCAACAGCCTTATTCCAATACTATAGCACTTTATACAAAGCCACAGATGATACACCCCAAATGCAAAAATAGAGAATCCTAGAGCAAACAATGCTTCCTAGATTGGCACCAGAACAATATGCAACAAATGAGACCCCTTCTCTGAACAAGAGATTAGGGGTGCGCTACACGATCTGGCCGACGGTAAAACACCAGGGTCAGAAGGCATCCCTACTGAACTTTATACCTTGTTATTTTTTCAGACGATCTCCATGTTAGCAACTGTGTATGCAATTGCATTTAAAAAGGGGAGCACCCCCCCCCCACTGATTCCTGAGGTCTCTATTATGTCTAACCATAAACCAAGGTGTGATCAGACAGGCATGTAGGTCTTTTTCAATATCAAATACAGATCACATAATTCTCAGTAAGATGCGGGAACAATAGACTGATCCCTGAAATGCTGAACTGAGCACATAGTGATGTATATGAGTTGAGTTTATCCCCAAGCAAAACACTTCTATGAACATTAGGAAACTACTAATGATTCTAGGAAAAGGTCCTTTCCATTTCTCCCAATCCATTTGTAGTACGCTTGAACCGAGAAAGCTTCCAATTCAGTGAATAGGATAAATATGCTGACAGTCTGGTATAGGTTTGGTATTAGTAATTATAGGAAGCAAAAATAGTTTGTGCTGTAGACTGGCCCAGAGTCAAAAGAGAGTGGTGTGTATCTCTCATTCTGAGAGTTGGCAGGAGCAAACGCCAAGGATGCCCCTTGTCACCTTTACTTTTCGTGATAACTATATAGCCCTTGGCTGTCCGAAGAGGAACATTCGGGGACAAACTGGGAATTCCACTGAATAACTTCACACATATGGTCTCCATATATGCAGATGATACTCTGATATATCTCAAAGATGTGACAGCTGACTTATCTGCTATAAAATACACATAAGATGGGCTCTGGCAAACATCCAGACTGAAAATCAATTTATCTAAGTTGCAATTTTCGACCGTCTATTGCTCTGGCTATCAGCCTCTGAAACCATGCAGAGTGAGTAGTCTGACATGTAGTCTCTAAATCTTCTGAAGACTGATTTCTCGTTATTCCTTTCATCAGATATGATATTTTCCTCTTTGTTGGGCAATATCCTCTCAGTCTAAGTTTAATTCCTCATAGTTGTTGAATACCTTATTAACGCCTAATTCTGGGGCTAAGCACCGCACCATAGGGGTCCAAACCTTGTGCACTACTGCTCCTTTGCTCGACAGTTTTCAGGGTCTGATACTTTCTACTCAATTCTTTCCCGTCATTTATCACAATTACCTTCTTTGACATAGTAAAAGACATATGTTTCACAATTTCATCACCCTGCATCCTATAGATTAGTCTAAGTGAGTCATGATCATGTTCACCCTCGGGTATAAATTCAAATGTTTTCAGGTCATGAAAAGCAGTCCTGAAAACAAACAAACACTGGCAAAGCCAAAAGACCTCACCTTTTTGACCTACTGGCTGTGCCAAATCTTTTTTTTTTGCCAATGCTTTGTGTGAGAAAATGGATTATTAGTTCGGGTGAATTCACCTCAAGTAATAATGTCACTATTCTTGTAAGGTCCAGTAAAGGTTTCGTTAATTTAAACCTGAGCACAACACCTGGTAACTACAGCACAGAGTAGACAGACTTAAACAGTTGAAAAGTCAAAATCACAACAAAATCACCAACTCCAATTTAAAAACTAGAGAATATTTTAATGAATAAATAGCTCTAAAATGATGAAAATCCAATAAGGGGAATCAAAGATATTGATTTTTGAAGCTTTAAATAAGAATAGCACTAAAAAGTGCAAAGAGCCAACCGCAGGCAACTGGTCGCACTAGACTAGGTAAAACTAAGTTTGAAAGCCGACCACAAAACGGGGAAAGGTCCGATACAAGCACGAGCATGGTCCTGGCCAACGAGTTCCCTTCAAACTCTGAAACGTTTATGGAAAAAAGTTGTTGTCGACAAGTTGTCAGAGAGGCAAGCTGCAGGATGTATCCGGAGAAGGGCTCCATGACAGCAGGTTTCTGAAGTATGGGGTCCAGAGGAAGTCATAACAATGGTAGGAAAGCTCAGAACGGGTGATGCCTGTTGCCAGGAAGGCCTCAACATTGACTGCTTGTTACTGGCCCCAGCAAAGCGTTCTGACTTAGAAATGTTCCTCCAGTGGGGCACACCAGGAAGTTGGGGCCAACCTGCGGGTACCCCAGTCTTCGACAGCTCTTTAGGTAGAAGTTGGCAAAAAACTTCCAAGTCCTAGGTTTTGCAGTTTGGACAGGAGGAGTATGCTCAGGTCAGGACTCTCTCCAACAGAAGCCACCAGCAAGGTGCAGAGCTAGTCTAGTTAAAACTGGTCAGCTGGGCTGCTTCAGGAACGGGGTCTTCCTGCAGGTTGTTTGTCCCTGTAGCTTACCAGGCCAGTCCACTTCTTTGCCCTAGGTACATGTGGGTGCAGATCCAGCCATTGGGGTTCTCCCCACAGGTCACAAGAGCAGATGCAGTCCTTCTGTCTTTCACAGGTCCTGCACTGTTCTGGAGAAGGTGCCAAGGGGTACCACATTTATGCCTGGGACTAGCTTGTTGTTGGGGGTGACTATTGGCACCTCACTAACCAAAAGGGACCCTACTATGTTTGCAGTAGTTCCTGTGTGATCTAATTGCAAATAATTCCAATTAGGCCACTCGCTGTCGAAAACCACGATAGCAGAACCTTTGATCCCTTGTGCGGAGCTCCTGTGCCCACCTTAGAGCTGCGGCCACGGAAATTAGCATCTCCTCCTTTGTGGTCACTTAAAACCGGTTCTGGGGCAGCTCTTCTTCCACTGGATTGTGCCAGGATGGTTAGTAAGACAAAGGGGAGGCAGGTCCAGCTGTACACTACACCTGCCAGTGATAGCGTAGGCATCCTCTGAGGATATTCAAGGGGCTGGGTACAGCCCCCAGGCCATCCTGTCTGGACAAGGCCTCAGTCTCAGTGCCAGGAGCCAATTCACACCTTATCAAACAGATATTCTGCTCCAGGTTTACAGCTGGAAGCTCAGTCAAATGAACTTCTAGTGGCGTTAGTCAGGTAGCAGGTAACTTTTTAAAAGTACTTTTTGTAAAATATTGGTTACAACCCCGACTTTACTAACGACTTGGATTTGAAATAAATATTTTAAAAAGTCCAAAAATAAACCTTTTATCTGGTTTTTACAAGGAGATAACTTTACTAACAAAAGCATCTCAATAGATCAGCTACAGTGCTATTAGCTTTTAGGGCATTGTCACTTTAAGGACAGGTATAACACTAAACTTTCACATGCCCTTCTTTTAAGTATCACTTACCATGTTTTATGGGCATTTAAGGACTATTTAGGGTGATTTGTTAATATTAAACCGGTGGCTTTAGGCCTGTCAAAAGGGGTTATTTTGACAGGTCGAATTTTCAGTTTAAACCTGCACAGCCAGGTTACTGGTGGGATGCTTGTAGTCATGGTTTGCATTGCTACTTTAATGGTGGCACAAAATGTGCTGCAGTCAACTAGTGACATTTAACTTACAGAACCTGGGTACATTTTGTACCATAAACTAGAGATTTACAAGAAAGTTAAATTTGTTACTTAGGTGTATACCAATATGACATGCTTTAGGAGTCATAACACTAACACTGGGCACTGAACAACAGTGTCCCAGTGTACAGAGTCCAAAAAGCAGCAAACAAATATAGGAGAAAAAAAAAGTGGAGGTGACCAATTAACAAGGGGCATTTCCCTACACTGTGCAACCTCGTAAAAATTAAAAATACTGAGGCTGTTCAGAAGCAGTAAAAAGAAAAGCTGAAAAATGTGCAGTGACGTAGCCACATCACTCTACAAGTGCACAAAGGCATAATGATGTTTGGCACGTTCAATACATCTCAGGACAAAACACACATTTAGTCTTCACACCCTTTGACACGTACTACTTTTCTGAATGAGTCCTGCTATCCTGTAGAAAAACACCACTGTACCACTACTCCAAAAATTAGCAATGGACCATTAGAGACCAGTTATAGTCCTATCACCAACAGCCATAAAATGATGCAGCCATTTAGATTACAACTTTATGTGATGCATTGAACTTGAACACAGGAGTCGATCATTCCATCTCAATCAACTAATAAGGGTAGATGAACATAGCTCAATGATCTGGTCAGTGGAGCAATTGGGTGTGTTGGGGCTCAGGAGCAGGTCTCTAAGACAAAGAGTAACATTTTAGTAATCTTCGGTACCTAGAAGTAGTGATAATGGTAACACACATGAGGAAGGTGGAATTCAAAAAATAATTCCATAAGTACTCCAGGGAAACTGTAACTGTCACAGTTTACCAGAAGTAGTTTTGGAATTCTTCTATGAATTCGCCAGCAGTCCGAAATGTGTAACAACTGTAGGGGGAAATCTGCAGAGGACTGAATTGGGATGTTAAATGAGATGGCCATTTTTATATACTGTCTAAAGAATGTTTTCCAAAATGAGCAGTACCATGCAGCTATTCTAATTCGTTGTATCTTTAACTGAACTTGCATTATTGATTCATGAACTCGAGTCTCACATGTGTTACGATGAAGAATATCAGACTGAGTTCCACTCTTTGATGACTGAACTCTAACTAACAATGGCTGAAGTGGTTCTCCTAGTCGGCCAACACCCGCGTCAAACACAGAGGCATAATTTACAAAGCCATCACAACCAGGAATCCTGCTTATCTTGCAGATAAGCTCACCACTTCTGGTGGTTCTGGCCACCCACTGCCGCAACATCACAGACTGCAGACTAAGAAGTGCAAAAAAGAAACAAGACAACATACCTTTTCCACCTATGCATTCAGGGTCTGGAACAACATCCCAGTAGCCATCAGGACTGCACTAATGCTCTCCAATTTAGAAAAGAGTGGAAAACTCACTTCTTTATATAAGACCACAACACAATGCAGCTTCAGATCCTATTACTTGTTTACTTTATGCTTGTCTTTCACCATGTACAGCGCTTTGCTGCCTTTTGGTTAGTTTCACATATAGAAATACCATGAACATAGATACACACATATAGATCATATGTTATTTACCACGAGACACTGTGATGCCAATTTGCAGGGGTCCCTGGTCTTTTTGTGACTCTTGTGCAAAAAGAGAAATGTGTAAATGCTGGGCGGTAGATATTTTGTGGATCCTTGCAGAAATGTGAGGCACATGTGTGATTTCAGCCAAAGGTTGATATTGTCTGAGAATTATGTGTGAGAAACTGTAATGGGATCTACGCAAGCCACACCACTACGGAACTGCCTGGGCCTCCAGGACTTAGAAATGCCCAGTGATGGATTTGCAGTCTGACCAGAAGACAAGATCCAATATGTTTGAGAGTCTAACATTATAAAACAAAAGAAGATACTTGGTCTATCATTAAATAATACTGACCCACATCAGATGTAGATAAGAATAATAGATCGAAACCTTTGAAAAACTGAAGAATAAATCAGGAAGGATTAGTGGTATCATGTTCTAGCTCTGAAGAAGTGGTTCACAACTGTGAAACACATATGCTGGCTGTAGTGAACTTTTTAACAATGTTTTCTTACTGCTGATCATACTCTCAAGACCAGCATCTAGGATATTAAAAAACGTGATATTGATGCTTTTAGGAATGACGCATAAGTATTGTTATAACATGAAAACTAACCAAACGAGAATAAAACTATATATAGTTTTCTAAAAAATATCTAGAATTATGGTGATTGTGACTTGAATATCTCTTTGAAAATGTATAACCATAGAGGATGTTGCTCCCTAGGATTCTACATGTGTTTTGAAAATATTAATAGTGTTGCTGACTAACTGGGTGGTAGCAAGTGCAGGGTCCTTATCACATAACCTGGGGAGAATGATTTCCTAAAGGTAAATACTAAAAATGGGACAGGCAGACATGACATGGACACTAAAATGGTGAGATACTGACATGATCAATGGGAGAGGAAGAAACTAAAGCAATTACAAGGGTGGTAAATACTGTCATGCACAATGGAACTAAAACACAAGACCAGTCGATCACAACCACAAGTACTGGTTGATGGGCGCAAGGTACAACATTCCTACCGAGTCCATGACAAGAAAACTCATATCAAGCAGTTTGCACCGCAAGGAAAAAGACACTGACTTGTCATAATTCTAGACAAGACACTAAATTAGACACACACAAATTTGTGTGGTGGAAAGTCTCAAAATGCAACATCATCATTCAATGAAGCCCCTGTTAAAGCCACCATCAGCAAACAGCAATCTACATACCAATGATACCTACCAGACTTAAATGTGAAGGAGATCACAAGTCCTGATTTCTATGATGTTGGCATCACTTTTAAAACTAAAGTGGCAGACAACACTCTTGATATTGAGAAGACAAGACACTGATGCATGGAGAACCTGAAACACAAGACGCACTAATCAAACTACCAATGTTTGTTGGACAGTTGCAAGGCATGTCCCTCTCTCTCTCTCATAGAGACCACCACAGGAAATCTCCCATCTCAAAAGATAAGAATCTCAATATTAACCACAGGAAGACCCACCCGCACAAAGTAACTGAACAGTAAGACTCACTGATCAATCACAGGCTACTTAGTAAACAGAAAAATTCTAGAATGATGATCAAGCTTGCTATAGTTAATGAATGGTTGCCAGATGCCGCTCCTTGTACAATCCTTTGGGGTCTCCAACCGGGTGATATCTCACAACGTGCAGACTGTATAGTAAGATGCCCAACAGTGGTAAGAGGCCAAAGATTAGGAGAAGGGTGCTCAAAACAAAACCAACTAAACATAACTATTAACTGCAGTGAATTTCAGGTCCTGCAGGCCGTACTTCCTTGATGTTCCTTCCCACACTTGGCTCAGATGTTGTTAAATCTTCCACATTCTTGATCACTGATAAGGTGAAATGTATAGAGTGAAGTTCCCTCACCACAGAGGTCAGACTACAGCGATAAGGTGGGAGATTTATGGAGCTAGAAAGAGGAAGGACTTCCCCCCCGGCAAACTCAACCCGCCACCTGTCCGCTAGTGCCGCAAGGACAGCGCCGGCCCTATTCCAAGTTCACCACAGGGCCGTCAGGCTGAAACAGTGTTTCCACCTGCCGGCCCTGCAGCGTAGAGGGCCTTAACATGGACGTTGGCTTGGAATCTAACCAGTGTCAAAGTGGCGGTGCAGCAGCACCCGTCGAGCATTTCACTGCCTGTAATTCGGGTAATGAAATGTGCATGAGGGCCCCTGCACTGCTGCTAAGTGCATGGGCAGTGGAGGGGCCCCCAGGCACCCCCATTTCACCAGCTTTTCCACGGCGGTGTAAACCACCATGGAAAGGCTGGTGGATGGGGACTTGAAATCCAGAGGGCAGTGCTGCTCCGGCGGATTACAACCGCCATGACCGCCAGACTGCAGGCTGACTGCAGCCTGGCAGTGTCGGCGGTTGGACCACGGGGGCTCAGTCGCGGTCGGAATGGGGCGGATCGGACCGCCACTACCACGGAGGTCAGTCTGCCACCCAGAGTCTGGCGGTCTCAAGGCAGCCAGACTCAGAATGACCACCTCAGTCTTTTATTTGACAACATGTATTTAGACAGTACTAATTGCCACTGTGGAGAGCAGGTTACATTAAAGATAAAATAAAGGTCCTTCCAAAATAAAGGTCCTTCAAGCACACTGGCCAGTCCAGAATCATTTCATTGGCATGAAAAGACATGACTGGGAAAGTCTTGTGAACATATGCTGCATTCTACCGCCTGCTGAATCAGAGAGCGTTAACTGGGATCCCTCCAGGCCAAACAACATCTCCCACAGTACAGCTATCTTTACATTAAATTTCACAAGTTCTTAAAAGCCAGTTTAAAAACTACAGTCAGTTCTACTCTACAAAAAAATGCCTTCAACTACTGACCCTCATAGGTGGTAATATATTTTATGGACTAAACATTTTACCACAAACGTTTATTGCCAGTGTTCTAATGCTGCAGTAATAAAAGGAAAGGTCTTGCCTTTTCTTTTATTATTTTTAATGACTCTTAAAAGGTCTATTACATTTTCTTTTCAAGAGATGAAAAGTGGTTACAAAATCAGGTCTGGATCTTTAAATTTAAAAAAAAGTCTAATGAGCTCATATTTCTGCCTCCCAGTCACCTGGCTGCATGAGTGATCACATTCTATCTGATTCCCTCTCTCCCTGCTTCCCCACTTTACTTAACTGTGCATCCTTGATATAATGTTCAACACATCACTCTTGGAGGGCCCATGCGCTTATTAACTTTCCAGAAAACATTCATTCTTACAATCATACTTTAATATTTGTCCTATTTTTGGTCCCCAAGCCTATTGCCCCCATCCTTCCGTGCCCATATATAATCCATTCTATTTGACTTACCTTCAAACTCCTCTTCTCAATTAACAACTTTCTTATTCTAATATCTCTACATTTGCTTACCTTACCTCTCAGTCTTTAATTTCAATACTGTTTCAGTTGTATTATCTATTATATATAGTTAGCAATTTTAGAGTACAAAAATATAACTTAATTTTACAGAACACCTAACTAAAAGCCTATTTATATTTTCCATCAAACTTCTAATACAATGCCTAAAATAAAATGCATTTGCAAATAGATTACCTGATGTATCACAAAATAAAGGTTTAATAATATCATAATAAGGACTTGTTGAGTACAACTCACTTTCAGATTTCTTCTGCAAATGTCTGGCTATACCAGACGAAATGGGATGATGTTCCTGATGCATCATTTACACAAACCGTGAACAATTATTATACAAACCTGGTCAGTAATGGAGCAGGGAGCAAAATACATTTTCCTAACCTCAATGCTAGATACATCATTAAGCTAACTGAACTCCTTCCTTTAACTGTACTCTGAAATATTAACTTATGGAATGTAGTTCAACCAAATGCTTCTTAATTATGTTTTAGTATAATCCCCAAGATATGTTATTTCTTAAACAATAAATGGGAACTATCAAAAATGAACAAATCCTCAACAATATTGAACTTGTAAGAAGGTTAACGACCAGTGTTTCTCCTGTATTTGTACAGTGCCATTGCCCTTACCCAGTTTCTCTTCTACATAAGTTCAACTGCAAGAGAATCCTTGGCTTCTTATGTAGAGATCTTCCGAACAATGAAAGCCTTTTGTTGCATAAAAGGACAGAGCTAACAAATCAAGCTCTCTGTTAATTCTCTTCACTAGTACTGCCACAGGCAGTGACAGAACACAAAGCCACATTTTCCCTTGCGAGGTTTCATTAATCAGGCTATGTTCCCCACCCAATAGTTTCTCCCCAAGCATAACATGAGGGAGCACCTTAGCTACAGGAGCTAACCAAATCCTTTGAATCAGACAGCAGCCTACTACAACATTGCTCCTTTCCTACCCACAATAAGGAGTATACACTGGACCCGACGGTCATTAAAACAAAATTACAGATACACCTCCCTAATCCTCTCGAAGTAGAATTATGAGACCACTTCCTGATTCATTCAAAATCCTAACCTTAACGCACTCGCTAAAGAGAAGAACACAGAAATATCTAGAGCAGGAGTTCTTATCTTAATCTTTTGACTTCTGTGGACTGCCACCGACTCATAACTGGAATCCAGGGACCCCCTCTGAGTCATTACTGGAAGCCGGGGACCCCGGTCTAAGTATTTTCGATTACTGAACCACAAAATAATACACAAAAAATACAGAAACAAGTGTTCAAACAAATACACAAATGAAGATATATTTAATTTAATTAACAAATAAATATATAAAAATAAAATCAACATTTTAATTTTAAAGGGAAGTTTGGAGCGTTTCAAAATTCAGTTGAGGCCACTTAGTGCCCATACTAAAGTCTGTCTGATGCACTTGCACTGCTTCCATGAATTAATCTGAGGATACTAATTTAGTTTTTAGCCTCTTATTTCAAATTCTTTCACATTTACAGAACATTTTTTAAAATTCAGTTTTCCATATTGCTTCTTTATTTATACACACTTTATTAATCTGTTACGAATATTTTATTTTCCAAGAAGCCGTGGACCCCCTGGGTAGGCTTCACAGACCCCAACGACTGACCTAGAGAACTCAAAAACTTTGACTGCTGCTTTTTACTCCCCAAGCTTGTGGTGCTCCAGCCATATAGTACTACCAGCTTTGAGGAATGAGCACAGACACATGAAGCACAAAATGAGGAGGGTTGACTATAGTCCGAAACAGTCTGACATCTTTGACGGAAGGGAACAATACTTAAAGAGTACAGCTGCACATAACTTTCAAGGTGCTGTAATGTGAGAGTACAAAAATAAATGCAGCCAGTGATTTTGCACCATTGGAGGAACAATTTAAGCCAATTCTGCCACCACTCCTCTTCAGCGGCCTCTAGTTTCCTACAACAGCAGCCTTTACGACTTTAGTACCCTTGGGAGAAATAAGGGCAAAATAACCCACATACGGCACATCTTAACCGGTTCGTCCAAGGCTACAGTTCCCCTGTGCCTTGGACGAGGTCACCTCGTCCAAGGCACAGGGGAACTTGGGGGAGCGCTAGCGCGCCCCCCCGTGCACCCCCCTTCCTCCCAAGGCGGGGATGGAAAGGGAAGACCTTCCCCTTCAACCCCCGATCCCCCCCCCCACCCTCCCTGTGACGTCAGCGCGCGAGCGCGCGCCGTTTTGTCACAGGGGCCTCCCCCATCGCGCTGGATTTTGTTTTAGAGATGGGGAGCGACCCATCAGGCAAGGGTCGCTCCCCTGGGGGGCAAATTGTATTTAGACCATTTCTGCCCCCCTTGGGGGCAGATTGGTCGATTTTAAGTCAATCTGCCCCCAAGGGAGCAGAAACCACTAGGCACCAGGGATTTGTTTTTTGGCGCCAATGTCACGCAGGGGGAGCGACCCCGTAGGCAAGGGTCGCTCCCAGGCAGGGGGGTTTGGTGGGGTGTGGGGGGTCAAATTTATTTTAGGGCATTTCTGCCTCCCCCCCCCTGGGGCCGGCTGAGCTAGAGGCCAAACTCCACGGGTAGGCACTTTGCAAAAAACACCTCTGTTTTCTGTGAAAAAATATGTTGTGTCCACGTTGCGCTTTGGGGCTTTTCCTGTCACGGGCGCTAGGCCTACCCACACAAGTGAGGTATCATTTTTATCGGGAGACTTGGGGGAACGCTGGGTGGAAGGAAATTTGTGGCTCCTCTCAGATTCCAGAACTTTCTGCCACAGAAATGTGAGGAACATGTGTTTTTTTAGCCAAATTTTGAGGTTTGCAAAGGATTCTGGGTAACAGAACCTGGTCCGAGCCCCACAAGTCACCACATCTTGGATTCCCCTAGGTCTCTAGTTTTCAGAAATGCACAGGTTTGGTAGGTTTCCCTAGGTGCCGGCTGAGCTAGAGGCCAAAATCTACAGGTAGGCACTTTGCAAAAAACACCTCTGTTTTCTTTCAAAAACATGGATGTGTCCACGTTACGCTTTGGGGCGTTTCCTGTCGCGGGCGCTAGGCCTACCCTACAAGTGAGGTATCATTTTTATCGGGAGACTTGGGGGAACATAGATTAGCAAAACAAGTGTTATTGCCCCTTGTCTTTCTCTACATTTTTTCCTTCCAAATATAGGAGAGTGTGTAAAAAAGACATCTATTTGAGAAATGCCCTGTAATTCACATGCTAGTATGGTCACCCCGGAATTCAGAGATGTGCAAATAACCACTGCTCCTCAACACCTTATCTTGTGCCCTTTTTGGAAAAACAAAGGTTTTCTTGATAGCTATTTTTTACTCTTTATATTTCAGCAAATGAATTGCTGTATACCCGGTATAGAATGAAAACACACTGCAGGGTGCAGCTCATTTATTGGCTCTGGGTTCCTCGGGTTCTTGATGAACCTACAAGACCTATATATCCCCGCAACCAGAGGAGTCCAGCAGACGTAACGGTATATTGCTTTCGATAATCTGACATTGCAGGGAAAAGTTACAGAGTAAAACGTAGAGAAAAATTGATGTTTTTTTCACCTCAATTTCAATATTTTTCTTTTTCAGTTGTTGTTTTCTGTAGGAAACCCTTGTAGGATCTACACAAATGACCCCTTGCTGAGTTCAGAATTTTGTCTACTTTTCAGAAATGTTTAGGTTTCTGGGATCCAGCATTGGTTTCATGCCCATTTCTGTCACTGACTGTAAGGAGGCTGAAAGCACACAAAATTGCAAAAATGGGGTATGTCCCAGTAAAATGCCAAAATTGTGTTGAAAAATTGGGTTTTCTGATTCAAGTCTGCCTGTTCCTGAAAGCTGGGAAGCTGCTGAGTTTAGCACTGCAAACCCTTTGTTGGTGCCATTTTCAGGGCAAAAACCACAAGCCTTCTTCTGCAGCCACTTTTTCCAATTGTTTTGAAAAAAACGAAATTTTCACTGTATTTTGACTAATTTCTTGGCCTCCTTCAGGGGAACCCACAACGTCTGGGTACCTCTAGAATCCCTAGGATGTTGGAAAAAAAGGACGCAAATTTGGCTTGGTTAGCTTATGTGGACAAAAAGTTATGAGGGCCTAAGCGCGAACTGCCCCAAATAGGCAAAAAAAGGCCTGGTTACAGGAGGGGGAAAAGGCCTGGCAGCGAAGGGGTTAATGACTATTGCTTCATATTTTTCAGACTCTAAAAAAATATTTTAAATTGAAAGTTATGTTTTGGAGTGAAAAGCAGCCTAAAAAGGAGTGGCAGCCAGGAGCATGGAATGTGAATTCTCGGCCATGGAAATTGGTTGACTCAGCAATGATGAGCAGCAGCGTGAAAAGTACTGTGATACAGCTGAGGGAGACTTTAGTATTGAATAGTCACATTTCACAGGCAAAACAAGCTTACTTTCCATTCTCCCAAATACCCACTGGTAATGGTGTTTGTACTACGTTTCCCACATAAACGATCATTGGTCTGAGTTACATGCCTGTGTCAAAGGGATGTCACGTCAACGCCTATTTTACTTTTCATGGTAGCCAAAGAAAATGCAAACAACACAAAACACATTTAAACCACGATTAATCACTTTAAACCGGCTGGCAAGATGCAGCGTGTGCCGCACAAAATACCCCTTCATGTTAATTAAACTAATAAAAAGCACAGAACCATTATCCGCATAGACGTTTAGCATTATCCGAGTGTTAACCCCGTCAAGACATTATGCAAGTATGTAGTAGGGCTTGCTCTCTTGCAACAGCTTAACAAGCCCCTGACGTGAACTGTGCTCTTACAGAGCTATTTCAAAATGGCAGCAAGCGTTTTGCCCCTGAGGCAGACTAAATGACAAATTATTAATATTAAAATAGATCTATAGCTCACAGCTGTGAAATTACCAGGCAATTATATCTTGAATCCTTTAATTAACAGGGCTTGTACAATGTCAACATGTGCATTTATTTTATCAGATTAACAGAAACCCCCTACAGTTTCAACCTTCGCTTCTGGGAATATCTCATCTAAGCGGTCTGATATTATTCCGCCTTTCACGCATCAAAGGAAGGAAAGGCCATCAGAGGAAGGTGCAAAAAAATGAAAAATCTTGAGGGTGTTTACCATGGTGGAATAACACTGTGAATGTTGCTGCATTAAAATAATTTACTAAACTAACCGATACTAAGAAAAACATAACAGCATTTCTAGGATACGAGATCAGGATAGTCTCAATATGCACACTCCCAGATATAGGTACGTGTAAAAAAAATTCAAATTTAAAATAAGCATGCTCTTTGTGAGTATGTAAGGTGACATGGAAACACCAAAATATATGGGAATAAAAAAGAAATAAGAAATTCTGTGGCCAAGAGTCCATGGAGTAGGAAACGCACCACCAAAGCTCACGTTGGGGAACCCACATCCAGTAACATCGTAACAAAACGGGTGGCCTGAAGGGCCAGCTGAGGACAGATCTAAGCCCCGCTACTCATCCCATACTGAGTGTCGAGCTGGAGGAGACTGTCTACACCCAGCTAGAGCACTCCACGACCAATCGTGCGCGTAGCCCTCCAAATGGCAGATGAGGGCCGCACTTGACTGCAGAGTGAAGGGTGGACGCGAGCCTGCTGTGAATGACGGACAGGGTGCCTGGAAGCCATATAACACAGGCACGATCCCTGAGAGACTGAAGCGACAGTCTGAGAAATCCTGATTTGGCAGACGGCTGCCTGACAACTCGGGGTGCCGCAGCAACCTGGCACTTGGGCCCTCTGCACAGACCAACCTGCCCTACCTGGCGAAGGATTAGAGCGGCATATTGGAGCAGCCACTGGACCTCAGAAGGGAGGTTAGTGAGACTGCCGATTAGGCCCAGGCTGCCGCCTCCTCAACAGACGGGTCCGCTGCGACGAAAACAACCCCAAAGGGGGCATGCCTCGATTGGCTCCTTTCCATACCAGAGTCGTGGGGGTGCGCAGGGACTGGATCAAGCCATTGAAAAAGAGGCTAGTGACATTGTTAGTGAGGCCCAAACCACACCCTTCCCAACCCAACTGTCAAGCCAATAGGCCTGCCTTTATGGCCAAATGGAGCTCTGCACTTCACTGTAAATAGATTTGCTGGATACAGCTACTCCCACAGAAATGCTCTGCCACTTAGCCTTCCTACTGACCTTGGTACTGTGGGGCCCACCACATCGATTTAAGGACCGGCTGAGATCTGTAAACTGAGCTTAGCTATAGCCCAGGGTTTCATCGCCCTGTTGGGTGTCCTATGTCGACCCAGCACACACGCCCTACCGGCCCCAACTTTGAAGCTGGAAACGAGTGCCAGGATATGTTCCATTGGAGGATACTTTGAACTTCTGAGGACATTGTGTCTGCTGCAAAAGAAATATTCCACAACACTGGGGGCTCCCTCACCTGGGCTCTGGGCGGCAGACCCTTGGGGCCGGCGTACATTACCTCGTCCTTTAACAGATGGGCATACCGCTAGAACTGTGCTACAGAAATCCAACCATACGGAAAGTATCTCGAAACAAGGACCCAGACACGAGGAGCATGTTGGTGGGAGATTTTAATGAACATACACAAGAGGAGAGTGCTCCGACCCCACAGTCAGGTCAGTCAGGAGGCCCCACTCTCCAAGACATTTTGCAGGTCATAACCACCTCCAGAGAGGTTCTGGAGGCAAAGATAGACACCTCTGTGGCAGAAATGGAGGATCATGAAGGATGACCACTGCCATCTGGCAGAGGGAGTCATGACAGTGGAACGGTGTTAGAAATGGGGTCTTTGGTTGGCAGTCAGAATACCCCTGTCCAAGCAAGGAACCTCACTCTAGTCAGGGTAAGTCACACACAATCCAAATGATCCTGTGCTCACCCTCTGGTAGCTTGGCACTGAGCAGCCAGGCTTAACTTAGAAGGCAATGTGTAAAGTATTTGTGCAATAAATCATGCAGTAACATAGTACAGCACCACAAAAATACACCACACAGTGTTTAGAAAAATATATAATATTTATCTGGTTAAATGCAGGTCAAAACGATCAAGATTCAATAAGTACACATTGAAATATCACTTAGAAAATGATATAAAGAGTTTTTTAGTTCTTAAAAAGCAACAAATGTCTCTTGCAAGCACAAAGTACCTGGTCTGCATTCAAATTCTCCACAAAGGACTACAGAGGAGTAGATGCTTGAAAAACGGGGAAAGGTGTGGGTTGATTTTTCCGGCACACACAAACGATGCATCGTTGAGTTTTCATTCAGGGTAGGCTTTGCGTTGATTTCAGGCGCGAAGACTGGGATCCTCTTCGGGTTGCGGCGTTTCTGGATGCCCCGGGGACGATGCGTTGAAATCCTGGGTGTGCAGGACGAAGACACAGGAGATGTGTCCATCTGGTGGGCGATAAGTGGAAATTTCGGCTGCACGGCTGGCGCTTGTGTCGATTCAGGAAGTCAGGCTGCGTCGTTCTGGCTCGGCTTTGTGTTGATTCTGTGGGCCGTGCTTTGAAGTTCCGTCGCAACGCTGGCGCTGTGTCAATCTCCACTTTGGGGAGCCGGGCTGCATCATTCTTGTTCGGCGTGCAGTGATTTTCTCTCCGCGATGCAGGCTGTGCGTCGAATTTTCAACGCACAAGGAGTTCTTTTACAGGATGAAGTCCTGTGGGTCCTGAGACTTCAAGGAACAGGAGTCAAACTGTATCCAAGCCCTTGGAGAGCACTTCTCATCTGAGCCAAAGGGCAGTAAGGCAGCAGGGCAGCAGTCCTTTGCAGAAAAGCAGTCAGGTTAGTCCTTTGGGCAGCCAGGCAGTTCCTCTTGGCAGGTTGCAGGTTCTGGTTCAGGGATTCTTCTCCAGAGGTGTCTTGTCCAGAAGTGTCTGAGTTGGTAGGGTCAGAATCCTTGTTTAAATACCCAAATGTGCCTTTGAAGTGGGGGAGACTTCAAAGAGTGGCCTAGAAGTGCACTAGGTCCCCTTTCGGTTCCATCCTGTCAGCCAGGGTCCCAGTAGGGGGTTTGGCAGTCCATTGTGTGAGGGCAGGCCACTGTCCTTTCAAATGTAAGTGTCAGGCCCTGCATCCTCCTAGCCCAGGAAGGCCCATTCAGTGTGCAGATGTGTGCATGTGTGACTGAGCATTCTGTGTTTGGGGTTGTCGGAGTGAAATGCACAAGGGAGCAGTCAAGTAACCTAGTCAGACGTGGATTGTAAGGCACAGAAGGATTTAAGTACTGAGAAATGCTCACTTTCTAAAAGTGGCACTTCTAAAATAGTAACTTTGGTTCCACCAGTCAGCAGGATTTTGTATTACCATTCTGAACATACTAAATATGACTTTGCTACTCCTTTCAGATCAGAATCTACCACTTAAACAGTATATGAGGGTAGCCCTAATGTTGGCCTATGAAAGAGCAGACCTCACAGCAGTGTAAAAACAAATTTAGGAGTTTTACACTGTTGTGTAGCCATTTTAGTTATAGCTCCATGCTCGTTATTTTAGCACATTAGGCCTGCCGATGTGCTCTTTAACCTAGATATATCTTATTCAGCTTATTATTTTAGCAATAGCCACATTTGCGGTCTTGTTTTATTTCTCTCTATCTAGCTATTCTTTGCTTAGGCTAGCACTGTGTTCATAAACAACCACTCTGTGCTTCTCTCAAGGCTACAGTAAGATAGGTTGCCGGTGAACGTGGTAAACGTTTTATCTCTGGTATTCAAAGAAACACACACATCCTTACATAGGGACATTTTCTCAGAACATCAGTTGCTTTATTATAAAAACACTTCCTTGTCCCATACACGTTAGAGGGAGATTCCAGCCAGAGGACCACGACAGTATGCTGATTGCAGAATTCTTCGCTACAGCTGCTTATGCAGACTTCAGGCCTTTGCTCAGGTATGGGGGATGATGTCTTCCCAGGGCAACCTGAAGGGCAGAACTAGAGCTTAACATGCTGTGCTCTGATATAGCCTAGGTAGAAATTATTCTAATCAGAAACTGGACTGTGGCTTCCGCACAGATAACAGAAGAGACAGATCACAACGTAGAGCTACCCAGCAACAGTAGGGTGGTCCCATCCAAGGAGGAAGTCCAACAAGAACAGCAAAGAGCATTAGTGATCGTAGCCAGGCTGAGCAACAGCCGAGCGAGCAAGATACGCTTGAAGAGAGATTCTTCTGCCCAAGAGTCGGACTCCGATTTCAGATCCAGTTCCTCTGTAGCCTCCGATACAGAACTGCTCCAAGTGACACCTGGAACTGCAGGCGAAATCATTTGAACTCAATACAATACAGGGCGAGTTTAGCTCATTATCTGGGGTATTAGAAATGTGGGGGTCTGGGAGGATCATGGCGAGGATGCAATAACATTCAATGCCTAGAGCTCTTTCTCTTTACGCCCTAAAAAGGTGAGGAGACCCGGCGGGATGCCCTGGACTGCCATGCCTCTGCTGTTTATATTTTGGGTGGGTTTTCCGGCGAGGGTTTGCGGCTTGTCTGCAGTTTGGATGGGAGGTTGTTGCCTACTTGTCCTGGGGAATGGGAATTAAGTTGACTGTTGTTTGTTAGTTGAGGGGAAGTATTTAAGTTACGTCTTATGTGGGATTTTTACTCTTTCCCATACTGGATAGGAGCAGATATGATTGGGGTTGAACCCCAGTGGTGGTTGATGTTGAATGTCTGTAAGTCAACGTGATGGTAGCCCCCATGACTTAATGAATTCTCTCCTGGAGTATTAGGGGGGTGCACACAGTGACCAAAAGTACAAGATGTTTTCACACCTTAACAGATGGGGGGTTCAAATAAAACTTCTACAGGAACTACAACTGACGGCTAAGAAAGGGGTGGTACTTCAAAGGAGATGGAGGGGACAAGACAACTACAATACCTACTCAGTTTATGCAAGGGGTACATTGACATAGATACGGGCAGGGGTTCCCTTTCAACATATAAGGGATCTCATTGACCCAGCGGGTAGATCTGTAGTAGTAACAGCCGACCATGTGGGGCGTGATATAGCACTTATCAATATATATGCCCTGGACGTAGACCACAGAACATTCTGTGCAGATTTGAGGTCCTTGGCACCCTACCTGGTGCACTCGGTTATTATGGGTCTGACTACAACTGTGTGGCAGATCCAGTACTAGACCACTCTGTAAGGAAATGCCTCCTTGTCATGGTTACCCCCTGACTTTTTGCCTTTGCTGATGCTAAGTTTTGATTTGAAAGTGTGCTGAGGCCTGCTAACCAGGCCCCAGCACCAGTGTTCTTTCCCTAACCTGTACTTTTGTTTCCACAATTGGCACACCCTGGCATCCAGGTAAGTCCCTTGTAACTGGTACCCCTGGTACCAAGGGCCCTTATGCCAGGGAAGGTCTCTAAGGGATGCAGCATGTCTTATGCCACCCTGGGGACCCCTCACTCAGCACAGACACACTGCTTGCCAGCTTGTGTGTGCTGGTGAGGACAAAACGAGTAAGTCGACATGGCACTCCCCTCAGGGTGCCATGCCAACCTCACACTACCTATGCAGTATAGATAAGTCACCCCTCTAGCAGCCCTAAGGCAGGGTGCACTATACCATAGGTGAGGGCACAAGTGCATGAGCACTGTGCCCCTACAGTGTCTAAGCAAAACCTTAGACATTGAAAGTGCAGGGTAGCCATAAGAGTATATGGTCTTGCTACTCTGCACCCGACGCCCCGGGCTCGACTTGTGGAGAAACAACACTTCAGGGAGGACTCCCCGGCGACTGCGAGAACGTGAGTAGCCAGAGTTGCCCCCCTGAGCCCCCACAGCGACGCCTGCAGAGGGAATCCCGAGGCTCCCCCTGACCGCGACTGCCTGTCTCCCAGATCCCGACGCCTGGTAAAGACTCTGCACCCACAGCCCCCAGGACCTGAAGGATCGGAACTCCAGTGCAGGAGTGACCCCCAGGAGGCCCTCTCCCTTGCCCAGGTGGTGGCTACCCAGAGGAGCCCCCCCTTGCCTGCATCGCTGAAGTGACCCCTTGGTCTCCCATTGAAACCTATTGAAAACCCGACGCGTGTTTGCACATTGCACCCGGCCACCCCCGTGCTGCTGAGGGTGTACTTTCTGTGCTGACTTGTGCCCTACAAAACCCCCCTGGTCTGCCCTCCGAAGACGCGGGTACTTACCTGCTGGCAGACTGGAACCAGGGCACCCCCTTCTCCATTGAAGCCTATGTGTTTTGGGCAATACTTTGACCTCTGCACCTGACCGGCCCTGAGCTGCTGGTGTGGTAACTTTGGGGTTGCTCTGAACCCCCAACGGTGGGCTACCTTGGACCCAAACTTGAACCCCGTAGGTGGTTTACTTACCTGCAAAACTAACTAACTCTTACTCCCCCCCAGGAACTGTTGAAAATTGCACTGTCTAGTTTTAAAATAGCTATATGTGAATTACTTGAAAACTGTGTATGCTATTTTGATTATTCAAAGTTCCTAAAGTACCTACCTGCAATACCTTTCATTTGAAGTATTACATGTAAAATTTTAACCTGTGGTTCTTAAAATAAACTAAGAAAATATATTTTTCTATACAAAAACCTATTGGCCTGGAATTGTCTCTGAGTGTGTGTTCCTCATTTATTGCCTGTGTGTGTACAACAAATGCTTAACACTACTCCTTTGATAAGCCTACTGCTCGACCACACTACCACAAAATAGAGCATTAGTATTATCTCTTTTTGCCACTATCTTACCTCTAAGGGGAACCCTTGGACTCTGTGCATACTATTCCTTACTTTGAAATAGTGCATACAGAGCCAACTTCCTACACACTCCCACCCCCCAACTGCGGGACTCTTCAGCGACTTCAATGGCTCGTTAATTTTCACAATGGCAGTCATAATGGGGACTGATTGACACATGGTGCCGGACACACCCGGTGAGAAAAGACTCCTTTTTTTTAGGTCTTCATGACCTCCATGAACATCTGGATAGGTTTCTTTGTACCAGACATACATGGCCTGATGCATGAGGTTGAATACCTCACTAGAACCATATCAGACCACAATCCAGTCCTTCTCTATTTGCATTGGTAATGTCTAAGGCCCTGCATACCAATGTAATGATTAAAACCAGAGTCCTTGGAGGGCCCGCTCTTCCACTACACTATAGTGTAGCTCATTCAGCAGAACTCTGAGGATAATACTACAACAACCTTGTCCTGCCTGGTGGAATGGGACACATTTAAAGCTGTGTTCAGGGGAAAGTGTACATCAGAATCGGAGGGCGTAAGAAGCGCTCTGCTGAATGATATCATGAAGGCAGAGGATGAGCTGAGGGCACTAAAAAGGAGATGTGTGAGTCAGCCAGAACTAAAACAACCCCTATTAAATACTAAGGAAACGCTAGCGAGGCATGTTCAGAAACTGTGCTTCTTCGACTACTGGACAGACATGACCCGAGCTCATGCGGAGCGTGACTGGTTTGGCTCATTATTAGCGAAGCGGAGATCAGTTATAATGGAACTTGAAATGGCCCAGGGTGAAAGGTTATATAGACAGGCAGAAATTAACCAACAATTCTGCACCTACTACTCTGCACTATACACAAGAGTCTCAGAGCAAGCAGACCATGACACCAGATAATTTCTAGAGCCTTTATTTTTCCCAACACTTGCACCTGGGGAGGCAGAGGAGATGGGAGGGGACATCAAATTACAAGAGGTCTGAGCTGCTATAAAAATCTTAGTACAAGTCAAAACACCGGGAACGGATGGGTTACCGGTTGAGATCTATGTCACATACGTGGACAAGTTGGCCCCTAGATTCTTGGAGTTGTATAAAGCAGCTAAAGATGTGGACCTTTTGCTGATCTCCACCAGAGAGGTGCTAGTTGTACCATTGTTGAAACCAGGAAGGCCGGTAAGCAATATGAAAGCCTACTGACTGTGATCGATGTTCAATATCGATTATAAAATCCTCTGTCGGATTCCCGTCACCAGAGTCCTCCCGCATATGACAAAACTGATCCACTCTGATCAGACTGGGTTCATTCCCAGGAGCTACACTGCACTCAATGTTAGAAGACTCCTGACGGCCAATACTTATGATCACACTGAAGCATCGATCTTAGTGGTAGGCAAAGAGAAGCCTTATGACAGCCTGGAGTGGAGATTTCTGTATGGTATAATGGTGTGCTTCCGATTGAGACAAGATTTCATTGCCTGTACCCAAATACTTTGCACAGACCCCACAGCCAGAGTCCGAACTGGACAGTATATCTCAGAGAACTACAGGGTGGGTCATGGAACTTGACAGGGATGCCCCCTCTACCCCTTGCTCATTGTCTTTGCAAAGGAGCCATTGGCTGGTTATGCCAGGATGGGGGACAGGTATCAAGGTAGGGAGGTCTCATGGTAAATCCATCACATTGCCCGGTAAGCGGATGACCTCTTAATATTCCTAAAGGATGCAACAATGGACCTGATTGGTGCTTGGAGATTACTGGAGGAGTTAGTCTCTTTCTCTGGGCTACAGGTTTATTGACAGAAACTGAGACTGTTACCGGCAGAGGCAAATCGAGGTCCCTGAGGTGGACTAGAACTACTGTAGCAGCAACCCATAAGTCCACATATCTACCATACTGACTTACTGGCCAGGAATGTGGGGAAGGCGATTAGAGCGCTCAGAGGTAGTGTTGACTTTTGGAAGACACTCCACCTATCTGTAGCAGTGATGGTGGCATTGCTAAAAATGATGGCACTTCCTATACTTCTTGCTTGCTATACTTCTTTGTGGCACTACCACTGTGGATCCCCCGAGCACTATTCGAAGGACTCAACTCACTCCTTATTGCTTTTATCTGGGAGTCAGGCCAATGAGGTGTAACCCTCACCACGTTGCAGAGACCTGCGGAGCAGGGCGGATTGGCTGTCCCCGATTCTGAATCCTACTACCTTGCAGTGCAGCTCCAGTGCCTTTCGCAATGGGTAGCTGGTAGACTGACCCCGGGGCGAAAGACTGTAAAATCTATCCTGATCTCCCCCAACTGATCAGAGTGCTGTTGCGACTGAGACGTCCCCATGGGAATTATACCACTGAATTTCAAATGCTGCAGCGCAGTTAGGTTAGATGTTTGCAAAGCACTCAGGTGAGGAGGCTGTCCTCATCTGACATACCTTTGACTATGCAAGAGGTATTACCACATTGGGGGATTGGCGAGGCCTCATGGATTGGGAAGAGGTGGGACATGTGTTCCAAGAAGAGGTGCTCTTTCCATTCGAGGAGTTTCGACTAACAGACGATGTGTCTCAGAATCACTTTTTACTATATGGGGCAGCAATGGCCAAGATACACAGGCACTGGGGAGCTAGGCTCATTAAACCACCCCATCATGGAAGTTGTCAATACTTAGTTACGGCCTTGGGCACCTGTTTATACAGAGCAATACAGGAAGACATATTGATCCCCCTTAACACCTTACGGGCCTGCTGGAAATAAGACCTGGGAGCCCCTATACCTGAGAGTAACTGGGCGACTATACTGAAAGGGATCCCCAAAGTTTCAAGAAATGCATGTTTCAAACTAATTAACTTCTATGTTTTACATAGGGCATGCCTTACACTCTGGAAGAATCAATAGGCACTTTCACACAGCAGGTGCAGCATGCCCAACATGTGGGAAGGAGGGGCAGAGTTCCTACATATGATGTGGAATTGCCCACTGCTCACAGAGTATTGGGCAAGGATCCATAACACTGTCCACGGTTGCAGACATTATATCAAAAGAGGTACCCTGTGCGCTGGGGCACTGCCTCCCAGGCTGGTTTCCGCATACTGCTAAGATCAAAGCCACAAGTAGGTTCCAAGACTTTTAGACTTTATCCTGGCAAACAGGGAACTCACCAGAACTTGGAAGGCCGCTGGTTGGCCAAGAGTGGAAGCATGGTGCAGAGAGCTTGAGAAATGGACGGCACATGAGAGTGAAGTGCTGCTCCAGTAAGCTAGGTGAGGGTGAGGCTCATTAGATACAGCCAGGGCCTGGGAAGTATTAGTAGATAGCATGAAAGATCCTGATCACTCATCACTAGCAATGTCCCCAGGAAATTCCTGGGAGGAGACCCCCCTGGTTGAACTGAATGGGATACTTATGTATCTGATCACAGTTGTTCATATCATACGAGAATGACTCCAGTCCATGACCAATGATTGCCAACCACCCTATAATTGTTGTAAAGAGATAGCTCAAAGATAACATAGCTAATTGGTGTATGGACGTGACTAAAGGAGGTGGGTGAGTAACATGGGAGGGGAATGATAAGTTGATGCAAATAATATCAAATTGCTAAGAATACATATACTGATTATACTCTTGATAATATTTTTGCAGATACCCATATGCTGATAAGTGAAACTCAATAAAATCTGTTTACAAAAAACACATTCTGTGGCCTTGGCATATGCTAGGAAAACATGCAGCATGAAAAATATTTTCTGTAATATTTAATATAAAATAAATAAGCATTCGCAAAGCCAATAGGCCTTGCCATTTTTAAGGAGCACACTCACATGCCTGTGAAAAGCTGTAATTGGCTCTTTGCAGGTGAAGCTTGTAATATATTTAAGCCACTAAATAAGGCCCCTTGAGTCAGAAATACCGTTTTCTGTGGCAGACTACAGTACGTTAAGCCATTACTAGAGGTCAGGTGAATTAGACACAAAGGCTTCACTAGGCTGCAGTTTCATAAACTGTAACTATTAATCCCTTGCATCAGGGTCCCACCATGGCCTCTCAATCAGAGAATTATGATCCAATCAGATGCCCTTGAACATCTTCTTTCGTTGAATGTGGAAAGGAAAAGTACTGAAATGTTAATTAAAGAGTACTGTTGAAAACATTGTTACTACTATACCAGTACAGAATGCAGCAGTAATGCTAGTTTTGGGGCTTACAAAGAGAAATTCAGTCTCTGATCTTAGAGGACTTAGCACTGGTATTTAAGCATTTGCAAAGTTTGGATACAACATAGTGTGCAGAAAGGTTAATTGAAATGGCTCTTCAGATCCCTAAAGTCAATAGAGTGGGTCCTTCTAGTACCACTCATCTCAACTGTACCAAGTGTAAATCATGAGGAAATAATAGCTATTTTCCTCTTGTGCACAAGCTATAGAGCAGTCTGCTATACCAAGATAGCCACAACTATCCCAACAGTTCTTCCCGAAGACTATACAATAATGATTCTTCTGCTGAGTGCATTATCTTACAGTGTGCAGGAACCTAGATAAGAGGTGCATCTTCCAATACACAACATTAGTAAATATAATTAAGAAAATACATACATACATACATAAATAAATAAACCCATGGAACATTTAAGATGGAGTAATGGCATATCAACTGGAATGGAAAGGGTCTATTTTAGTACTTTGTGATTTATGACGTTAAAGAGCGATGTATAATGCACATGAGTGAGCCCCTCTATTAACAAGCATTTGCAATGCAATAGGTCTCGCACCTGCTTGAGTTAGAGCTATTGACATTGTAAATTCATAGCTGGACTTTTCATCCCACATAAATTGGTCAACCCTGCCTCATAATTTGGTGTTTTCCTGATACATAATTCCAGTGGCCCTGCATATAAGTAAAGAACGTCAATTTACCTTCTTTCTCTATCTGCCGGCAAAAATGAAAATGTTGCCATTTAGCATCCTAATCTGCCATGCTAATTCCAACAGAATACCACTTTCACCATCCCACCATCAGAGTTGCTGGCCAGCTAACACAATTCTCCCAAAAAAGACACAAGGCACCCAGAGAGAAGTAACTTGAGAAATAAACTAGAAGGGTCACCCAAACATATCAAAAGTGTTCAAACAGTTATAGTGTAATAAGGATGCTAAATTGGCCTGAATCATGGTCATAATTGCAATAAGGAGAAGAAGAACGAAACATATACAATTACCATGTAAACTAAATAAAAACTTTATCAGAAAAACTTTTGGCATTAGACTGTAACGCTCAGAGTAGCCCCTACAGGACACCACAATGAAAATGGCATTTGTAAGAAACATTGTCATATAGCCATATAGCTAGCCCCTAGGGGGCATAACCACATGAAAAGAAAATGTCAGAAAGTAATGCACTGTAACCATATATTTAGTCTCTAGAGGGCATAGCTCATTAAACATTTTTTGGGCTAGCAGGCCTACTGCAATGAAATTTCAAACAAGGCCTTTAAAACACAAACTACTGACAGCTGTGAAACAAAAGTTACAAACATGAGAATGCTTAAAAAGACACTGAATGGTGGGAGATCCAAAAATGATGTGACAGAAGGAACACAATGTGGTGAATGTTTTGAAGGTGGCCCCATTGTCCTGGGACCACCGTAGTATGAGTTATGAGCAAAAATCTTTTCTAAAAGTAATAGCCTGCAAAGCATTATGGGGCCAATTTTTGTGCCACGAATATTGTACTATGTTGATATGTTGACTATAATGCTTAGCACAGCCCCTTGAGGACACCACAATGAAAACAGCGTTTGTATGAAACACAGTCATGTAACCATATAGTTAGCCTCTAGATGGCATAACCACATGAAAAGTAATGCAGTTAACCATATATTTAACCCCTAGAGGGCGTAGTGCCTTACGCATTATCTGAGCTAATAAGCCTACTGCAATGATATGACAAACAAGGGCCATAAAACACAAACTACTCCTAGCTGTGAAACAAAAGTTCCAGCCACGAGAGAACTTAAACAGACACTGAATGGTGGGAGGGGTTATTATTTTGGGGTCACCACTAAGTTAGTGTGGGGAACCAGGGATGATGTACACAGAAAGAGCACGCTGTCATGAACGTTTTTGGTAGTGGTCCCATTGTCCTAGGACCACCACAGGCTGAGTTATGAGCAAATATATTTTCTAAAAGTAATGGCCTTCAAAGCATTATGAGGCGAGTTTTCAGAGTGCAGTGAATATTATGGTATCGCTTTCCCGCTGCGTCAGTAGAGCCGCTTTGAGGATTTCTGTGTTTCTTACGTAAAGCATTTATCAATTACAATTGTTTTCGTGAAAGTTATGGAGCGTGAAGGGGAGAGCCAAAAGAAATTACTCTGATTAGGTAACAGTGTGAACAAAGTGACCGGCGATTCAATACCGCCGACGGAGTGGGCGCTGTTCTGCACTGTTTGAGCCATGGCCTTTCCCTCTTCTCTTATGTCATACCTCAAAAACTAGTCTTCTCTCAAAATGCCAGACATTGCTACAAGGCTAGTTGCTTGTCTTCCCTTTATACTACTAAACTCACGACCACTCTGATGACCTTGAAAGCCATGAGAGATATGTTGCACTGATAAGGAATGTCCACTTCATTATCTAACTCTATCAGGGATTTCCCTCACTAACATAACCCATCTCATTACCAATAGGATGCAAATGGGTAAAATAAATCAAGATTTCCAGACGTCCTCTAAAAACTGTAACAAAAGAAATTATACATTTGGGTAAGTGCTTGTTGACTCTAGACTACATGTGAGCAATGTTGGGGATATTGCCAACTCTACAAGATCCTAATTCCCTGTTATGCTGTGGTACTGAAGAGCATTGGAGGAACAAAATAGAAATATTTATAACCCAATAAGTACAATATTGTAAGGGCCTAACCCCTTGTGGTCTGGGAATGCCAACAAGAGCGCAAGAGATGAGTACCTTACAATTTTGGACGATAATGCTGTTATCTTTGAACTGCCGTATTGAAACATATATTCCCTGGTGCCAAAACTACCTTCCCTGATTTTGGGTCCGCAAAGCATGCCAACTTTTGAAATTTGAATAAACTTATTCCTGTCTTCTTTTTACTTACTAAGTAAAGAGAACACAGGGTACTTTTTTATAAAAAAATTTATAGAGGACATTGTTACCCTGCTTTAAGAAAGCCGTAAGTGTAATTAGCCTGAAAAAAAACACGTGTTGGCTGAACTTTTTATGGCATAACTAGAAAATTATGGTAACAAAACATGCTGCCTGTTTTTGTGGGGTTTATGATGAACATGTGACTACAGGGCACATCCAGTGTCTGCCTTCCTAGCTACATAATGCACCAATGTTTAGAGTAATACACTGCTCGCAAGAGTGAAATATCCAAAGGAAGTACCACTTATCTTTATAAGCAAGAATTCATAAATCTGAGTTGCTGTACCAGGGACTTGAGTCCTGGGGAAAGCCGCGAACCCCCAGGGGCCTCAATAACAACTGAAACACGTGGACTGAATGGATTAGAGAGGTGTCATAACCCCTATAATCTCAGTTTTTATATTATGACTACCTCACAATTCCAAATCCTGGAATAAATTATAGATGACAGGTTTTATCGCAAAAGGTTTACAAGATTGTGCTCATCTCCTCCACCTCATCATTAGGCAAGTTCGTCATGACTACTGAAGTGTTCTCGATGACACTGATCAGCACATCCGCCGCCCACCTTCCCCCACCAAATTGTTGGGCGGATGAAACACCCCTTTGATAAAGCATGACCCTAGATCTGAGTACGAAGGGTCGTCTCAATTTCTTCTAAATATCTAGACACACCAACAACCATTGTGAGTGGGTTCTTCACTACAGGTAAGTGCATGTGAACCCCCTTACACATAAAAAATACCAAGGTAACTTTTTGTTGTTGTTCCTATACATGGCAGGCTGTTATTGTGGGTAGCCCCATTCTACCTTTCACCAATTATTTTTCGTAGACCTCAAACGATATCCAAGTGTGCAATGAACCGATACTACCGAACTACACGAATAATAAAAGACAAAGAATTTCTTTCAGTGTTTTCATTTGCATTGTAAATCACGGATGTCTCGGTAATTCAGGAGAAAACGCTAAACATAAATGTACAATAAGTAATTATATGGTACAACATACTTCCCTGATTCATCTTAATACTGTGTATGTAATAGGGCTTGAGGGCCTTACCCGTCATGAGGAGTACTTAGAGTAGCAATTAAATATATCCTTCATAATTAGTAATGTCACTGATTGTAGAAATATAAATTAGGGAGTGTAATCAAGTCAGACAAAAACCCTACTTTCAGTAGGTGTGATCACAAATCAAGATATAAAGGAGCCTGATCAGAAACAAAGCTATGTAAAATACATTTATATTTTTTCTTGGGCAAGGAGGTTCCAGGGAACTCCCATAAAGGAGAGGTACAGTACACGAATATGAAACCCAGACAAATGAACGATAATCTAAAAATGTCAGCTAAAGCTTGGCAGCAAATGCTCCATGAGTCATTTTAAACAATGTAGATACTCAATAACTTTGGACGCTTACCCGAAAGGCACCATCATGAAGACTTTTCCATGATAGGGGACTAGGTCAGAGTATGAAAAGACTAATCTATAGAAGGTAGTGAAAAAAGTATTAGGAAGGAACAGTATAAGAGTGTCACTCTGTAAAAGGGGAGGGCTCAATTACATTTCTAAGAAGGTTGATACTAGAATGTTGTAGTCCACAGCAAGCCTTGTTAATAATCTAGTAAGAGCCATAATGGATAGAGGACAGGAGCATACTTTTGCTGTGTCAAAGATCCTCCAACCGCCTTCATGGAGGCCAATCTTCTACTGTGTGTAGAGGTCCCTCTCCTGTTAATCAGGCTTGATTACTTTTTTATTCCTTTTTGTTGGGAGAGAGAAATCATGAATTCTCAAATCATCCCTCAAGCCACTTGAAGTTAAGCTGTGGTCAAGAACCAGTGTAGAGAAAATGCATGAGTTTTTAACATCTACTCAATCGACTGTTTTGGGTAATGTGGACGCCTCACTTTTTAACCATGTCTTGCAGAAGGCTGTTACCCGGGCTGTCCCGACCAAGTATATTTATTCTAAACCTGAAAGACTTTCCGTCCCTTGGTTCTCTTCAGATCTTTTGGTAAGGTAAAAAAAATCCACATACTTAGAGAGACAGTGGTGCTGAGATTATACCAGTAAGACCCATTTATCAACTTGCTTTGAAGGACTATCATAAAACAATTATCTTTGCCAAACGTTCCTTCTACATCACTCACATTGTCTCCGCTAGGAATTCTCTTAAGGATTTTTTAAACTTGTCTAATCCTTTTAAAAGCCACCTGCTTGCAACCCGCCTATCAAGCACTCTGTTGACTGGTGAGCAATTATCTGCTTTCTTTGAGGATAAAATATCGAGTATCCACGCTAGACTTACCACCATCATCAATGAAGCTATTAAGCCTATTACTACTGTTGTCTCTAAACCTATGTTCACCGAATCTTGCTTTTTGAATAAATTCCATCTGAATCCTCTAAAGGAAATGCTTTCTGCTTTACTTCATTGCCGTTCAGGTGCTCCTTCATCCCCTATTCCACCTTTGATTTTCAGACGGTTTGCTACCTCAATTGCCCCACTGTTAACTGAGCTACTAAACTACTCTTTGGAAGCAGCCTCCAATCCTGTTTGTTGGAAAAACACTAACTTAAACTTCTCCTGAAGAAACCTTCTGCTCATCCGTCCTCTTTCTCTAATTATCTACCTATTTCGCTACTACCAGTGGCTATGAAAATATTGACAAACGAAGTTAACATTCAATTATCTAACTATTTGGAAACCAATAAAGTCCTTCATTACACCCAGTCAGACTTCCGTCCACAACACACCACAGAGTCTACCCTGTTGAAAGTGACCAAAACTAATAAATGTGCACTTGATGAGAGGAAAAGTGTGTTTTTTCTCCTGTTGGATTTATCTTTGGTGTTTGATACCATCTCCCACCAAGTGCTGTTACAGCAGTTGTCAGAGTGGCTCTGGCTCAAGTCTTTCCTAGAAGGGAGATCTTACGAGATCTGGATGGATTTGTATGTTTCTTTGAAGAAGAGTCTTGTAACTGGAGTACCACAGGGCTCCTCTGAGTCTCACCGTATTTAACATTTATTTGGCCTCATTATGTCCCTCACTCAATCGCAATAAGCAGATACCATTTTGTACATAGATGATACCCAGATGCTGCTTACATTTGATCATTCATCTTCAAACTTCTCTCTTTCGATGCATGCTTGAAAGATGTTTTGGTTTGGATGCACAGAAACCTCCTTCAACATAATAGGGACAAGACTGAGGTTCTCGTTTTTGGCAAAGCAAGAGATTTCTAGTCCAATTTTAGCTGACCACAAGATATTCCTTCTTGCCCTTCCCCAGTAAAGTCAGCCAAGAACCTTGGCGCTGGGGGGCAATGAGAGATTATCTTTCGACATCCACATTGGGTTGGTGGTGGGGACCTGTTACTGTGTCTTACATTCCTTGAGAAAATTCCTGGATTTCCTACCAGTCGAAACACAGAGGACAGTTGCCCATGCTTTAATCACTTCCAGGGTGGACTATTCTAACTGTCTTTACATTCGTGTGCCGGGCTGTTTGACCCGGGAACTGCAGTTTGTCCAAAATGCAGGTGTCTGACTTAAAACGGGCCTGTCGAGAAGGGACTCTGTCTTTGCTCTGTTGTATGTACTGTACTGGCTGCCTATCAAAAAAAGGATGTTTTTCAAAGCTCTAATCTTCATGCATCGCGGCTAATACAGCAGAGGTCCTTCTTACTTGATAAAGCAAACCTCTCATTTTACCCCTTCCAGAGTCTTGAGGTGTGTATTGGCTCTACTTGTTCCGATTTAAAATCCTACTTGGTTAGAGCTGGTGGTCGGATCTTTCTCTGTTCTGGTGGGCAGGGCTTGAAATAAACTCCTACTTTATTTGCGCTCCATGCACTGTAAGGGACAGTTCAGGAGAGAATTAAAAACACAGCTCTTTGGGTTAAACCCATAGGAATCTGCTGGTTGACCATTAGAACAGCGCCGGGACACTCCTTGGAGTAGTCGTGTGCTTTATAAATGGCTTCATTTTTCCTTTGTTCACTAATTTGAAAAAAAGAACATGAAATTAAATGAGATGAGTCCAGCATACAGACAACGGCCTTCTGGTGCTAAGCACAAGAACGCTGGAATAAGACACTGCTTTACAGATTGTTTTCCTTGCACATACCGATAAGAACTGGTCATTCCCTGGTGCCACTTTCACATTCACTGCTTCCTCTTTGCAATGCCACTCAACTGTCTAAAGAGACATCTAGGACAGTGGCTCCCAACCTGTGATCCGGGAACCCGTGGGTGTCCTCAAAGCCTCCACACGGGGTCCGCAGCTGCTTAGAAAATGTAACAATATTAACAAATTAGGTACCCAGCTTTCAGTAATGACTTAATTGGGGTCTCCGGATTCCAAAAATGATTCAGTGGGGGTCCCCGGGTTCCAGTACTGATAAAGTGGGGGACCACAGAAGTCAAAAGGTTTGGAACCACTGATCTGGTAAATACAGATTACTAAGATAATTGCAATGAATGACATCAAATGTTTGATGTCTAGAATATCGAGTTCAGTAGGCTGCAGCAGTCGACGACCATGTTACCCCTCTTAAAGCCTTTGTGGCTTTGCAAACATGCAGGCAAAGAAAGATTTAAAAGATAAGCATGATGGACAAGACACATTTTAGGGACTAGCTCTCAGCAGACATAGCTGTGATTCACCAGTATCTCTCAGGAGGTTAAGTGAACATTTTTTTTTATTATTATTTTCTTTTTTTTTTTAATCAAATCTTCTGGTTTACATTAATTTATGAAAGAGAAAGCTTTGGATCTAACAACTGTTTTGGCACACAACACTTCATGTTGGCAAACTCTCATACCTGCAAGATGAAAGAATTAACACTCATAAAACTTTTCAATAGAGACTGCAGAAAAACTACTGTGTTTGCCATTTTTTGGTATGGAAAATGTAGGAAATGTTTTTGTTCTTGTTAGAATCAGGATTAGCAATCAGCCACATTTAAACAATGCTCACCCTGAACGTACATGGGCTGGAGAACTGTCAGAGATCTAAACAAAGGTAGTAGTACAAACCAAACCACAAGCACCAATCACAATTCACCATCACATGATACATAATAACTGCTTTATCTGGGAACCTCACCCATGGGTGTGCCAAAACTGAATAATCAGTATTATTTGACGATGCTCCCATAACTATTTACCCAAATGGCTGAGGCTGGCAAACAATGAAAACAGAAAAGGAAAACAGAAAGATGGATAACATTTTTTTAAATTGGTGAATCAAATATGCATCATTCAAAACCATGTCTCCAAATGTTTTGAATAAGTACTGTGGGGCTAGAGGTGGTCTGGAACCACTTTAAAGCTCCTGTTGGGAAAGGGTTATATTATAGGGTCTTTATAAAAATAAAAATAAAAAGTCTACAATGGCGTGTGGATGCTCTTCTGTTCTTAAAGATTTTTAATGCATTGTTGAATCAAGGGCGTAGGTGCCGAGCGATCTACAAGGAACTCATTTAGGAAAAACTGAACACTAACAATCTTTTTTGCAACAGGTGCAGAATAACAGACTCTGAAAAGTCTGCTGCTACCACAGATTTTCTTAACTATGTAAGAATATCTAGGTCAGAAAAGATGGGGCCAGAGTGTTGGCGAAGGCTGCCTGAAGGATATCTGAGATGTTACCACAAGTATACTTAGCAGGCAGGGCTGTGGGAAAGATGAGCTCAGCGATGAGTATTACCGCCATTTCGGAGCAAAGATTTAATGATGTGATCTATGGGCAGACATCCGTTTACCTTCAAGATGAGTATATTAGCAATCACTGCAAAAGGGAAACAAAGACAAAATAAAAGATAGGTGTAGAAGGCCAGTAGCCCACTGAAACTCAAAATTAGCAAATTGATCTGAGTTTGGCAGCACTAACTACATCATGTATGACTGAATATTATTATTCCAGGACAGGATAGGTTTATCCGTGGTCAGCAATTGAAGGCGAATACACTTTATTTGACCGAAATGATCTTCTATACACATGAGACTGGCACATTGCTAATAATTGCTCTATATGTTGAGTAGCATAATAAATATATTGGACTTGGAATTTTTCAAATCTGTTTATCGGCCACATTAGAATTTCGCCACCAGGTCGGTGCTGGTGTTGTGCAGCATAGTCTGGGCCAATGCGACAACTGCAATTAGTGCAAGGTAAATAATTCAGGTATTGGCAAGGACATCCCTTGGCATGTAAAGATGTTTGATCACTTAGTAAAGTGCATTTGGAATAATATACATATAAGGACCTGGAAAGGGAAACTTGCATCAGACCAATTTGGTTGAATTATAAGCAGGTGTTTTAATAGCATACAAAAGCACCTCTGGTTCTGCAATAGCTTCTTTTTACCAATATTTTACAGGCATGCTGAATTCCTATAGTGCAACTCACAGGACATATTGCTTAGGGTCAAGGGCAACAGGTTTTCATTTCTATTTTGTCCTTGGGACAAGTAGGCCCAACCCCCTGCAGCACAAACTCTTTGGCTGCCAGTTTACAGTACTACATTATGGATCAGGGAAGGGCATTGTCTGTTGTTAATTTTATTTTTTTGTTCATGTGATAATGCTGTTTGGATGTGTATTTATGGTTCATTATTGCAAAGCATTTATTATTAGGGTGAGTGCTCTAAGGAAATATCGCAAGCTCCGACTGCACTGCTGACAGTGGCTTTAGTATAAAAATATGGATAAACGTTTGCAAAGTTGAACAATATGAGGCTACGTATTATAAGCTCCCTGAATGCTCTCTGATTAGATGCAAATATTTTCAGAAGCTTGAAAGCAAGATTGATTAGTCTTTGATTTCAAATTAAATGTTCACAAAAAATGCCACTAGGAAAAAATAATTTGCTAAACTACTGTGAAAGTTTAGGTAGAGTTTCTTTGAAGCATCATCTACTAAAATATGTTGATACAGGGAAGCAGTCTTAACAACGTGGCTCGAGTCACGTTGTGCCTTTACAACGCAGCCTGAACCACAAATGCGTCTTTACAACGCAGTCCTTTACCACTCAAGTCATTACAACGACTTGCCTTAGGGAAAGTGTTGTTGGACTGATGTTGGACTTTAAGTCCAACACTTTCCCTACTGTGGCGCTGACTGGAGTTGGAATAGTAAACTATACTATTCCAAAGTCCAGCGCTTTCCCCAAGGCAAGTCGTTGTGATGACTTGTGTGGTAAAAGAATGCACTGCAGAGACGCATTCATGGTTTGGGCCGCGTTCTTAAGGCAGGCGTGCTAAAGACCTGCGTTGTTCCGACACACAACCGTTGATGCATGCTACTATTCCCAAAACATTTTCATAATGGAAAATCAGTGCAACCAGTTTCAACACGATTATGGGAAACATGAAAATAAATAATCATTGGCAAATCCAATAGGTATGACATTGGTGTTCAGCCTTTTGGCTTTGTCAATGGGTGTCTTGTTTTAACATAGTTTTTGTAAAACGTTATTGTTGTGTGAGATTCCAGCCCTCACATTTATAACAAACATTGGCAAAAAGCAATTATATTTTTTGGTATCAGAGGGCACACACTGCCACAGGAAGCTCTGGCACTGAACAAAAGGAACTACTTTGTTGATATGCTCCTTTTGAAAGAGTAGAATGCCATCACTCACAGTGAAGCCAGTTTAAAGATAGGGAGAAAGCGTGAATTTCAAGGAAAACAAAAGGTCTTGGTTAACTGAAGACCTAATTAGGGGCACAATCCTTAAATATAGACACAAAAAGCACCCATGATATATGCCTTGCATTACTGCAGATTTACAGCTTTCATGAATTCACAATTGTTTACAGAAGTAGGCCAGGAAATTGTATTCCTAGAAAATATTGGTGAACTGCATTTTAGCACGAGCAAATATGTTTGTGTGTATATTTACTCATGCAAAAATCTGTTGAGCATTTACAAGTTCACTTTCCCTCCAACCACTTCTTTCCCTAACCATGGAAGAATTTTTATTTCTGCCCTCCTCAGGAGGAAATGTCCAACCTTTATCAGGATAGGAAAAGATTAGATAAGAGCTGATGCAAACCCCTAAAATATGTGAGTTAGTAGGTTTGCAGAGACTCCAAAGCGCATTCCAACCCTGGAACAATCGCTTAACGCTACCTCCAGCCCCAATATGTATATCTGTGGAAAAGTGGCAAATTGTGGGAACTGCTAGAATTCAAACTCTACTATAGTATGAGCCCTGGCATAATCAGAGAGGCTAATATCAGCTCTCCTATATACTGAGATTGTGCCATAATGTACCACCATACTACATGGCAACAAAGTGACAAGTGGATTTTTTTGCAGGACAAAGAATTATAAAACAACCTGTCCCATGGACAAGTAGATATTTTATTACATTCCAAACTCCTGACTGTAGAATATCAGTAAACAAAAAGAACACAGGCAAAGCTGGAGTGATCCTCATCAATGCCACTAATGATTGGGAAGTTTTTTTTTCCCAAAAACTCTGAAACAATTGAATTTGAGTCTTCAGAGAAGATCAAGCTTTATACTGGCTCCAATATGTGCACCATTTTTAAAGTCTGCTTGTAGCTATTCCGCGGAGCTCTTTTCAATTATTTAAAGTCAGAAGGAACAATCATTAAAATGATTCTGCCATCTTTGTTGTATAAGTGATTCCTTACATTTGGAATCATTCATTTTTCCACTGAATTCAGACAACGATACACTGTTTTCTATGGATAGACAAAAGAATCCTGAATAATCACAAGAATTTTGAATAACCAAAGGACTGCTACCAATCTCTGAAAAATATAAGATGGGTGCTATGATTTGTGTTTGTGTTATGAAGTGGCACTAATAGGTTTCTTAACTATTACACCAGCCTTGAATATGATATGTAAATGATCCGTTATCCTTCTCAATGATCGAACTGCAGCACACCAGGTAAAAGATTTTGTAGAAATTGTAGGGTACAGATTTTTGTTTAATGGAATTCAGTGAACTGCAAGATTTATGTTCCATAGTCAATGATGAAGGAGATATTGCATTTCCATGAGACTGCCCAACTGTGGAGAATTCCCTTGATTCCAGCTGATGCTTCTGCATCAGGATTTGTTAATTGGGTAGTTTCACAGAAATAAATATATTACAAAAGTTTAACAAATTTAAAACTATTGTGTCCATACCTCAGAAAGGAGGTCTTTAAGTTCCTCCAATTGAGAAGTTACTAAGATAAGGTTCAAGTGCCTGGCTCATTTTGGATGCAACTTAAACAGTAATCTCTTTACCATCAATTTGAAACACCCAGGAGTTATGCAATATTACACATATCTGGTGATTATATAAATGATAGTATACAATACTGGGCAATACATTTTTCATAACTCATGTAGGGTAAGGATTGCACTATACAAATGCTCATTCAGCAACTGAATGCCTAAACATTTGTACGATGCAGTTCTTTTTCATGAGTAAGTTCTGTTACATTTCATAAATATTTCCCAAATTACCCCCACCACCATGATCAACTGTGGTGGAATGGTCCCATATGAAGTGTGCCTGCTACTTGTTGATGCATAATTTACATGAGACTTTCCAGGGATGAGCTGCAAGAAGAGACCCTTACCCTTGAGACACGATGCTAGTTAAGTCCAAATTCACACCTCAATGTGCCACCAATATGTCTTTTCATAAGCTATCATGACACTTGGTCGCTGGAAAGTATAGAACCACATATACTGGGTTAGGAACTCAGAGAAAAATGATCCTGGGAAACATGCTGCAAAAGTCTAAGAAATTTGGTGGAATTACATCATGATGTCCCACACTTTGATACTATTATTTAGAGTGCATAATAGTAAATAAAATAAAAAAAACTTTACACCATCCATAATAAGATAAAATACAGATTTCATAAGATAAAAAAAAAATGTTTATGTGATTTTATTGTAACAGTACAATACCCAATTCTAAATGAAATCCTTAAAAACACAAACTTTTTTCAGTGCAAAATCATTTCAGGATATAAATCTAAGTCAGCCAGGCTTTACCTATACCCATGAAACCTAACCTCTAATATTGGATCGTAAGAAATACACTTGACCAATAACTTTAATTTAAGACCAGATACTGTAAGGGGCAGCTATCAAGCAAACCATCTTACTGCCTTTGGTCCATGTGAATTTGTACATAATCAATTAACATGCTAAGAGACCTCACACCGTACCCTCACTTGAATTCGTCTTACATTGGACATCCATTTTTTTGGAGAAATGGCTTAAAAAAATTGTTAATCTTGCATTTAAAATAATATTGGATGATTTTAAACTAGTGATTACCACTTGCCTACATTTATGTATATTCCTCAGGTTGAATGCCTCCTTAAGATATCTTCTGCGATCTTTCTTTAAACCTTGGCATATGCAGATCTAATGTATAAGGGTCCCAACTCCACACCCCCATAGGATACAGGGGGAATTTGAACCAGAACGTTCCCAGGGAGGAGTAGCAGAACCTCCTGGGAGAAGGCCAAATCAATATTTAATTAATAGATCTTTTTCTTTCTTTGACCATCCTGACTCCAGGTACTGCTGGTATTTCATAGTTTTATACTCATTTATTATAACCTAGGAGTGCGATTTGTCAGCCAGAAGACCCTTGTCCATAGCGAAGGACTTTTTCTTCATAATACGATTAATAATTTGTTTTAAGATATTGAGAGCCAAGTTCTCATCCCACAGAGAGTTGGTCCCCAGATCGTCCAAGGCTTGGTCTAGATATACCCGGGATGGAGAGTTTAAGTTTCATCTCAACTCCTGCCAGAGTGCTTGACTTAGCCCACTTCCCTTTACTTGATGAATCTGTTTCCAGACTTTAATTTAGGTGCCTTGTCTTGCAATTAAATGATTCATTTACCCAAATTCCAACCTGATTTGGGCCTGAGATGCATTTACTGGAAGATGAAAAAGAGCTCTAAAAACTTTATCAATTATCCCATTCAGGGTAACTGCATCTCCGCCCCTCAAAGCTTAACTACCATAGTTGATACTAGGAACTAGTTTAGCAGATATCACTGGAAGCTAAGGGTGCTAGCTAGGACCGACTAGTGATCTTTGCAGGGTACGAAAGGCAAGCAGCAGCGCATTCCCTTTTTGCGTTGTCAGTTTTCTGGGGAGTGAAAGACCTCTTCTCATCAAATATTACCCCCAGAAACCTATAATGTTTTACTTGTTCAAGTTCATGGCCTTGAAGATACCACTTATACATTGTGTGTATTTTATTTTATTTTTTACTTATTTCCATAGTTTTTGTTCTCTTCTCGTTTATTACCATTCCACTTTGCTCTGCAAATTCTGCAAGTTTCACTATCAATCACTGTAATCCTACTTTGGTTTAATTTAGAAGGGTCACATCATCCGCATATAGCAAATTTGAAATAGAGAGATCCCCAATCTTTGAAGGGTGGGCATTTACCCCATTTAACATAGTGGACAAATCGGATACAAAAAGATTAAAAATATAGGGAACGAGCACACAACCCTGTCTGAGACCGCTTTCAGTCTCACTTTTTCTTGATAAGAACAAGCCATCCGCTTCTTTCACCCTAATCCAAGTATCAGTGTATAACATCTGAATACCTCTTAATAGCTGCGCCGGAATACCCCATTGGGTTAGTTTTGCCCATAACTGGCTACACTGAACCAAATCAAATGCGGATTTAAAGTCCACAAGGACAGGTCATTTATTTTGACTACATTTATCTATAATGTTGGTAAGAGATAAAATATTTACCGCTATTCCCAGCCTTTTGATGAAACCTGTCTGATTGACCGGAATGATGTTGTATTTGTTTGCCCAGCTCTTGAGATCCTCCAGAAGGGAACTAGCGTAGTATCTGGATTCTGAGTAAGTTAGGGTGATTAAGTGGTAGTTCTCGGGGTTGGCACAAATTCTACCTTTAAAAATTGGGTGAATGATAGCGCCCTTCCAAGAATGTGGAATAGCTTCAAGTTCCAGTGCATTATCAAAAACTGCGGCCAACTTTTCTGCCCAAAAACCTGGGTTTGTTTTGTATAAGGCATTGAGGATCTCATTTGGGCCCGGAGACCCAGACTGCCTACGCTTATTAATAAGACTAGTGATCTGGGCAACTGTAAACGTTAGATCATTTCCATCTTTGAGCTTGGGGCAGGTTAAACTGACGACTGTATCCTGATCGTGAACCCCAATTAACCTTCCTTGGCTGGGCACCACTTCTTTACTATCTTTTGCTTCGTTAAAATATTGAGTTAGAAAGTTGAACCAAGACGATTCAGAAATATCCGAGCTAGTCAGGGTCATAGGGGGTTCATTTAAATAGTTTACCATTTTCCAGAATATCAAAGAGTTTGTTTTTTTGCTTAGAGATAAGGCCTTTGTCCAAAAATCCTGCCTTTTCCTTGCTTTTTCGTCCCACATCTGTTTCCTATATGAGCGATTTGTGTATTTTAAATCTTTTTGGATACAAGGATCAGTTGGATTCTTCTTTGCAAGTCTTAGTAGCCTATTCCTCTTTTTCCTCAATAAGGCAATAACAGCTGTTATTTTTATTTTATATCTATTTCTTGCTTTTTCCAATGCATTGTACTGGTGGAACTTGTGATCGTTTTCAGAGACAAAACCAATTGTGAATTTTTCCAAGAAGCGGACGATTGAAAGATAGGATCACTAGTTGGAACGCCAACCAGTTCACAAATAAGTTGGGTTAATAGCAATTCTGAACTAATACTAATAGCTTCTCATAGTTAGTCGTGGTAATCTTTCTGGGATGAGTAGCAGCAAGTTTATGCATTGGATAGCTATATTTAATTTCCATACTTTGCAGACCATGGTCACTTAAATCTGTCCTAACTATATAATAGGTGGCGACTAGGATTAGAAGCGATATGGTGACCACTACATAGTCAATAAGGGATTGATTCCCAAAGGCTTACCAGGTAGATGCAGGGGAAATATCATGTTGGAAAATTCCATTCAGGATTCTAAGGCCTAGTGCCTCCAAATTCTTAACAAATGATACCCCTTAGCGTTAATTGGACCTGTACCATTGCTCCCTAGGGATTGTTGAGGAACGGACACCATAAGGTCCTGGTGGACAATCTGTTCCTCTCTTTCACAGGGTTGCAATAGTTTCATGTTAAAATCCTCTGCAATTAGGAGCTCTGGAGCATCGGATTCTTGCAAACCTGTTAGGATTTCTTTTACTAGTTTTGAGGTCATAAGTTTCTTGGAATGGTGCTCAGGATGAATATTAACATTAATTACCTGGAGAGGTCTCCTTATCTTTTTATGTCAGTTAAAAAATGTATTATTAAATGGTCTGCATTTTCCTGTTTTTGTTGCATACACTATGCTTTTAGCCTTGCTGCAATGAAGGTCGCCAAGCCACCTTTAAGACGGCTGAACTTTTTCACCTTATATGCGGGGGAAAAAACCCTATCCAGCCATCAATAGAAAATGGTTTAGTTGCCCAGGTCCCCTGTAATAGCACGATCTGAAAATCTTTTACTAGAGCTAGGTCTTTTAATTGATTAATAGCACTAAGCCCGTTTATATTCCAGGAGCATATTTTGTCCCACACTTGAAAGCCCGTTGGTGTCTTTACTTATGGATCGACAACAAAGCCTGTGTAATGGGTCACCCCTGCACCTCAAATGCTGGAGGCTTGAGGTGCTTGTTTTTTATATGAAGGTCATCATTATTCAATGCACAGTTATTTGGGGATTATGTATTTGCATCTTGCACCCTCTATTTCTACGATGGGCATATATGTGAGTCTGTGAAATGGTTTCCAGTCTGACAATTTTGTTCTGCCTGTACCAAAAGAAACAGGAATTTGTTCCTAGTCAACCTATGTTTATCACCTACTGTCCAATCAGTAAAACATAATTTGTGGTTCAGTCAAATCCACTTGCAGCTAATCATTTTTTAAGAAGCACAATATTTGAATGTGTGATACCATAAGCCAATACTCACTTCTACAATCACTCTATCAAGCACTACCCTTGTAAACGAACTAGTATTATCCCCCAAATGTAACATCAGTTTTACACCCCCTCCCGAAGTCTGAAGGCCTAGTGTTCAAGATTATCGACATCTCTTTACATGTATGTATGATGCCAACAGAGCAAAATTCACCAACATACTCTGAATATCTAATTATCAATACTGGCAATATGTTCACACTATATCAGTGTGAATTAACTAATAATAATACTAAAACTGTACTCATTATTTCCCGATACTAATCCATCACTAATTCTTATTGGGTTCCAGAGTACCATGCTACTCACCGAAAAGCGCTTCGACGCCTCGTCAGGGGTCGTAAGTGCTATATAAATACGATTACAATACAATACAATATTTCCATAAGTGATGCCATCTCTTATGTCTCTTACACTAAATGTAATAAACTGCAATTAATAGGGCGCACGGTTTGCGCTGACCTAACGCAATTTGAAAACGTGCAAGACCCATTTACTCGCACGTTCTCATAATGAGAATGTTCCTGACATGCTCTGGAACTCACAATTCTGTACTACAAAGTCGAGGTTGAAAAACTTACTGTAATTTCAATACACCTATAGTTTGTGACTATGTTTTTAACTAATGTACACCAGTTATGAAACACACAAGATATATATTCAACCACTATCAGAAATTGCTACTTTTAAGCTAAACCTGTGGCTTGCACTAAGTATAAAAAAAAATCAAAAGAATACATTCAGACAGTCACACGTGGACGTGCTAACTTAATATGGTTTGTCAGTTCACTAGCAAACTGGTCAATTCTTTGCAGAAAAACTTCGCCCAAGTGTCAAAGTGTATTTCTCTGTGTAAGACACATATTATGATGAATGACCGAGCTTAAGAGGTGCTGTTGTCTGGCTTATTGTCCCTTCTGAATTCTACAGTAGTGACCACATACTCAGTTTGTACTGGACATTGCGAGAAGCTGGTCATTTTGCAAGATGGTAAATCTGGAATAAATTCCCAGGTTGGTGCCAGAAGGAATGCCTAATCAGTTTATGCCAATGGTGATTAAGACAGGTTTCCCAGATTCCCACCTGAAGCGATTATAACAGGCCACCAATAAGCCAATCAACAGGTCCGAACCTTATGAGTCACAATCTGGCATCCAAGGAACAAGGGGGCACACAATGGCTTCTAGTTAAAGCGAGGATTACATTTATAAGGGTCTTTCCATTTACTTATGAACAGCAGGCTCTGGCCAGCGCATATTAACAGGGGAGGTGAAATACTGAATATCTACTAGAAACATTTGTTCAGTAAACCAACTTCCTACCATTCCTTTGCTTTGCTTCTCTGGTAAAGTGGAGGGGCCGTCTCTGTCCAGACACGCTGCACGTGGAACATGCAACCTACACCATTTGCTAAACCACACATGGAGAGTCAGAGACTTGGAAACATCGTATATCCTCCATACATGTAACTCTAGACCACAAGTGATAAGGTCAGCTATGATGAAGCATACCGCAAAAGTGTGAGTGACGCTTCCCCATCCAGTATGTCTACATAACCAGGTCGTTGCAATGACTAAAATCTTTTTCGGTCATTACATCTTTTTGTGGTCTGTACCTGCACTATTTTGTCTGTCGGTGTACCGTTGCGTTTTACCAAGTCCATGTCCGATTGTACCCTGCCAAAATATCGTTACTGGCTCCTATCAGGGCCCTGGTAATTAAAAGGGTTTGAACAAAGTACTTGGAGCTTAGTTTACGGTGCTGCACAATGCAACAACCTTAAGATAACAACAGGCCAGCGGGAGAACAACTGAAGACAATGAATATATGAAAAATAGAGTACACTGAAGGGTAGAGTCCTTTAAATGAAAAACATACAGTGCTGGGCCGATTCTACTAAAGACTAAGCCTCAAATGGGATTCTTTATTGCTTTGCAAATAATGATTCTGCTCAAACTCACTTTTGAAAAACATCCGAAAGAAAGAACTATGCATACATGCCTGCTCAGTTTTAAAGGCAGATGTTATTTAAGTGTAACGAGCAGAACTGGGCTCGCCAGTGCCAAAAGCGCGGATAAGAACCGTTAGCATAAATCTTTCACAACTGAAGTTCAGCTATCTGCTTCCAAATGCTGAGCCAAATATTCCCTGGAATGTTCAACAACCAGAGACAAGACCTTGAAAAATTTACAGGCAGCTTTTTAAAAATGCAGCACAATTCACATCACAAGCTTGCGAGGCGTGTATCATTCGACACTCAGCCTAAGCACAATGTTTCCGGTGCGCGTGGCAGCAGAAAGCTCTGTTTGCACCAAGGTAGCAAAGGTTATTAAAGCGTGCCCTTTAAAGCAAGCCAACACAGGCAGCAGCGGAGCCCCTCTGTCATGACCCCGGGTACAAGGATAGAAGGGTGACCCTCACTCCTCTCTGAATTATAAAATCGAGATATAAACAGGGTTCCGTGGATTCCTCAGGCCTCCGGGTACCGGTACCACTGTACCTACTGCACCAATGGAAGTTATGTTACTGAACGCAGGGTCATGTCACGTGGATAAAGCTATTAACACACACCAGGGCACAACAGGCCATCACGCCAACGGGTTGACTACAAAAACAGTGCAAAACAAAGATGAATTTCACGGTGAAAGTTTGAGGGTAAAGTTAACGGGACGTATCCGGTGCTTTAAGTGGAAATATAGAAGTGAGGTGCTCACTATTTAGAGTAACTGCTTGCTCCTGAGAAGTGCTGGTACTCTTCCATTAATGTCCTGCAACGGTGATGAGAAGTGCCCCGCAGAATGCATACATTCTCCCCGCCCCTGCGGGCCTCACCCAGCTTTGGGAGGGGCACACACCAATCACCAGGGTCCAAAAAACCATGAGTGAGTTTCAGGTGGTGCTCCCTCCCCCTCCCCCCCAATGGGGCTCGATACCGAACCTCTGCAGGCCTAGTACCGCTCTCATGCTATGGCCAACACCGCTCTCGTTCTGTGGCCAACAAACTTCATACCAACGACTACACAAAACTGATTTGTCATTGTGAAGGATGGTTTGCGGGCCTATAATGGGCTTTGATCTAGGACTTAAACAGTGAACTATAATTTTAAGAAATTGCTCTTCAGCATCCAGATGCAATTGAGAGTTATGGCTTTATCCTCGCAGGAGAAACATCTAAAAACATCTCAAATAAATGTACCCCAGTAAGAAATATTGTTATACGTTCTTTCTTTTTGTCATTTTACCAGAGGTGTTTGGGGAAGGAAGGAGAATTTTAAAAATACAGGCCGAAACCTTCTGTAATAATAATCGTGTGGTCTGTATATAGAATGTGTGAAAATAGTGCACACGTGTGTGTGAGTGTGAAAGTGAATACGTTCTTATACTGATATGTGTACACCGGTGTTAACAGCCAGCAAGAGTCATCTGGGCGTGACCACACTGAGCGGAGATCACACAACAAAGGTTCTGGAGCTGTTCGAGAAAATCAGCCTTCAGTTTTCAGACATTGATAAAATGAACACTATCTAAGACACACATGGCGGAAATTCAAAACCAGGAATATTATTTCGTATCTACCATCACATTAAAAGAAGTGTTTTGCAATCATGTATGGAGTGATACCATTGTCCGAACTCAGACCAACTGTCAGGAGAGTCAATGTTGGGCTTAACTGAATGGCCTGTGCAACAGCAACCTTTATTGTCCGATCGGGTGCTTACATTAATTAATGAAGAATCTTTGGCACAATTCATTATCCCCATCATGTTCCTCGGATTCTTCGGCGCAACAGCATACTGGGTGGGCATAGTTTAGACTTAAAACCAGGAAGCGCCCAGGAGAAAGTGAGCGTGACCATAGGAAGGACGCCATATCTCAACTTTAAGTAAAGCAACCTTGCAAATGAGGGGTTGATAAGATTAAGGAATTCCCCTCGCTTGAATAAACATTTATGGAGCGGGAAAACCTGGGGCCTGCTACGTGAACTAGATGATTCACTACATTCCACAAAAGGACCCCAATACCTCTCCTTGGCAGTGACTATTAGAGCTGGCCTGATAGGTGAAGAGTTATACCAGTACTCACCCAAGCCTAGGTCAATCAGGGACCTCTTGACGTGGTTCAACCAGGTAATTCTTTAAGCCCTAGGATGGCTGATAATATTGCTAAGTGTGTCTCTGTACAGCAACAACTCTTTGAAGGAGCAAAGTCAAAGCTAACACAGGACAGGCCTTCATTTAGTGTGCTCTGCAATGGGCTTCAGGTCAAGTTCTATTCTTAATGACAATAAAATAGAGTTCCCTGACGTAAATTCAGTAAGGACCTAATAAAAATTGTTCTCGTCTATCCTAATTTACCTCAAACACAATGACCCCACCCCCAGAGTTCGGTGCCACGGAGAGCAACACTTGTAACTTGAGCTTTATACATTTCTACAGCTGGTGAAATTGTGTATAAGAGTGCTATTTTGGCAAACCTAAGTAAATCCGAAGCCTTCTCCTTAACCACAAGATAAGTCTTTAACATTTGTGGTGCCCACAAATTGGAATCAGTTAATCTAATTATGAGATAATCAAATTCTTTTAACCTCTCAAAAATGCTCTTGCCCAAATTAATATTTCCCCTAAAGTTCTTCCGTTGATTAAAGGGCATAAGTTTGGTTTTCTGGCCATTCATTTCTAGGTCATTGTTGTCACAAAATAAAGAAAACCTGTGTATAAGTGTTTGTAGGTTCTTGGAAGATGTTGAGATAAGGAGGGTGACATCAGCAAAAAGTAGCACTGGAATCTTTCTACAGGTAAAAGGGGGAACATTTTTGTCACAGTCGGCCAAAAAACTGACGCAACCATTAATGAAGAGCAGGAATAAAGTTGGAGTCAACACAGCCCTGAGGCATGCCGTTATTAACATTAATTTTAATCGGTTAGTTCGCTGTTTGTGCCCAATCTGACCTGAAAATAACTGTCTTTGTGAAAACAAAGTATAACTTTAATAATTCTGGTGGAAGTCCCATAGTGGCTAACTCCTCCCACAACCTTAATTGAGGGACCAAGTCTAAGGCGACTCGGAAATCCAAGAAAGGCAACGCTCTCTACTTGGTCATATGAAAGCGAAAAGCCTGGTCCACTGCTCTAGTTTTTACTCTAAACCCTGCTTGAAAGTGACTCAGTGCAATATTATCCCTGATCCACTAAAACAACCCGTCAAGAACTTGTTTCCAAAAAAATCTTTTGGACATTGTCCAGAAGATTAATGGACGATAGAAGACTAGGACATTACAAGATCCCTTTTTAAAGGCAGGTATAATCTCTGCTCCTTCCATGAAGGAGCAGCAGGGAGCAGCAACGTTAGAAATATTAATAATGTAAGGTACCCATATTTTAAGTTTCAAACAAAATAAATAATCAGGAACCTTCTCTAAGCCTGGCACCATCAAGGAGAAGGGGGACAGGATGGCTAATAAAACTCATGGACATGAGGTCGCTGTGTTCTGAGATATGTTCATAGAGGGAGTTTGGAATCAAATGAAGAATAAACTGAATTAAAATGATCGACCAAACACTTGGTCGAATGTGCATATCAGGCCTCATAGCAATTCGGTGACCACCTTAGCAAACTATATGACAAAAAACTTCGGAATTTGTCTTTTTAGCCACTTCAAGCAAGTCCGCCCAAATTGCCTGTCCCCAGGCAGATTTCACGGACCATATAGTTTTCCTAAATAAGGCCTAATAATTAAAAAATTCGACCCGATCATCAAGTCTAATAGTCACTCAAAGCACTGGTTTAGCTGCCATACATACACAAGTATACCATTCTGGGACCCTCGGGCTCTACTTACCAATTTAAAATATTTTTGAAAAAACTCCGAGTTTCAAGAATAATAAATTGTGGTTCTCAATGATCGATTCTAGCTAGTACATATTCTTGATTATTAAACCCAGTTGAAGGCATACTATGTTGTAAATTTTCAAAATGACTTTGCCAGAGATAGTAGAAAGTAGCACTCATAGTAATTTAAAATGGAGTGCTCTCCCAGCATCTGCACTGGGATAGGAATCGGCCTCCAAACTGTCAAACAATAAACCCTGAATAGTAAGAGACAGGATCATGATCACTCTCTTTTCTTTGGATGACTATAATGTCACCCATAGCTCTCCAAGATCTAAAGTCCATAGGATATAGTCTATATTGCTACTGCAATCTACCTCCGAAATGTCAGAGCCGCAATGCCGTCGGAAGGGAAGCGACCCTTACAAGCATGTCCACCGCGAGTAAGAGTTATATGAACTAGATGCAGTGCAGATCTACTCAAATGCTTCTGAGGTGTGACTGATCCTCGTATATAGTCAAATGTCAAGTGATACCTGAAGGTTTGAATATTAGATGAAAATCACCAGCAATAATGACAAGAGGACTGTTGCTATGGGAGCACAGCATCTTATCAAGTAATTATAAAGTAACCGATTCATTATAGATATTAGTGCTTCTGTTATAAATGTTGATTATAAGATGTGGCTTCTCGTATTCAAACGTAATTAATAAACCCTGAATATCTGGAGACCCTGTAGTTAACTCTGTGAAAAAACACAACAATGACGTTTACAGCAACACTAATGGTCCACCGGAAGCTCTGCCAGCACATGTATTCACCGCTGGAATACTGAAACTCTTGAAGCAAAGTCTGCAGGCAGTTTCAAGAGCCCATTTACCTTCAAAATGCAAAGCTCGAGCCCATCTGTAAACAGGCCCGAGTCCCTGTCATTCAATGTAGGTCTTAAACCCGCTATACTACAACTAATAATAGAAACTATTTTCAAAGAGGAAGACACAGGGGGCAGAGGCTCCCTTTAGAACAGACTGACATGCCTGCAGATAATCTGGATTCGAGTCGCTGTTGGATTTTACAACATCAATGGGCCCACAGAGGCTGTGCTCGAATCTAGCTGTAATATTAACTGACATTAGACTGACTACACGAGCAGAATCTGTGGTACAGACAGGGAGCCAGTCAGACTCGGGCACATCAGACAGAAATGAAAAACGTCTGGCAGTAGTAATATGAGAGAAAGGGAATATGGGACGAAGGTACAAAGTGAGGTTCAGCGGTTCCGGATTCAGATGTTTATAGAAAAAGCCAAAGGCAAGAGCTTTACTGGGATTGGATAGTTAGGTTTTTAGGTGAGAGTGGTAACAGAGACTTTCGGCAATGTTAATGTGCCCAAAACTAACAATCACCACTAAACTTCTCAAACAAGCAGTCAAACCACCCAACCCTTCATACCATCAAAATACTATTTTAATAGTAAGTGTTGTATTCTACAATTCCATGTACCCAGCCGGTGACCTTATTCCTTAATTGCCCAGGTGTTTCTTTTGCATAAGGGCCTTAGGGCCATATGTACGAACACATTTTCCCATAGACACAGAATGGGTAAAACCCTTTGCTACATCTGGCCCTTAATGCAGCACATTTGTCGGGAGTATAACTTATGGACACGGGGCTGGTGGCAGGTGAACAGCTGGAGAAGACACTGCTGGCTGATGTTACACAAGTCTTAAGCCTGAAACAGAGGCATCCCTCAACCCCCTCTCACATAATGATCGACCCACTAAATGGCGTTTGGGACATGGATGCTCACAAACAGGGCCCTCCGTAGCTGCTAACCGAGCCTCCTCTCTGTTACAATATGACGTTGGAGATGCCATAGGCTGGGGTGGCACATTCAGGCTACTATGTGGGTAAACACCAGCAGCAAGAGGCCCTGCCCCAAGTTTTGTCAGATGACCTTCTATTGCCCAGAGTCCCTTGTAAATGAGACGGAAACTACAGTCCAAAACAGAAGTGAATTTAGCGCATAAGGACTCTACAACGGCATTCTCATCAATTGAGCTGGTCAAACTGTGTCCACGCTGTACAGTATAACACACTCGGGTAGACAGCTTGGAAAGGAAACACGTCGCCTACATTCCCACGTCTGCACATGGGCTCCAGCTGTTGCACAAATGTCGCTGGCCGTTCAAAAGACATGCATTAAAACACAGGCAGGTTCCTCCTTTTGTTTAATACCTTAAAAGCGAGTCAGAGAAAAACAGCACTTCCATTAAAGTTTCAGTAGCCCGGAGGAATGCTGCAAAACTGCAGACCAATAAAGCATTTATAGTAATTGCTAAATCACTATCAATGGAAGTGTAGAACTAGAAATCCTATCCACTGGCAATACTGGTATGACGCAGAAGGCACGATTTTGCTGCAACACAGTTTCTCTGTAGCGAGGTGAGCATATGTCTTAATTAGAACTTTTAATGAAGTGTTTACGTATTTTGAATAATGACTTATGTAGAAAAATGAATAACGTAGAAAAATAATGTGCACGTCTGAAAATGTGACCTCGAAGAATGACCACCAATATTCAAGAAATTTACTAATTTATAATTAATCCATATAAAATATTGAAAAAATGTATTAGACTAATGTAGTAATATGTCAAATTAAGGGTTATGAATTATGTTTTGCTTATAAATTGTAGTCCTTAACTTAGCAAATGTCTTGGCCTAGGTGCCAAGCCTCATGCAGAAGCTGTATTTCTTAGCGTTTAATAAAAAATGCTGACAGAGTGAACTAACTGTGTAATGTTCATTGTTTTATTAAAATGTTTAGCAGAAGCTTTCTATGGGAACCGGCAGGAGACGAGGTCTCTAGTAATGTATCCAAATGTGTGTAATGTCCATGAGGTGTACTTTCCCAGGATGTGAACAATGAAGACACTGACTGGAGACGAAGATGCAACAAATTCAATACCTGACGAGCCGGATGATGAGAACATCGTAAAGCAGACTAATCAACGACGTGTGAAGTGTAAAATATTAGAATTCATAGATTTGGTATATGGGCACTATTGGCCAGAGTAATAATGTACGATTAATTGACCAATTAGAAATTAGGGGATAGTTTGGGTGACTTTGATATAACAACGTGACAGAGGAGACAGATTTAGATTTGAGGAGATTTTTAGGCAGACCGCTGTCAAGAAGAAGAGACTTGGAAGAGATTCGAGATACCGTCATTGGGCTCATACTCTCTGACTGAGAGCCTGATGTTTTGCTGATCGACTGATGACCCGAGGATAAAGACTGATTCTGCTTGCTGACCCATACTGTGGATGTGTAAATATGACAATGTGACTGAATTGCATTTTATGCCTTTTCTTTCTAGGTACCAACTGCACTATCTTGATAGTTTCTTGAGTTCGCCGTTTTTTCAAATTTGTGTTCTAAATTGTTTGCATGAAGCCCCACGTGCTGATGCTAATCTGGGATAGTTAAGGGTATTAACATGATGACTGACGAATTGCAGAGACAAAGGGTTGACGGACTATTTTGCTGAACTTTATGGATATCATAGCCTTGCTGAAATGGGTTTTACTATTGATCTGTGCTGATGCACACTAAATCATCATTGGAATCCGGGGACCCTCACTGAGTCATTACTGGAAGCATGAGACCTAATTTGTCAATATTTGTTAATATTCTTTTAATTTTCTAAGCAGTCGCGGACCCCCTGAGAAGGCTTTGCGGACCCATAGGGGTCCCGCTGACCACAGGTTGGGAACCACTGCCTTAAATTAATCAAAAGGTTCATCGACCTATATGCGTCCCCTTGTAAGTTTACTTATTAAGGACCGACGCGCTAACGTGTTACCTGCCAACGTCTCCCTGAATCAATGAAGCGCAAGATAAAGAAAGCAGACTTTGCCAGCTCAATCGCACCACTAGCAGGGAGGGAAGTCAACAGACATTCAGGGCCGGATTCAGCCAACAAATAAATCAGAGGTTTACTCCCATTTGTTTCTTCCTATTATATTTTGGTGAATTTATAAAGGTTTCGACGGGTATAATGTTGTGCCAAATTCAAATGACCAGGAGTGCAATTTACATTTACATTAAATAAAGAGGCATATGTTGTTGCACGTACTGTAAAATGACACATTCAAAATATCCTGCACAAGTGCAATTGTACTTCCAACCGTTTTTCATTGACGGAGACATAATTTTAACCCCATTGGGTACCTCGTTCAGCCTGCAAAGATGCCAGTTTTATGGATGTTCCCATCGAGCTTCCTCTGTTGGAACAGATTTATTCTCAACTTAATAAGAGTAAATACCGCTCACAGGCTAGTGATGTGTCCAAAAGAGCTTCCAAATACCCACAAACAAGTGTGCTTGTGAGCCGATCTGGCGAGTTAGGACTGGCACCCTTTTTTCTCCATGGGTTACCTTCACACAATCTGTTTGGTTTTGTGACACCAGTGTTTTGCATGCTGGTGGTGGATTTTAGCATGCGTTTGGTGACTAATCCGCACTGTGTTTTTGCCGGGTTTTATCACCTTGGACGTACTTCTTGTTGTGGTTGCTTTCTTAATTAAGCTCTTTATATATTTTAGATTTATTTTTAAATATGTGTTTTATTGGGTTCCTCTAAGGGTTACTAATTTCTGCATTATTGACACCTAGTCCTGAAGATTATGTCGGGTAAATCTTAGCCTTAGAGTCAGAAATGTCAACAACACACCAACACCCAACCGCATACTACAATTAATGGACACAGTTGGAAGGCTTTTTGGATGGATTTCTATTAGTTAGGTGATTTCCCAGTTACTATTAATCACCCCTCAATAAATTGCGATTCAAACCGTGTGATTCTTGGGTGAGGGGTGTGCTTTCAATACATGACCCTCTGTGAACATTCATTTATTCTGATATCTGTATGTATCTGTCTTATGTATTGTAGTGACTTCATCTGCATGTTATATAAATATATTTTAAATAACCTACTCAGAGTAGGCCTTATTACATTGTTATATATTTCCTAAGGTTCTTTCATGGTTGTTAGCGGCTAGATTCTGTTGACATCAACCACCTTGCCCAAGTTGAAATTACACATAACTTACTCTTTCGGGAGTTCCTCACATGGTTATTCAAAGTTCTCAGGTTCCACATAATCACCTGGTCAAGATTTCTACCTATGGATTTTGTTTTTATGGAGGTCAAAAACCTCCAGCAGGAAAACCAGAACAAACCTAGAATCTTCACCAAGATGGAAACTGATACCTGAAATGTTCCTACTCTGTCTTCACATGGTAGCCTTGGGTATTACCGCTGTCCCCCCCTGCAACAAAAATAGAACATGCTTGTCCCTCTTCAACTAGGGTTGAGACAACCTTTTGATCATACTAAACAGCTTTGGAATCACAATTGTAGCCCCTCAAATACAGCACTGATATATCAGAATATTTTCTGAATAAAACAACAATGGCTCTCATCAAGGCCAGGTGAAACCCTTAATTCCTGGATGCACAACAGAAAAACATTGCTAATTGCCCCTAATGCAGGCATGAGGAGAAGGGAAGGCATAACATCCCCAGCTCCAACAAAAAAGGTTGAGCCATGTGCCAACTAACCGTCACCTGAGAAGTGGAATTGCTGTGTTACAATTTATACCACATGGAGATCTCGGGTCCTATATTCACATTCTTCATGACATGCAATGGGTCTTGCATTTGCTCAAGTTAGAGCTAAAGGCGTTGTAAATTCCAAACTGGACTTTTCTTGCCACATAAATGAAAAATGAAAAGTAAAACACTTGACATAAGCGAGCCGATTTAAAGTGCCATGACCGCCATGAGCATGCATGCGAAGAAGACACCCAAAAGGAAAAAAGAAGTTCGTTCAGTCAAACATATCAGCAATCATGCAATTATCCATGTAAAAGGGTCAGCCTGCAAGGCAGTAGCAAAACCGCCCCAAGGCAGGAAAAAAGTAAAGCATTTACTAATAATTACAACGGATTTTTGAAAGGCAAGCCCACGAACAAGTGAATATGATGGACCTGAGGTGGGCATGGTAAAAAGCCCATAAGACTTACAACAGGTCAAAGCGCTTGCGTGCTCGACCTAAAAATGTCTCGTCAGAAAATTGCATTCTTAAGTGTGAAAATACCAAGGGGGTTTCTCTAATCTGATAGAGTTATAAAGTTGTTTATTATGCAGAATCTGAACACCTCTCATGTAACTGATTTATGCTAAACCGTCTCAGCAGTAGGAACAAGTAATCTTAACCAACGCAGTTCAATCCTTTACAGGCATCAAGACTGGTCAATGTGTTTTGGTAAAGTTCATCTCAAAGAATCTAGGATTACATACAGTGTATGTGAAAAAAAATATATATCCTTTTGGGGCAGAAAGCCGGCTTGGTTGACTCATCAGTTCCAGGACTCCATTGATTTCCACATTTTTAGCTCAAATCTCGCCTGAGGACATCATGGACAGAAGACCATATGATCGGCACCTTGTTGTTATCACTGTTGTATTAGAATAAAGGTGTAAGGAAATCTTCCCTCACTGAACTGCAGTAGCATCACCTAATGAAGCCTTACAGTATGTTTAGCAGGAAACATTAATTGGAAGTATATTACTTCTGGTAACTTGCCACTACTCATATAGCTGACAATCCAGATTTTACCTGCATGTCAATGTTGATTTCCTAGGCCTAGTTCTGCCCTAAGTAAAACATTATTTTATTAATTCTGTTATTCAGTCCAAGTCCATTCTTTTTTGTTGATTACAAAGACCTGTATGAAATTACTTGAACAACGACTTGTGGGATGCAGATACTTTTGCTGCTGTAATAGTTTTCTTATCACAGTCCTGAGCTCACATTTGGTTTGGAATATCACCTTTAATGTACTGTCGTTTGACACAAACCTGTAAAGTTAGTTTACGCATCTGTCACATGCTTCACTAGGAGCCGCTTGCTTTTCTTTTTTTAAATCAATGTAGAACCTATCAATTGCATTATTGGTTATTATTTTCCTATTCATTCCATTACTCCTACTTTTAGCCTATCTAATTACCCGGCAATAGCCTTCCACCCACATGATAGAGACTCTTTCCATAACTTTTGTGTTTACACTATCACCTCTGTGGTCAGCAATTTATCATGAGCACTAAAAATTCCTTTATCACTTTACCAAAGGGCCCTAGAATTAACCATTTACAATGGATTCTAACTGAAAATGTATTTAATGAATATCATTTCAAGAGGTGCATGTGTACTGTGTATATTCTAATGCTATGTGTGAGTGACAGGTATTTTGAAGTTGTGTGCAGACCTATTCCTTCAAGCTGTTTTATCTTGTGTCATAATGAGGTGTGAAGTCAGTCTGCAACAGGAGCAAATTATCCACATGGTCACAACAAATGTAGTCAGTTTTTTGTTAATCAAATTAGAAGCAAGACAAACCATAACAATGTGTTGCAACACTATCGATCAGGGCAATCTATACATATCTAACATGCATTGATACACCCACTAATTAAGCAGTCAGTGTTGTTACGCCAAGCCCACGGTACTCCCACCATTTGCCCCGGACCTGGGCATGCTTTTAGGCAACAACCTGGTCGCGTAGATGGGTTCTTCCAGCTGAGTGCACCAGTCCAATTCTTTACGCCACTAGTGTGCGTTGGTATGGGATTTTAGACGCATGTGCAATGTCAACTATAGCCAATTTTTGTGAATAATCTTGCAGTGTCAAAATTAGAGAAGTAAGTAATAGATATTAATATTTTTCCCCAAAGAATATCTTCATAAACCTAATATCTGTCTGTATCATCTTAAAAGAAAAAAATAAATACACTGGCTCTCCCATGTTACCTTCAATTTAAGATGCACTACCTTATTTAGAACCAATGTATGGCACTTGGTACCATTCAACCCCCTTATGTTACAGGAAATAAAACTAAATATAAAGTAATGATAGAGAAATTCTTTCATTTCTCTAATTGACTTGCAGTTTTTAAAAAAAGGCACGTGCCAAGAGGAAAACAAACCCTTTCCCAAAATGAACTTTTATTTAAACTAAGACCACTCCCAACCACACACACGTCCATAAGCTTACTGCCTTTTAACAAAACATTCAACACCAGTTGCTTAAATGCTATCTCGCACCATACCACTCAAAACGGAATAAGGATTAAACTTGATCGTGTGTGCGCCCTGGAAGTACGAATTATATTCAGTGAGATCAACAATGGAAGGAAAAAGTGTATAAACATTTCAAAACAATATACACTCGCTTGCTTGATTTATAGGAGCGATTCATGTTTAATACCACGGGCAACTGCCATGGTATAGCATGAAAAAGTGAATAAAATATTTCAATAAAAAATGTAGATACTTTATGGGCTACTGAAACTTCAGTTGTGTAACCAAATAGTCAAACATGTGCTTGAGCCCAACTATAACTGTGTTTCAGATGAACGAGTTATATTTCCATATTTTGTTACTTAGGAGTACCACATTATTTTTACAGCCAGTTAAGCCAGTTACAGAGTTTTTGTATGAAACAAATATAGACATTCTGTACGTTAAACAAACGTCTTTCTTGACTGGCTTAGCGAGTCACTAAAAAGGTACCTGGTCAAAAACAGAAAAGTGTACCTAATTATTGACCTAGAGTCATATATTTATGGCACTTGTGCTAAGTAAATATTCATAAACAAGTGGTCTTCTGAAAAAGCACATATTTTCTAAATACGGTTACACTAAAAAATAAAAAAAAGGTTCCTAAACTCCCAGAGGATAGTTTAGGTAACGACGGCGCTCCTGTTTTTATGGAGAGACCAAGTTTTTGCCCTGTTACTTAACTCAGTGACGAGTGTGTCTTGCTTGCTCTGTGTTTACAGTTCAGGGGGCAGCACTGGGTGAGGCGTGCGAGCGGCGAACGGACCCAATTACGGGATAAAAACAAGGAAGAAACGCGACGCCCTTCAGTAAAACGAGCCCGCCCCCTCAGAGCCCACAGTGGACGAGGCCGAGCTCTGTCAGGCCTAGACTGGTGGATATGAATCCGAGAAACGTGTTCCACTTCGGATGCAAGAAACGGCTTGTCCTAGTAAAGATTTTAAGAATGCTGGGTTTTTGCAAGTGCGAAGCACGACACACACATCGCTAAAATAGAACGGACACTAGAGAGAAAACACAGTACACGGAGCTTTCACCTCAAAAGACACACTGTAACGTGCACAGGTATATCTTGAAACAATATTATAGCAATATTGTGTATAGTACGAATCGCTCGCAATTCTCATAGGGGCGGACTCCTAACAAAAGTATCAGAAGTGTAAGGTTCCTCTTCATGACATACCATACCACCATGACAAGCCGCTCTGTTTAATGGGTAAAGAAAACCGCGCGTTTCAAAATACTTAACTCTCCCCCCTTGAGAAAGTGAAAAAAATACTAAACAAACATTAGACATTCTGTACCTTAAACAGGCATCTGTCACGGCTAAACACTCAATTAAAGCTGTTCGGAGTGCCTCCGCACACCGATAACATGCAGTGTGAACTTATCGGCGTAAAGTAGCCATTAACGCTTGCCTCTCACTCACAGAGCACAAATTTTATGTCAAGAATGGAGGCTCCTATTATGCTTCTCTAACTTGCTTTATTTAAATAGCAGCAGTCAAGAAAACTACAACTCCCATGAGGCTTAACAAAACCAAAGCCAATGGGAGAAAAACAGGAATAACCAATGCACCAATCAGCATCCACAGTGCTACGTAACCACCAAGCTTGACTGCGACCAGCCCTCTTTCTTGCTGCTCGCAGTCAAGATAAGTGGTGCTTTTATTCTCTCCTACGTTTTTTCACTGTTTATACATGTTATACTGTATTTATTTGTAAAGATACCAGCGCGCGCTTTTCTCGGCGTTTCGCCGGTTTTTCCTGCATACGCTGACACTCCTCGCAGCGTTTGTTCACTTCAGCACCTCCGGCTTTATGACCGGTGCTCGCGCGCGTCTTCAGGCATTTGCCCTCCGGCATACGAACATTCTAATGCGAACGCTCCTTACCGCGGGGTGCCGAATTTTCTTTCCTCACGCCGCTCGGAGTCCGGGAGTCTCCTTTCTTCACCTCGGCTTCACAGCGTCCTGTGCCTGTCCTGGACACGCCTTAAGGGGCGTGTTTCTTCGGTTGCTTCAGCCTCTCTTTACTTCCTGGTTCCTATTAACCCCTTCTTCAGGGGCTATCTTTCTTTTTTTCTTCATACCTGCTACAATTGTATTTCAAGGGTCATTTCTGGTATAATGGAGCCTAAGGATTCGTCTTCACTTAATATTGAAGATTTTGGCACCCTCATTAATGAGGCTGTGGGAAAAGCTGTTTCAGCTTCAATGCAAAAAATGTCAAAAAAATTTGAGACCACTGTTCAAAACATGGTCCACAAATCCTTTCTGGCCCATTCTGCGGGGGATAGCAGAAAAAGAAATGATAAGGATTTGTCTAACCAAAAGCCATCCGCTAGCGCTGTTTTGACCGGTGAAGCTTCTTCACCCATGGATGAGGACGAGTTTCCTCCCAGGCCTCCTTCTCAGGAGGGGAATGTTAATGTTTTCGGCAAATGCAAAGCTAAAGCTAAGCTTTCTGTTACAGCGCCACAACAAATTGTTGTTTCCCACATTTCTGATACTGATGACGACGTCGGTGATGCAGACGAGGCAGATGACGCCTCTGACATTTGGGGTTCTCAGTCTCAGGCTTCCCCTGCCAAAAAGCCTAAACTAAATGTTTCAGACCCATTTTTTGCCAAAACTATTTTGGACGCGGATAGCAACCCCATGTTCGACCCATCACTTTTACACCACCCTAACTCCACTGAGTGGTCTCCGTCTTCTCATGTGGGTCAATATATTGCGTCCAGACTGAGAGTTCCTCTCGATAAGCAGACACGGTCAAAATTGAGATCTGAATGCCCCAGACCATCACTTTTTTCCCAGATTACAGCGACTCCTACAATTGACGATTCTATACTTACTTTTTTCTCTAAATTCGGAAAGGATCCCCGTAAAGGGGTAGATAAGGCCTGGTCAAGTTGCCAGGACAAACTGCTAGATGTTGTGGGTCCCTTGGCTCGTATTTTAGATCTCGCTGAATCAGCAAGAACGGATGAAGCGGACATTGATCCGGCTGAGCTATCCTTATGGACACAGAGAGCCTTTTGCCTCCTTGGTAACGCTAATGCCTCCATCATTCATGAGAGAAAGAAAGGTTTGCTCCTAAAATTGGACCCCAAGTTGTCAAAATTGGCCAACATGGACCCCGGTGTTAAAGCTGATGGTTATCTTTTTGGTAATACTTTCGTTAAAGACTTAGGAAAATTCGTTTCCACCTTCTCCTCGATTGACAAAGCTCAACAAAATATCAAAAAGGTATTCAATCATCGGGTTTTTGCCAGGGCCGGTACAGGCAGGAGCCGCTCTACCGGCCGTTCCTTTCAAGGAAACAGAGGCTCCTACTACTCCTCTCAGGCCACCTATCCAGCTCAAGCCTACAAACCCCAGTTCTACCCTCAGCGTGGCAGAGGATACAGAGGTCGGGGGCAACGTGGTTTCCGATCCCACAACAATCAAGGTAAGCCCTGTTTTTGGCCTTACTCCAATAGGGGGACGACTTCGTCATTTCATACAAACATGGCGCTCGCTGACTTCAGACCCTTGGGTGCTCAATACCATTATGGGTTACCAAATAGAGTTCTACGCCACTCCCGTCCAAAGGTATTTTCCCCCTCCTCCTCGTTTTTCCAAGGAGATGTCTTCCCTGATTTCAGAAGAAGTAGCTTCATTGCTCTCAAAACGAGCCATCCAAGAAGCCCCTCTAGACTCCTCCGGTTTCCTCAGCTCTCTCTTTTTGGTGCAAAAGAAAAACAAAAAGTTCAGGCCGGTTATAAATCTCAGGAATTTCAATCAGTTTGTCGTTTATCGACACTTCAAGATGGAGACCATTATCCATCTCAGGGACATTCTTCTTCCTGGCGATTTCATGGTACGTCTAGACCTTCAGGACGCATACCTTTCTGTTCCCATTCATCCAAATCACAGCAAATATCTTCAGTTTCAATGGTTAGACCAGACGTATCATTTTTCCTCCCTTCCATTCGGTCTTTCTTCCGCTCCTTGGTGTTTCACCAAGTTAATGAAGCCGGTCACGGCTCATCTCAGGTCATTAGGCATCAGGCTTCTAATTTATCTGGACGATATCCTTATACTACATCAGAATCGTACTATTCTCCTGTCTCAGTTACAGATAACTTGTTCCCTTCTTGCCCAACTCGGTTTCCTTCTCAACGAAGCAAAGTCCAATGTTCTCCCTGCTCAACGTATAGATTTCTTAGGGTTCGAGATAGACTCTTTGTCGACTACTCTCCATCTCCCTTCACAAAAAAGTACATATCATAAAATCGGAAATTCGGAAAACACTCAGCAGGTCAATGATTTCCCTCAGAACGCTGGCCAGGATTGTGGGCCTTCTGTCTGCTTCTATCCAAGCCATTTTTCCGGGCCCCCTCCATTATCGTGCTCTCCAGAGATTAAAAATTCGTCATCTTCGAAGAGGTCTTGCGTATTCAGAAATGATAGCTCTCGATCACGAGTCTCGTTTAGAACTCCAATGGTGGATAGACCATTTAGATGCCTGGAACGGCAGAGCTATTTTTCCATCAGCCCCCGATCTTGTATTAGAATCCGATGCAAGCCTTACGGGTTGGGGCGCCCTCTGTGGCTCAATCTCGACTGGAGGTACATGGTCACTCGAGGAGTCCAGATTGCACATCAATTATTTAGAGATGCTTACAGGCTCCTTTGCAATCAAAAGCCTGGCAAAAGAAAGGGTGCAGTGTACCATCCTCCTCCGCATGGACAATGTTTCGGCTGTCCGATACATAAACCATCTCGGAGGCACCAGGTCAAAACCTCTGGCAGACCTCGTAAAAAGTCTTTGGGAGTATTGTCTCCTCAACGAGATTTCCCTTTCAGCGGAATATCTTCCAGGTTCCCTCAACCAGACGGCGGACTGGCACTCTCGCTTCCTCAGAGATTACAGCGATTGGAAGCTTCATCCTTCCGTTTTTCGTTCCATTTGTCGCAAATGGGGCCCTTTTGTCATAGACCCTTTCGCCTCCCGTCTCAACTCCCAGTTACCCCTCTTTTTCAGTTGGCGTCCAGACCCTGTAGCTTTGGCCTCCAACGCTTTTCTTCAGGACTGGTCCCAGGCAATCAACTATGCGTTTCCTCCTTTCTTGATGATCACCAGGGTCTTGGCCCAGATCAGACGCCAGAAAGCCACATCAGTACTGGTAGTACCTTTTTGGCAGTCACAAGTGTGGTTCCCACCTCTTTTGGAGTTAACAATCGATTCCCCTCTTCTTCTCCCGTCTTTCCCTTCTCTTCTTCGAGATCCTCACGGAAATCCTCATCCCCTTGTCATCAACAATACTCTTCAGCTCTCGGCATGGAAGGTTTCGGGACTTCCCGACCTTCCGTCCCGATTTCGAATGAAGCTGCGGACCTCATCAACAAGGCCTGGGCCCCGGGCACCAGAAAGGCATATAGCTCTGCTTGGTCGCTTTGGTCTTGCTGGTGTGTGGGAAGGGACCTCGATCTAGTTTCAGCAGATATAAACTATGTCATTAACTTCTTGGCGGCACAAGCCGGTTTGGGTAAATCATACAGGACGATTAATCTATACCGATCAGCAATTTCCATGCACCATAATCACGTCAATGGCAAACCCGTCGGTGAACATCCCCTCCTTTGTCGCCTGTTAAAGGGAGTAAAATTTTAATTTCCTCCATTGCCCAAATACTCAAAGTTGTGGGATGTGAATGTAGTACTGAATTTGTTTTTATCTTGGCAAGATAATCATGAGTTGTCTTTAAAATCACTTTCTGCCAAATTAACCATGTTACTCTGCCTAGTCTCTATCAAACGTTTATCTGATGTTCGAGCGTTAGATGTTTCTTCTCGACAATTTGCCCCATCTGGGGTATTATTTTCAGTTCATAGACATACAAAATCTAATTTACACACAGTTTTCTACCCATATTTTCCTAATCAACCTAAGTTATGTGTTGGTCAATGTCTTAAATGTTATGAAGATCGCACGGCTGACCTCAGAACGTCTTCCTCTTCCCAGTTGCTCATTTCCTTTCGTAAACCCCACAAACCTGTTACTTCAGCTACGCTCGCTAGATGGGTTCGTTGGGTTATGTCTCTTGCAGGGATTGATACCTCCGTTTTTGGGGCTCATTCCACTAGGGGCGCTATGGCTTCCAAAGCCTTTTGGGTTGGTTCTAGCCTGGAAGACATTCTGAGGTCGGCCGATTGGTCTAACGATAATGTTTTTAGAACATTTTATTGTAAACCGGTACATACTGCATCTTCTGTAGTGATTAATATGCTTTAAAAAAGCATAATAGGAGCCTCCGTTCTTGACATAAAATGTAGATTTTCCTAGTAAATTATGACGGAAAGTCTTAATTTTATTAAAGACACGGAGGCGAGTATTATCCCGCCTCGAGTGGGAAAAACTTTCTTAATTTTTTGTCCTTTCCCTCCCTTACAGCAACTTCTACAACAACGCAACCAGCTACCTGATCAAGCTCTGGTCATGCCGAACTCCACCGTTCCTTTTGATCTTCAAGATTCATTTCTGGAAAACTCTCAGAACATATCTCGACTTCCTCTTCGTCTCTTCTTTTGCCTGCACTTACTTCAGGAACTTTGTTCTTTGGTTTTGGCAATTGCTATCATTTTGACTATTTTTCCTTTGTTTTCACGCATCGACTAAACCCTCGCATCAAGAAAGAGGGCTGGTCGCAGTCAAGCTTGGTGGTTACGTAGCACCGTGGATGCTGATTGCTGCATTGGTTATTCCTGTTCTTCTCCCATTGGCTTTGGTTTTGATAAGCCTCATGGGAGTTGTAGTTTTCTTGACTGCTGCTATTTAAATAAAGCAAGTTAGAGAAGCATAATACTCGCCTCCGTGTCTTTAATAAAATTAAGACTTTCCGTCATAATTTACTAGGAAAATCTACATTATCGTCGCTGTTTGCGATTTGCAGAGAAATATAAATTATGCCGCGCATATCCAATATGTACTGGTTCTCTCTGCCATAAGAGACTGTGCTTTGCGCTTTTATGGACCGTTTGAGAGCACAACTGAGTCATAGACTGCGCTGTCAACATGATGCACAGGAAAGGAAACTGATTCAACGCTGCAGTGGAATTGCTGTATTAAAATGCTTTTAAAGAACGAGGAGCAGACATCACCGTCTACAGTTGATAAAAACGCTGACAGTACACAAGTGGTTAAAAGAACAAATACATTTATTTTAAATACTTGTAGCAACAAGGAGCAGGAGTTAAAGGGGGGGAGGGAGAGAGGCAACACGGAGCGTGGGGGGTTGGTGGGGAAGAAGCAACACAGAGCACGGGTGAGTGGGAAAGAGGCAACACGGAGCATGGGGATTGGGTGGGGAAGCAGCAACAGAGATTGGGTGGGGAAGTAGCAACAGAGCATGAGGATTTGGTGGGGAAGTAGCAACAGAGCATGAGGATTTGGTGGGGAAGTAGCAACACAGAGCAAGGGGTGGGTGGGGCAGTAGCAACACAGAGCATGGGGGTGGGAGGGCAGTAGCAACACAGAGCATGGGAGGGCAGTAGCAAATCAGAGCATGGGGGTGGGTGGGGCAATGGCAACACAGTAGCAACACAGAGCATGGAGTGTGGGTGGGGTAGTAGCAACACAGAGCATGGGAGGGTGGGTGGGGCAGTAGCAACACAGCATGGGAGGGTGGGTGGGGCAGTAGCAACACAGAGCATGGGAGGGTAGGACAGTAGCAACACAGAGCATTAAAGAAGCAATGCAGAGCATGGGAGGGTGGGTGGGAAAGAAGCAACGCAGAGCATGGGAGGGTGGGTGGGAAAGAAGCAACACGGAGCATGGTAGGGTGGGTGGGAAAGGAGCAACGCGGAGCATGGGAGGGTGGGTGGGAAAGAAGCAACGCGGAGCATGGGAGGGTGGGTGGGAAAGAAGCAACGCGGAGCATGGGAGGGTGGGTGGGAAAGAAGCAACGCGGAGCATGGGAGGGTGGGTGGGAAAGAAGCAACGCGGAGCATGGGAGGGTGGGTGGGAAAGAAGCAACGCGGAGCATGGGAGGGTGGGTGGGAGAGAAGCAACGCGGAGCATGGGAGGGTGGGTGACAAAGAAGCAATGCGGAGGGTGGGTGGGAAAGAAGCCACGCGGAGCATGGGTGGGTGGGTGGTAAAGAAGCAACGCGGAGAATGGGTGGGTGGGTGGTAAAGAAGCAACGCGGAGCATGGGTGGGTGGGAAAGAAGCAACGCGGAGCGTGGGTGGGTGGGAAAGAAGCAACACAGAGCATGGAGTGTGGGTGGGGTAGTAGCAACACAGAGCATGGGAGGGTGGGTGGGGCAGTAGCAACACAGCATGGGAGGGTGGGTGGAGCAGTAGCAACACAGAGCATGGGAGGGTAGGACAGTAGCAACACAGAGCATTAAAGAAGCAATGCAGAGCATGGGAGGGTGGGTGGGAAAGAAGCAACACGGAGCATGGTAGGGTGGGTGGGAAAGGAGCAACGCGGAGCATGGGAGGGTGGGTGGAAAAGGAGCAACGCGGAGCATGGGAGGGTGGGTGGGAAAGAAGCTACTCGGAGCATGGGAGGGTGGGTGGGAAAGAAGCAACGCGGAGGGTGGGTGGGAAAGAAGCAACGCAGAGCATGGGAGGGTGGGTCGGAAAGAAGCAACGCGGAGCATGGGAGGGTGGGTGACAAAGAAGCAATGCGGAGGGAGGGTGGGAAAGAAGCAATGCGGAGCATGGGTGGGTGGGTGGGTGGGAAAGAAGCAATGCGGAGCATGGGTGGGTGGGTGGGAAAGAAGCAACGCGGAGCGTGGGTGGGTGGGAAAGAAGCAACGCGGAGCATGGGTGGGTGGGTGGGAAAGAAGCAACGCGGAGCATGGGAGGGTGGGTGGGAAAGAAGCAACGCGGAGGGTGGGTGGGAAAGAAGCAACGCAGAGCATGGGAGGGTGGGTCGGAAAGAAGCAACGCGGAGCATGGGAGGGTGGGTGACAAAGAAGCAACGCGGAGGGTGGGTGGGAAAGAAGCAACGCGGAGCATGGGTGGGTGGGAAAGAAGCAACGCGGAACATGGGTGGGTGGGTGGGAAAGAAGCAACGCAGAACATGGGTGGGTGGGAAAGAAGCAACGCGGAACATGGGTGGGTGGGTGGGAAAGAAGCAACGCGGAACATGGGTGGGTGGGTGGGAAAGAAGCAACGCGGAGCATGGGTGGGTGGGAAAGAAGCAACGCGGAGCATGGGTGGGTGGGTGGGAAAGAAGCAACGCGGAGCATGGGTGGGTGGGTGGCAAAGAAGCAACACAGAGCATGGAGTGTGGGTGGGGTAGTAGCAACACAGAGCATGGGAGGGTGGGTGGGGCAGTAGCAACACAGCATGGGAGGGTGGGTGGAGCAGTAGCAACACAGAGCATGGGAGGGTAGGACAGTAGCAACACAGAGCATTAAAGAAGCAATGCAGAGCATGGTAGGGTGGGTGGGAAAGAAGCAACGCGGAGCATGGTAGGGTGGGTGGAAAAGGAGCAACGCGGAGCATGGGAGGGTGGGTGGGAAAGAAGCAACGCGGAGGGTGGGTGGGAAAGAAGCAACGCAGAGCATGGGAGGGTGGGACGGAAAGAAGCAACGCGGAGCATGGGAGGGTGGGTGACAAAGAAGCAACGCGGAGGGTGGGTGGGAAAGAAGCAACGCGGCGCATGGGTGGGTGTGTGGGAAAGAAGCAACGCGGAGCATGGGTGGGTGTGTGGGAAAGAAGCAACGCGGAGCATGGGAGGGTGGGTGACAAAGAAGCAACGCGGAGGGTGGGTGGGAAAGAAGCAACGCGGAGCATGGGTGGGTGGGTGGGAAAGAAGCAACGCGGAGCATGGGTGGGTGGGTGGGAAAGAAGCAACGCGGAGCATGGGTGGGTGGGTGGGAAAGAAGCAACGCAGAGCGTGGGTGGGTACGGGAAAGAAGCAACGCGGAGCATGGGTGGGTAGGTGGGAAAGAAGCAACGCGGATCATGGGTGGGTGGGTGGGAAAGAAGCAACGCGGATCATGGGTGGGTGGGTGGGAAAGAAGCAACGCAGAGCGTGGGTGGTTGGGAAAGAAGCAACGCGGAGCATGGGTGGGTGGTTGGGAAAGAAACAACGCAGAGCATGGGTGGGTGGGTGGGAAAGAAAACGCGGAGCATGGGTGGGTGGGAAAGAAACAACGTGGAGCATGGGTGGGTGGGTGGGAAAGAAACAACGCGGAGCATGGGTGGGTGGGTGGGAAATAAACAACGCGGAGCGTGGGTGGGTGGGAAAGAAACAACGCGGAGCATGGGTGGGTGGGTGGGAAAGAAACAACGTGGAGCATAAAAGAAAACGCGGAGCATGGGTGGGTGGATGGGAAAGAAACAACGCAGAGCATGGGTGGGAAAGAAACAACGCAGAGCATGGGTGGGAAAGAAACAACGCGGAGCATGGGTGGGTGGGTGGGAAAGAAACGCGGAGCATTAAAGAAACAACGCAGAGCATGGGTGGGTGGGAAAGAAACAACGCGGAGCATGGGTGGGTGGGAAAGAAAACGCTGAGCCATTAAGAAAACGCGGAGCCTGGGTGGGTGGGTGGGAAAGAAAACGCAGAGCATGGGTGGGTGGGTTGGAAAGAAACAACGCGGAGCATGGGTGGGTGGGTGGGAAAGAAAACGCGGAGCATGGGTGGGTGGGTGGGAAAGAAACCACGCGGAGCATGGGTGGGTGGGTGGGAAAGAAACCACGCGGAGCATGGGTGGGTGGGTGGGAAAGAAAACGCTGAGCATGGGTGGGTGGGTGGGAAAGAAACAACGCTGAGCATGGGTGGGTGGGTGGGAAAGAAAACGTGGAGCATGGGTGGGTGGGTGGGAAAGAAACAACGCGGAGCATGGGTGGGTGGGTGGGAAAGAAACAACGCGGAGCATGGGTGGGTGGGTGGGAAAGAAACAACGCGGAGCATGGGTGGGTGGGTGGGAAAGAAACAACGCGGAGCATGGGTGGGTGGGAAAGAAACAACGCGGAGCATGGGTGGGTGGGAAAGAAAACACAGAGCATGGGTGGGTGGGAAAGAAAACACAGAGCATGGGTGGGTGGGTGGGAAAGAAACAACGCCAAGCATGGGTGGGTGGGAATATAAAGAAACAACGCGGAGCATGGGTGGGTGGGAAAGAAACAACGCGGAGCATGGGTGGGAAAGAAACAACGCGGAGCATGGGTGGGTGGGTGGTAAAGAAAACGCGGCGCATGGGTGGGTGGGTTGGAAAGAAACAACGCGGAGCATGGGTGGGTGGGTAAGAAAACGCGGAGCGTGGGTGGGTGGGAAAGAAACAACGCGGAGCATGGGTGGGTGGGAAAGAAACCACGCGGAGCATGGGTGGGTGGGAAAGAAACCACGCGGAGCATGGGTGGGTGGGTCAGAAAAAGCGGAGCGTGGGTGGGTGGGAGGGAAAGAAAACACAGAGCATGGGTGGGTGAGTGGGAAAGAAACAACGCCGAGCATGGGTGGGTGGGAATATAAAGAAACAACGCGGAGCATGGGTGGGAAAGAAACAACGCGGAGCGCGGGTGGGTGGGAAAGAAACAACGCGGAGCGTGGGTGGGTGGGAAAGAAAATGCAGAGCGTGGGTGGGAAAGAAAATGCAGAGCATGGGTGGGTGGGAAAGAAAATGCAGAGCATGGGTGGGTGGGAAAGAAACAACGCGGAGCGTGGGTGGGTGGGAAAGAAGCAACGCAGATCGTGTGTGGGTGGGAAAGAAGCAACGCGGAGCGTGGGTGGTTGGGAAAGAAGCAACGCAGAGCATGGGTGGGTGGTTGGGATAGAAACAACGCAGAGCATGGGTGGGTGGGTGGCAAAGAAAACGCAGAGCATGGGTGGGTGGGAAAGAAACAACGTGGAGCATGGATGGGTGGGTGGGAAAGAAACAACGCGGAGCATGGGTGGGTGGGAAAGAAACAACGCGGAGCATGGGTGGGTGGGAAAGAAACAACGCGGAGCGTGGGTGGGTGGGAAAGAAAACGTGGAGCATGGGTGGGTGGGAAAGAAAACGCGGAGCGTGGGTGGGTGGGAAAGAAAATGCAGAGCGTGGGTGGGAAAGAAAATGCAGAGCATGGGTGGGTGGGAAAGAAAATGCAGAGCATGGGTGGGTGGGAAAGAAACAACGCGGAGCGTGGGTGGGTGGGAAAGAAGCAACGCAGATCGTGTGTGGGTGGGAAAGAAGCAACGCGGAGCATGGGTGGGTGGTTGGGAAAGAAGCAACGCAGAGCATGGGTGGGTGGTTGGGATAGAAACAACGCAGAGCATGGGTGGGTGGGTGGGTGGGAAAGAAAACGCAGAGCATGGGTGGGTGGGAAAGAAACAACGTGGAGCATGGATGGGTGGGTGGGAAAGAAACAACGCGGAGCATGGGTGGGTGGGAAAGAAACAACGCGGAGCGTGGGTGGGAAAGAAACAACGCGGAGCGTGGGTGGGTGGGAAAGAAAACGTGGAGCATGGGTGGGTGGGAAAGAAACAACGCGGAGCATGGGTGGGTGGGAAAGAAACAACGCGGAGCATGGGTGGGTGGGTGGGAAAGAAACAACGCGGAGCATGGGTGGGTGGGTGGGAAAGAAACAACGCGGAGCATGGGTGGGTGGGTGGGAAAGAAAACGCGGAGCATGGGTGGGTGGGTGGGAAAGAAACAACGCGGAGCATGGGTGGGTGGGTGGGAAAGAAACAACGCGGAGCATGGGTGGGTGGGTGTTAAAGAAACAACGCGGAGCATGGGTGGGTGGGTGGGAAAGAAACAACGCGGAGCATGGGTGGGTGGGTGGGAAAGAAACAACGCGGAGCATGGGTGGGTGGGAAAGAAACAACGCGGAGCATGGGTGGGTGGGAAAGAAACAACGCGGAGCATGGGTGGGTGGGAAAGAAACAACGCGGAGCATGGGTGGGTGGGAAAGAAAACACAGAGCATGGGTGGGTAGGTGGGAAAGAAACAACGCGGAGCGTGGGTGGTAAAGAAACAACGCGGAGCATGGGTGGGTGGGAATATACAGAAACAACGCGGAGCATTGGTGGGTGGGTGATAATGAAACAACGCGGAGCGTGGGTGGGTGGGAAAGAAAACGCGGAGCGTGGGTGGGTGGGAAAGAAAACGCGGAGCATGGGTGGGTGGGTGGGAAAGAAACAACGCAGAGCGTGGATGGGTGGGAAAGAAACAACGCGGAGCATGGGTGGGTGGGAAAGAAACAACGCAGAGCATGGGTGGGTGGGTGGGAAAGAAACAACGCGGAGCATGGGTGGGTGGGTGCATAAGAAACAACGCGGAGCATGGGTGGGTGGGTGGGTGGGAAAGAAACAACGCGGAGCATGGGTGGGTGGGTGGGAAAGAAATCGCGGAGCATGGGTTGGTGGGAATTAAACAACGCGTAGCGTGGGTGGGTGGGAAAGAAACAACGCGGAGCATGGGTGGGTGGGAAAGAAACAACGCGGAGCATGGGTGGGTGGGTGGGAAAGAAAACACAGAGCATGGGTGGGTAGGTGGGAAAGAAACAACGCGGAGCATGGGAGGGTGGGTGACAAAGAAGCAACGCGGAGGGTGGGTGGGAAAGAAGCAACGCGAAGCATGGGTGGGTGGGTGGGAAAGAAGCAACGCGGAGCATGGGTGGGTGGGTGGGAAAGAAACAACTCGGAGCATGGGTGGGTGGGAAAGAAACAACGCAGAGCATGGGTGGGTGGGTAAGAAAACACAGAGCATGGGTGGGTAGGTGGGAAAGAAACAACGCGGAGCATGGGTGGGTGGGTGGCAAAGAAACAACGCCGAGCATGGGTGGGTGGGTGGCAAAGAAACAACGCCGAGCATGGGTGGGTGGGAATATAAAGAAACAACGCGGAGCATGGGTGGGTTGGTTGTTAAAGAAACAACGCGGAGCATGGGTGGGTGGGTGGGAAAGAAACAACGCGGAGCATGGGTGGGTGGGTGGGAAAGAAACAACGCGGAGCATGGGTGGGTGGGTGGGAAAGAAACAACGCGGAGCATGGGTGGGTGGGTGGGAAAGAAACAACGCGGAGCATGCGTGGGTGGGTGGGAAAGAAACAACGAGGAGCACGGGTGGGTGGGAAAGAAAACGAGGAGCACGGGTGGGTGGGTGGGAAAGAAACAACGCAGAGCACGGGTGGGCGGGTGGGTTAAGAAACAACGTGGAGCGTGGGTGGGTGGGAAAGAAACAACGCGGAGCATGGGTGGGTGGGTGCGAAAGAAATAACGCGGCGCATGGGTGGGTGGGAAAGAAACAACGCGGAGCATGCGTGGGTGGGTGGGAAAGAAACAGCGAGGAGCACGGGTGGGTGGGTGGGAAAGAAAACGAGGAGCACGGGTGGGTGGGTGTCAAAGAAACAACGCGGAGCACGGGTGGGCGGGTGGGAAAGAAACAACGCGGAGCACGGGTGGGCGGGTGGGAAAGAAACAACGCGGAGCACGGGTGGGCGGGTGGGAAAGAAACAACGCGGAGCACGGGTGGGCGGGTGGGAAAGAAACAACGCGGAGCACGGGTGGGCGGGTGGGAAAGAAACAACGCGGAGCACGGGTGGGCGGGTGGGAAAGAAACAACGCGGAGCACGGGTGGGCGGGTGGGAAAGAAAACGCAGAGCACGGGTGGGTGGGTGGGAAAGAAAACGCAGAGGACGGGTGGGTGGGAAAGAAAACGCAGAGCACGGGTGGGTGGGTGGTAAAGAAAACGCAGAGCACGGGTGGGTGGGTGGGAAAGAAACAACGCGGAGCACGGGTGGGTGGGTGGGAAAGAAACAACGCGGAGCACGGGTGGGTGGGTGGGAAAGAAACAACGCGGAGCACGGGTGGGTGGGAAAGAAACAACGCGGAGCACGGGTGGGTGGGTGGGAAAGAAACGCGGAGCACGGGTGGGTGGGAAAGAAACAACGCGGAGCACGGGTGGGTGGGTGGGAAAGAAAACGCAGAGCACGGGTGGGTGGTTGATAAAGAAACAACACAGAGCACGGGTGGGTGGGAAAGAAACAACACAGAGCATGGGTGGGTGGGTGGGAAAGAAACAACGCAGAGCATGGGTGGGTGGGTGTTAAAGAAACAACGCAGAGCATGGGTGGGTGGGTGGGAAAGAAACAACGCAGAGCATGGGTGGGTGGGTGGGAAAGAAGCAACGCAGAGCATGGGAGGGTGGTGGGTGGGAAAGAAGCAACGTGGAGCAAGCAAAGCAGAGCATGGAAGGGTGGTGGGTGGGAAAGTAGCAACGCGGAGCATGGGTGGGGGTGGGTGGAGCAGTAGCACTGCTGAGCATGGGTGGGGGTGGGTGGAGCAGTAGCACTGCTGAGCATGGGAGGGGGTGGGTGGGGCAGTAGCAACGCTGAGCATGGGAGGGGGTGGGTGGGGCAGTAGCAACGCTGAGCATGGGAGGGGGTGGGTGGGGCAGTAGCAACGCTGAGCATGGGAGGGGGTGGGTGGGGCAGTAGCAACACAGAGCATGGGAGGGGGTGGGTGGGGCAGTAGCAGCACAGAGCATGGGAGGGGGTGGGTGGGGCAGTATCAACACAGAGCATGGGAGGGGGTGGGGCAGTAGCAAGGGTGGGTGGGGCGGTAGCAACACAGAGCATGGGAGGGGGTGGGGCAGTAGCAAGGGTGGGTGGGGGCGGGTAGCAACGCAGAGCGTGGGAGGGTGGGTGGGGCGGGTAGCAACGCAGAGCGTGGGAGGGTGGGTGGGGCGGGTAGCAACGCAGAGCGTGGGAGGGTGGGTGGGGCGCTAGCAACGCCGAGGGTGGGAGGGTGGGTGGGGCGCTAGCAACGCCGAGGGTGGGAGGGTGGGTGGGGCGCTAGCAACGCCGAGGGTGGGAGGGTGGGTGGGACGCTAGCAACGCCGAGGGTGGGAGGGTGGGTGGGGTGCTAGCAACGCCGAGGGTGGGAGGGTGGGTGGGGTGCTAGCAACGCCGAGGGTGGGAGGGGTGCTAGCAACGCAGAGGGTGGGAGGGTGGGTGGGGTGCTAGCGACGCAGAGGGTGGGAGGGTGGGTGGGGCGCTAGCAACGCAGAGGGTCGGTGGGTGGGGCGCTAGCAACGCAGAGGTTCGGAGGGTATTTTGGGGCGCTAGCAACGCAGAGGGTGGGAGGGTGGGTGGGGCGCTAGCAACGCAGAGGGTGGGAGGGTGGGTGGGGCGCTAGCAACGCAGAGGGTGGGAGGGTGGGTGGGGCGCTAGCAACGCAGAGGGTGGGAGGGTGGGTGGGGCGCTAGCAACGCAGAGGGTGGGAGGGTGGCAACGCAGAGGGTGGGTGGGTGGGTTTTAGGGTGGCAACGCAGAGAGTGGGAGGGTGGGTGGGAGGGTGGCAACGCAGAGAGTGGGAGGGTGGGTGGGAGGGTGGCAACGCAGAGAGTGGGAGGGGCGGTGGCAACGCAGAGGGTGGGAGGGTGGGTAGGGGTGGTGGCAACGCAGAGGGTGGGAGGTTGGGTGGGGCGGTGGCAACGCAGAGGGTGGGTGGGGCGGTAGCAACGCAGAGGGTGGGAGGGTGCGTGGGGCGGTAGCAACGCAGAGGGTGGGAGGGTGGGTGGGGCGGTAGCAACGCAGAGCATGGGAGGGTGGGTGAGGCAGTAGCAACACACAGCATGGGAGGGTGGGTGGGGCAGTAGCAACACACAGCATGGGGAGTAAGCAAATAAAGAAAACAGTACCTGAATCACATGGTAAGCAGTGGATGGACAGCAGAAGGAACTAATTATACTAAACTAATCAGTCGATGATCTATGCTCCACAAGAAAAGAAAGTGAAGCCAGGACGTGCTGTCCAATTAGGAGACAGCAAAGAAGAGTGACAATGAAGCCAATGAATACTAAGCAATGGGTGGGTTTCCAAGCCCCTTGAAGAAAACAATACCCCTCTCACCGACAGCAGATGTGCTGTAGGCAGGCAAGAACTAGAAACAAGCATTGGCAAAGCATATAGGTTTGGTGTTGGCTGTCAACATTTGGATTTTATCAATGACTGTTTTGTTATGGTTTTTGTAAAACTTTATTTTTGAGAAGCTACTGGGCCCTCACCAATATAAGACATAACCATTAAAAGCAAATGTATTTTTTGGCCTCACAATGCACACTTTGTTACACCAGTCCCTAGTACTGAAGAAAACTACTTTTATGTGCATGTGCTTTTTACCTAATAGCTGAATGAGCTAATTTGTTGTCCCATGTTGCATGCTGTAGTGGGTGTGAATGACAACAAGCGACAAGTAGATGGAGAGGGATGACCCCTATCAGTAAATATATTACATGCATATTTTTAGTAAAATCAAAAGGCCCTAGCTAGCTCCAGACATAATTAGGTGTTGTACATTTAACAATATGAGCTTATTAGGCCCAATTAAAACTGGACTGCAGAAACCAGACATGCAGGGGTGCGCAATATGAATGACAGCACGCTTTGATTTGACATATTTACCATTTCAAGCACAGGGAGATCAATCAGTCAACCAGAATCACCAGTTTTTCAAATACTGAATATGGAATTAATTCCCAGCTGTTGGAAATGGCCCTTTCTGCAGGGTTATCGTCTAACTTTTTGCTTTCCCTTCCTCTTTTTCTGACCCTCCTTTTGTTAGCTTTAGGACTCTGGGCACTTTACCACTGCAAATCAGTGCGAAAGTGCATGTGGGTTCTCCCCTAAAACTTGGTATGATTGGCTTACACCTGTTTGGCATATTTAATTTACCTGTATATCCCTTGTAAAATAGTATACCATGTACCCAGGGCTTGTAAATTAAATGCTACTATTGGGCCTCAGCACTAACTGCGCCACCCACAGAAGTAGCCTTTCAAAGTTGCCTCAGACCTGCCACTGCAGTGCCTTCATGCACAGTTTACTGCCACATTGACTTGGCAATTCAAACTATTTGCCAAAGCCTAAACTCCCTTTTTAGTACACTTCAGTCACACTTAAGGTAGGCCATAGCTAGCCCTATGAGCAGGGAACTGTGCATGTAAAAGGCAGGATATGTACTTTTATATTTTAATGACAGCCTATTTTGTTCTTCACTACTGTGAGGGCTGCTCCTCTCATATGTTAGAAAAGGGAATACCCTTATATATTTTTAAGTGTTAATTTATGACCTGAAAGGAATAGCGTGGGAATGTTTGGTATGTTCGGAACGGTAGTGAGAAATCTTGCTTACTGGTGTAGTTGGATTTTACATCAGCAGTTTAGAAATGCCACTTTTAGAAAGTGGGCATTTCTCTGTGCTTATAACTAGTGTTTTGCACCCTAACTCCAATCCACGTCCAGGACAGAGGGACAGCTACACTTGATACATACTTTTCATACAGGAGGAACTGCCACTGGGACTGTGCACTTAGCTGGATTGTCCTGCTGCCTGCTGGGCTGCAACAGGGACTGCTACTTTGCCTATTCCCTTATGTGCAGGCCTGCTGCCCACCTGCCTTCTCTTTGTGTACTTCAGTGCCATCTGGTGGCTGATTGGTCTGTCCCATCCCTGTTCTTGTAGGGAGGTTTTTAAGGATTGGTCAGGAACCTGCTAAACAATCCTGGTACCTGCCCGTGAACCCCCCCCCCCCCCCCCAAAGTCCGGTTGTCATCAATCTTCCCCTTAACGCAGGGTGCGCAATCTGCACGATTTTATGGAGCGCAGGTTGAGCGCTTCCACTTTCCCAGAAGAAAGAAGGTTGTGGAGAAACAAGCAGCGATTTATGCTGCAGCCATTAAAGGGCTTCGCCCGCTTGACGTATTTACCGGTGTAGCCGGGTTGCCATGGTGGCGGCTGGCCCCACGCCCTGTGTTTCCAGTGGAAGGCCACGTGCTTCCAAAAAGGAGAATCTGGCCTGCCAAGGATTGGACTGTACTGCCATCGCCGCTATTTCTCCCAGACCAAAGGTACTGTGGGCGATGGGCGCAGCATAGGCCCCTACACCTGTGCGCCTGGAACAGGCCTCTGCTTCTCCGGGGGCTGAGCCCCCTCTCAGTGCGGTATCTATTTGTTGCCTCTGTAGGGGGGCCGGGAGGAGGTGCACCACTGACCCACGCTACTTTTGTGGGTGGCGCGATACTACAAGCACATAACTGCCTCAGGCAGACGAGAAGGGGTACCTTTTACCATATTGCAGGGAATAGGCCTGTAAGTGTACCGACAGCCTACAATATTTTCTAAAATTCCAGCCTAACACCTACTACAAGAGCAGGTGCACCACCCCAGATGTTCTGGTTAAGACATTTCATATTATAGTAACGTGTGAGGATTCAAGTGTGCTTACTGCTGGCACCTTATGGTTGGCACGGCTAATGAACGTAGTTTTGGGTCTCCTAGGGCCCAGAACAGCGAGTATTGTAAACTAGCCACCTGACCACATTTCCACAAATGCTTTCAGGATGTCTTTGCATGAAAAAAAAAAAAATACAAAACTTGAGCTAAAAGAAACTGTTTATGCATACCTCTCTGAACATGCTGTTGGAATATATAATATCTTACTTTAGGTAACCTGAATCAAGTGAAAAAAAAATTCAACCCTATCAATTCTGCACAAACCTCTCTGACCGGAAGACTAGTAAATGACCTTCCAGGTACACTTGTAACTTTACTGTGGATGTGCCAGAATAAAAGATGTGCAGGTGTCTAAAAGGATAACAGTATTCTACGATTCAAGAGTAGCAACAAAGAAGCCTTGGCAGAACAGAAGAAAAGAATTGAAACAAGATAAATATGCGTTTAGGAGTGGTTGGTTGTTTTTGTTGCGCAAAAACCCACAGATAACTCTAGATGCCTTTGAACCTACTAACAAGTAGGCCTCCACAAGGACCGCACACTTCAAATGCCTTAAACACACAAATACTAGTGCTACACGCAGGGATGGCTCCACTGCAGGGGTAATATGGCAGAGCACTACGAGCAGAGGAAGGAAAGAGGAGAGGCTAACATCAGACTGCTCTGTTATGTTCCCACTTCAAGGATTAGAAGTAAATGCGCAGTAGAACAGTTTCCGTTTTCTCTCCCACGCAGGTGTCGGTATGCACGAGGGAGCAAAGAGCAGGGCAGGCGCATACTTCCAAACTCAGCAGCCTTGCCGGGACTCAGTGAGAGGAACTTCCTCACCCTGTGCTCGGATAGAAGCTGAGCCCAAGTCCACCTTGCTGGTTTTGCTCACTTTTTGAGATTCGCAACACAGACCCGACCCTTTTGAAGCTGAGCGGTCACCACTGGTTACATTTAAGCACGCGCCCTCACCTCTACACCCTGCCAAACAAGGAACTCTTTCATATCTGTGAGAAGATCAGGCAGAGTAAAATTTGAAGTATCCCCTCACACAATTATGCATGGGACCCCACTATTAGGACTCGTATGTATGGCACTTCAATATATTGTATTCTATGCTTACTTTAAAGCGCTTAGGCAAGAGCACGCAAAGGACACAAACAGAAATGCATGTTCACATACAGACACGGGTGCAAAGAAGCACATGTACATGACCTTACACAGACACAGACCGCTAAACATGGCCGCTTGTTAGACAGCCAAGAGCCATCAGACAGAGGCACACCGAAGGGCACTGCCCTGCTTGGCTTCCTTTCCCTCAACTGCTATCGTATTCTGTTCTATTCTCTACTACGACAATTTTTCAGAACAGGCGGCCGTTAAGTCTTATTGTTCTCAGGAGTGTGGACTGAAGAACAGAAGCCAGCAACAGATTTTTTTCAGTGATGCAGACGTTCCTGTAGAACATGTGACCACACCGGTCCTAAAGCCATGAGACTGGTGTTCATCCGGAGCGAGTGGCTGTGCCTTTGCCTCAAAAATACTGGGGTGTCTTCTTAGGCAGCAATATTTCGCTCTCCCCTAACAAGCGGCATTGCCCCCATGGCGTTGCTGACCACTGGCGTACAATATGCATGTAAACCATGCTTACATCTCAAGCATGCCCTGCTGTACTCTAGGGGGCTCAGCGCGCGGCTGCACACATTCTACTGCTCAGCTTACCAGACATGTGCCCTCTGCACCCTGCGCTGCCTTCCGCTTCCTCAAGGAGTTTACTTGAGGCAGCAGTGTAAAGGCAATCACATTTGTTTACAGGTCAGCTCCTTCATTTCATAATTAAAAATTCTAAACCTACTGCTACAGGAAAAACGTACTTTGCTCTTCCGCGTCCAGGATACCAAGATTTAGGAAAGTGGAACACTGGATAACCCCAGACTCTTTGGGCGAACCTTTTAGAACACATGAACTCTGCGCATTAGGTGTACTCAATCAGTAGATCATATAGAAAAATCATAAAAAATATTTTGCTCAATTGATAAACTTTCTTTGCCTGTACTCGTTGAATTACTTAGTATTTTAATACAAAGGAGAACATTTTTGTTGAAAAATGCGTTATATAATACACCCGAAGGAGATGCACTCAGCCACCATGACAACTGGAACACCAGCCAGTGGCCTAAAGACAAAAATGCACCACGACTTCAAATCCCTCACAGAAGGTTACTCAGCAAGAAATCTATAATGCACTCTTCTGTCAGAGCAAAAAATGCCTCTTGGTTTTAATCCAATTTATCTGCCATCCAACTCTCCATTACTCATCATTTCTGGTAATTATATATGTTCTCTGTGTGTTTTCTATTTAGTGTTTCACGTGCACTGTATAGTTTAGTCACAACATCCCACCGAAATAAATATCACATTTACTGAATTGTACAGTTTTGCGGTCTCCTACAAATGCACTACTGAATCAACTGATACATTATTTTGAACTGCTGGAGATTCGAAATGCTAAAATTATGATTTTTGGAATAGGTTGAGGAGATGGACCCAGAAGTTTACTCCACATAGTCCGGAGCACTGAATTGTCTGACATGATTTTTATCAGTTGACTGATATCTCCACGAGGGCTAAAGTGGGTCAAAAGTCCAATACAAAAATATTTATAAAATGAAAAACGCTATTTAAGGGACTTTACTCTGGTTACTCAGAAACAAGGCACAAATCTTCTTTTTGCATACATATATGACATATGTATATCTCCAAGAAACAATTTCTCACAATCAGGTACAAAAAAAATGCATCCACTCAAAATCTGCAAAAGGTGATTTCATCAATCAAATCAATGCAAGCTCCCTGATGCTTTTGACACAAATCTTCATTTAACACTGATAATCAGATTTTGAGTGGATGTGTTTTTTCTTACATGTCTGTGAGAAATGTATTCTTGACTTTACGGGAGCCAAAATGCATCAGTCCATGTTGCACGATAAATGCTTGTGTATTTGCACAATCTTAAGTGCCCGCCAGCTTTTTGGTTTACCGAAATCTGGATTGAAATGTGGTATGGGGGGGGTCACACCCATGACGAAGCACCAACACACACGGTGGACGTGGCCAAATACCACCGAGGTCTTGGAATTTATATCTATTACAGAGTGACATTAGCCTCTCTGTAGTTATAGTTAGGGTGACCACAGATTGGGATTTTTCAGATTTTTGTCCCTTTGTAACTCTGCACCTGTTTGATGAATATGTGTGAAACTTTGCAGACTTGCTGCCCCGTTTCATTTTGGGAGGACTAAAAGTTTTGCAGAGTTTGGTCAAGGGAGTGCAAAGTAAAAAGGAGAGTCCCAAAACAGGCTTTAAATCTAATGCATTTTCCATTGACTTATTTCGCATAGCGCAAAAACCATCAGCTACATTTTTATGAAATGTGGCGGCATTGAAGCGTAGATTATTCTGTTAAGTACTGAGGGTAAGTAGAGGAAGTAAATCTTGAGTTATAAGGTTTTTCAACTTGGTGATATCTTGTAGCACAATGCTACTAAAAGTAGCAAGGAAGCCCAAAAAATAAAACCAGACTGTATATGTCAAGTTTCAAACTTACTACATGAACAACTGAAAGACTAATTTCCTATAAACAAAGACATAATAAATAGAATACATCTTAATCTACATAAGTTTCTTTCTTATGCACCCCTGTGCAACAAAATGAAAAATTCCCCTAGAAGTGAGCCACACAAACTACTACCCGGAGGGCATGATAACTGGCCACTAGGAAAAAATATAATAATCTCAATTTCTATAACAATCCCGATTGCCTTTCATTCACTTTGTCTTTCATATGTGGTACAATCGTACTAAAAGCAGCATGGAAGACCAAACAGTTAACTAGACTGCATATGTAAAGTTTCAGATTTACTACATGAACAACTGAAAACCCATTTATGGTTACATGATAATCCAATTATGCGACAGGAGAGGGTCAAATTGTTAAGTAAATTATGCAGCAAGAAAAGGCAAATTATGCAGCATAATGCAGCACATTTTATAATAGTATTCATTCATTATTTTGTCATTTTTAAACTTGACAACACTGCATGGGCATTGATTGCACCTCATTAGTACCAGTTTAACACTTACATATACCAATAAGCAACAGAAAGGTAAACATGTCCAGCTTTGCAGAGGGCCTTCCACTTCACTACAACAAGTATTGCTTCATTGTTAGTAACCTTTGAACCATTTGAGCTAGAAACACAATTATTTGTTAAAATCTCCAGAATATGCAGCCGATAATGCAGTATGTGGCAAATGCAGCAAATCTATACCTATGCAAAAATCGTCGCAGCTGTACAATCGCATAACTTCAATGGCCCTGCCTATAAACAAATACATAGCAAACAGAATATATCTTAATAGACATATGTTTTCTTTGCATGCTCTCTGGCTGACTAAATTAAACATTGACATACAAAACCATTTTCCTTGTGCACTCCTGTGCAACAAAATGGAAAAGTGACCTAAATGTGAGCTACACAAACTATTATACGAAGGACATGATAACTGGCCATTAGGAAAAAAAAAAATCTTAATTTTTATAAAAACAACGATTGGCTTTCAATCACTTTGGGCTTCATTTGTAGCACAAGCCTAATAAAACTAGCAAGGAAACCCAAAAAATAAGCTAGACTGCATATGTAAAGTTACTACATGATCAGTTAAAAGACACATTTATGGTCACATGATTATGTAAACCAATAAACAAATACAATAGATAAAAAGAAAGTAATCACAAATAAATCGGATTGCCACTCTGTAAATGTAATTAGTGTTCCCAAAGATAAGAATTCCTCAGCTATTACCTTCCTCCTAACGTTCCACCTGTTTGACAAATCACCACAAAACTTTCCAGACCTACTGCATTTTCTAAATTTTGAGATCATGTAAACTTTTGTGGTAAATCAATAAGGGGTGTAAAGATAAAAGGGGGTTCCAAAACGAGTTTTTCCATCAATGCCTTTCCCATAGACTATTTTATTTGATGTACCACAAAAACGTCAGATGGATTTACATGAACTGTGGCAAGATTATATATTATCATACAGATATGATGCTGTATGGGTACTGCAGTTAAGTAGGGTAGCTATTTTTAAGTTGTATGGCATTTAAACTTAGTGAAAACTGTCACTGCTGTACTTTTGCAGAATTTCACTAAATTTTGTGAAACAACTCCAGTCCATGGCCATAAACCTATTTAAAAATGTATATAAAACATAGAAATACATTTCTTTACCTAGTAACACTTTTTTACTTACCTATTACCTACCAATATCTAAGGTCCTAGCAAAGAACACAGCCAAAATATAGTAAAAACAATATGGCTGCCTTTTTATTCTAAAAAAAACAGTCATTACCCAATTAAATACTGGTTTGTCATTGTCATGTATCACAGCATACTGCTAAGTTATCATGGTATACCATGGCCCAAAATATAACTAAGGCCTAGCTGTATTATTGGATTGTGGTACCCTTGCGTCACTCATGGTGTCACATGAGCAATGCAATACTTAAGGCAGATTTACAAAGGAACACAAGACCGGCATATGTTGCCCTGTGTTGACTGGTAAATATGGAGAAATGCAAGGCAGCGCAATTTGCTGTCCTGCGTTACTTTTCACACCATAATCTACATTGCTGGCAAATTTCACAGACATCTGTATGCCATGCTTTTGAAGTCACTCCACTATACGATATTCCATTCTACAGTCACTCCACTTTAAGCCTCTCAACTTTACGAGAATTCAATCTACGGCTCTCCCCGCTACACTATTACACAGTACGCAATGCCACAGTACACCACTCCAGCCTACGTCACTTCACTGTACGCCACTCCCCTGGACACTACTACATTATACGGTTTTCCACTTTTCACCATTCTACAGTACGCCACTCCACACCACAAAACACCACTGTAAGCTATTCCACTGTACGTCACTCTAGTGTATGGCACGCCACTCAACACTACTTCATTCTACGCTATTCGACTGGACCCCACTCCAAGGTACTGCACTCCACTGTATGCCACTCCAGACTACACCACTCCATTATACGCAACTCCACTGTACACTACTCCACTATAAACTTTTACACTCTAAGCCACTCCACAGTACAACACTCCACAGTACAACACTCCGCATTACACCACTCCACTTTACGCTATTACACTGTACACAACAACAATCTATGCCAGTCAACTCTACACTATTACACCGTATGCAACTCCACTCTATGCCTCTTCAGTGTACACAACTCCACTATATGCCACTCAGCTATACGCTACTCCAGTATATGCTATTCCAGTCCACGTCATTTCACTGTATGCCACTCCACTATGTGATATTTCACTGTGTGCCATTCCACTGTATTCTACTACACTCTATGCCACTTTATTCTTCGCTATTCCATTGGACGCCACTCCACTATAAGCAACTCTACTGTATATTATTACACACTACCCCATTCCAGTGTACACCACCCCAGTTTACACCACTTCACAGTATGCCACTGCACTGTATGTTACTCCACTATACGCTATTCCAGTTTACCCCACTCCACTCTACACTATTCCACTGAAGACCACTCCATTATATGCTAATCCACTCTACGTCACTCCAGTACACACCACTCCACTATACGCCACTTTATTCTATGCTAGTCCATGGGTGCCACTCCACAATCTGCTATTTCACTCTACCCTACTCCACTGTATGCCAGTCCACTCTATGCTATTCTACTCTACTCCATTCCACTGTATGCTACTTTACACCACTCCACTATATGCAATTCCACTGTAAGCTACCCCATTCTACGCTATTACACTGTATGCAACTTCAATCTTTGCCCTTCTACTGCAAAACATTCCACTCTACCCCACTCCACTGTATACCACTCCAATGTAAGTTGTTACACTCTACCCCACGCCACAGTACGCCACTCCAGCCTAAACCACTTTGCTGTACACCACTCCACTCTATGGTACTACACTAGATGCTGTTCCACTTTATGCCACTCCACTGTACGCTACTACACAATATGCTATTACACTCCATGCCACTCCATTGTATGTCACGCCAGTCTACGATACTCCACTCTATGCTATTACACTTTACACCACTCTACAATATGCTACTCCATTCTAAGCCATTTCAGGGTACTTTCCTCCACTCTATATAATTCCACGCTACAGAACTCTATTACACTCTATGCCACTCTACTAGGCTATACTCCACTCTATCTCTGTGCACTGCACTGTCCAAATATGCTCTCAATTCTATGCCCGTACACCAGCGGCATAACGAAACTTGAGGGGCCCACCTACAAGGAGGGGCACCCCTCCGGACTCAGTCAGGCGCTTTAAGGCCAGGGTACTCTGCTGAGGGAGCCCCTTGAAGCACGCCCCCACCTCTATTGTATAACACTCTACTCCACTCTACAATCGTTTCCAACACAGTACGACTAAACACTCTACTCTATGAGACGCTACTCCAATTTATGTTTCCTCAACTCTGCAGTACACCAGTTCAATGTATGTCACCCCACTCTATGCTAATCCACTATACCCTAGTTCAATCTACACACTCCACTATACAGCACTTCAATCTACGCTATTCCACTCCATACAATCCATTCTTCTACACTCCACTGTACAGTATTGCACTGAATGCTACTCCACTTTACAGTAATCCACTCTACACCATTAAACTTTTTGCCATTCCCCTCTACGCCGCTCCATTTCAAGACATCCTCCTCTACTCTAAATAATTCCATTCTATCAAAGTCTACCACACTTCATGGCACTCTAGGACATTCTACTCCCATCCATTTCCATACACTCCACTGTTCAACTTTATACTCTATTCTATACCTGTGCACTCCAAGGTACAACACTCTATTTCATTATACAACACTTTTGGATACGATACACCACTTCACCTTACTGTACTAGACCCCACTCCAATGTATACAGTATACTACCTATGTTAAGCCAGTACATTCCACTCAATGTCACTCTAGGTGTGGAGGAATTGCTATAGCCTGACACCCAGGACATATTGTTTGGGGTCAAGGACAACAAGTTTACAGGTTTATTTTGTCCTTGGGAGGAGTAGGCCCAACCCCCTGCAGCACACACCCTTTGGCTGCCAATTTACAATACAACATTACAAAGCAAGAAAAGGAACTGCTCTCAGTTGAGGTGATATTTTTGTCCATATGTTAATGCTGTTCGAACTTGTATTTATAGTTCAATAATGCAAAACCTTTTTTATTAGAGTGAGTGTTCTAAATAAATGTTGTAAGCTCAAACTGCACAACTAACAGTGGTTCCAGTAAAAATAAATGTGTACACACGTTTGCAAATGTAAAAATATATGGCTAGGTATCATGCTCCCAGAATGCTGTCTGATTAAATGCAAATATTTGCAATAGCTTGAAAGCAAGTGATGATTTTTTGCTTTCAAAATAAAATGTTTACAAAAAATGCAACTAGGGAAAAAACATTCTGCTAAACTACTGAGAAATGTTAGGTACCATTTTTTCCCAAAAATATTCAGAATTGGAAGTCACCAGTTACCAGTTTCAACAAGATTTTGAGAAACATTAATATAAACAAGCATTTGCAAAGTCAGGAGGCCTGACATTCGTGGACAGTCTTTTAGTTTTGTCAATGCGCGTCTTGTTTTGACATGGCTATCGTTAAAACTTTTTTGCTGTGGGGCCTGCTGGGCCCTCACCATTGAAACTAATATTAGCAAAAATCAAAAATATATTTTGATTGCAAAAAGCACACATTGCCACAGTAGTTCCTGGCAGTGAACAAAACTACTTTGTGTACGGATATGCTCCTTGTGAAAGAGAAGATTGTTATCATTGCAATGTAACATGGATTCTTAGAGTGTGGAACTTATCATCCGTGAGGGTATTTAGGTGCTGAGTAGGAGCTGGTTCTGCAGTCAGGATCAGTCACAGTGAACCCAGCCCATAGACGGCTAGAGAAATAAAATTTTAATAAAACAAGAAGGTCTTGGTTAACACTAGAGTTAATTATGAGCTCAATTCTTAAAGAAAGTTACAAAAGTGCACTCATGGTATATGTCTTCGCATTAGTGCAGATTTGCGTATTTCATGATTCACAAGACTTCACAGAAGAAGACCAGGAAATCATACTCCTAGAAAATATTTGTGAACTGTATTTTAGCATGAGCAAATATGCAACTGTACATTTGCTCATGCAAAAATTTGCTGAACGTTTAGAAGTTCACTTTCCCTTTAACCATTTCTTTTCACCAACACCGGAAGACGTTTTACTTCTGACCCTTGTCAGGACTAATTTTCCAACCTTTCTTGGTATGGGAAATGATTAGGGAAGACCTGATGAAACCCTCTATGTTAAATGACTGCAAAGACTCAAAAGGGCACTGCGACACTACTGCTACCTCAAGCCCCAGTACAGAGATCAGCAGAAAGATGTCAAAAATCAGGAAGTTGTTAGTATTCAAGCACCACTCTAGTATTAGCCCTGGCATAATTAGAGAGGCTACTATCAGAGCTCTTCTATCATGAGATTAGTGCTGTAACATGTCGCCGCACTATATGGCACCAAAAGGACAAATAGATTTTTTTTACAGAAAAAGTAGATTTATGAAGCAACCTGTCCCATGGAAAGTAGGTATTTTATTAAATTCCACACCCCTGCTCTACTGTCCGACACACTAAGACACTTTATTTTACTTTACTCCACACTTTGTTACACCCTTCCACTTGACTTTACTCCACTGTACGAGGCTTTTCCGCACTACGCAATACAGCAATCCTCTCTACGCAGCTCCACTGTTTCACACACTGCTGTACTCTATGCAAACCATTCTACAGCACTCTACTACACTGTATGCCGCTCAACACTTTACTCCTGGCTATACCCTTTCACTCCACTGTGCAACACTGTACTCAAATATATGCCACTGTACAACAACACTACTCCTCTCTACGATATGCTAGTCCACTGTACATCACTTTATGCAATTCTTTCTACACCACTGCACCCCTCTTTACTCCACTCTGACACAGTACACTAATCTACTCCGCTATACGCCACACCCCTCTATGGCATTTTACTTTTAAACACTGTATGCCAATCCACTCTACAACACGATACTGCACACCACTATATTCTACAAAAATCAACTAGACTGTATGCCAGTGTACTCTACATCACTTTCAAACACTGTACGACACCCCACTACACTCTACTGTACAAAACTGTACTGCAATTTAAAACACTTTACTTAACTGTATGCTACGGCACTCCACTCCCACCGCTATAGTCTAGAACACTCCACTCAGCTGACACTTTACACTACCCCACTCCAGTGTACTCAACTATACTCCATTCTACTACACTTTCCCGCTCTATGCCACTGTACTGTACTTCGCTCTAGGCTTCTCCACTGTTCGACAATCTACATCACTGTATGCATCTCCACTCTAAAACACTGCACTACACGGACACTCTACTCTATGCCCATCCACTCTACCCACCGTACTACACTTTATGACACTCGACGACACGCAACTCAACTTCTCTCTACGATACGCCACTCCACTATATGACACGGCTCTCCACTCTACAAAACTCTCTTCCACTGTACTCTAAGACACTCCACATAACTCTCCTCTTGCAACACTGGACTCTAGGATTTGAAACACATTTTTATTAACAATTAAAAAAATAATTGAAATTCAATGGAAAAAACGAAGACTAGCGCTTAGTTATAGTTAGAAAAATCTATTTTCCCCTAAGCAAACCAAGTTTAAACTACATACAATGTAAAAATTCTAAAGTTGTAGTTATAATTTTCATATTCAATGTATCCACTATATATATATATATATATATATATATATATACACACACACACACACACACACACACACACATATTTATATAGCTTCAGTATGGTTTTCACTGTGATATTCATAAGAAGTTAATTTTATGGCCACTTATATTTGGAAACATTTATGGTAAATGTTACAATGCACATGTGTAGATATGGCACTTGCACAATGAGCACCGCTTTCATGTTCGCAAAAAATGATCTGCAATTCATGAACATTTACGGATACACATGTCACACTAAGATACATATACAGGACACCTTTTTGCACAGGAATTCAAGAACGGCTGCATTTAGAAAAAATCACCAAACCGAGAAAAGACACTGGGTAGAGTCAACTTTGATGCATTTTCATTAAGCGTTTAACTTTTTATAGGGGAAAAAGTAGTCTATGGCAAATTCCATATTATTTTGAAAAGACACTAGATTTGAGATTCCCCTTACAACTTTTGCCTACTTTGACAAATCTGTGCCTAGTCTGGTGCACTATGGTAGGGGGCGGGGGGGTCGGGGCAAACTTATTAATGATAAAAAAAAATGGGATTTCCTACAGTGAGGCATCAACCTCAACTACAGGCAAATGAATGCATCGCTGTAATATCACCCTGAAAGCATCAGATGAAGGGCTGTTATAACGTAAAGCTTTAAAATGACTGAAATTGACAGTAAGCTTTAAAATGACTGAAATTGAAAGTTATAGAGAGCGCCACAACCAGAACCCCCTCAATGCATGGTTATGATTTGACACGTGTCCATTCTCCCTGCCTTTAGTGCCCATTTCAGCACTGAGAGCTTCTTGCTTTTTTTTTTTTTATTTGTGGATCTCAAAGAATAGTTCTGGATCCAAGATGGCAACAGTCATTGTTTCTAGGGACCAGGGCATCAAAAATGATCTCCCGGATTCGCAGTTGCACATTTGAATTTGAGGATATTGACAAACTATTTTTTCCAGTTTTGAGGGCAGGGCCTGCTGTTCGTTGATCCTTCTACATCTTTCCTATGGCCAGTTTATGCTAGCTCAGACCCATTTTACTTCCTGACGTCTTTTGGAAAGGAGGACCAGCAAATATTCATGGGTGCTTTGCATCTCGTAATGATGGCTGCATATTTTTTTTTTCCAAATCATGTCCAGCCCATCAAATTGCTCATTCCCACCAATAAAAGCAAGATTGAGGAACATGGGAACACTGGCCAATCTCAAGAAGCTTCATGCAGAATCCATGCATCAGGAAATGCCCAATATGGCAAATGGCCCATCGTTCAATCTGACTTAGTTTTTCTTCACACTCCTATCATCCAGTTCTCTTGGTACTCAGGTCTAGTGAATATACAAATTAACAGTACAAACATATAATAGATTAACAACGCAAACACGTGGAAAAATACAAAAAGGATTTACAGTAAAGAACCAACAGGGTTATTTCTAAGTTCCTTCTTTAAACAAGTTTGTTTAAATATGCTCACCGGTTTCTGATGTAGCAGGCAAACAGTATTCCGATGGGAATTAAAAATAAAAATGCTGTTTTTATATCATCACAAATATCCATTTCCTTTCCAGACTGATTTGCCCAAAATTTGGAATCGAGAATCTGAGCTGTGCAGAAATTTCGTTTAGAACTGTCAAAATGTGTCAACTTCAGCAGCAAATAAAAAAATTTATTTTGGTTTTAACTTACGCACAGAAAAAGAAGCACACTCCTCCATATTTTTCACTGAAAAATATCAGGTAACAACAAAAGACACAACCAAACGAAAAGCAAGTTGCCTTTATGCAGTATATACGATTTAACCTAGGTGCAATTAAAGTTTGTCATTTAGGAAAGGTATGCCACCTTAAAGCCCATTACCACCCACTGCGTGTAATGTCATGGACACCACAAATGATATAACTGATGACATTTTGGTGATATCGCTGTTGCCAATATATTTCAGTGCTAGTGGCACTCGGAGACATTTCATCATCTATGTTGAGAAAGATTTTTAAGACATTATCAATACTTCTGATAAGAAACAGTGTGCTAGTGAACACTTGTAAGATCTGCATGACGTAGATAAAAGCACGGAGGTACCGGCGGTTACAGCGATCTAGCGCTGAAGACAGGGTGGTTCAAACGAGTTTGTGTCAAGTTTCCCCCGCGCCGCAATAAGTCACTGACTCAGAGCGCGGCGTTTTCTTTGGATTGAATGGATGTTATGAGGGTTTGGTCACCTTTAGGCCAGCACCCACTTCTGTGTGCACAAGGGCATTTCGGTCCAGCAGTGGACGACGGGGCGGGGATGTAAGATGTACACATTGTGCCCATTGCTGTAGTCTTCTATTTAAAGTGTTGTAAATGATATCTGTTACTCATCCCCGACCTGCAGGTCACACAGATACCCAACGTGAGCCTTAACTGACTGCGCCGCCCGACCCACAACACAACTGCCTGGCTGTGCAGGGGGAGGGGGCAACACTCGAGCTGCCTGCAGTGTGGAGGGGGCCTGGCCCTCGGAGGCGCGGAGCTCTGGAAGATGTGCGCAGGCCTAGTGACACGCGGGGAATCACAGCCCATTCGGCTGTACAGGAACGTCATAATGATGTCAACAGCTACAAAGTGACCATTGTACTGAAGAAAGTATGACAAAACGCCTATCCTAAAACGTATACCGCAGCCTTACACTTGCTGCTTCGAGAACGATAGGACTGTGCGTCTGGAGTATCTCGGGCAGCGCCGCCTGCACTTACAGTCATTTCATTTCCTCCAAATTGTAGCCTAGAAGAGGAAAGGTGAATGAATGCAGTTCTACTGAACATTTTACGCATCTATAAAATGATTTCTGAGGGCCGGTCTCCGAGGTAATGCCCACTTCCCCTGGATCTCGGGCTCAGGACCACGGAGAGCTCACTCAAAGTTCCATCCTCGAGCTACGGTTTCGGTTCCCATTTCTCCTGCACGGCCCGGCCCGCGGGGAAAAGTTCAGTTACACCTTTACTTCTGCATATTATTTAATGTTCCTTTATTAAAGGTACCAAGAGACAACGCAATTACTGCATTCTTAAGACGAAGCCACTGTGCCGAGATTTTTAGTTATGGGTCATCATACTAAGGTTACAAACTATTTATTGATTTGAATTTTGTAAAACACATTACCTCCCGTCCCTCCCTCGCCTTCCTTTTAACCAATGAGGCCTCCTGCCTCCCCCCTAGACCCTCCCTTCCCCTTTCAAACCCCCCCCCCCACCCTTATCCCCTCCTGTTCTTTTGTCTAGCCCACGCTAGACGGTTTTCTTTCCCTTTCTTACCTGCACGGCGGGGCCTGGAGGTCGTCGATGGAGGCACTCCTCGGGACGCGGAGCTCCGCGAGGAGTGCTACGGCTGGGGCGCGTCTTGAACGAGCAGCATGGTTGCTCGAGAGGCGTGTCCTGGAGGCCGGCTGACGGGGTCAGCCGGCCCTCTGTGGCTGGGGCGTTAGTTTCCGGGTTTCCGCGCCGCGGAGCCGCGAGGACCGAGGAACTTCAATTTTTGGATGCTGGTCAGGTAGGACGGGCGTTCTGCCCGTGGTTTTTTGGATTTTTACAAGGATTGTGACCTTTTTAGGGTTTGGTGGAGCCCTGTTAGGGAGGACCAGGGTCCTATATGTAGGGTAGTGTTTTGGAATGAAAGGCAGTGTTATTTTGGTTACCATGCCTAAAGCTCCAGCAAAAGAGACGTGGTTGTCTCTTCTTCCTCCTCGGAGGTGGGAGGGGAGGGTAGCATTGCTCTTCCTGAGAACCCACAGGTACCTGGCAGGGGTACTCCCCTCATGTCTAGTGAGGAAGTGCAGGATATGGGTGAAATGGCTGTCACCAGGGCACTGCAAGCTGGCGTGGCCAGGACTGATCAGTCTAAGCGTGCGCAATCATCGGTAGCGGCAAGAAAATCCTCATCGGAGAGTGAGGATGAGGCCCCATCAACGTCATCTGGGGGGAAATAGGTTTCCAGAAGAGGTAATGTGGGAAGTGATGACACATGTTCGGGACAGTTTAGGTTTCCCTGTGTTTCAACCTACAAACTCAGAGTCTCATTTATTTCCTCAAATATCAGATGCCTTTTATGTTTGCCATGCCTTTCCAGGGACCTGTGAAGGATATGGTGTTTCGTGAGTGGAAGGATGTGGAGAAGGCTCAGGTTCCACGATTCCTTCAGAAACTTTACTTACTTGAGGGTGAGGGGGTTTTTCCTCCTTCAATACGCCTGGACTCTATTCTGGCTACTCTAATTGGCAAAACGGCAGTCAATCCGGAGGATTGTGTGCCTACGTATGCCACAGACCGTAAAGTGGATTCAGGTCTTAAGAGGGCTTTTGCGGCGGAGAATCTGGCGCTGAAGGCAGGGATTTATTCTGCTTATGCGTCACAATCATTGGTTCAAGGCTTTGATAAACTGGCGGTGGCTGTACAGGAAGGGGCGGAGTGTTCGGAGCTCCTGGCTGGTATGGAACAGCTGGCCAGATTATTGGCGGATGTGTCTTCAGATATAGTCCGTACTTCGGCTCTGGCATCTGGGTCTTTGATTAGGGCTCGTAGGTCCCTCTGGTTGCGTTCATGGAAGGCTGATCCAGGGGAAACGGCGGCCTTGTTGAGACTGCCGTTTGAGGGTTGTAACTTGTTTGGAGAACTATTACCATCCATACTTTCCAAGGCGTTTAAGGAGCGGAAGCATGCCTTACCTTATAAAGGGGTTTCTTCTTCGGGTAAAGGGTGGAAGAAGCATTCCAGATCTTCTCCTACTAGGGTTGCTAAATCCTTTTCGTTTAGGAGACGGCGTTTTCATCCGCGTTTTTCACCTAAGAAGTCTACTCCTGAGACCCGGGGTGGTTTCAAGAAGGGGTCCTGGCATTCGCTGTGGGCCTGGCAGAGGGCCGGTTGGGGGATGACTGTGTCACTTTCTTTCAGCTTGGGAGGACAGTGTAACCGATCATTGGGTACTAGACATGGTGACCAATGGTTATGTCATAGATTTTGTGGCGGTTCCTCCAGATTCCGGGGTGCATCCCACACCTCTGCCTTCAGAGGGGTCTTGGAGTGGAGCATTATTGGACGGAGTGCGGGACTTACTGGTCATGGGGGCCATTTCCCATGTTCCACTAGACGACCGAGGTCAGGGCACTTATGCGGTCTTGTTTCTTGTGCGGAAAGTTTCAGGGGGATTTTCAACCGGTGCTCAATCTGAAGGAGGTGAATACCTGGATCAGGACAGTGCATTTCCGCATGCTGTCCATTCGGACTATTTTTCCATTGGTCAGGCAAGGGGATTTTCTGGTGTCACTGGATCTGCCGGATGCTTACCCACACGTACCGGGGGCATGGTCCTCTCAAAAGTTCCTGAGGTTTGCTGTGGGGCAGGATCATTTCCAGTTTTGCGTTCTGCCTTTCGGTCTGAAATCTTCTCCCCGAATTTTCAGGAATATGCTGGCTCCTCTAGTGGCTTTGCTTCATTCAGAAGGGGTGTTTCTGCACCCTTATCTAGTCGACATTTTGATTCATGCCCATTCACGAGACCTTTTGCAGAGGCAGGTGGCCCAAGTTCTGGGGGTCCTGCAATAACACGGGTTTTTGATTAATTGGGTGTTATCAGACTTTGTGCCGTCCCAGGATCTGGTTTTTCTAGGGGCTCGGTTTCAGCCTATTCCAGGGTTGGTGACTGTGTCCGAAAAGAGGTTGGATGCTCTCCAGGCTTTGGTAAAGAAGGTATGGTTACTGTCTGCTCCCCGAGCTCTTCTATGGTTGCGACTGCACATTTGCCGTCAGTGATATTTTGGGTTCTTGGGCACGTTTCCATCCCCTGTGCTTGATGACGTGGTTCTTGAGTAGGTGGGATCCAGGGTCCGGTTCTCTGAAGGACGGGGTTCCAGGGTCCGGATTGATTCACAGAGAGTTGCAATGGTGGTTGGATGCAGACCACCTGAGGGTAGGGGTGTCTTTGTCACCTCTGAGACCCGTGGTGGTGACGACGGATGCCAGCCTCTCCGGTTGGGGGGCATGGATGGGGTCAGCTCAGATTCGGGGGTTTTGGTCCCCTCGGGAGGCGAGTCGGTCATCTAATTGGCGAGAGTTGCGGGCTATATTCCTGGCTCGGGTCCATTTCCAGGATTCCCTGAGGGGGTTGGCGGTTCTGGTTCGCACAGACGACTTAGTGGCCGAGGCTTATGTCATTCGGCGAGAGTGGTAAATGTTCGGGCGGATCTACTGAGCAGAGTGATTCCTTCCTCTCAACTTTTCTCTCTCCGGAGGTCTCTGTTTCGGCATCTGGTTCGGCTTTGGGGTCTTCCAGTGCTGGATGTGTTTGCGTCAGTAGAGAATGCGATAGTGGAGTGCTTCTGCTCCCGGTTTCGGTGTCCCCAAGCATGGGAGGTGGACGGGATGTCATGTCCTTGGCCGCAGGGCCTTTTATATGCGTTCCCTCCGTTTCAACTATTCAGGGCGTTTCTGTTAGGTGCCAGTGGCTTTGAGTTCTACCTTGCTGGCTTCATGGAGACGTTCAACTTTGCTTTCTTATGGTAGACAGTGGAAGGTGTTTTCGTCTTGGTGCTTAAGTCGTGAGTTGGATCCTTCCTGCGCTTCTCTCTTTGAGGTGATGCAGTTCCTGCAGGACGGTGCTCGTTTAGGGTTGTCAGTGGCTTCTCTTCGGGTACAGTGGGCGGCTATTCAGGCATTTAGGGGCCATGGCGTAATCTTCAAGTTGAAGGGCGATTGATGCCTGGATTTTTTTCAGGGGCTTATTAATTTATTTCCTCGCCCGGTCCGTTCTTTTCCCTCATGGGATCTGTCCTTGGTTTTGGATGTGTTGACGGGGGCCCCTTTTGACCCATTGGGGGACTATGATTTGCGACGTCTATCATTGAAGACGTTCTTTTTGGTCGCTATTACTTCGGCTCGTCGGTTGGGGGAATTGGGGGCATTGGCATGTTCCTTTTCTTTTTTGTAAGATTTTTCCCGATAGGGTGGTTCTGGTTCCGGTGCCTTCCTTTATTCCAAAAGTCAATTCTTCGTTCCATTCCAGGCAGGCGGTCATCCTTCCTTCATTTTGTCCGGATCCCTCATCTGGGGAGGAGGTCCGTTTGCATTTGTTGGATGTACGTAGGGTTTTGTTGGAGTATCTGCGGGTGGTGGCTCCTTTTCGTACAGGGGATTCACTGTTTGTTACTTTTGGTCCGGCGCGCTAAGGTGAGAAACCTTCCACGGCTTCCTTGAGTCGGTGGGTTCGATCTTTGATTCTGTTGGCCTATTCCTTGAAAGAGGTGGTTCCTCCTCTAGGGATTCAGGGGAGGTCTTCCAGAGGCATGGCGGCGACGGTGGCAGAGCTTCAGGGGACTTCAGTGGTGGAGATTTGCAGGGCCGCCACTTGGGCTTCTCCTTCGGCGTTTGTGCGTCATTATAGGCTATCGGACTTGGGTGGTTTGGAGTCGGTGTTTGGTCACCGGGTCTTATCCTCTATGAGATAATGTTTGGGATGTTCTTGGTGCAGGATATTAACTAAGGGTCTTGCAACTCGATGTCCGTCTCCGGTGTGTTTTTCTTGCTATGTCTCATTGGTTAAAAGGAAGGCGAGGGAGGGACGGGAGGTAATGCTTCCATTTTCTTACGATAATGGCATTACTCCTAGTCCTACTCCCTCGCCTTCCTTTTCCGTTCCCTCCCACCCTCCCGGTACGGACTGTCCGAGTTGCGGCTTGGGCTTGGTTTTTGTACAGGAGGGGATAAGGGTGGGGGGGGGTTTTGAAAGGGGAAGGGAGGGTCTAGGGGGGAGGCAGGAGGCCTCATTGGTTAAAAGGAAGGCGAGGGAGTAGGACTAGGAGTAATGCCATTATCGTAAGAAAATGGAAGCATTCTCAAGCCTAGGTAAGTACGCCAGAGGTCTTGCACATGGACTACAGACGATTACAAAGACAGAGCGTGATACCAAGAACTGGGCTCACAACATGCTTTCAGGAGACAAAACAATAATTTAGGTTTTCAACATGTAGGATTATAAGGCATGTAAACGGGTGCCGTGAGATGCCTCAGTAGGAGAAAAATCAATCTACCCCACAGGCAGGGTCACTGGAATTATGCGATTGTGCGACTGAGGCTTTTTTCCTGTAATTTTGGATTTGCCTCAAACGCCACATAATCCTCCATCTGCGGCATAATTTGCAGATGTTGACAAAAAAATGTTTCTAGCTCAAACGGATCAAAAGTTATTAAAATTTCAGTGACACATTTTGCTGTGCAGTGGAAGGAGTTTCACAAAAGTTGACCAGTCACCTAACTTGCTTATTGCTTTATTTGGGTGTTAAATCGATGCAAATCAGATGAGACTTTGCCCAGGCAATATTAACATGTGTAACAAGCATTGGCAATGTCAATAGGTTATACTTATGAATGCACTGTCAAGCCTGACCTAAAAATCTATGTACATTAATGACTGCCTTCCTCCTATCTGTGCTCCTACCAGAGAGAAACACCATAAATCATCTAGTTATCCAAGACACTTTAATAGGATTGTAATGGCACGTGTGATCCCCAAAAGTTCAAACTCTAACAATTGGATAAATTAACAAAGTAATCACAGCTGTGTGAACAGCAAGCACTGTTTTGTGGAAGCACCCACATTTTGCCCAATCAAAACATTTGTACTCTTGGCTCCCAACATGTGGGCAGAGCTAAAGCCCCTCTCTTGGTGATGCTCACATAATTGTCTGGCAACAGCTGTGCTGTCAAGCCACATAAAAACAACTACATAATGAACTACTACCATCACAAATTGTGTCACATTAGAATACATATTTTGCCTAGTCCTCCTTGCCACATAATTTGGTCCTTATCTTGCTTGGGCCCTTATGTACCAACTCATTTCTCCACACAGGATGGGGAGAACCCTTGATTCAGGAGTCTCTAAGTCTGCTCAGGGTGCAATATATCTTTATTATAGCAAACAGCTAAAAGCTTTACATCCTGCTTTGACATCTGGGTTTTGCTGCTGTAGTATAATAAAAAAAATTGGTTAAGAAGGGCAGCAATTTGGATGCAGTCACTTCAAAAAGAAGTATATGTGAGAGTATTTTTAAGAATCACCCTGGATCAATTTGAAGGAACGTCTTATGTAGCATATGTTAATAATCCTTGAATACTCTTCAAACGTCAGTAATTGAACACATCAAGTCAAGCATTAGCCAGTAACAAAAGGTAGCTCGTGCAATATACTAGAACAGAAGGACTTCGTGTAAATACACTCTCAAACTAGATTTCTCAGTCTCAAATTACTCAATCCAACAGAAAAGTTTGAAGACACTTCCAAAGGAATAGCGATAAATTCCTATGAGGTGGGTCAGGATAGCTTACTCAGTCTCTGCACATCAGATCACTCTTCCATTGTCAATGCCAGAAATAACAGTATCCTGACTGAGAAGGTAAGAAGGTAAGACTGAAGAAGGTAAGGCTATTCGGAAGTAACAGTAGTGTTCCTGTGGAGAATATGTGTTCAGAGGAAATACACAAGTGTGTGGCAGATTTAGGCAAACCATGTATGCTATTAGATCCTTATTGCTGGAGTAGAATGTCAAATACAATGACATTTTATGATAGATTGATCACAAAAAAGGTGACATTAATGAAGTTATGGTATGAAAGTTAAGTTTGGCTTGTTTCAGTATTGGGCTTGGCCTTTCCCCAAATGTACACTTGTGGTATACGTAAACAGAGCACACGCTGATGTGTACTGAGTTGCAGGTTTCTCCAACTTAAATAAGCCCAAATGTATAATTTACTTACGTTCAGTGATACTCTTTCTGGTAGATACTCTAACAACAGTTTCCTCACCGCGTGAAGTACCCCCTGGTGCCAGGCTGGATCCAAAGACTTTTCTAACAATTGCTCAGGTGTGCCAGTAGAGGGTGCCATCGGAATCTAGAGCAACCTTGTTCCTCCCACCAAAGTGGCTATGCAGAGCCATATCTAGGTACCATACATGTGCACCAATGTCAGCTTAAAACCAAGCATTCCTAACTCTCAGAAGCAGAGCTTCAGTGATAGACTGAGAACCGTGGCAATGTGCAAAAACTGAGACCTTATTGACACCTAAAAGGCCACAATTTAGAACAGGGTGGAGGGAGGTCCGGTGAGGTATCTGCGGTTATACAGAGCATCAGCTAGAAAGAGCGTTAGTGAAGGTAACTAACTTGTACTCCAAAAAGATATTTCAATCACAGATTCTCCTTGTGAATAGATACCAAAAGGTGGAGGATCTGGGCAGTGGGTTTCACACCAGAAAACCCTGCAGGACAGGTTGGGAAAAACGGCCTTCCCTGCAGACCTGAGAGTCAACACAGTAATGTCAGGTGAAAGTGTGGACAGACACCACTGTAGCCACCTGACAGAAGTCCAGCATCAGAACACCCCTGGCCAAGGCCATAGCAGAGGCCTTAGCTCCGGTAGAATGACACCAAAGGCCCTAGCATATCATAGCACATCTTTAGACAAAGAACAATCCATCTAGATAAGGTCTGTTTTAGACTGCCTTTCCTTTCATAGCTCAAAAGAACTCCACTAAAAGTTGGGTCATGCATCCAGTCACCCTTAGCCCGATTGATAAAAAGAACAAGTGCTCTCTTGGGGTCCAACCAGTAAAGTCCCTCCTCCTCAGAGCAACGTGGCAAAGAGAGAAAGCAGGGAGTGTAGTTGACTGCTCCACATAGAATGGTGACACCACTTTTGGAAGAAAGGATGCCAGAGTCACCAACTTGTCTGGAAAGAAGATGGTATCTGGTGGGTGCATTGACATAGCCTGCAGTTCACTGACATCACACCTGGAAATTACCACAATGAGAGAGACAGTTTGAGGGTCATTAACCTCAGCTGTGCAGCAGCTCAAAAGGCAAGCACATCAAGAAGGTAAGAATCAAATTAAAGTCCCACTGTTGCATACTAAAGGGCGCAGAGAGAAACATTTGTACGCACTTTACAGAAACGCATCACAATTGGTGACTTAAATAAAGAGTGCTTAACTGACATACGAGAAAGGCCGAAAGAGCCAATGTTAGAAATGGGGGCTCTAGTTGGCAGTCGGTTTGCACCCTGTCCAAGTAGGGACCCTCACTCTAGTCAGGATTAGGGGGATACCCAGCGCAGATAACCCATACTCACCCCCTTGGGAGCTTAGCACAAAGCTTTTGCACACAACACACGGTAATACAGGGAAAACACTACAAAAGGACACCACATCAGCTTTAGAAAAAAAGTCAATATATATCTGTGTAAAACAAGACCAAAACGAGAAAAATCAAACAAACAGTTATAAAGTTATGAATTTTCCAAGAATTACTTAAAAATACAGTTCCTTGAAGTTGATAGCTCCGTCTGGGGCTATCACGGCGTCATGAACAAGAAATCCAACTGTTCAGGCCAGCCGCGGCATCGTAGGCCAGCTATAGTGTCGGGAAGACCCGCAAACAGTACTTTGGAAATGCAGGGCGCCGCGATCCTTGTGATGAGATCCGGAGTGTGGCGCGGTTCTGGAGGTCGGTGCGGAGGTTGTCGGGCCCTTGAAGTCACACATGTTGCAGATCGAACTCCGGGCTGATGACGAAGTCAAGAGTGCTGGCGTGGATGGTGTTGGAGCTGCGGTGCGAAGTGGAACAATGCGACGTGCAGTGCCCACAGGTCACGGTGCAGGCAGCGGCTTGGTGACAGTGTCCTGTGGCATCGGTGAGACCAGGGCTGCGGTGTAAAGCAGGGTGGTGCGACATGCGGTCTAGCAAGGTCACCGTGCAGGCAGCATCGTTGTTGTTGCTGAAGCACTATCATCAGTAGGCCCAAGACGGCAGTGCAGCGGGTCAGGATTTGTGCGGCGCCCACAGGTTGTGGTGCAGACGGGCCATCTGTTGACAACACTGGAGTACATGGCGCTGACATTGGTGGACCGGGGCTGTGGTGTGGGATGGTGCTTTGTGTACCTCACAAGCGGTGTCCACACGGCACGGTGCAGGCAGCGGCACCAGTGTCAGCGTGGAGCAGTGTCGTCTGGGATAACACAGCTGCGGTGCGAGCAAGGCGATGCAGAGTGCAGGGCCCAAAGGTCACAGTGCAAGCAGCGGCTCGGTGAAGGCATCAGGTGGCGGCGGCAAGACCAGGGTTGATAGTGGGGCATGGCTTTGTGTAGCGTTGTCAGGTCATAGTGTAGGCAGCGGAGTAATTGACGGCGTTGCAGTGGTTTTTCTTGTTTTGCAGCACAAAACACACAGTTCCCAGTGCTGTCGGCAGATGAAGCTGAAGTCTTTGATATCCCTGAGACTTCCAACAGGAGGCAAACTCTACTCCAAGCCCTTGGAGAAACTTCACAAGCAGGATACAGAGCAAAGTCCAGTCTTTACCCTCTTTAAGGCAGAAGCAAAAAGATGCAGGCCAACCCAGCAAAGCTCACACAGCAAAGGGGCAGTATTCCTCCTCAAGCTCTTCTCCTTGGCAGAGGTTCCTCTTGATCCAGAAGTGTTCTAAAAGTCTGGGGTTTTGGGTCCCATACTTATACCCCTTCTGCCTTAGAAGTAGGCATACTCAAAGGAAAGTCTCTGTTGTTCACAAGCTCCTGCCTTGCAGGCCTGGCCCCAGACACAGTGCAGGGGTCGGAGTCTGCATTGTGTGAGGGCAAGCACAGCCCTTTCAGGTGTAAGTGACAACTCCTCCCTCCACTCTAGTCCAGATGGCTCATCAGGATATGCAGGCTACACTCCAGCTCCCTTTATGTCACTGTCTAGAGGGAATTAACAACAGCCCAACTGTCAGGCTAAATCCAGTCGTGGAATACACAAGCAGGCAGAGGCACAGAATGGTTTAAGCAAGAAAATGCCCACTTTCTAAAAGTGTCCCTTTCAAACAGGCAATTTAAAAACCAACTTTACAAAAAGATGTATTTTTAAATTGTGAGTTCAGAGACCTCAAACTCCACATCTCTATCTGCTCCCAAAAGGAAATTGCACTTTAAGGATATTTAAAGGCAGCCCCCATGTTAACCTATGATAGGCCTTGCAACAGTGAAAACTAAATGTGGCAGTATTTCACTGTTAGGACATGTAAAACACATCAGTACATGTCAAACCTTTAACATACACTGCACCCTGCCCCTGGAGCTACCTGGGGCCTAACTTAGGGATGCCTTACATGTTCAAAAAGGGAAGGTTTGGGCCTGGCAAGTGGGTACACTTACCAGGTCGAATTGACAGTGCACGGCTGCACACACAGACACTGCAGTGGCAGGCCTGAGACATGTTTACAGGGCTACTCATGTGGGTGGTACAATCAGTGCTGCAGGCCCACTAGTAGTATTTGATTTACAGGCCCTGGGCACACATAGTGGACTTTACTAGGGACTTACCAGTAAATCAAATATGCCAATCATGGATAAGCCAATCACCAATACAATTTACATAGAGAATGCTTGCGCTTTAGCACTGATCAGCAGTGGTTGAGTGCACAGAGACAATAAACCAGCAAAAACAGAGTCCACCATACCATAAAAAAAAAGGAGGTCAGAAGGCGGCAAAAATACAGAGGAAACACGCCAAAAGATGGCAGGCCTAACACATGTCCCCTCCAGCTGGGATGGGAACTACCCAACCCCTTGGGAGTTCTCACTAAGACGGAAGAACCTGGACAGACCATCAGCGTAGGCGTGTACTGTGCCAGGACGGAGTTACACTGTAAAGTCCATCCCCTGTAGGGAAATGGACCACCTCAACAGTTTTGGGTTCGCACCCCTCATCTGCATTAACCATTTGAGGGGCCTGTGGTTGGTCTGAAACAAGAAGTGAGAACCAAACAAGTAGTGTCTTAGCTTCTTCAGTGCCCAGACCACAGCAAAAGCTTCCCTTTCAATTGCACTCCACGTCTGTTCCCTGGGGAGTAGCCTCCTGCTAAGGCCCTCTTCGTTCAGCTGTGAAAGTACCACTCCCACACCATGGTCTAAAGCACCTGTCTGTACCACAAACTCCTAGGAGAAGTCAGGGGCCAGCAGCACAGGTGCCATGCAGATGGCCTCCTTCAGGGTGTCAAACGCAGTTTGGCATGCCTCAGTCCAGATCACCAGTCTAGGTTGCTTATTGGATGTCAACTCTGTCAAGGGGGCAACAATGGTGCCATACCCCTTGACAAATCTCCTGTAGTACACGGTGAGGCCTAAGAAGGCTCTCACCTATGTCTGGGTCTTGGGGGGTGCCCATGCCCGAACGGCATCAATCTTGGGTTGTAGGTGCACCACCCGGCTGCTTCCTACCTGTGTCCCAAGTACACCACTGGCACTTACTGGCCTTGATAGTGAGGCCTGTGGCTTGCAGCGCCTTCAACACTTTCCAGGGGTGGTGCAAGTGGTTCTCTCAACTGGAGCTGAAAACAGCAATGTCGTCAAGGTAGGCGGCACTGACGTTTTAAAGCCCAGCTAGAACCTGACTGACCAACCTCTGGAAGGTGGCAGGTGCATACTTCAACCCGATGGGCATGACCCAGAACTGGAAGTGCCCCTCTGGCATTGAGAACGCAGACCTCTCTTTGGCCCCATCTGTTAATGCAATCTGCCAGTACCCAGATGTTAAATCAAATGTGCTGAGGAACTTAGTAGCCCCCAATTGATCAATGAGCTCATCAGCTCTGGGGATGGGGTGGGCGTCAGTCTTGGTGACGCACTGAGCCCACGGTATTCCACACAGAACTGAAGTTCTGGTGTGGCACCAGGTGCAGCAGCCTTAGGTACCAACATCACTGGGCTGGACCAAGGGCTGCTGGAGTGCTCAATCACCCCTAAAGCCAACATCTTGGATACCTCTTCGTCGATGCTGGCCTTCACTCTGTCAGCTAACCTGTAAATCTTATGTTTCACAGGCAGGCTGTCCCCAGTTTCCACATCATGCATGCATAGTGGGTGACACCTGGAGCGAGTGAGAGTTGCAAATTGTCCTAGTAACTGGTGACAGTCACTCTGCTGCTTTAGGGTCAGAGAAGGGGAGAGGACCACACCTTCTACTGAACCATCCTGCTCCCTGACAGGCAGAAGATCAGGGAGAGTTTCACTCTCCTCTTCCATCCCATCATCTGAAGCCAGAAGCATGATTAACTCAGACCTCTCGAAGTGGGGTTTGAGAAGGTTCACATGTAGGACCCTCAAGGGGTTCCTTGGAGTCTGCAAGTTGCCAGGTCAAACAGACAATAAATAATTTAAATGTGTCCAAGAGAAAACATTGCTGAGCCAATGACAGTACAAATAAGAGAACTGAAAAAGGTCTGAAAGTTTAGCCTGCAGCAGATTGACTTGACAGTCCTCACAACAGGCCAAAAACCTAGCCCAACATCCAGAATAGACTGATTTTGAGGACAGACAGCAAGCATTCAATATAATATCGACTACTTCCTTGAGCAGATCAAATCCACTCGGATGAGTCCACTTAATCTCCACTTATGTAGATGTAGGTTTTGGTGGTTTGGACGTAAAACTCTGCTCTGTTGTTGGGAAAGTAGGTCTTCCTAGTGATACTTATGGAGAAGGGTACAGATGCTTGGAATCGGAGTACCAGACACTTCAAGCCCAGTCCAGGGCTACCGGAATGCCGCGAGCCAGGTACCTTTAGACCGTCTTCAGAAACTGAGGAAACTGTGGCATGACAACATAAAGGAAACTAGAGTCTCACTGTAGGTGAAATGTCTCTCCCAGGGAACCCCGAGGAGGAAACTCCAGACTGCAAAAAGCTCAACAATGAGCGTTCTCAGATGTGACAAAAAGATCTATGCAAGGAACGCCCCAGTAGGCTAATACGCCCGAGACACTCAGGATGTAAATGCCACTCTGTCTGCTAAATGGTGCAAGCTGCACAAGTCCACTGTAGGGTTCAAGGACCCTGCTAGATGAAAGACAGTCAAGGAAATTTGCTGTAGGTCCTGCTAGGACTACAGCCTCAATGTCTCTTGGCATAGTACATTTGACCCCACAGCGCAGCACCATGTAGCAGTCACTTTCCTTTTAATCAAGGCTTGCACTGGGCTGCCCTGGATGGCAGGCAGAAAAGCCTGGAGCACCAAATGGAAGCTATGCAGCTCCAGGAGACTGATGTGTTACTTCTGCTCCACTGGAGACCAGGTCTCTGATCCCCATTTCCTACAGGTGACCCCTCCAGCTCAGTCTGGGCGTATCAATCACCACCATCGCCCCTGGATGGGGATAGGAAGTACAGCCTACCGCAAGTCAGATTGGAATCCTTTATCCAACACTGAAGAACCCAAGCAGCCTCGCCCAAAACACTAAGAGGAAATCCCAGTGCTGAGTCCACTGAAGGCAGAGGTTCCACTGCAGAACCCACATGTGCAATGGACATGAGGCATCAGCAAAGGATACAAGGTCAAGAAGGACAGAAGCCTCCTATCCACCTGAGATGGAACATAGGACTGAGCCTGAAACACAGGGATCATATCCTGATTATCCCGGACTTGCTGCAGGGGCAGAAAGGCTTTGAATGCCACCATGTCCAGGACAGCCTCTATAAAAGAAATCTTCTGCAGGTGGGATCTGGCTCATTGAGAGAGAACTTTAGAGAAGGCCCTTAGCAATATGATCAACCTCAGGTGGTCCTCAACTCCTGGGCACTCCTAATCTGCAAAGATGGGCCTCATCACTGCCATTATATTCATTACATCTTCACACCCCGGGGCTGATGTGAGGCTGTAGGGGAGGATAGGTAACTGAAAATGTTTCTTTTCTACCACAAAGCAGAGTAAATGCCTTTGGCGCTGCAAGATAGGCACATAAAAGCATGAAGAGAAGGGCTGGGCCTGAGTCAGCATCTGGAATATTTCCATTCAAAGGAAGGGGGTTCAAGAAACGAAGGTCCAAATTCAGTCTGAACTCACCGACCTTTTTGGGCACCAATGAAAAACAGGAGCATCAACTGCTGTCTTTCTCCTTATCTAGGCTTCTAGTACCCCTTTTGTCCAACAATAATTTAACTTTTTTGGATAGGGCAGGTTCTGCTGAGCTCTGAGCAACTACAGGAGAAATAGTAGAAGGGAATGATAGAAACGATAGGGGCAGAACTATAACTGACAACTTGCATGACTCACTGGCCCAAGGTAACCACGTCAGTTGGGCAGGTAAAAATTTATTCTATACTACTCCTTCTCATTTATTACTCCAAAAGGGGGAACCAGTTTGGTTTGGTCATGACAGCTCCAGGCGAAGAGGAAGACTAGAACAGACCCCGTTGATGGTGGAATTGCCCTTTGTTGCTACCATACAAAATGACTAAATAGCCTGCTGCACGGGTTGAGATGGCTGCCTTGTGGGATAAGCTGGGTCCCATCACTAACCCCTGAACTTCTGGCAAGCTAGAGGGAGAAGCCTAAGAATTCCGCAATGGCACAGATATCTTTAAATCTCTCTAACACAAATCCACCTCATCATAAAGCAATCTGGAGCCATCACAGCAAATCCATGAGGGATATATGCACAACCACAAATAAACCCGGGGTATGCATTCAGGTGTGTCAACAAATAAATACACCAATTCCCATAGCCTGGCGTTAGGGTTGAAAACTTGAACTTGCCCTGGCAGGATCTGCCAGCAGAATCCCAACTGTAGGCCCCCAGGATCCATGAGTCTCAGCGGCCACCCAGGGAGACTCGTAACCAACAGAAAAAAAAAACATAGCATTACCTGCTTGAAGGCCCATACCTGCTGCCGAGTCAAAGGTGACCTGGAAATTCAGTACGCACTGGGTAAAGCTCTGGAATGAGATCGACACACCTGGTGTGGAGTCGGGCCTTGGAGTCACCTGAACCACAAGGGACAGTGTAAAGACTCCCATCTAGACATCTGGTGTTTATGCCAAGATTTGTGCTTGGACTTCGTCCGAGGTTTACCACGAGGACAAAGAGATGGGTAACTTTTAATGAGACAGTGTATTGTGGTTGGTGATGTAGAACTTCACCTCCTGCTCCTTGAGTCGCATCAGGGAACACTTATTGCATGACTCTGAATTGTTCTTAAATCAGAGACACCAAAGACAGATGTCAGGCAGATCCGTAATCAATATCTGCTTTCTGAATGCGAAGCACAGCTTGAAACCAGTAGTTCTTGAGGGAAGGATCCCTAGCACAGTGTAACAAAAAAGTAACTTTGAAAGGTGGTAGAGAACTGACAGAGTTCGGTTACAAAGCTCCAGAACTACTTTAAAAGGTGTGAAAAAAAATAATAAAGTACAGACGTCAATGCATGGAGTGTCATCTATAATTGGCTCAGCAGCGTCCCTTCTGGAGACGGACTGAGGTCACTTTAGAGTTTGATGGCACCACCTACAGGGGAACAACGGCTGAAAGTTTTGAAATCCAGTTTGACACCTGGGGGAATTCACAAGGTGAGGAAGCTGAGGTTAAAAGCATCTATCAGAAGCACGAGTACCTGCCTCTTCACAAATGGCAAACAATCCAACCCAGACGGCAAGGAACTACTTGGTAGCTAAAGAATACTAAAGCTACTTCCTCCAGCATTCACACAAATAACAGATGCTACAAGCTACAGCAGGACCACAGAGAACATGTTATATAGAGAATATTTTTACAGAAAGTGTATAGTTTTAGTGTCGTTATTTATAATGATACATGAGGCTGCATAAACACCAACAGCAACATATTTTCCAGTCTCTTGGCAGGACCCCTCACTTCCAGTAAATGTAATTCCAGGATCCTTGCTGTGTCTGTGGGCTATATGCCTTGCAGGTTGAGGGAATGAGATAAGGAGAGGAGCAGTAGGAGAAAGGGAAAGACTGAGAAGAGACGAGGGACGGGGCGAAAGTGTGTCTACAGAAGCCTGAGGGATTGTATGGAAAGAAGATAGGCAGGAGAGGGAAGAGGATCACTTAGTTTGCCTGTGCCTGATGGACAACTCTCTATATTCTTTAAGGTACTTTCTCCTTTTGTGGCCAGACTGTTGTTCCTCTCATTATTCTCCGTAAAGCGTCCTCTCCCTTCAACCACTTTGTGTCAGCTCTCATCTTGGATCGGTCCTTCGTGCTTTCTCTGCCCTCAGGCAGGAATTAGGCACTATGAGATCCTGCGGTCTCTGCCTCATCATACATGAAATGCTTCTTATGCTTTCTGAGAGGCTCAGGTGTCAAAGATTATACAGATCTCAAAATCTGCCCGAGGGCAGACACTCAAATGTAACCTACATCGGTTCCCAAGCTTAACGATTCCAAAAAACACAAAACTTTGCATACTTTGTATCATTTTGGCAGATGTTACTGTTTGCTTTGGGAGTGCTGTAAACGAGATTCATTGTCAAATGTTATTGCAATTTAGTGTCAGAACGTCTAGGATGGTCTGGCTACAGGAGAACTTAACTGTTCAGGAAATGCATTGCTATGGCGGAGGGAGCGTATAGCTTGACAATGTCCAGAGAAACTGCTTTTTACGTCCATAGTGGTCACGGTCATGCAGAGGCATAGCCCTCTGGAAGATACAGCTCTGGTTGCATGGCCTTTGCATGGCCTTCCCGAACTCAGACCCAAAGTTTTCAGCCTCGCCTCTTGCATATCAGTTTTCATCAAGCATGTGCACCCAGGTCAGAAGGCAGTTTCTGTCAGAAGGAGGTTCCTGTACTAAAGCTGTAAAAATCCATGCTCTGGGTAGTCATGGCTATCAGGAGGGTCAGCCCCTGGAGGCATGTTTTAACACAACTAAAAGTAGCAGAGCCTTAGAGATACCTTTATCCAGACAATGGATTCACGGTAGTCAGTCATCTGGTAACATAGCTTCTCGTGCTGTGGAGTGGTGGCATCATGCACTGCAGGTGGACAGGGTTTCCATAACTTTCCATAATGCAAAGGGAACTTACCAACTGCTCTGCACTGCTGTGGTGGTATGCGGCTACTGATGGTAAAGCTTTCCCAAATGGCAGAATGTGAGGCGACCCCAACGCCATGGAAGAAAACGTCTAAATGTAGTGTGCTCCATTGATCCTCCGTGGAAAGGAAAACCAGAAAGCAAAACTCCAGAATGTGTTCTTTCATTCTTCAATTCACTATTTCTTAGTAAATCATCCAACTTTCATCCCATATAGAGTTCAACTTGCGATCACACAAGAGGGGTGGACTTCAACTCCTCCAATTTAGTTTCTTTTGAACGGTTTAATTTAATTCCAGCTGAGTAAAACTGAATATAAAATTAACATCGATGCAAAACTATGAGTAAGTCTAAACACTTACCTTTCTTCTGAATGAGACCGAACTTCTGTGTTTACCGTCAATGTATTAGTCATTAATGCAGAATAAGTTGACAGGCTGTGATGAAGGTCAATCACAATGGTTGAGAAGGCTGACAAAATAGGCGCTAGGAGAATCTAGCACCAGGCATCCATTTCCATGTAATAAGCTTTAGAATTTCACAAAACCCTGGACAATAATATTTAAATGCCAATTACACTTATTTCAAGTTTCTAGCATGCAACCAAGACAGAGTAAAACAGACTTTAAAAGGTGTGTGGTTTAACATACATGTGAGAATTTAGTTCCAGTCACTTCTGTATCAAAACTATAGAAATAATTTTATATCCAGTGTAAATACTGTATGTGTGGCTAAACGTCACAAGAATTAGACAAAGATATGGAGTGATGCGCCAGGAATGTGGGTAACAAACGCTGGTATCATAGGGCACAGATCAAGAAAGTGAGAGTCCAACTCGGTAGACATGCTGACTTTTAATGATGCCACTTATCCACGCAATTGCCCGACAAACTAGAGTGTGTGGCAGATTCCATGTAGAGTTTCACTGTTCTCGCTAATAAGCTTAATTTAGATTCAACTGCATAAATTAAAATAACCTAGCTATGCTCACGCTGCAGAGGCCTTCTACAAATAACACCCATGTTAATGAGGTACCACGATTAAGCCCGACAGGACTTGGGCACAATTTAGAAAAGAAAATCGTAAAGCACCATTTTGGTATGGCAATTCCCTCTTTGGCACATGACAAGAAACTCCGTGATCTCCTGTAATAGGGACAATTAGCATCCAAATTAATTTTCAGTCGTGATGTTAGCAATAAAACTAAGCCTTTTATGTTTGTTTCATCTGAGTATGTTTTGATTAAGCGGTAGATAAGGGGTTTGGCGTGTACTGCAGTTTGCGGGAAAGCACAGTACAGTAGTAGGTGCTAGAAGCATATATAAAAGAACCGATTTATTTAGGGTAGGACGTGAATTTGGCCAGCAAGATGGCCGGTGTGTATTTAGGCAGGCTTCAAGGAAGATGAGAGGGAGACCAGAATATAAAAATAAAAAAATACAGTGACTAAGCTTATTTTAAAATACATCAGAATTAACACTTTGTTTCAAATTTCTTGCAAAGGCTGTCTAATGTAGTTGCACTGGTGAGTGCCAGCCACCTACCTCTATTAGGAGGGGTGACTGAAAACGAAGTCAAGGACGTAGTGAAAGTCACTAGGGAGAAGGCTTATCTGACTCCCAGAGGACTTGAAACCAAACAAACCTCTCTCAGAAGGCCACCAAGATTAGGGAAGCGGTGGTGATTTGGGACTTCTAATGGGTTATAGAGTGATAGTGCCTTCAAGATGAAGTTCAGGATGTTTATATTGTTCCTCTATCTCAATATTCAGTGTGATGTTGTGAAAGGGACCCACTACCTTAAAAATGTATATTGATGAGATGATCCACTGTCATTACATCTGTGAGTAGATGATATGAACTGCTGCCACTACAACTGTCAGTGGATGAGAAGCTCTGCGGTGATAACTGTGTGTGGGATGAAATGACCCACTACCTTAAAATCTGTATGTTGATGAGATGATCCACTGTTACTACATCTGCGAGTAGGTGATTTGAACTGCTGCCACTACCACTCTCAGTGGATGAGAAGATCTGCGGTGACAACTGTGTGTGGAATGAAATGATCCACTGACATTAAGAACTATGTGTGGATGAGGTGATCCACGGTTACTACATCTGTGAGAAGATCATACGAACCACTGGTACTACAACTCACAGTGGGTGGGATGATCTGTTGCAACAAGAAATGTGTGTGGGATGAGATGATCCACTGACATTAAGAATTGTGCGTGGATGAGATGACCCACTGCCACGAGAACTGTGTGTGGATGAGATTGTCCACTGCCGCGAGAACTGTGTGTGGATGAGATGGCCCACTGATATTAAAACTGTGAGTGGATGAGATGAACCACTGCAGCGAGAACTGTTTGTGGATGAGATATCTCACTGCCATGAAAACTGTGAGTGGATGAGATGGTCCTCTGCCATGAAATCTGTGTGTGGGTGAGATAGTCCACTACCACGAAATCTGTGTGTGGATGAGATAGTCCACTGCCACGAAATCTGTGAGTGGATGAGATAGTCCACTGCCACGAAATCTGTGAGTGGATGAGATAGTCCACTGCCACGAAATCTGTGAGTGGATGAGATAGTCCACTGCCACGAAATCTGTGAGTGGATGAGAGTCCACTGCTATGAAACCTGTGTGCGGATGAGATGGTTCCCTGCCACAAGAACTGTGACTGGATGAGATGGTCTACTGCCACGAGAACTGTGAGTAGCTATGGACCATTGGGGGATGAGATGGTCCACTGCCACAAGAACTGTGTGTGAAGGAGAAGGTCCACTGAGTGGACGAGATGGTCCACGGTCATGAGAACTGTGTGTGGATGTGTTTGTAGGCTGCCACCAGAAGTGTGTGTGAATGAGATGATCTACTATTATGCAAATTGTGTATGGGATATAAGTATCCCCTGCATTAAGGACAGTGCTTGGATGAAATGATCCACTGACAAAGAACTGTGTGAGAAAAAAAATGGTACTTAAAACATCGAACTGTTAAGTAGTAGCACGGAAAACATAGAACGGTGCGCAATTGACCACGGCTTTCAGACTTTCTCTTATGAAATGGCCGAGAATCGTTAACAGTTCTATTTTTATTTAGGGTTTCCACTAATCTTTCCTTTTTATTTAACTTTTTCCTGTGATGAAGGAAAGTTTTTTTTCCCATAACAGCCCTTAGAAACAGAGTGAAGCTACAAGCAAAGGTCCCTGAAGGCTGCCCCTCTCTGTTCCAGTGTAGTAGAAGAAATGATACAAGTCTGCTTCCAACCCTAAAGTGCCTCAGTATTTTATGATTATTACCGCGTGCCTCAGCGTTGTTCAAGGACGAAGAGCCCTTCGAAGTTCATTACAGTGGAATAAGTGGTACATGCTGTGTATGGTCACTTTAACCCCCTCCTTCAATACCCCCCACATTCCAGAACACTCAGGCCAGCATACAAGTGCACATGTTCAATCTTAGTACCTGGTTACATTCCAATAAAATCTGCTCTAGGTGATTCTTTCTTGGCAGCCCAAACAGATCTTCACACACTTTCGGTTACTGCTCCAAACTTTACCCAATCTCTTGACCCTCCTTTAGAAGAGATCAATCAGATTAATCACATAGGTCTTGTTATTGAATGGATATACTTCGAGTGGTGGCCAATTACGTGTTTCATAGTCCAGTAGGGATGGAACATTTGGGAGGAAGTATTTTTTTCAAACTCTTAGGAAGGGGTGGGAAGATGAGGGATGTCTGTATGAACCAAATGTCTAAAAAAGGTAGGAAGCAGCACAGAGAAGGTGATTTAACAAAAATGTGAAGAAGAATATGTATCATGAAGAATGAAAAATAAGACAACATACCCAGCAAACTGCATGTCACGGGTTTTAACGGTGGCCAACTCACCCTTCCATTCTTCAGAGGAAGTTAAACGGAGTATTGTTAGATTGGACAACCACACCTATTATTTTCGGTGCTTGAAAATGGCAGATTTGCAATATGAAGAGCTATAACAAGGTGTTATGTATATACTACTATTAAAGGGCAACCTACATTCACCACCGATCACAAAGTAACACTTAATTAGTGTTCAAACAACAGCACAATGGGCTCCAGGGTGCAAATGATCAAGGATCCTCTGATACACAATATATCCACACCAGCTTCGACAGTAAATATTACAAAGAGTATTTCTAGGTATTCAAACCAATTTACAAATGAATTGTCTCTCTTGTACTATCACATACATTGTCAGTTCTAGAAAACTATGGTAGATGTACTTTTTTTTTTTTTTTTTTTTTTTAAGAAGGCCAAACACCAACCGCAAATACCAAATTCCTAAACTCACAAATTATTTTCCCTTCCTTCTATAACATATTTAAATGATGTACTTTTTAAACGTAAAATCACCTAATAAAAGACATAATAGGGCCCAAATGATCTGGAAACCTTCTTGTATAAGTTATCCCTAACTACAAAACACATTTTTTCTTGCATCAACAAAACTAGATTCGATTTGGGAAAAAACGAATTGCTAAAAGCATCAATATTTTATGAGAACATTGTGTACAGTGCCAAACGGGAGACAGAGATAGAAGCCAACACAGAAATCTGATGCCAGAAAAGGGCAGTCGGGGGCACTGCCCTGGCCGCTCTAAAGTTAGATACCCCGTCGCCAGTGTGCATGGCGCTGGGACATCCTCTCTCCCATCCTCGCCGTTCACGAGTGGCTTGTAATAAATACCTTCTTCACTAACCCAGATAATCTTTTTGCAACACCCAATCTCACCTGCCCTCCCTTTCCATAGACAGCGCACGTTCATGCGGCATGCTTTAAACAGTAGTTTTTTTTTTTAAGGGTTTTTAGCATGACCAGCATTGTGTATTTATCATCATCGTGGTGAAAACAAATAATTCTTCAATTACTTAGGGAAGAGCTCGTGTCTATTTTGGTCCCTTCGTTGTGTGTTAACCAAAGGAGTGGCACTGGAGTCAAAAGAGGGTTTGATTGGTAGGGTTGTGGGGGGCACCTCTGCTGCAGATAGAAGCCGAGCTTCCCATTTGCAATGCATATGGAGTGTCTGAAAGTGCAAGGTGCGTGCGACACGGATGCGGAGATGAAATGTCTTGTGTATACTAGCCGAATCTCCAGGGCTTGCGCGGGAGACACGCGGCTGGGCCAGTGAGCACGCTTTACACCGAGAGCCAGGGATACTCGGAGCCAGGGGCGGATGCCGACGGTGCAGACGGAGAGCGACAGAGAGGCAGACACGCTCCGGAGGAAAGGGGCTGCGAGAGAGAAAGCAAGGCAGAGCAGGGGAAGGTTGAGAGAGAGTGCAAGCGCGCATGGGTGTTTTGGAGTGCGCTTCAACGCGTGTGTGAACGAGTGTGTGTGTGAGAGAAATAAGCATTGCTGGCACATATCAAGAGAGAGGAAACAATAATGAGCATGGGGAAATATGAAGAGAAACACAGACAAAGAAAGAGAGTGTTAGTGTGTCTTCGTGGTTATCTGAGTGGGAGTGTGCGTGAGAGACAGAGCGTGAACGTGTGTGTGAACGAGCGCTTCAGAAAGTGTGTGCAAGATAGAGTGTCGAGCAGGTTGCCTGCATGGTCGCAAACACACCGCTCTTGGAAGGCTTGATTCCGAAGTACTTCGGACAAGCACCGGTACATCTCAGCATAACCTTTGACTGAAAATGGCCATACGGCAACCACCAGTCCATCGCCAATCAGACTTGTCTATGGTAGGTAAGAGCTCGCAGGGGATATACTCGAGCTTCAGGTAAAGTCCAGCAGTTTTTAAATGGGTATATTGGAGAAATAGCGATACAGTGTTTATCAAGATAAACCACGATTCAGGCAGTGCTGCTCCAGGTCATTTGCAAAGCCTGGTGTGTACAGCGGATCAGATTGCTAAAAAGATCGACCTCAACTTATTCTGACAAGTTGAATTGCCCAATCACTCTTTGCAAGGGAGGATTACAGGAGAGAAAGGCACTTCAAGACCCAGCCACCAAAGTGCCCTCATTCGGAAACTGTGACCACTTCTCACTTGGTGAAGTCAAAGCAAAGAAAGCATATATATATATATAGTGAAGTGCATTTAAGAGTTTAACAAAACAAACAAATGAAAGCAACAAAAGCACATACTGTTCATGGCAGTTTTTAACTATGACATTCCCATTTACATTGATTCTTTTTTTACACATTTAATGATTTGAGAGGAGGAATAAGTGGGAAATGGCATGTAACGGAGTCACACAATGGAAAAAGAAACAATTTTGCAATCAGACAATTGTCAATATTAGAAAAAGAGAAGATTGCACACAAATGTTTCTAGTCTTTCCTGTTTGTGGTCACCCAGGCTTGCAAAATACTTTCCTAAAAGTCCAAGGGTCAATCCAGTACTGCTGCCAACTTCCTTTCAAAAAGTACACAAGCTAGAAAATGGAAAAATAAACCGCAGCAATGCACATGTAGGGCAAACATGGGGCTCGAAGCAACTGTTGATGTCTTGAGAGGGATAAAGCTGGAAGTGATGCAAGGAAAAACTCTTTGATGTTATAATATACACAGTCTTAATCTTTCGACTTGAGTTCTGAAAACAACATTAACCCAAATAACTTTATTTCAATTAAGTTCCTTGGTTTCACAAAGACCCCATCATCTAATCTCAAATGTTACACCAAAAAAATAGTGAATACACTATATAAATGTATGAACAATCAAATACAGGTAAAGCAGGATTAATAAATGTGTGCACAGAACAATGGAGGTGTGTCAACCAATAAGATCTTAAGGCACCTATTACTGCATGGGGGTCCGATATTCTTCGAATGTTCTGGGGCCAGGTGACCTTTTCAAGGTAATCCTTCACTGTGTAAGTTATTCCCGTTAGGTTTATCTGCATCTGCATGTACATGTACCATATACATACCCTGAAAACTTGACATAGCTATGGCCCTCATGGAAAACTTTGACACTGTTTTTGGAGGTTGCAAGGGGCAGTTGAGGGCATATTGGCCTAGCTGTGACCTCTGGGTGACATCTTATCTCCATGTTAACTTTCAGAATCTGAGAACGATCTCTGTTGATCTGATCCACTTCATGGATAACCATGGGCCTGCTATACATGCTCCCCGTGCACTTTCTGCCTTGCTATTACTCCTCCAATCTTCAATGACTATGCAGTGCTGAGCTGGGTATTCTAGTTCAGGTACTGTGGGTGGGAAGAGCACACACCAGGGCACCGCTGATATTCCGGAACACCTGACAGCATGGGTGGTTCGCTCTGCTTTCTATGGCCCTGTAACAAAGGCTTATGGACAGTTGAGCCCCAAGACAGAGAGGTGGACAGGGCAGGTAAGTATTGAGTTCTATTCTGAAATATGGGTATTTTTACTGCACTGCAGTTTTTCAGTGTGACAATGACGCTGTCGTATCTCAATAGATCCTGAAACATTCGTTACAGGAATAACAACGCTCCCAATCTGAACCCCTGCTACCCATTATCAGAGAGGCTGTTGTGCATGAACTTGGCATATACTAATTTAAAGATTGCACAGTACTTAAACAATTGTGGAGACCAGGTGACAGATTTATCTCTGTCTTAATGGCCCTACACCACCTATCGGGGGACTGCTAATGCATCCTTCTGTATCTTGTAGGGTATAATACCCCAGTCTCCCTTTGAGAACACCAAAAACGACCATCCCAAACCACAGTGTATTCCGGCCAATGTCATGCCGAAGGATGACTAGCACAATAGCGTGTCTGATGTGGACAGCAGTGAAGATCTCCAAGGGCCAAGCATCTTTTAATTCTTTGGAAGACTGTCAAGAATTCAAAGTATGTGAACGTCAAACAGTAAGAGAGGAAGGTATATCCACTGTGTATAAATATAAGCCAGACTATTTCAGGGCACATCAAGTGTGTACATTGCATTTAGGAACGGTTTAGAACTACCAGGGCTAATTATGGGTTTGTTGTGGACATTCTCCACACGCTTGTTACAGGGATTCAGCATCTGTCTAACGACAAGATGATTACAATTAGGTTGAACATATACCTGGTAAAGATGCACTTAGGCACCCACTTACTGCACTTGAGTGGCCGCCATCAATCTAGTTCAATAGGGGCAACTGAGCTCTTGGAAGGGCAACCTATACAGAATGGAGGACTCTACACAAAAAACGTGCACTCTTTCCACAGGAAGACAGAGTGGATGGAAGTGCTGAGGTGATTCAATATTCAACTGGCTGATGAACATGAGTCGCTGAAATCGAGTGCTGGCTACATACAAAGCATGAGGAAATTAGCTGTGCAACTGGTGTCCTTTGTATACTGGACTGTCAGGAATTAATCTGGTGTGCGATAACATGCTAAATGGTCGATCAGAACATCCAGCATGTGATGCAAAACCTGCAGTAGCAGAACTGCAGAAGAAGAAACAGGGCAGAAGGGAGAAGGTTAGATGTCAAGAATATGCCTAACACTGGATGGGCCAGTGAATGCCCAACACTGGACTGGGTGGGGCATTCCACATGGATGTGGAATGCAATACCAGTGGGAAAACACCAAGAGTTTCTCTTCTCCTAATTCCCCAAAATGACTCCAAATTTTGTTCAAGCAATACTGTGTTGCTACTTAACATCACCAGCAGCTTATCAATTATTGAAGCCCCTCTCCATGCCTTGCTACCTCCACCACTTTATCCCTGCATGGTTCCCATCTTGCCCAGCACCTAAACTTCGCCCACCTGCTCCCATCCAACCCCTAGCAATCAGCCCCCTTCCTGTCTACCTACAAACCTAACCTAATGCACACCTACATATCCCAGCTAGTGCAATGTACTTCAATGGATCCCCTACTTCATCACTCTGCTTTAGTCCTCTAATTTGGAGCTGCACGCCCCTCCCCAATAAGGCCAGTGCTTGTTCTCTCTTCACTGTACAATGCCCCCCTATTTTGCAGTTAGATCCTTGCTATTTAAATCCCACATATTGCTTGCATTATATCATGTTTGGGGAGTCATAAAGGGACACTCATGCTAATTGTGGATATCTTATATGTAAAGGTCCAAGGCAGTAAATGTGAGTGTAGGTTACAAACTGGTGTTCTGCTCCGTAACACTTCTATTGCATGCACATTAGAAAGATTTTAAATTGGAAATGGAGATGCCCAGATCTCATTCATTACAATCATATCCTAGGGTCACATTAGGGTCAGTCACTAGGTATGAGAATTAGAAGCTGCCAATGATGTTAGAAAAAAGCAATTTAGTGGCCAAGCACCAAACCGCTAGGTCTAAAATGTCATAACTAAAGCAGCAAAACAACTTACAGCTTTTAGACAAAGATGTCATTCTGCATTTTGCCACATAACTCTACTGAAAGTCCCTTAGCTCCCTTTCATTCTTTGCAACCATAGTCACAATGTGCTTTTGGTAGCCAGTGACATGCGATCCTCACCAAGGAGTTTTTGGCCACCCTGGATGTAGGCATTCTTAATAATGTTAGAAACAGAAGAGGTATAGGTATTTGATTATAAAGCACTGTTAAACTCACCAGCAACAAAATCTGTAGCTCCTCATATGTGCATATTTAGGAACTACAATCACCCAGGCCTCAGAATGGTGCATTCAAGTATGTGGTCAATTTAAAAAGTTTGGTTGTGTGTGCAACGGTTTTAAATCGTAAAAAGCACACGTGTGTGTTTTAGGAAAGATGTCCCATAGTTAAGCACCTGGTTTGGAAAACAGTTTAGCTGAACTAGAAATCCTGCATTCCTTCCCAGTGCTGTCAAGGTTCTCTCCAATCCATCACTGAGCCACAGGCCTGGAAAGTTCCTAACATGCAGTTCAACACAGAGCGAGTTAAAGCCGAGGCTCTACTGCAGGCTATACGCAGGCACAGCGAGATTAGGAAACAAACTGGCATAATAAACGAGTAGCCGAACACATACCAACAATGCAGTGCACGACAAAACGCACATTAACAGGAATAAAAAAAATCTTCTCTCAGGAAGTCTTTCCTATTTTAAAATTAACAAATTAACCGTGTTTAAAGTAGCAAAAAAGTTCTATGGGAATCAGTTGCTTTCTCTACCAAGTCGATAAGTAATCTTCTGAACACAATGGCAAGGAATCGGTCTACCTAATAAACTACAAGAAAATGTGTAGCTTTCTGTGATTGCTTGCAAGAAAACTACTTTCAATGATCACGTAGTCAAATATCATAACTTCAGTTCCTCTATAGCGCGTGTTCTACATTAGAACAGTCCTAAATATCAACATTTTGACAAGGCTGGAACATCACTAGTTTCACTGGCAAACACGATTATTTGTTCAAAGACAAAAAAGGCTTCTACGAGTTTAAATACACGTCTTTACTAGTACAATGTAATAAAAGTTTCGGTAGTTTACAAAGTAAATGTGCATGTCCCACGTGTCCTTGTCAGCAAAGACTTGAACGCAAAAATGTCTATTGCCCTAGGGGAAAAAATCGTGGTTAATTCTAAAAACCATGATCCAAGCTCTAATCAAGTCTGTTGGGCCTAAAAATAAACACCACAAAATGTGCTGAGGCCATCATCACCCCGGACCGCTAGCCTTGTCCTTCTGTTGCTGACTGGACACTACCACGCAGACAGGTATTCTTTGACCATATGCAATGGTCCAACCACCAAACTTACCAGTTACACTAATGAGACATTACTGGGTACTTGAGGGGCCGCCTGCCTGTACTCCTGTTGCTGACAGGACACCAACCCGTACGTGAGTATTCTCTGACTATATGCAACAGTAACTCTCCAGCCACCAAATTTACCATTTATACTAATAAGACATTAATGCGTTCGTGCAAAGTGCAGCGAGGATAAAGAAAATCAGCACGAGCGAGCTAGAGGAAGCAGATGTGAGTAGCATGCAACCTCAAATGGAAAACGAGCACGGATAACGAGTAGGCTGTACATATTCAAACCAAACAGTATATTAGTCAAGAAGATTCTGTAATCCCACCCTAACAACAAGTAGAGTAGGCAGAGAAACAGGCAAAGGGGGAGAGTGTTATCACAGCCAGCACGAACCATGCAAGTGTGCACAGGACTTTCTTAGGCACAACTTTTCTCTTCCATCTGGGCCTTGATGAAAAAAGTGGAAACATTTTCTCCCGTTGCTATTTCGATCATTGCCCACTACCTTTTCAATGTGTGGTAGAGAATGGTGTGTGAAGTAAAAATGTTCAAAATCTTGCAGTTGGCTGAAGGTGCTTGCATCGTACGAGTACAATGTGTGTGCTCCCAGATATACCTAGTGTATGGTCCAAGCAGAGGACTGAGTTGACTGGGAGAGTCAGCACAGAAAAATGTCAAGGATGGCATCACTATTTTGCACAATGACCAGAAGCGCATGAACCACTCAACTGACAGAGCGTCCGTCCTTTCTCTGTACCAAATGATGACCAGCCCCTTTAGTGGCAAAGAAGGAATGTGCTTACTTCTGCAGAATTTGGGTAAAAAAAAAAAATGTAAAAACGACCTTCTGAAGAGGTGATATGGGTCAAAACAACAGAAAAAACAATGGAATCTAACACAGCAAAGACTGTGCTAATAAACAAAACGAGGGAAATGAACAGAAAGGACATTTAGATGTTACATTTTCACAGGCAGTTGGTTGTGTGAAACAAAATAAAAAGGATAAAGTCAAGTAATGAATAGAAAAGTGCAAGGATATAAATACATTGTTATAAAAAATGTATTTTTCTTAAGTGTTTTTCTTGAATTACACTCTTGCAGTGTCCCTTGCAAATTAACTTGCCTTGCTACTCTGAACGCACCAAAGTGACTGATCTTTCAAAACAGTGTTGTCAGTAGGTTCCTGTCTAGCAGGGGATTATACCAAATGTTATTTCTAGAAAGTGAATATCACAAGAATATGGTGGGTGGCTATATTCTGCTTACATGACGTAAAAAGGCTGAAACAAGCCAGAACACAAAAGAGAAAGTTATGCCCCTACTCAGGCCCAAGTACATTAACTCTATCCGGTGTGCCATATCAAGTAGAAATAGTTGAAAACTGCCACCTTTGGCCATGAGGTTGATATACTACGCTGACATTCTGAAACTGGTAATATCTTGGTTGTACTGTTTGTCCAGTCTAAACCTTGTTGTTAGCCCTACACCAGTAAACGGAGACAGAAATTTACATAAAAAGAATATTAACCAACTAAAGTTTGAAATCAACTTCTGCTAACTATATTGCTGATTACTATGATAGCACGCATCAACACAGGACTCAAGATCATCCCAGTCAACACATGTATGATCAAGCATTGGCAAAAATCAAAAGGTCTGGCCTTGTTAACAGCAGTGATTATTTTTGTTATTTAATTGCAAACACATCACAAAAATAAATAGGAAAAAATATGTCACCTAAACGTAGCCCCCTTATGTTTGAAAAAAATGTACATATAAAAAATATTCACTAATGTGGACTATTTTATTAGTGATGTTTAAAAAAAAAAAAAAACATGCCTATCGTTTGTGTGCTAGATTGTATTATTTATGATGGGCACAAGAATAAATCATCACCTAATCAATTATTGAAATCGCAGGCAGCTACAATGTCACTTACACACTTTATAACCTAAACTTTGAAAAGAAGTGCAGGTAAAAAAATACGACAGCCAGTATGTAAAGTTTATAGAAACCATAAATAAACACAAACACATACTTTAAATCAATATTTCAACTGAAGAAAAAGGAACTTTTTAGGCAGATGTGAACAATATGCACAAGCTTTGTGCAGTCATACCAAGTGAAGTGAACCGATAAGGAAAGTGGAGTAACCCACGGCCCCATGCTGTGGTGGGTGGAAGCAAAATGTTCCAGTTATAACAGACCAATGGATGAAGTCTGCAGGCCAAAAGAACCCTCAATGTATAAATGCATTTTTTTGGGGGGGGAAACAATAGCTTTGTGATGTGCCTACTGCTGTCTCAGAGGCCAGACCTACAAATGTAACGAATATTCAGGCACTAACAATCGAGAAGCAAGATGAAATAGAGACGACCAAGCCTTTGGAGAAATGACAGGCAGGAAAGAGGAGCTTTAGCCTTAATTAAATGAAGCTTGTGCAGGCAATTCAAATGAAAAACTGAAACTATACGTATATAGTCCCAAGTTCAATTTATCTTAGTAGAATGTAATGTCCTCCACACAGGGAAGTAGGAGGCACCATAATCTATTTTTGGCTAAATGAGTGAAAGATTTGCTTTATTAGTTTTCCTGATTGGTAGTTGGAAAAGTGTACAGCAGGCTACTCCTACTTCCTCCAAGTTGTGTCGCTTTTGCACCAACAGCAAGCCAAGTCATCACCACAAGACTTTGCAAAATGTATTACCCCCAGCTTCAATCAACCACAAGACCTTTCAAAATATATTACCCCCAGCTTCAATCAACCACAAGACCTTTCAAAATGTATTACCCCCAGCTTCAATCATGTCTTGTAGCCATGTCAGAGCTCACATCCTCAGCAAATAACCACTACCAAAATATTTTAATACATTAACAAATAATGATTTCTTATGTAATTCACCTATATAATAAAGAACAAACCTTCCCGTTGTCCAATGTCGAAATACCAAACAGTTGGCAACGTGATGCATGGGTGAGAACACTGTTGCAGGCATTTCGTACTGTAGCATTATACTAATGACCAAACGTACCTTTTAAAGTAGATGACAAACATTTGTAAATTTATGCTACCTATTTTGCTGCTGAGACTTCGGCTATCAACTGCATCACGAGTTTGTACATAAGCATGTCTATTCCTAATACTAGTGTGAATAAGTCTGGACTACGTTGAACACAGGAGACTGAAGACTGAACTTTTCACTACTTAAATAGACATTGGTGAAAAGATCATGGAATCAATCATTGTGGTTTCTGCCGATACAGAAGGCGTTCATATTACCTGAAAACCCATTATCACCACTCTCCATTAATACCCACACAGTTATAGGTGATCTGAACGAAGTTTGGCCACAACGAAAACCACATTGCAACCAATCAGCTAGGTTCAAAATGTAGATTTTAGTGACTTTGGCCAAAAACAGTTAAAAAGTAAAAAGAGTGATAAAAACTTCAACAGCTATCCTAACCACATTCTTTGGCACAACCCTAAGTAGGAAAGTAGAAGAAATGCTGATTAGATCACAGTTGCAGTTGTCAAGAAATGCTTACACTGTGAAAAACCGAAGTGTAGGAACTGTAATGAAAGAGTACTATGTCTTGTGAAATATTGTCTTTTCAGCACATGAACAACAGTTCTATTGTCTGCACAACCAAAACAGAGAATGTCATGTGTTGGGCAATATGATCAGCTACAGAGAAAAAGATCATAGTGAATCTTTGCCCAGATTGTATATTCACACGTTTCAACTTTTCCTTGTTTTCAATGTCATGGTGTGAGTAGGTGTTACCTTTTGATATTTCTTCTGCATGAAACACAAACAATTGCTCATAAAACATCATGTCACATGGAAGGCGGCTACTAATCTGTATACTTCAAATGGACGTGAAGCTAGTTTCTAAGCAACCTATTTTAGCACTTTCATAGCATGATTAAAGAGATTGATAATCTGGATCCTGGTTGACTGAACTTTAAAATTAAGTATGCGAATCAGCTCAATTCAAAAACACTGGATACATATCAGGTGGATGGATGATGGTCAAAAATATACCCTTCTCTTTTAGAACGCTGCACTTATTTCGGTCACCTGGAATATTCTTTGATATTTCATCTAATCATACAGGAGGATGAAGGGTACATGTTCATGTTATCCACGACTGAGCCAACCTCCGATTCCAAATATGAGAAAAGCCTAACACACAATTTAAATGGGTTAGCTGTTTATAAATAAGATTCAAAGAAAAAGAAACAACCTGCGACTCGTGTACACTCTATTCCAGTCAAATGTAAAACCGAAATCATTTAAATACAACAAACCATCATCTTAGTGCTATCTAGACACCAAGAGAGACACGTTAAGGCACGAGGACGGTAAAAAAAAATTGTACTTCTTTTGTCGTTCCGCTGACATCACGGACTGTGTACTTATCTTAAAGAATAGATAATACGTTGGAAGCGGATTCCTCTTGACTTATGTGGGTTAATGAAAATGCAATTAACAGATAGCCATCAGACTGCGGACAAGTAATAAACTAGCTCGCAGTGGGAGGTCATTCCACATTCAAAAGGAGAAATTAATCCTTCGCCTTTAACGTTGCAGTAAGAAAATATTAAGTAATGATCCACGTGAAAGGCACTGGAGCGAGAGGTCTGTCAGCCGGGCAGTACCATAAAAGTTGAAGGAGAGTTCACTGTGCACATAAGCAGCAAAACACCTTAAGTGGGCTCTCATCAGACAAGAAAAAAACGCAAACAATATTGAACCTGCTAAACCATTGACAGTCACAACTACATGAAATACTGAATCACACGCATGACATTTGATTAACTGCATCATTATGGGTTTATAGAATCGCATGATTTATCAGAGTAAATTAAGCAGAGAAAATACAATATCTCACGCACATACCATGTGAACCATCTTCAGAAAGAAAGCGGTGGAGGCCGGTAAGCCTTTACAGCAGCAAAAAGTGGTCCGCTGCCTACTCTACAAGCCAAATAAACCTTAACATACATAGCTAACTTAAGTAGGTCGTTTACATATGTTCAGTAGAGAAATTGGCTGCACTGCAAACAATCTTCCACTCCTGCTATACTTCGTGTGTTCGAGAGCAACTAAAAGCAATTGACACTCAAACTGGAAATACTTAATCAAGAAATGGAATGATCTGTTTACACTCCACCCAGACGAAAGTAACCCAGGGAGGAGCGTCACCTACACGCGCCAACTGGAACAGCATCATGAAAGAACTGAGGGCGAATTACAGGCATCCTCGAAAGAGGTCGGTTGATGAAAGGTACACCAAAAGACCAGGGCATCATCACCTCAGGGAGAGGACATTAACACCCTGAGAAGGAATTACAAATGGGTGGGGACAAGAACAGTCCATCAGAAAGGAAGCATCAGTCTCTCATGTACAAGTATTGCCGCTGGCAGATTCGTGTTGGCCAGTGAAATGCATACCGACTAATGTGCTCCTATTTAAGAATGCCTGCATTTGCCTACCAGTAGGTGAGGTTGCCTACGCCGGGGCTGTCAGGATACACTGTCATGTTATACTCTGTGCCAGGTGTAGTGCGTGAGGTTTCTCTCTGGCAGGTGATGGGATAGGTGCCTTGCCGAAGATAATCGTGGATGCAATGGTCACACATGAATGGCATGCCTGCTACCGTGGCCTGGACTTCCCAGGGAGCATACGCATCCCGCCCTGTATTGTTCACCTCCTCCCAAGGGTGCCAACAGCCTGCACGAGAGCAGTAGCAATATGCAGGTCATCCCACCGCTTAATAAATACTCACCATTTTTTGGTGCACTCCACCATCAGCTCCTGGTAAGATGCCACGAACTGGAACTTGGACGCATGCTTGCCAACCCGCTGCAGCCTCTTCCAGACAGAAGCCATGATCCCGGTTATGCAGGGCGGCAGCGGAGATAAGAAACGGGAAAGCTCTAGAACTACATGAGCAACGGCGCGCCAGGGGTGGGATTGGGTACAGAAACTGCTTGGCGGAGAGGCAGCTCACGGTCCCCAGCTCTACGGGGTACGCATGCGCACTTAGTCCTTCATGACTTTTCCCTTCAGCCCCGTGGCTCAGCAACCCAGCCGGTCCCGCTAGACGTCTCCGCAAGCGTCATTGTTTACATAGACATCAAAGAAGGACTAAATCTGCAAATCTTCTGAACCTGTCAGATAGTCTCATGTGACGCCGGCGTCCGCTTTCGAGCTAAAATTGAATTGCAGATTTGAAGTCAACCAAATGTCTCTGGTTTACGGCCTTGTATAACTGAAGTGTTGTTATCGTTGTAACTCCTGTATATAACAAATATTATTTACAAAAATGTCTCATTATGTGGTGTCTGTAACATTCCGATATGTATTTAGTGCAGGTTTCACGTAAATGTATTTTTTACTTTGTAAGATGATTAGCAAATTTACCTGAATATTTCCACTACTCTGAAACGTTTAGATTGAAGCTAATACATTCTAAGATGGCCGCTGTCAAGCCCAATTACAGTTTGGCGATTCTTGTTACGTATCCGTTTTCTCTTTCGATTAATATTTTGGCTGTTCCTAAATCCACGGTGCCGGACCCGCCTCTTTCCAGTTCTGTTTTGGTAGAAGCGGCCTTTGGTTGGTCAGCTGTGGGGGCCACGGCTAAGGGCGTGCACAGGGAGGGGTGTGACTTAGAAGCAGCCAATCCAGTCTGCGGCAATGGTGTATGAGGCCTGGCACCGTGAAAGTTCCCAAGTTGGGTGGCTTACTGTTGGTCAATGGAGGGCTGCGTTTTACTGCTGCTGAGCGGAGTGTGTTCCAATAGTAACACACGGTTACGTGTGTCTGTATGAGCAACCACTACATGTAACGTAACGGGCAAGGCAATTTGTAGTGATGTGCAGGAAATATTGCACATGAAGCAGGTGAGTGTAATCAATCACTTTACTTATGTTCATAAGTCCATTCAGAATTGTCAACTGTGCATTACAAATGTAAATAAGCATCCTTCCCCGAAATGCCCTTACATCATACTTCCGCACTAACATTCCTTATACTTTCACCCCAAAACAGCTTCATTTTAGTAGTCTCCTGCTTGAGATTGCCTCTGCTTCATTCGAAAGTCTGTGGGGAAAATACGGCCCCCTATTATTTTTTTTCTAAATCTCCCTCCTTTTCATTTCAAAATGTTGGCTTGTGTGTGACTAGTAAGAGAAAAAAGAAAAACATTAAACTCTTAGTGTAATTCTTATTCACTGTAATGGGAAAGCAAACAATTACACCTTCTTGACTCGATTAACAATATTATCTTCTCCATAACCTTGTAAATCTTCATTTCTGTTTTTCACTCACATGACTGGTTGACACGTCAACATTAAATGAGATATGCTCATAATTATTGTCCTCATCACTATTACAAAAATTATTCACTTCGCCTAAATACACATACTCTTCACCTTTATTCACAGCACAATCAGCAGTCCTGTATATTCAACACTATATATACAATTATATAAACTGTCCTGAAAAACTTTAACATATTCACTAGTGAACATAACTACATTGCATTTAAAAAACAATGTTTATCTTCCAGCTCCACTGCACTTTCTTTCATGCTTTTATCTTTCCAAGGTCTTTTCTTATACCATGTCTTCTATCATAATATTCTTCCATTTTAGATTAACTTCCACCCTCTTTCTAACTGAATCATTGTTCACCAACATATTCACAGACTACTGTAAAGTGTTAAATTTTGAAATTCTACTCTTTCAATTTAGAAATTAAGCAAATCAAAGTGCAGACACAGAACCATTCTCTCCTGTCATGTAAATTAACCGTTTATGGACTATTTTGAGAATACTAAGATGTGTGTGTGTGTATATATATATATATATATATATATATATATATATATAACCTACTGGTTATAGTTGGGATCTAGTTTCTATAGAAAAAGCTGTTTCTTGCTTGTCTATACATTTGGCGCCACTTGACGAATCTTCACAAAAATGTTGCCCAAAAAGTAATCAGTCACGTTAGCTGCTGTCTGGAAAGTTTCGAGGTGATCCATCAATCGGGGGATGAGATAAACAAGAGGTGAAATTTAGAGCGTTTCCAATGTTAATTCCTGTAGGAATAATTGAACAGAACTAGCGCAAAAAACACTGGACAGAATTACACCAAATTTGGTAGGAAGGCAGCTCTTGGTCCAGAAAGAGCCCCTTTTGTTATTAGGTGTAAATCCATTTAGTAGTTTTTGAGAAATTTAAGGAAATCTAAATTTGTTTATATAGGGATGCAAAGGATTCACAACCCCTCCTGATCTCGTGCTGAGATGTGATTGGCTGCCAACACTTCAAACCAGGAAGTGCCAGCAACCATCTTTGTACTCGGCTTGAGCTGAATCCCAGAAAAACATGATAAAAAATCCAATAGGGGCTAGGGTAGGGGCACCCTGACCCCTTAGCCCTGGTGCCAGTGTCCAAAGAGACCCCCTCAAGACTACAAAGCTCCTTTTTTTTTTTTTTTTTTTTAAATTCAGAATCGCGACAGGGTCGCAAACGTGCTGTCAAAAAAACAAGCGTGGGCTCCTGCACTTTTTTAAAAAAAAATTAAAACCCCGGGTCGCCAGGTCCCGGGGGCACTGTTTTCTTTTTAACAGGGCGGAGGGGCTACTGCCGACCCCAGTCCCATGGATGACCACCTCCCCAGGGTGAATAATAAATTATAAGCGAGGGATGTGCGCCCTTCTGCACCCCAGGAACCACAACATCCCTCCAGCCCCCTAGGTAGAAATGCTTTTTGCATGTGGGGGAGGCCACATGGTCTCCCCCCACTGCCCTGGGGACCACCACCCACAAGGGAAAAAATGCACTAAATCATAGAAATTCACCAGAGTTACCTCAAGTAACTATAACTTGTGCCCTAAGGTACCTATAACTCACGCCCTCACCATGCACTGCTAATTACCCCACAAATTAGGTACTCATGACATTCTTTGATAAAATCATTGATAATATCAATGAAATATTTGCAGTAACATTTTTGACGAAAAAAATGTGTATGGTGGGGGTGCGAGTTATAGTTACCTTAGGGCATGAGTTATAGTTACTTGAGGTAACTCTAACTGTAACTGGTGAATTTATATGGATTTGTACGTTTTAAGTGTGAGCCTAACTATAACAGCTCTGTAATCTTTGGTTTTATAATATATATATATATATATATAAATAATAAGCTGTGGCATAAGCTCTATGATTGACCCCACTGTGGATTTAAGAGTCTAGTATCAAGCAAAAACTTCTAATTTTGTAGGGTGGGCTGCAGAAAGGAGACCTACTTACAATTAGCTGGAGAGCTACCATTAGGTCACAAAGGCCACAAACTACTTGTTGAAGAAGATCTCACTTCTTGGGTGAGAAGAGAAATTAGCACATCACCTTTGCTGCAGTCATTCCCTTGGTTTTTGTTTTTAAATATTTTTATTAATTTTCATCATTGCATACAGTATTCGTGCAGAAGGTAGTGTTCCGCAATCAATCTTAGCAGTAAATTCTCATGTCTGTAATGTTAGTCACCCAACTACCCACTAATGTTCTCCGTGTGCATATATATCACTTTACATGATCTCTGCATAATACACGGTCTTCAACAATATTATAACTATAACATTTGTATGTAGTTTAACATGTCGCAATATAACATCACTCCCCTCCCCCATAAGCTTCCGTAGGTTATAGAATGTGACTGAATCATTTCACCGTTTCATGGTAAGGGCGTAACGTGATTTGGACTGTGGAACTCTGTCCTGTTGTGGGTCTTTTATTCCTCCATTCTACGGATATGGGTCCAAGTATTGTTGTTTACCTGGTAGGTTATGGGGTATATTACGGAGAGGGCGTAGGGTCATCTAGCACCCTCGTCATCGTCTGTGTCATCATTACCCATGCAAGCAGGTTGTCAGAAAGCTTGTCATCTCGCCTGGTGCGTCTCATATGTGCCTCCTCAGCCCTGCTCATTCTACTAAATCATCTCTCCACCCCTGCATCATCTGGGGTCTAGAGCTTAGCCACGGCATCGCAATTCGCCTTTTGGTGACCATTAGATCTAATATAGTACAGTATATTTCCTGCTCAGCTTCTTTCTGGTGTTCACCGAGAGTAATCCTAATAGGCATTGCATAATCTGTTTGGGGATTGTACACCCCACCACCGTTCTAGTGCTGGTTAAAACGTCCGCCCAGAAGAGCACAATGACCTGGCAGCACCACACTAAATGCAAAAAATCTGCCTTGTCCGTTCCGCATCGTGCACGTTGGGAGGGTCTGGACGGATATATGGCATGCAGTCTCTGGTGAAAGGTACACCATATGGATATAATCTTAATGTATTAATTTAGTTCTCGCATCTATAGAGACTACTTTTTAACCCGTTGTTTGTATGTTTTCCCAGACTTTCGGCATGATCAGTTCTTCACTAATGTCATACCATTTGTCCTCCACTCGGAGTGGCGTCCTATGGCTGTCGCCTTGGAGTGTCCGATAGATGTGAGATATCAGTTGGTAGCCTCCTGCGAAGGCCAGCATGGTGACAAAGGTTTGCGTGGGTTGGGGGCATCGGGAAACGTCGGCCATAACTTCTTTGCAGTGGTGGCGACTTTTGCATATTTCAAGAACTGTGCCTGGCCTAATCCAAATGATTCATAAGCATTCTGCATGGTGATAAGACGGACTGGATACAGATCTGAGACCATAATGCATCCTTCCTCCCTCCATCGTTCAACTGACATTGTTTGTGCTATATGTGCAAATGTTCGAATTATCCTTATATCTAGGTCCAGAGCAGAGGGAGCCCTGCGGATCCCCTTCCGAATAGCCAATCCCACACACCACATGTCATTTTAATGAAGTTTGGTACAGTTCCTGGGCTGTGTCACCCTCTCATTAATAGCTCCCACAACTGGTGTCCGTCGTGGGAACCCACCAACTGAGACCATTCCCAATTTTCTTCACCATCCAACCAGTGAATTGTGTGCTGTAGATAAAATGCCATGCAGTCATTCCCTTGTTACGTATAATTGATAACCCCTGTTATATAATAACACTGTGTGTCTCCCTTTCTTCTTCAAATATCAAAATGTCACCTTGGAACGCCAAGACGCATTTCACAACTTTAAACAATTAATGCATCAACTCTTGGAAAATGCTCAAATGTGATGTCAGTACAAATGGCATTTACAGAAATTATTAGACACCAAATTCTGTGATGAATGTAGGTAATGTTTGTGATTCTTCTGCAAGTGTATCTGATGCTAAACACCTTTTACGTCGATAGTAGTGAAAAACGTTGTTTTATTTAGCATGGGCAGCATTTCGTTTAATGGTGGCAAGGGGTAACAATTAACAATTATATTTAGCAAACATATGTTAATCTCACCTGACCTCCTTTTTTTTGCAGGCAATCGCTATGACAGAAATCCATTCAGCACCGTCCACTAGACTGATTATTTTCTCCATATACAATTTTTAACACACATTCTTCAGCTTATCCTTAACACTTAACGAAATACTTCAGTTTATATGCAGTTGGAATGGTATTTTCTTAAGTCTAATTTTTGTGTTGATACTCCTGAGCCTTCCCATTCTTATCAGTAAATACATCTGTAAATGTACCCAAATTACTTTTAATTTATTATGCGGGTGATCACCTAGTGGTACAGGAGTAGTGTCATGATCTTCCCAGCCCATTTTATTCCTTCAGTTTTTTGCCATATATACTTAGGTGTGAAATGATCAACCCTTGAAATGTAAATTAGCCCCAAAATAGTCCAAGGTATTTCTGTTATTCCACCGAAAGCTACAGCTTTATTATCAGATGTACACAGTTCATATACTTTCCACTTCTTATTATAAGGCACACATAGTTTCAACATTTCTTCCTCCATTGCTCAAACTCCAAAATGATTAATATTTTATGGCTATTTTCGCTGCCTCGTTTTCCGCATCCACTATCGACACACTTGCCACACATTTACTGACTTCTGTTACATCATCAGTCAAATAGTTCACCTTTACATTCTTTTCACCGCTTTTTCGCGTCCTGTGAAAATGTCCACTTTTTTTTTTTACCTTTCGTGGATTTTTTACCACCTGCTGAACATTTACAATAATTTCAAATGTGTGTTCTCAGTCCACATCCACAACAATGAATTTTTTCCATGGGTTACCACTCCCGGATACTCTTCCAACCATGATTATTTGACCATTCCCACAAATTACATTTTCTTTTATATAGCCTTTGGTTCTCTTCTAATTGCTATAATTAACATCAAGCATAACATTGCTCCCATTAGTATAATTCCCTTAATAGACAAAATTCTTGAACAGGGTGGTCCAGTTTGCCCATTTGTAGTAATCTCAGTTGTACCTTCTGTACCATATAATGCCTCAGAGGTTACTAGCATGTGGGCACCGTGGACTCAGACTTGGCTTGTTGAGACCGTTGATTGGATCTAAGGAGGTTCTATTGGTCGCAGGTTATGCCTTGGTTTTTCAACATGCACTGTTTGTGGAGGAGAAGGATGTACTTAAATATGCTCTGATAGTATTTGCTGGCTAGTTTCCTCTGATAGATCTACAGTCCTTTTAGTGTGGCTTGCATGAGTCCACCACTGTGCCTGGTGGGTTTCGCTGCAGTGTTTGTAGTTCAAAGTACTTAAAAAGAGACTTTCCACCGTGGCTGTAGACAATATCTCTGGGTGACATTCTTAGTGTAAACCCATTCTCCTGCCTACAAGTCGTGGCCAGACTCCGTCAAGGGTTGATGCAGTGTTTTGTTACCTGGCCATACAAATAATGCAATTTCTTTGTTAGCTGAATGTAATAGTATTTGATCAAATGTCCATCGATAAGTGTTTAAAAGGTGCCACTGATGAAGGAAAATGTCCTTGTTTGGTTGGTATACTTTTACTTCTGTTGTGCAGTCTACAAGTTACACAAAAGTAAAAAAATGTATCAGCTTGAACTCTAAACGTAAGGTGGTACAGAATTGTGAAAAAAATCTGATCATAGCATCACACCCTAGATGGGATGGACAGTTGAAAACTTGTAGCATTTGATTTAGTAGACTACCTGGCAACCAAATCTTACCATTTGGGCCCACCATTCTCAGTCTCTTCACAGGACCCTTCTTTATTCCACTTAACTTTTCTTCTTTCACCTCGGTTCTTGTCTTAACGGTTCAAATCATTCAACCCCTACGTAAGATATGTTCCTTCCTCTGGTATCTCATCTGCAAATCTGTATCTTTCGCTGTCGTATGTGAAAAGTTATTTCCCTACTTCACATGGTAATCCCTCATTGAGTGTGTGGTGCCTTTCATAATTGCTACAATTTTGGGCAAGGTAAAAGTTCCCATTAATACATATACAAGTGATCCATGTTTTATCTTCTCTTCATTTGCCATTATGTAGCCTTTTTCCCGCCACAGCTACCCACAGCCATGTGCAACTCCAAAGCCATCCTAGCTGAACATTCATTTATTGGGTTTGTGAGTGTGTACACCTTGAACACCTTCACCAAGTAGAACCATAGTAGCATAGATTGCGATATGGATAAGACATTATAACAGGACTTCACCAGTGACTAGATCAGTCCACTCTCCAGTATACTGGGACATTTAAATAATCAGCACACTTTCAACTGTCAGCAAAGAAATAGCAGTTTATATACCCTCCACCAAGATAGTGCATAATATATTTATCTGTCTTAGGACTTAAACCAAATTATCATAATGAATGTTCTGGGATACTACTTCCCACCGTTGGGAATTGTCGCCCAAGACTCCATATGTCTTTAGGTGTGGTTTGGCAGGAAGAAGTGCAGTGTACCTGATTAATGCATCACTGAAAAAATAAGATCTTTGTTCCAGTCAGCCATTTTGGAAATGGGGCCTCTACCCCAACAAATTGCTGCCCTTCTCTTGGCCAACAGGAGGTATAAGACTGTGAATCACCTGGACAAAGGTGGGACCTCTTTCACATATCCAAGTAATGCTGTCAAAGTGGAAGAATCTAAGTCATGCTGCGTCATTACCCTAGTTTAATATAGATATCCATTAAGTAGATTGAAATCCCCAGGCAAGACCCTGGCAAGTATAAAGCCAACTTTCTCATAGGAGCATTTAGTGCATTTTGTCTCTGACCCTAGGCTAACGCTTTAAGTTTCACAGGCATGTAGTAGTACCTTTTGAATACATTTAAAGTGTAATAGTCTGTGCCTGCTTTTTAGAGAAACCCTTTTAGCCAGCAGACAGCAGTACATACCTCCGTTGCTCATATGTCAGGTGCTGTCAGTAGTCTGTTTTCCTGGGGCATGTGCGGGCAGGTCTTGCACAAGGAGAGCGCCCGTGTAGAATTGTGCCACCATATGTCTTTTGCCTGAGTCACTGATTGTCATTGCGAGCGTGGTAGTATAGAAAGACGATCAGTGCATTGAAGTCAGTAATCTCTGACTGAAACTGCAACAGTTTTTAAATGAGCCTCCTGTAAATAAGTCTCCCAGTCAATGCACCCCCAGTCTGGCAGACTATTGATTAGCTTTAGGCTATGATGACAGTGGTAGCCAGGCTCTTTCGCCGGCACCAATAGTGAGTTGGACAAATGTAGGCCGAATATTCCTGCAATGTGGTTTTCTGCACCAATCACATATTGCAGTGTGCCCATTTTGCTCCCATGTCTCCTGTACGGAAGTGGTTCAGAGGGACACTATGCACTGCCTAGCAATTGCAAACTTAAATGGAACGTACCAGCAGTACAGTATTGTTATACGCGTCCCATGTTGTTTCACAGTGATAAAGGTAGAATATATAATTAATGTAGATCAGCTTTAATTTACTCTAATAACATCAACTCATTTATAGAATACAAGGCAGAGAGTAATTAGGAAACCCAAAGTCTCAGGTATTTGATTTAATGCTCCTGGTATGTGAATGGTAATTTGGTTTCAAAAAGCACCATGATGTGTGATGGTGAGCATGATTTAGAATTTCTGGAGAGTCTTCCTCTATGCAAGGATCCAAGAACACTCATGAAACATTAACGAAAAGATCCTGACACTTAAATCAGAAGTAGACATGTAGTAGAACTTAATCCACCTACTAAGTTAAGTTGTGGTGTGAGCGGCAACTCCTACAATTAGGAGGAGCTCTTTGAATGTTTTAAATAGAACTCTATGTGAGTGAATTGTGTGGGTGCATTAAGCAGAGTGTAACAGTAAGTGCAACATGAAATTGAAGCTTTCACCTAATCAGACTATAACCTTTATTTTTGTCTGCTAAGGACAGGAACGAGTAATGTGGGGAAAAGTATGTATACCGAGCAATATCTGGATCAACATGTTTCTGCCCTTAGAATACACTTCAATAAAGTGTAGCGGCATTCATCAGGACCTATATCTAGATAAATACTCTGCCGCTCATTGCAAATGCTCTAATATGCAGTGCAAAAAATAATAACATTGCGATACTACCGGTGGGCACCAGAGATTAACGGAATCCACCTCTCAAGGACCCACAATAGTTGGGTTTTAATGTCCCCTCTCGAGGTAGCCCTTGGTAAGAGGCTCAGCGTTCCATTGAACTGTGCTTAACTCACCAATATATTTCACTCGTATAGGGTACTATTAATAACATTCAAATAGCTGCTCCTGTTTTTAGGAGTTGTAGCCCACACCACAACTTTGTTGTGGTGTGGTAAGAAACCCTTCGATGAAACATTCCACCTTTTGATGGTTGAGGGTTTTCGTCCTGAAAAGAAAACATTTTCACACTTGGCAGAAACATTGACTTTTCGCTGAACCTGTTCATTAAACATATTGATTTTTTTAGACCAGGGTAAATTAGTGTGTGTTTGAGTTTATTTTTCGGGAGTGTGTACCTGCTACTCTTTAAAATGTCCCTTTGTCCCCTCTTTGTGTTTTGATTCTCATACCTAGTTCAACATTGTGCAAAATAATGAATATTGCCTACATGCAGAGTCTGTAGCAGAGCTTGTTAGGCCTTCCCAACATGATAATCCTGTATTCAAAAGAAAGCTTAGTGTAACATTCCTGTTCCCAGCTACAAAGGTAAGGTACAAATATTTGTTGTCTTTACACATTTAATTCCTGAAATTGAACTCTGAACATGGGGAATTAGCAGGTAGTGTGTGGAACAGATAGCCTTGATGTAACCAATGTGGGGGATTTCAGAGACATGCTCACTCTCAGTCCCATGTGAATGAAGACACATAAGACATTTGGCTAGGCATTTGTAAATGTTGTAAGTAAGCACTTCTAATGAATCTCAGACTATTATCTAGATTGATTTTTGTAAGCTAAGGTTGTCCGTTCCAGCAGAGGAAGTTTTTAGTATAGCAAAGAGAGATGAAGATGGTCTGTAGATGGGAAAGCTAACAGTTGGAGTTGGAGCAAGCACAGCTGGAGGAAGCTGAAGAAGAGTTGGAGTTGGAGCCAGTCCATGGAAACTAGGCCCTAAAGCTGTTAAGATAGAGGCACAGATATAGGTAAATCCACTCAGAAGCTCAAACTAAATACAGACCCATAGGAGAAAGTGCAGTTACATTATAACTAATGGCTGGTATCTATCTTAGCATCGATCTATGAGGTACCACGTAATATAGCCACTTAGCTTTGAAAAAACATTCACCTTTAAATGCTCTTGTTTTTGTTTCATTTTACTGTTGTCGTTTATCTAATTTTGTTTATCCTTATTTTCGTCAAAGTAAATCAATTCCTCCTTTTATTGACAAAAGGAAATGCTGTGGGTTTGGTTACTAAGATTTTTGAAAAGGCCGAGCAGGCAAACAAGGAACCTCTATGATAGACCCTTCAGGCTTATCAAACTAGATAGAGAAAGTCATTTGTTGTATTGGCAATAAAAATTTGAGTGTCACAAATGTTTACTGATAAACATCCACCATAAATTATCTTAATTGGCCTCATTGGAACCCAGTCCTTCTGCTCAGTGTTTATTATTTGACCAACATTTCTTAAAATACATTTCTAAAATATCTAAATGTTTGTACTTCTATTGACAAAGTCCAGTGTATTTTTCCCACAGCTGGTGGAAAAGAGCGTCATTCTGCCAGTCGTTCTCAGATAATGAGACCCAATTTTCCTATCACAGAGAAGAGTATGATTATCATTACACTAGGCCCAACTTATAGCCACACAGTCAAAGAGGTTTTTATCAGCTGTTAGACCCGCCATCAACAATACGTGTTTAGCCAATTCTTCTTTCCTTAGGAGCTGGGTGTATCTCTCTATTTTTAACGCACTGGCTTCTATTACAACAGAACCTTGGGTCTTGCAAAAAGTAGTGGAGTGTAAAATAAAATCTGCCATTCACCCTGCCCAAGTTATATTTTTAAACTAATTTTATTTTTCAGACAAAGTTTTGATTCATGAAGAAACTCAAGATTTTCCCTCCAGAGGAGTCTTAGAACCTGCTTCGCCAGACCGGACTGGTTTCCTCAGCAATAGCTGCTTGGTAAAGAAGAAAAACAAAATGTTACATCTGGTTATTACTCTTCATTATATCAATAAATGTGTTCATTATCAACATTTAAATCTTGAGACTGTTATGTATCTCGGAGATTATTTTCAGGCTTTAAATGGAACAGTCTGTGTGGGCCTAAAATATGGCATGATAAGGTCTGTTAGTTTGTAGCTTTGCCTTTTTGGTTAACTCCAGCTCCCTCTAGCACTTGGTGTTTTACCAAGCTACTCAAATATGTGTAGTCCATATGTCAATATATTTAGACAATAACATGACCTAGAACAGGTCTCTTCTGTTTTTACGCTAACAAACAGTAATTCATCTTCTGGAAAGTTTGGGTTTGGTAATAAACCAGTTAAATCCTCTGTTAGACCTAGTTCAATTTACAGAATTTGTGTTTCTTTTTAGTGAACTTCACACCTTGTACCCTTGAAATTTCCAGAGGAGAGGCTCTTCATTATCCATAAGGGACTGTCTCATTTGTAAACCCTTTCCCAATTTTCCCTTCATCATTTAGCAAGAAGTGTATGTCTTTTGACATCTTCTATTCAAATGGTGTTTTCAGGATCAGTTTATTTTCATGCTCTCCAGAGACAGAGTATTTGTCATCTCATCATCATCATCATCATCATGCTCTGATTTTACAACATTTGTAGTAGTGTGGGGTCCTCTGTCAGTGAGCCTTTTAGCATCAGGTTCAACACTCAGCTTCCGTTCACTTGGAGACCAGATCCATTTCCTGTAGCAACGGATGTATTTTTCCAGCCTTGGAATCAGGATCTTATCCTTGCTTTTTACCCATCCCTAACTACATCACATGGTCTATTCAATATCAATGGGAAACTGAGGTCTTTAGTCATTATTACACTGTTTTGCATGCCGCTGATATGGTTTTCTGAGCTTCTTCAAATGTCGGTAGTACCCGTTCTTCTTTCCTATATCAATCAATTATTTGAAATCTTTAGGACAGGGTTACTATCTTGTTGTACCAGGCAATCTTCACCAGATACCATGTAAAGCTTTCAGCCATCCTGATTGTCCCAGGCCTTTCATCAGAGTCTCACATTCTCAGTGAGAATTTGTGGGCTCCAGGCACATCCAGAGTCTTCAAATCAGCCTAACTATCATGGACTCGCTGGTGTCCAGGGCAAAACATGGATCCCATTTTGACAAATGTTTCTTCTATTACAACATTTATAAGTCATCAAGTCTGTTTTGGTAAGTCTGGTAGGACAGTCAATACTCACAGATCTTTTATTTCTTCAAACCATAAAAATGCCACAGGAAAATCGATTAGGGAACATCTGCTTGTTCACAGACTTCTTTGAGGGAATAGGACGAGTATCCTCCCTGCTGCTAAGTGCAAATCCATATTGGATTTGAACATGTACTTGGCCCCTTTGATTCTTGGGTCGATAATCAGGGACATTCTTTGGATGTTATTTCTGATAAACTTACAATGCTATTGTACTTTTGTTCATTTACAAGACTCTCTAATGCCAACTCTTTGTCTCTGCTTGCTAGATATTTTATTTTATTTGGAGTTTTTTTTTCCCCATCTCTACAAGTAAGGCACTATCTTCTTTTGTGTAGTACCCAACGTATCCAACATTTCGCAAACATCTAAAACATTTTGTTGTGCATTGTCTGAAAGAATATGAGATGTGTTTTGTCCCTCTTTGAACATCTTCAACTCATCTTTTTTTCCTATTTAAGAAACCTTATTCTTTGGTCTTGTGACAGGGATGGGCAGATATATGGCTTGGTTAGTTGTCGAATCTTGACCTTTTATTGACCAAGAAAAACAAAAACAGGGCGAACGCTGTACATGACAGTCTGGATCATGCAAGAAAGAGTCTTATATCGTTGTTATACATATTACCCTTTTAATTCTTGACGGGCGTGGTAAGATTTTCTCCTTTTCCTATTCTTGCAGGATCACCCATAGGATGTCGCCACCAGCACCCTCAAACAAAGGAGTACATAAAATACAGTAAGTATTGGGTTCCACAAATAGTTAGTATTACTGTCACCACCTGTGTCTCCCCATGGGGTCTGTTTCTTTCCCTCTTTCGTGGTGGGATAGGCGTGAAATATTGCTCTTGGAGAGGTGATTGTCAAGAGAAAAGGAGCCCCCCTCATCTCTATCACTTGCACCCATGCAATCAGTAAAGAACAAAGGTGGAGTGGTACACTAAATAAAATAAGAACAATAAATCAACACAAGTGTCTCCTTTTTCCTCAGGTTTCATGATTTCCCCTCTTAACTCCACCTCCACCCCTTGTGCCAGCCAGTTGTAGCCCCCTCCACTCTCCGCACTAGCCACAACTCTACAGAGTTGTGGCAGGCTGATGAACTCAAACTGGCAGCATCCACCAGTCCTCGTACCATGTTTCCGTGACCTCCTCATCGTTGCAGATTTTTTTCGTCCTCACAGCGATCCGGGTTGTTCTCTGCCTCCTCCTCAACCTACTTGTCGGCTGCAGGCGTTAATTCCTCATGGCGGTCCAGGCTGTGCCCTTCCTCCTTTCCGTGCTTTCTACCCTAATTGATGTCAGCATGCAGCTTCTTTAGTTGTAATCCCGAAGTCAGGGACGCCTCAATTAGCCAGTCTGTCACCCTTTTTAAGTGTGTGGCCCTACCCTGTTTCCCCTGAAAGTGTAAGTCCATTGTTACTGTTTGCGGCGTTCCTCCAGCCAGCTTCCTTCCCTCTAATGTTTTGTCCTACTTTTCTTTCAGGTACTCCCAATTGCGGGATACGTTGGATGGTAGAGGGAGGATGTCGGCAAGACTACCAGGTAAGGAGAGGTCACAAGAGGGGGCCCCTTCACATACCTCCACCCCTACTTTCTTCTTTGGAAGAAATGGATTCAGCAGATATTAGGACAAAAAGTCAGCATTACCTTGTACCTTCTCCTTACGATGCTAGGAATTGAAATGGAATGGTTGCAATGCTAGAAACCATTGTAGAATGCATGGAATATTATGTTTATTGTGGGACATTCACTTCAAAGGGGCGTGATCAATTTATATGGTGAATTCCCAACCTTCAAGATAATATTGAAGGGCCTCTATAGCCCATTAAATGGCTAAGGCTTCTTTTTCCACTATTGCGTAATTCTTCTCTCTGGGAAATAGTTTGCGGCTAAGAAACATAGGTTTCTCAATATCCTCCTCATCTAGCATAGAGAGGACTGCACCTAGTCCTACTCTGGAGGCATCTATTTATAGGATAAATGGTTTTGATAAGTAAGGGCTACAGAGACTAGGATCAGCGATGAGGGCATCCTTTAACCCTCTTAAAGGCATCTAAAGTGTTTTGGCTGGAGTGACATACCCTAATTTCTGCTTTTCTATCTTTCTTTAGAAGATCTATAAGGGGTGCTGCTACTTGAGAGAAATGAGGTAAACATCGCCTGTAATACCCTAGTAATTCTAGAAAGGCCCTAAGATCTCTTTTTGGCCTGGGAATTGGTAAATGTTAGACAGCTGCTACTTTTTCTGCCTGAGGTTGTTTCAATCCTTCCCCTAACATATTGCCCAAGTACTTTCCCAAGTAGTGCTTTAAACAATAATATAATCAATATAGGCTGCAAAATAAGCTTTGTTTGGTAACAGTAAGGTATTCATCATTCTCTGAAAGTTGGGTGGAGCCCAATGCAGCCCAAAATGGAGAACAGTGAACTGATACAACCCTCCGGGGTGGAGAAGGCTATTTTCTCTTTACCTTTAGGATTAAGAGGGGCCGGCCTATATCCCTTACATAGATCTATTGTACTAATGTATTGGGGTTTTTCTAGCTTTTCAATTATTTTATCCACTCGGGGAATAGGATAGGTGTTAAATTTAGAGATTTTGTTCACCTCTTTAAAATCTATGCAGAAGCGTATAGATCCATCGGGTTTTGGAACTAAGACGATAGGAGAGTTTCATGCACACACTGGGGGTTCAATAATTCCCATTTTTAACCTGGATTGTACTTCCTCCTCAATAGCATGTCTTTGGGTTTCAGGTACTCTATATGGTTTTAGTCTTACCTTCTCCCTAGGTTTGGTATTAATTGAATGAAATATTGTACGGGTTCTTCCTTGGGTGGTAGAAAATCCTCCTTGATAGTGTTTTAACTGGGTAAACAAGACCCCCTTGCTGTTTTTCGTCTAGATCAGGATCCACACACATCCTCAGTAAATCCAGTTCTACTGGGATAGAGTTATAAAGGACTTGGTATAGCCCTTCCCATTTCTTTAGTAGGTACACGTGATAAATCTGGGATTCTTTTTTTTCCTTCTTTATCTCTTGTACGTGACAGGGGTACCCACTCCAGGACCATAAAGGGTCCTTTCCATTGGCACAATATTTTATCAGAGGAAGCCAACATCAAAAACACTATGGCCCTCATTGCCGCCCGCCAAGTTGTAACCGCCGTGCGGCCGCCAATGCGCCCACACTCCCGTGGTGGCCCTTATGACATCCCCGCTGGGCCGGCGGGGATGTGGAGCGCAATATGGGAGCCGGCTCCAAATGGAGCCGGCGGTGTTGCGGCCGTGCGACAGGTGGAGTTGCACCTGTTGCGCTTTTCACTGTCTGCTGTGCTGTGCAGACAGTGAAAAGCTGTGTGGGGCTGTGCCAGGGGGCCCCTGCACTGCCCATGCCAAAGGCCCCCAGGGACCCGCGACTCCCCTTTCTGCCAATCTTTGCATGGCGGTTCCTACCGCCATGAAAAGGCTGGCGGGAAGGGGACTCGTAATCCCCTGGGCAGCGCTGCAAGCAGTGCTGCCCTGGCGGATTAAATCCGCCGGTACCACCGTGGTGGAAAACCGCTGGTCCCGGCGGTGCGACCGCGCCCTGAGTTTGCACCTCCAGCCTGTTGGCGGTGCAACTCCCAAAACAGCCCTGGCGGTCTTGAGGGCCTAAATCTCCTGACGCAAATTCCCTTAATTTAGCACACTTATCATACTGATTTTTTTGGACCTGCTGTGCATGCTCTATGTTCTGTCTAGTTATTTCTCTGATCTGATTTAAATATAGTTTTAGTCCTGTTACATACTCTAATAAAGGTTTTGAGTCATCCTTTTCCTGCTCCCAGGACTCTTTGGCTATGTCTAGTACGATGCATGGTTTATGACCAAATAATAACCAGATGAGTGAGAATCCTGTACTGCTCTGTTTCTGACATCTGATAGGGAATAGAGCTAGAGGCTTTTGAGCCTCTAAATCCAATAGTTTCTTTAAAGTGGTTTTCATTATAGCCTTGTAACACTCTACTAAACTATCTCTCTGGGGATGGTAAGCAGCTGTGCAATTCTGTCTAATCCCTAGTTGCTCATATATATTTTTCATTAATTTGGATTTAAATGGATTTCCCTGATCCATTAGTATTCTTTAGGAAAATCCAATACTAGAAAAGATCTCAATCATAGCTTTTGCAGTAAGAGTAGTGGTAGGGTGGGGTAGCAATATGGCCTCAGGATAGCTCATGGCATAATCCAGTACCGTCAATATATATCAACACCCACTCCAAGAGGGGATTAAAGGGCCAATTATATCCATCGCCATTCCAGAAAAACTTCCTCTACTGGGGCAGAGGACGTAAGGGAGCATTGCTAGGGATATTCTGACTGATCTCTTTCTACATTACTTATGTATATGGCTATAAATGCCGGGCCAATAGAAACTTTCTATAATTGCTTTCTGTGTCTTCTCTGTACCAAAGTGGCCACCCAATAGATGACTATTGTAAGGAAATGCCTCCTTGGCATGGTTACCCCCTGACTTTTTGCCTTTGCTGATGCTATGTTTTGAATTGAAAGTGTGCTGAGGCCTGCTAACCAAGCCCCAGCACCAGTGTTCTTTCCCTAACCTGTACTTTTGTTTTCACAATTGGCACACCCTGGCATCTAGGTAAGTCCCTTGTAACTGGTACCCCTGGTACCAAGGGCCCTGATGCCAGGGAAGGTCTCTAAGGGCTGCAGCATATCTTATGCCACCCTGGGGACCCCTCACTCAGCACAGACACACTGCTTGCCAGCTTGTGTGTGCTGGTGAGGACAAAACGAGTAAGTCGACATGGCACTCCCCTCAGGGTGCCATGCCAACCTCACACTGCCAATGCAATATAGATAAGTCACCCCTCTAGCAGGCCTTACAGCCCTAAGGCAGGGTGCACTATACCATAGGTGAGGGCACCAGTGCATGAGCACTGTGCCCCTACAGTGTCTAAGCAAAACCTTAGACATTGTAAGTGCAGGGTAGCCATAAGAGTATGTGGTCTGGGAGTCTGTCAAACACGACCTCCACAGCACCATAATGGCTACACTGAAAACTGGGAAGTTTGGTATCAAACTTCTCAGCACAATAAATGCACACTGATGCCAGTGTACATTTTATTGTAACATACACCCCAGAGGGCACCTTAGAGGTGCCCCCTGAAACCTTAACCAACTACCGGTGTAGGCTGACTGGTTTTAGCAGCCTGCCACACTCAAGACATGTTGCTGGCCCCATGGGGAGAGTGCCTTTGTCACTCTGTGGCTAGTAACAAAGCCTGTACTGGGTGGAGATGCCTATCACCTCCCCCTTGCAGGACTGTAACACCTGGCGGTGAGCCTCAAAGGCTCACCCCCTTTGTTACAGCACCACAGGGCATTCCAGCTAGTGGAGTTGCCCGCCCCCTCCGGCCACGGCCCCACTTTTGGCGGCAAGGCCGGAGGAGATAATGAGAAAAACAAGGAGGAGTCACTGGCCAGTCAGGACAGCCCTTAAGGCAACCTGAGCTGAAGTGACTCTGACTTTTAGGAATCCTCCATCTTGAAGATGGAGGATCCCCCCAATAGGGATAGGAATGTGACCCCCTCCCCTTGGGAGGAGGCACATAGAGGGTGTAGCCACCCTCCGGGCTAGTAGCCATTGGCTACTGCCCTCCCTGACCTAAACACACCCCTAAATTCTGTATTTAGGGGCTCCCCTGAACCTAGGAACTCAGATTCCTGCAACCTAAGAAGAAGAGGACTGCTGAGCTGAAAAACCCTGCAGAGAAGACGGAGACACCAACTGCTTTGGCCCCAGCTCTACTGGCCTGTCTCCCCCCTTCGGAAGAAAACTGCTCCAGCGACGCTTTCCCCAGGACCAGCGACCTCTGAATCCTCAGAGGACTGCCCTGCTCTAAAAGGACCAAGAAACTCCCGAGAACAGCGGCCCTGTTCACCCAAGACTGCAACTTTGTTTCCAAAGAAGCAACTTAAAGACAACTACATTTCCCGCCAGAAGCGTGAGACTTGCAACTCTGCATCCGACGCCCCCGGCTCGACTTGTGGAGAAACAACACTTCAGGGAGGACCCCCCAGCGACTTCGAGACTGTGAGTAACCAAAGTTGTCCCCCCTGAGCCTCCACAGCGTCGCCTGCAGAGGGAATCCCGAGGCTCCCCCTGACCGCGACTGCCTGACTCTCAGATCCCGTCGCCTGGAAAAGACCCTGCACCCGCAGCCCCCAGGACCTGAAGGATCGGAACTCCAGTGCAGGAGTGACCCCCAGGAGGCCCTCTCCCTTGCCCAGGTGGTGGCTACCCCGAGGAGCCCCCCTTGCCAGCCTGCATCGCTGAAGAGACCCCTTGGTCTCCCTTTGATCCCAATTGAAAATCCGACGTGTGTTTGCACACTGCACCCGGCCGCCCCCGTGCTGCTGAGGGTGTACTTTCTGTGCTAACTTGTGTCCCCCCTGGTGGCCTACAAAACCCCCCTGGTCTGCCCTCCGAAGACGCGGGTACTTACCTGCTGGCAGACTGGAACCGGGGCACCCCCTTCTCCATTGAAGCCTATGTGTTTTGGGCACCACTTTGAACTCTGCACCTGACTGGCCCTGAGCTGCTGGTGTGGTAACTTTGGGGTTGCTCTGAACCCCCAACGGTGGGCTACCTTGGACCCAAACTTGAACCCCGTAGGTGGTTTACTTACCTGCAAGAACTAACAATTACTTACCTCCCCTAGGAACTGTGAACATTGCACTGTCTAGTTTTAAAATAGCTATATGTGTTTTATTTGAAAAGTATATATGCTATTGTGATTATTCAAAGTTCCTAAAGTACTTACCTGCAATACCTTTCATGCAAAGTATTACATGTAGAATTTGAACCTGTGGTTCTTAAAATAAACTAAGAAAATATATTTTTCTATACAAAAACCTATTGGCCTGGAATTGTCTCTGAGTGTGTGTTCCTCATTGATTGCCTGTGTGTATGTACAACACATGCTTAACACTACTCCTTTGATAAGCCTACTGCTCGACCACACTACCACAAAATAGAGCATTAGTATTATCTCTTTTTGCCACTATCTTACCTCTAAGGGGAACCCTTGGACTCTGTGCATACTATTCCTTACTTTGAAATAGTGCATACAGAGCCAACTTCCTACAACTATGAGCTCAAAATATATAACTTTATCTCTGAAGGGAGTGGGGATAAGTGGTTGCTTAGGTTTATAATCCCCCCCACTTGCTATACAGTAACCCTTGTTGTCAGAAGAAGTAGGGACCTACCGTGTGAGGGTCCTCATCATCCTCAGACATTCTCCATGCCTCTTGGAATTGTGGTTACTCTCTTTGGGCTGCCCAAAAACTCCTATCTGACTCCCAGACATATTCCTAACAATATATTGGCATTGCCTTTGTTAATGTATGCTTTGCTGCTCTCCTTTGTTTCCTGCTCTTGCATGCCTTTGGGATGGGCCATTCTTTGTCTCTTGCTTGAGCAAACGGGGCAGTCTCCCACCAAGAATCTCTCTTCTTCCAGGATTCCCGAACCATATTTCCCAGATTTGGATAATTAGTTCCCACAATAGGTGGTGCAGGGAGTTGAGGTATTATCTATATTTGAAGGAGTACTATCAGGTTGTTTCTATGTTGTAAAGCAATCTCAGTGCGGGGTACTTTTTTTGTCTCCATGAACACACTGTATGTTCACTTCCCTAGTTGGTTTCGGGGGCACACCCGGATAATCTGCGGTCTAATTAAGCTCTGGTGCAAGCGGTGTCCAGAAGTGCTGGGACCGGGTCCCCATTGACCTTCATGAGGCATTGGTACATGGGCTTAGCCTCTGTTGTGGTGTAATAGGAAGACCTGGCTATTCCAATATCCATTGGCTTTTCGTTTTGTGGGCATAGCCTGGCAATATGAGCTATTTCCCCACTGTTAAAATGTTGGGGTCCAGTTTGTGATGGTTTAGGACTAGGCCTGGGTATTATGGGCGCTACCTCCGGCTTTCTTGAGCCGATTTGTCTTGTCTGCCTCATGGTGCCAGAACTCTTACCCTTTCACCCACTATCCTCTTGTCCTTTGGAGGATTCCTGGGCGCGACTGTAAGTGCTCGCAATCTCAGCAGAAGTTTCCAATGTAATATTCCTATGCTGCCTTACCCATTTTTGGATTGGGGGGGGGGTGTAAGAAGGCGAGGAATTATTCTAAATATATATTTTCCATTATCTCCTCCTTCGTTGCAGTGTCTAGGTTGAGCGATCAATCCATCATATCCCTCACTCGATAATATAAAGCTCTGATGGTTTCATGGAGGCCTTCCTTAATAAGTGTCCATCTGTTCCAATATGTTTTGTTATCCAATCCTAGCCTCTCCAGGATGCTCTTCTTAATGTCAGCATAAGGGGCAGTTCTTGAGGATTGGTGGCCTGATATGCTGTCTGTAGATCCCACGTGAGTTAGGGCCCCAAATACTGACTCCAACAGGCAATGCGACGGCCGGGGCTAAGCGCTCAAAGTTGTTAACAAAGAAATTGTGGTCTTCCCCCTCTATATACTTTTGTAACACCACCTAGGGGAGGGCAGTGCGACCTCGTTGTTGCCCCAAAACATCTGCCGACCTCCCAAGAGCCGCGTTCTGTGACTGGGCCACATTATCAAGTTTCTCAGCTTGACTTGTGATAGCTTGTTGGAAATTCTCCCTATCCTCTGTGGCTACTGTAAGGAAACGTTCCATGATTTTGTGCAGCTGTTGGTGTCCTTCCACCATCTTGGTCATCATACGACTCCATTTCCTCCAATCCCACTTCTGACACCACTTGTGGGAGGGATGTGCAGAAATATGGGTTCAGAGGCTTGGTTGGTTTTCGAATGTTGAACTTTTATTGACCAAAAAAAACAAAAACAGGGCAAATGCTGTATATGACAGTCTGGTTCACACCAGGAAGAGTCTTATGTATTTGTTATATATTCCCTTTTTAATTCTTGACCAGTATGGTAACGTTTTCTCCTTTTCCTTTTCTTGCAGGGTCACCGTTGAATGTCGAAGCCAGCATCTCAAACAAAGGAGTACATACAATGCAGTAAGTATTGGTCTCCTGAAATGATTAGTACCACCATCACCACAACACCTGTGTCTCACTGTTTCTTTCTCTCTTTAGTAGTGAGATAGGTGAGAAATAGTGCACTATAAGAGGTGATTGTCGAGAGAAAAGGAGCCCCCTCCTCTCTATCCCTGCTCACCCATGCAATCAGTGAAGAATTAGGGTGGAGTGGTACTTTAAATAAAATAAGAATAATAAATCAACACTTTTTCCTCAGGTTTCATGATTTCTCCTCTTATCTCCACCTCAACCCCTTGTGCAAGCCAGTTGTATTCCCCCCCACTCACCGCACTAGCCACAACTCTCCAAATTTGTGGCAGGCTGTTGAACTTTAACTGGCGGCGTCCACCAGTCCTCGCTCCATGTTTCTGTAACCTATTCAACCTCCTTGTTGGTTCCAGCTTCCTCATCCTCACATCGGTCCAGGTTGTTCTCTCCTCGACCTTCTTGTCGGATCCGGGCACTACTTCCTCATGGCAGTCCAATCTGTGCTCTTCCTCCCTTTTGTGCTGTTTTCTCCCCTTGTTGGTGTCAGCGTGCAGCTTCTCTAGTTGTAATCCCAAAGTCGGGACACTCTTTAAAGTGCGTGGCCCGCCGTGTTTCTCCTGAGAAGGGCAAGTCCGTTGTTACTGTTGTGGCGCCGGTCCTGCCAGCTCCCTCGTCTTTAATGTTTTGTCCTTCTTTACTTTCAGGTACCCTCGATTGCGGGACACGTTGGATGGTAAAGGGATGATGACGGCAAAATTACCTGGTAAGGAGAAGGCACAGGAGGGTGGTCCCTTCCCAGGTCTCTTCAGCCATTTTAGCCAGATTTGGTCAAGGGGTAATGAGTCAAATTGGAGTCGACCCTTTTCTGACAGTTCTCATTGATCCAGGGGGCAATGGCTTCCAAAGGGTTTTGAGCTCAAGCAAGATTAGAAAACGTTCTCAGAGCTGCAGATTGGTCTTCAACTTCAACTTTCAAAACAATCAGCTTTAAACCAGTTCCTTGCGTATACTTCTCTGTATTTGACATGCATTGACTATGCATAATAAGAGCCTCTGGTCTTGACATAAAATGCAGATTTTCCATGTAGTATATGTAGGATCATCTAAATTCTATTAAAGACACGGAAGTGAGTATTATTCCACAGATATGCTATTACTGGAAGATTTTCTAAATAGGTTTGTTGACCCCGTATGGCCTTTTACATAATCCTAGGGCCAGATGTATCAAAGCTTTTTGCATTCTTTTGCGAATCCAAAAAGCCCTTTCAGAATGTATCAAAGGCATTCTGAATGCAATTTTAAGGAACGGCTAAAACAGCGATTCCTTAAAATTGCGACCCTGTTTAGAGAGTCGCAAATTGCGACTCTCTAAATAAGAAATCACAAATAAGGAATCCCTATTTGCGATTTCTAAAGCGCATGTATGAAGCAATTCCTTAATGCGAATTGGGCATTAAGAAATCGCTATTACCACCAAGTTGAACTTTGGCAGATAAATATCAGCAGATCAAACCTGACAATATTTTCTGGGGTCAGAGGCCCAGAAGATAATGAGACATGTATATTTTGGTGTGATAAGGATCAAAATGTGCACATTAATGGCCAGCATCATCTGTAGAACATTCAGGAAGTGGATAACCTGTAGCATGCCACAAGATAAGACAATTGTGTTAGAGAGGCTTTCATCAAATGTGATCCTGTTTGACAGAATCTAGAAATTAGTCAATATCTCATGAGTGCTATGAGACTTCTCCGCATCTAAGGTATACAGCTGGGTCCACATCTTCACTGTGATATCAGTATGGTGGACAATCAATCTGATATTATCAGGCATGAATCTGAATTTTATGAAAACGTAAACATCAGGGTGGGCAAGCTCGGGTATGTGTTGTTTGAGGCCAATAATAAGGACCTCGGTGATGATCTTTGCAACCATGTTTGAGACTGCTGTTTGCCTATATAAGGCACTAGAGGACTCGTTTTTCCCAGGCTTGTGAAGAAACAAAAGCATTGATTCTGCCATTGTGTCCATAAATGAGCCTGTGTCTGAAACAGTATTTAAAGGGCTTGCCAGGGTTTTAGCCAACATCCCATTAAAGGACGTCTATGAAATGACTGACAGTCTGTTCGGTCTCTAGACTTTGTTAGTGGCAAAGATGAGATTCCCCTCTGGCACTAATCGGCTGCTCCAGTAGGTCCCTGACAACAGCCAAGAGTTTAAGTGCAGGGAAGTCTTGGAGGAAGGATGCCTATGCATTTGCTTTGACAGATTTATGTTCAGAAAGATGGAACTAGAAGTTGGTAAAAACTTTTACCTTCCCTTTTGTTGTCTGAGCAGCTATCCCATGTGAAGCCATCACCTCTGCAATCTATATTCTAAAGATTTAAAGACTATGCACACTGCTTTGAAGACAAATATTTCTTTCATTGGTAACCAGTGCAGCTCTCCTAAGGCACTTGAAGCTGAATCATACCTGAATTTGTTAAGTGCGAGATTCGCTGCCAATCTTTGGACCCTGTCAAGTCTTTTAAGTAGATAGTCCGGGACACCAAACAGAAGTGCATTGCAGTAGTCTATTCTGCTGAGCACCGCACATTTTGTCACCAGCTTCCTTGCTGGTTGGGGGGCAGTAAGGCAGTAATTTTTCTTAAATTTCTCAGCAGGCCACAGCATGTTGCCCCTGTTCTGTTACTGTAGGTTCCCATAGAGAGAATTTCCTCTATAAGAATCCCCAAATTTCGAACACGTTGGGCATTATCGATTCTCTCAGAGGTGTTCCAGGACCAAAAGTTACTTGGGAGAGAGAATACCACTTTTGCAGGCCCACAGTAGAGAAACCCCGTCTTACTCTCATTACATTTCAGACAGTTCTGCTTAAGCCACTTTGCCATCTCTAGCAGGCAGGTGTGCAGCCTATCTAATTGGGACTAGCTATTATTGTCAAGTGATAGAATGATCTGGGTATCATCCGCATAGTTGACAAAGGCAATCTCATATGACTTGATTAGTCTCAATAGTGGTTGCAAGTAGACATTAGAGAGGATGGTACTTAACGCAGAGCTCTGTGGGATCCCATGAGTTATCTCTCTAAAATTTGATCAATAGGGAAGAAATGCAGTTGCATGGTGTCTGTCTGCCAAATATAATTCTACCCAATCCAAGAAAATGCCCTCAACCTCAATTCCCTTCATTCTGTTAAGTAGTAATTGATGGCTGACTGTATTGAATACGGCTGACAGATCTAATAAAACCAGCATTCCCACTTAGACGCTGTCAACAGTCATTCTCAACTCATCTATCGCTTAGAATAATGCAGTTTCCATACCATGTGCCGGTCAAAAGCCTGCCATTCCAAAATGTTATGATCTTCCAAATAACTTGCTAACTTCCTGCTGACATATTTCGCTACGATTTTTACAGGATATGGGAGCTGAGAGGTAGGCCAGTAGTTAGTAGGTTCATTTCTATTAGCAGATGTTTTTTTCAATAGTGGTTTAACAAGTGCTTTTTCCTACATGGGAGGTACTTGGCCTGTAGTCAGTGATTGATTTCATATCCTCAGTAAACCCGGGTATAATTTGTCTGCCCTATCTCTCCAGACCATGGGTGGGATAGGGTCTAGTAAAGAGCCAGAGGAGATAGACATAGCTAATGTCCTGAAATCTTCTGCGCTCACAGGTTCTATGTTGTTTAATTTACACACAGAGTCTTTCTCTTTTCTTCTTAAATCCAACAATAAGGTCTTATTAACTAGTATATCATCCAACTGGGGGTTGCCTTTATCAGCGAGGTCAAATTCCTTACAGAGTTCTTTTATAAATAATTAAATTTTATTGTGAAAAAAATCTGTTGACTTCTTGCACAGTTACTGTGATGGTATCACTGTATGTTTGGCACAGCCCGGGTCAGCCAAATCTCTAACTATCTAACTATCTCAAAAGTTTTGGGCTTATTTGCTGCTTCCATGATTGGTGTGGCATGGTATGTTTCTCTGACTTTCCTAATTTCTATCTTATGCTGGTTTAGTGCATCTGTTAGAATCAGCATATCCCTTTCAGAATAAGTCCTACGCCACTGCCTTGCCAATTTCCTGCACTTATGCTTGAATTCTTTAAGGGCTGTCATAAACCAGGGAGCTGACTGTCTAGGTCTCACCTTCACAGATTTTATAGGTATTATTTTATCAAACGTCTCAATAATTGTGGTAGGGAGATTATCATAATTTTCCTGCACAGAGTCTTCCTCATTGAAGCAGTTATGTAGATCAAATATCCTATCATGCTTTAGCTTCCCGAGCTTAAACCAGGCTCTGCCTTGTCTGGTTTTCTTAATTACTGTCATAATTACTTTTTTGCTACTTCTGGCTTAGGTCTAACTAGTTCAAAAATCACTTATGAATGAACAGACCAACTTAGCGCAGTCAATTCCTTAATTGTAAGCATGTGGCCTCCTTGATGCATCGGGCTATTAACCAGTTGCTTCAGACCCAATATCTCACAAGACTCTAGCAAATCTCTACTCTGAAGGCATACTCTACTTTCTGCTCAGATATTAAAGTCTCCCAATATCCAAAGGTTGGCATGGTTTATGGCAAGATTAGTAACCATCTTCAGAAATGGTTGAATGAACTCCTGTAAGGACCTTGGAGTTCTGTAACACAGAAGACCATAGAAAATTACCCCACCTCTATCCTTTAGGCCACGCACAGTAGTTCTGCCCAGGAACTGCTGCGCAGGAAAGAAACCGGTGCATTATGAAACGATGAGGCAGCACCAAAGGGGGTGTCCGTCACCACCCTCACCAGGGGTGGATTTCCCTTCTGAAATTCGGTAGGCAGCTGCCTATTAGCTCGGACGGACGTCTGAGGTTCCAGCACCCTCTGGAGAGACTCTCGTGTTTGCTTTTGACTGGCAGCTCTGCAGATGAACTCTGAAGGAGTCTACATGGTGCACAATGTAGCGAGTAGGTACCCTCCATGCAGACTGCACTCAGAGAAACCTCAACCAGGATGCTACATGTGCCTCTCATCTCACACTGAGAAGTAAAATGTTGAGCCTTGCATTAAGTGATTATCTAGAGAAATGTGCTAGGTTTTCAATTCTTTGAGGCCCCTGACATGATGTCATCAACCTTTGGTACTCTACTTCTCATGCTTACTATAGGAATCTGGTGGGCATTCTAGAATAGTCAATGCATTGTACTCTATAATACATTTCAAAGATTTATGTTTTTGAATTTGTCTCTCTTTATCCAGCGGAATGCACTGGCTATACTTGTGTGATCAGCAATCTGCCTTCCCAAGACCACAACTAACCTGTGTTTTCATGTGAGCAAAAGGCACCTCTCACATTTTATGCAGAAAAGGGAACCTTCTTATAAATGCTTCATGTTCTTGGTCTAAACCTCCCCTCCAATGTCATACAAAACTTGGTCTGATATTACTTTTGTGTGGAAAAAGGACAGAAGTATAATACTCATGTCTAGAACATGTAATATACCCTTTTGTGTTTTTTTTAAGCAGATGGAAGGGGTCTGCAATAGACCTGTCAGCCTTAGGGTGGTCTTCCCTCAAACCTTTTGCCCTCCTCCTCCATTTTTACTGACCTCTTTTTTTGCTGGCCTTAGAACTCTGCACTTTACCAGTGCTAACCAGTGCTAAAGTGCTTGCACTCTATCCTCTAAACATGGTAACACTGACTTATACCCAATTAGTATATTCAGTTTAATCAAATGCTACCTGTGGGTCTGCAGCACTGAATGTGCCTTTCACTTAAGTAGCCCTTTATACATGTCTTAGGCTTGCCATTGTGTGTGCAATTTTAAACTGCCATTTCGACCTGGCAAAGCAAACCGTTTGCCAGGCCCAAACCTTCCAATTTAATAAGTATGTAACCCCTAGGGTAAGCCCTGAACCTGCCAGAGGGCAGGGTGCAATGTATTTAAAAAGTAGGACATATACTCTTAAGTATTACTAAGTTGTACATATCCTAGTAGTGAAAAATCCTTAAATTAGTTTTTCACTACTGCAAGGGCCATCTCGCCCATAGGATAACCTTGGAGTTGCCTTATTGCATTTTATAAGTATAACTTCTAAAAGGGAAGGGATAGAGATTTACAATTTAAAACCCTAACTTCTTGTCGAGACGGGGCCACTCACCTGAAAAGCAGGATGTCTGCAGAGGTGATGGAATGCCCCCCGACCTCTTGGAACACCTCTCAGCACTTCCTGGTGGACGCAGAAACCCCGGCAGGTGTCCCAAAAGGAAAGGGGGAGTGGAAGAGGAAGAGACAAAACACTGCCACGTCTTGCCGGTCCAGCCAGGCACCCTGTATCTTCGGGGGGCAGGTCATTGTTTGACAGAGTGATAGTACAGTTAGTGCACTCAACTTCCTTTAAACTGAATCTCTCTGATATGGGCACGGGAGCGGTAGAAGAACACCGGGATGCTCCAGCACTTTTCTTGGATAATAGTAACTGTTGGCACATTTACTAACACTGCATTACCAAAAACCCAAACTGAGTACCATAACAATAAGTACTGTGACACTAGGGCTGGCTTTACAGAGATTCACTGTTGCACACTACAATTAGAACTGTGGTTGCACTTATCGTGCACAAGAAAGACAAACAAGGGCATTAATTATATCACGTATAACTTTTCTGCATGCATAGAGTTAAACTAAAAGGAACAAAAACAATACAAGAAATAAAAATGTCCACTCTGGATTTAAACTGTTAGGGTGGCACAGTTTGGTTTGGTTTCACTGTGTGTGTGAAAAACCCTTCAAAAGCAAATTCATCAAACCTGAAACACAGGCATGAATGACACAATTTAAATCCAAGAGTTATGCTATTAGAGAAAGAAAAGTCACGTAAATGCTCTTTTAAAATTGCACTGTCACTTTTTGTAGTACTTGAGCTTAAGCAGACTTCCTGAAGCACATTAAGGCAAGTAACTACAATAATCACGTAGAATGTTCAGAAATGCATTTGTCTCTTCAAGATAAGCACTCTGCCAAAACACGAGGTCTGAAATACACCAGCTGTTCTAGGAAAGTGCGGCGCTCAAAGAACAAACTCCCTGGAGAATACTAGTCACTTAGCTGCAGTCTTTTCGGGAGTGCTGGAGGAATGCCTGGTGTCAGCTGGTACAGGAACAAAGAAAAGAATTGCCTCAAAAGTCCGGAATACGAGGATGAGAGCAGGGACTGGACTGTCAAATCAGATGTCGAGATCAGGAAGCAAAACAAAGCCAAGCAGGGAGGCATGCTTTACTCTGCTATTTACAGCCAGCCAGGAAAGCAGTTGAGTTTCAACATGTGGATGAGTCACCACACCCAATTAGAAGCACATGCCTACACCACACCCATTTAGAAGCACATGTCTACACCTGCTCACATTAGCAAACAAGCATTGGTAAAACAAGCATTGATAAAACCAATTGTGTAACATCACATTGGGGGTCATAACAACATTGGCGGTATAAGGTGCTTAACGCTGTGCAGAAGACCGCCAATACACTGCTGCGGCCGCATTAGACCGCCACAGCTATTATGACACACATCACGGAATCCGCTGAAATTCAGACACCCACACAACACCGCCACACCAAAGGTCAGCGATAAACATGCGGAAACAAATCCTCCACGCCAACAGAAACACGCCCATGCTATTACGACCCACGAATCCACGCGGCGGTCTTTCAACTGCGGTATTCCATTGGCGGTACACACCGCCGCGCTCAAAATACACACACATCTCCAAAACACCGCCACATTGGACAATTACAAATACACACACCTGAGACACATACACACACCACTCCCACACACCAAACACAATATAAAATACACACCCACATCACCCACAAACCCCTACAACCAGAAATTCTGAGAGAAGGCCAGAGAGAGAGCACAGCTATTGACAACCCCATCACACAACACCATCACCCACACAACATCCACGCACAAAACACCACATACCACTACACTCGCCACACTCATCAACACATACACCACCCCACACATCACACACACCACCCCATGTCACGCCAAAGACACCCCCGCTTCTCCAAGGAGGAGCTCAGGGTCATGGTGAAGGAAATCGTACGGGTAGAGCCACAGCTATTTGGCTCACAGGTACAGCACACATCAATAGCCAGGAAGATGGAGCTATGGCGCAGAATAGTGGACAGGGTGAATGCCATGGGACAGCACCCAAGAAATAGGGAGGACATCAGGAAGAGGTGGAACGACCTATGGGGGAAGGTGCGTTCCACGGTCTCCAGGCACAACATCGCGGTGCAGCGGACTGGCGGCGGACCCCCACCTCCTCCTCCACAACTAACAACATGGGAGGAGCAAGTCTTGACCATCTTGCATCCAGAGGGCCTCGGAGGAGTCGGTGGAGGATGGGACACTGGTAAGTCAAATCTTAACTATCACATCCCCCACCCTACCTGCATGCTATCACACACCCCCACCCTCACACCCTCCCCTATCACCCCAAATCCTCACTAATCTACCCATGACACCAACCACCCATCCCAACACCAAGCCCTGCGTGACACAACTAAGCATGGACACCCCTCACTGAAGCATGCCCACATAACACCCCCCAAACCATCATCACACAAGCCCCCACACAGGAATGCCTGCACTGGGGTTCACGCACACCCAACCATTGCACACCATGAAACACACACATGCAATAATCATGTTCTTATACCCCTGCAGGAACCCGAAGGAACGTCACCACACCAGAGGGTCCAGACAACACCACTCCACCCCCAGAAGAGGCCCACAGTGACGACAGCAGCTCTGCCCCACTGGATCTTGATGACCAGCCCGGACCATCGTGGGCCTCAGGACAGTCGGTTCCCCTTGCCCAGCCACAGCCCAACACCGAGCTTACACCCTCTGGTAACACCAGCACAGCACCCACCCAGCGGGCCCAAACCTCCCTACCCAGGACAGGCCAATCAGCGGTGTGTCCACCACTACAGGGCACCCAGGCTAACCCACCACCCCAACAACAACAGGGACCTGGGGGCAGTGGTAGTGGGCATACGGTCCAGGGGACGGTGGCACACGAACACCGGGGAACTGGGAGAGCTGCTGTGCGACAGAGGGAGGACAGGCCAAGGGAAGCAACTCTCCACGAGGCCCTCTCCTCCATCATGGGAGCATACCACCACTCCCAGGAGACGATGGCGACAGTCCTGGACATGTTGCAGGAGACCCTGCGTCTGCAGGAGGAGCAGTATTTGGGTTTCAGGGAGGAGCTCAGGACCATCGGCTCCGCCCTGGGCACCATCGTAGGGGTGCTGACGGACATTCAAAAGACCTTGAGGGACACCGTGGCACTCCAAGGGGCCCCTGACACTAGCCAGGACGACGAACTGCCCACCACCTCCGCCGGTGCTAGTGGACAGGACGCCCCGCCACAGGACCACCACACCAGCACCCCACCCCCTGCAGACGGACAACCACCACGCAAGCGGGCCCTGAGATCCAGGAACAGGACAGAGCAAGATGGCAAGACCCCCGCCAGGAAATGAGACCCTGATTGTCCCCCCACTGTCCCACTTTGTCACCCTGTCCAGATTGGAACTGCCCCAGCTCCACTTCCAATGCCCAGATTGGCAGTGCACCTGTGAGACTAATAAACTGGACTCTGCCATGGACATTCCTCCACCATCACCCATCCCCATTTTACAACCCCCCTTCATTTTTTGAGCACTTAAATAAACACCCTTGAAACACAAAAAAATCTGGAGTCAGTCTATGATTTGGAACTTTGTATTATCAATTACAGTGTCATAATGGGTTACCCATTGTAAGGCTAACATACCAATGTCACACATCACAAGCCCTTCAAGGATGCAAGCAGTTGACACGTAGGTTACCACACTTGTGAAACTGAAATGGAAGGGTACAACTCAATTAACAAATAGTGAGTGAAATGTAGGTACAGGATAGAGGTAGACGTGTGAAAGTTAATGTAATGTTAAACCAGAAAATGTTCTCACCTGTGTGTCACTGGAAATATTGCTGTATGACTGACTCCCTGTTGTCGTTTTCTTCATCCTCAGCTTCATCCTCATCACTGTCCACAGGCTCCACAGCTGCCACAACACCGTCATCTGGATCATCCTCCTGCAGAAAAGGCACCTGGCGTCGCAATGCCAAATTATGGAGCATGGAGCAGGCGACGATGATGTCGCACACCTTCTTCGGTGAGTAGAATAGGGATCCACCTGTCATATGGAGGCACCTGAACCTGGCCTTAAGAAGGCCGAAGATGCGTTCGATTACCCTCCTAGTCCGCCCATGGGCATCATTGTACCGTTCCTCTGCCCTGGTTCTGGGATTCCTCACTGGGGTCAATAGCCAGGAAAGGTTGGGGTAACCAGAGTCCCCCAATAGCCATACACGGTGCCTCTGGAGTTGACCCATCATATCAGGGATGCTGCTATTCTGCAGGATGTAGGCGTAATGCACAGAGCCAGGGAACATTGCATTTACCTGCGAGATGTACTGGTCAGCCAAACCGACCATCTGGACATTCATCGAATGATAACTCTTCCTGTTCCTGTACACCTGTTCACTCCTGCGGGGGGGACCAGAGCTACATGGGTCCCATCAATGGCACCTATGACGTTGGGGATATGTCCAAGGGCATAGAAGTCACCTTTCACTGTAGGCAAATCCTCCACCTGAGGGAATATGATGTTTCTCCTTACGTGTTTCAGCAGGGAAGACAACACTCTGGACAAGACGTTGGAAAACATAGGCTGGGATATTCCTGATGCCATGGCCACTGTTGTCTGAAAAGAGCCACTTGCAAGGAAATGGAGTACTGACAGCACCTGCACGTCAGGGGGGATTCCAGTCAGATGGCGGATTGGTGACATCAGGTCTGGCTCCAACTGGGCACATAGTTCCTGGATTGTGGCACGGTCAAACCTGTAGGTGACGATGACATGTCTCTCTTCCATTGTCAACAGGTCCACCAGCGGTCGGTACACCAGAGGATTCCGCCATCTTCTCATATGTCCCAGCTGACGGTGCCTAAGAAGGATAACAGCGAAGAACCAGTCACTATTCCTCCAGGTATGTACCCACAGTTACACACAAGACTACACCAGACAAAAAACCCTTCCTGTATGTGTGTTGAGTATAGGCCTAGCTATTTACGCAGTAGTAAATGAAGCCATGTGGGCCCCTGAAATGGCGGCTTCCTGACCTCTAAACTGGGACAATGGGATTGTGGGGTAACTGCGCTGGCGTTGCACACCGTCGCGGTAGGCGGTCGTAGACCGCGGCGCAATGCTGCATTGGTTAACATTGTACCCTATTGGTCCCAGGAGCCAATGAACAGGTGCGCCGGCGGTGATGATGCGCCCCGCCGTGGATGTCACCGCCGCGGACGTCACTGCCATTTTCTATCTGTTAAATCACTAGATACCTGACCTTCGACAGGAGAGGACCTACACTGCTAGTGCTGCTGTGACCTCGGTCTGGAAGCGACGATGGCTGCTACGTCTGGGGAAAGGGCCCCTGCCTTCACTGCACAGGAGTTGGAGAAACTGGTAGACGGGGTCCTTCCCCCAGTACACGCTACTCTACGGTCCTCCAGACCAACAGGTTAGTACACAGGGAGCACGTTGTATGGGCTAGGCCTGGGTGGAGAGGGCTGGGTGGAAGAGGGAAGGGGCCAGAGTTCATAGAACATTAATGCATGGGAATGAATGGGCCACATGGCCAGAGTAGGGAGGGGGCCACTCACATTGACGGTGCAGTTGGTAATGACTGTTCCTCTTCCCTTGTGCATGTCATGTAGGTCAGCGCCCACCAGAAGAGGGACATTTGGGGTGCCATCGCCAAGGAGGTCCGGACCCTGGGGGCCCACCAGAGACGGGGCACCCACTGCTGTAAGAGATGGGAGGACATTCGCCGCTGCAGCAAGAAGACGGCGGAGGCTCAGCTATGGATGGCCTCCCAACGTGGGAGGGGTGCCCCGTCGCACCATGACCCCCCTGATGTTCCGGATCCTGGCAGTGGCCTACCCGGAGTTGGATGGGAGCTTGAGGACATCACAGCAGACACAAGGGGGTGAGTACAACCTCATTCTGCAGACTTTGCGTGCAGTGGAGGGGTCTGGGTGGGGGAGGTGGGCTGTGGGTGTCCCTAGGCCAGGGCGAGTTAGGTAGGCAAGGCCCCTCTGTAATGTAGGTCATGTGGCACTCAACCCCACCTCAGCAGAGTGCCAAGTTGAGGTATAGTTGCCCCTGTGGCATCCATGTGTGCAGATTTCCACCATTGCCATGTAGGCCATATCCCAGAAATTGCATGTGCAGAGGTCAGGAGCACGGCGTAATGCAGCAGGCTGCTGCGTCTGTCTTGTCCGCCAACGGTAGCGGGATGCCATGCACTAAAACTCTCTTTGTTCTGTCTCCCCCCCTTTTCCTGCTCTCCCTGTCCTTTTGTACATCAGCATCATCAGGCGGAGGTACAGTGGCACTGGAGCACGAGGGAGCTGCATCCCACATGGCCATGGAGGGCCACACCACAGACTCTGAATGCACCAGTGGGACGGAGGGCGAGGGGAGCTTCACGTCGGCCACCGGATCACCAACCAGCGACACGGACTCGTCCGCCGATGGGAGCTCCCCTGTGGTGGCAGCACCATCTGTGTGCCCCACTTCTACAGGTACAGCCGCCACCTCCCCTACCAGCACCGCCCTCCCAGCAGCCCCTCAGCGTTCGCCCGTGCCTGCTCACCCAAGAGGGTGGGCATCACCTTCGCCCCAGGCACCTCAGGCCCTGCCCCAGTCACCTCTGCTGCCCTCAGTGAGGAGGCCATTGACCTCCTCAGGTCACTCACTGTTGGGCAGTCTACCATTGTGAATGCCATCCAGGGTGTAGAAAGGGAGTTGCAACACTGTAATGCATTCCTGGAGGGCATTCATTCTGGTCAGGCTGTCCTTCAGCCAACCCTGCTATCTCTGGCCTCAGCACTGATGGCAGCCATTGGCCCTGTCTCTAGCCTCCCCCTCCAACTTCCTCCACCCTGACCCAATCTCTGGTACCCCAGCCCATCCCAAGCACACCTACAGACCAGCATGCACACAAGTAGCTCAAGCAAACATAGGCACCACACACACCACAGGCACTCACGCAAGCCTCACCCACATACAGACACAGCAACATCCACTGTCTCCACTGTGTCCCCCTCCTCCTCTTCTCCCTTCTCCCTCCCAGTCTCGTCGACACACACACCTGCATGCACCACATCTACAGGCACTAGGACTCGCACCAGGACACCCAGCACCACAAGCCGCTCACCTGCACTCACCACCTCCACTGCCATTCCCCTGTGTCCTCTCCCAATGTGTCTGTGACGCCCCCTCCCAAAGTACACAAACGCCGGCAATCACTCACCCAACATCCATCCACCTCTCGACAGCCTCCAGTACCTGCACCTGCACCCAAAACACCTAAAGTGACACCTCCTACAACCACCTCCTCTTCCTCCACTCCCAGACCCCCTCCAGCTACCCATCCCGGTGTCCGTCAGAAACTGTCCCTATGTCAAATTTACCTTTTTGCCCCCACCCCCCTCCAATTCATCAGTCCCGTCGTAGCGCCCCAGCCAAAAAGCCTCCAGTACCAGTGGTGCGTGTTCCAGGTTTTTGGAGTGCACCGGCCACCAGGGCAGGCAGTAGGACCCGGAGCCAAGGCACTGGCAGCCCACCCCCTGTAAAGGCTCTGAAATTGGAGAGTGGACGACGGGACCGTCTTAAGACTCCTGGTGGGACAACATGAGACATGGGATCGAAGGCGATTGGTGAGTCAGCTGTAACTCCAAAAAAGGGGGGGAAGGTCCAGAGGAAGTCTGCCCAGCCTGTTGTGAGTGTCACGGCGGAGAAGTGCGCCATCATTTCCGGCAGTCCAGACACAACCGCCAGCACCGTCGTCACTGGTCCAGAGACCACCGCCAGAGTCACAGCCCAGGAGGGCCCAAGTATCGTCACTGGTCAGGAGACCACCGCCGGAGTCACAGCCCAGGAGGGCCCAAGTATCGTCACTGGTCAGGAGACCACCGCCGGAGTCACAGCCCAGGAGGGCCCAAGTATCGTCACTGGTCCAGAGACCACCGCCAGAGTCACAGCCCAGGAGGGCCCAAGTATCGTCACTGGTCCAGAGACCACCGCCAGAGTCACAGCCCAGGAGGGCCCAAGTATCGTCACTGGTCCAGAGACCACCGCCAGAGTCACAGCCCAGGAGGGCCCAAGTATCGTCACTGGTCCAGAGACCACCGCCAGAGTCACAGCCCAGGAGGGCCCAAGTATCGTCACTGGTCCGGAGACCACTGCCAGAGTCACAGCCCAGGAGGGCCCAAGTATCGTTACTGGTCAGGAGACCACCGCCGGAGTCACAGCCCAGGAGGGCACAAGTATCGTTACTGGTCAGGAGACCACCGCCGGAGTCACAGCCCAGGAGGGTCCAAGTATCGTCACTGGTCCAGAAACCACCGCCGGAGTCACAGCCCAGGAGGGCACAAGTATCGTCACTGGTCCAGAAACCACCGCCAGTCACAGCCCAGGAGGGCCCAAGTATCGTCACTGGTCCAGAGACCACCGCCGGAGTCACAGCCCAGGAGGGCACAAGTATCGTTACTGGTCAGGAGACCACCGCCGGAGCCACAGCCCAGGAGGGCCCAAGTATCGTCACTGGTCCAGAGACCACCGCCGGAGTCACAGCCCATGAGGGGCCAGGATGCCACAGCCCCGCTGGGCAATGATGGAACGTCATGCCACACACCAATGCCCATTGTAGAGATCGTCATGCCACACACCAATGCCCAGTGTAGAGATCGTCATGCCACACACCAATGTCCGTATCAGAACCGCCATGTCAAAGCACCGCTGAACAGGGCAAAGACCACCATGTCAAAGCACCGCTGAACAGGGCAAAGACCGCCATGGCAAAGCACCGCTGAACAGTCCAGAACCGCCATGTCAAAGCACCGCTGAACAGGGCAAAGACCGCCATGTCAAAGCACCGCTGAACAGGGCAAAGACCGCCATGGCAAAGCACCGCTGAACAGGGCAAAGACCGCCATGGCAAAGCACCGCTGAACAGTCCATAGACCGCCATGGCAAAGCACCGCTGAACAGTCCAGAACCGCCATGTCAAAGCACCGCTGAACAGGGCAAAGACCACCATGTCAAAGCACCGCTGAACAGGGCAAAGACCACCATGTCAAAGCACCGCTGAACAGGGCAAAGACCGCCATGGCAAAGCACCGCTGAACAGTCCAGAACCGCCATGTCAAAGCACCGCTGAACAGGGCAAAGACCACCATGTCAAAGCACAGCTGAACAGGGCAAAGACCGCCATGGCAAAGCACCGCTGAACGGTCCAGAACCGCCATGTCAAAGCACCGCTGAACAGGGCAAAGACCGCCATGTCAAAGCACCGCTGAACAGGGCAAAGACCGCCATGGCAAAGCCCGCCATGGCAAAGCACCGCTGAATAGTCCATAGACCGCCATGGCAAAGCACTGCTGAACAGTCCAGAACCGCCAAGTCAAAGCACCGCTGAACAGGGCAAAGACAGCCATGGCAAAGCACCGCTGAACAGGGCAAAGACCGCCATGTCAAAGCACCGCTGAACAGGGCAAAGACCGCCATGTCAAAGCACCGCTGAACAGGGCAAAGACCGCCATGTCAAAGCACCGCTGAACAGGGCAAAGACCGCCATGGCAAAGCACCGCTGAACAGTCCATAGACCACCATGGCAAAGCACCGCTGAACAGTCCATAGACCGCCATGGCAAAGCACCGCTGAACAGTCCAGAACTGCCATGTCAAAGCACTGCTGAACAGGGCAAAGACCGCCATGTCAAAGCACCGCTGAACAGGGCAAAGACCGCCATGTCAAAGCACCGCTGAACAGGGCAAAGACCGCCATGTCAAAGCACCGCTGAACAGGGCAAAGACCACCATGTCAAAGCACCGCTGAACAGGGCAAAGACCACCATGTCAAAGCACCGCTGAACAGGGCAAAGACCACCATGTCAAAGCACCGCTGAACAGGGCAAAGACCACCATGGCAAAGCACCGCTGAACAGTCCAGAACCGCCATGTCAAAGCACCGCTGAACAGGGCAAAGACTACCATGTCAAAGCACCGCTGAACAGGGCAAAGACCGCCATGGCAAAGCACCGCTGAACAGTCCAGAACCGCCATGTCAAAGCACCGCTGAACAGGGCGAAGACCGCCATGTCAAAGCACCGCTGAACAGGGCAAAGACCGCCATGTCAAAGCACAGCTGAACAGGGCAAAGACCGCCATGGCAAAGCACCGCTGAACAGTCCATAGACCGCCATGGCAAAGCACCACTGAACAGTCCAGAACCGCCATGTCAAAGCACCGCTGAACAGGGCAAAGACCGCCATGGCAAAGCACCGCTGAACAGTCCAGAACCGCCATGTCAAAGCACCGCTGAACAGGGCAAAGACTGCCATGTCAAAGCACCGCTGAACAGGGCAAAGACTGCCATGTCAAAGCACCGCTGAACATGGCAAAGACGCCATGGCAAAGCACCGCTGAACAGTCCAGAACCGCCATGTCAAAGCACCGCTGAACAGGGCAAAGACCGCCATGTCAAAGCACCGCTGAACAGGGCATGCACCGTGTAGGAATGAATGGACCGCCACATCATGCATCCTTATCCCATGTGCAGCTGGGACAGTGACAGGACAGGTACTTTCACGGGGAGACTCATCCAGTCTGGGCACCAGTCCCCCTCCAGAACCAGTGGAGACCTGCATCTACTTGAAAGACTGTGGCTTTGCACTCCCCAGGATGGCGCAGTGGGCAATCCACCCACTGTAGAGACTTGAGAGACTGTGGCTTTGCACTCCCCAGGATGGCGCAGTGGGCAATCCACCCACTGTAGAGACTTAAGAGACTGTGGCTTTGCACTCCCCAGGATGGCACAGTGGGCAACCCACCCACTGTAGAGACTTGAGAGACTGTGGCTTTGCACTCCCCAGGATGGCACAGTGGGCAAACCACCCACTGTAGAGACTTAAGAGACTGTGGCTTTGCTCTCCCCAGGATGGCACAGTGGGCAACCCACCCACTGTAGAGACTTGAGAGACTGTGGCTTTGCACTCCCCAGGATGGCACAGTGGGCAAACCACCCACTGTAGTGACTTGAGAGACTGTGGCTTTGCACTCCCCAGGATACATCCATGGGCATGGAGCCCCGTCGTGGATTTGGCTTCGCATTCATCTGGCTGAGGTGCCCCCCCCCCTTCCCTTCCCCCTGAGGTGCCTGTAGTGTTTCTATCTGATGCCCCGGCAGTGTTGTCTCCGATTTTGGTCAGGTATCTATTGTGGGCCTCGCCCATGCATTTTTGGACTGTTGGTGCACGGACATTGTTGTGTACATATCTGCACTACTTCTCGGATTGTATGTGTAAATAAGAGTGATTTTGAGATATATATATGTATATTTTTGTATGACATGTATATTGGCACATTACAATGTTTGCCCGAATTTTGCATTGTCTTTTTATTCTTCCGGGGGGATTGTGGGTTGTTACTGTTATTTTTGTGACTGCATTGGTGTGTATGTTGTATAATGTGAGGGTGGGGGTGTTTGGTGGGTATCCCCATAACTTTTGCCTCCCCCCGTGTCGTAGGTGCAGTACTCACCGGTATCTTCTGCGCCTACGTAGCTGTTGGTCGTAAAGGAGCAGAAAAACAAGGGCAGGTAGGATTTGTAATTCCGGCTCCATGGTGTCCTCCTTCCTCGTGGGATGTGCTAAGGTGAGCGTTTTCCCATTGCAGAAACTGTTTCCGGCGTGTTTTTATCCACAGTGAATCCGCCCCGGAAAAGATGGCGGATTGGCGGGTTGTAATAGTGTGGGCGGTACATTGTCTCCCGCCTGTTTTTTGGCGGTAACCGCCGCGCTGCTTGTCTGTACCGCCGTGGCGGTGTGTTAAAGTGGCTGTCTTTGTTGGCGGTTTCCGCCAGGGTCATAATTCCCTTTTTTTATCCGCTGGCCTGTTTGCGGTATTACCACACCTTTAACACCGTCCGCCAGGGTTGTAATGACCACCATTATGTTTACTTAGAAACATGAAGGTTTAACCAAGAACAGAGATATGATTTAACCCTGTTCCCTGGGGATGCTGACAGATAATGCAGGAGGCACCTTGGGGATTCCTGACACTTATGATGAACTAAAATTTTATATTGCAATTCCGAAAATGCCACTTTTAGAAAGTAGGCATTTTCTTGCCTTAGCCATTTATGTCCGATACCCTGTCTCTTGTCACATGACTGGTTTTAGCTGACAGTTGAGCTTTGTGTATTCCTCCTAGACAGCATCACTCAATTGGCAGGTTACGTGTGTCTGGATGGGCCATCATTGGCAGGGATGGAAGAACGGGTACATCACTACTTACACCGGAAAAGGCTGTGTCCTGCTTCCACACAAAGAGCTGCATTCCCCTTGTAGTTAGTCTGGAACCAGGACAGAAAAGGCAGGATGCCTGGGGACTTCAAAGGGAAACCTCTAGAAACTTCTCCCCCACTTCAAAAGCACAACTGGGTATAAATACTGGACCTCAGACACCAACTCTTCAGTACGCTTCTGGACCTGTGGATACTCTGCCAGAAGCTGCTACAGGGACTGCTTCTCTAAAGGAACTGCTGCCCTGCTGGGCTGACCTGCTGCTTGCTTCCCTCTTGCCTGGGGAAAGGAGAACTGGACCAGCAACTTCATCTTGAACGCAGTGACCCAGAGTGACTTGAAGGGCTAATGTGCTGGGCTCCTGATCTGAGCCGCAGGGGCATAAATGGCTCCCCAACCAGCTCCTGGACCCAGCTGCAGTGAGGTCCTGACCCCCAAGTGGTGCCTCACAGGTCCTGAAAACTTGGTATGGCTCAGCACACTTAAATCAAGCTTTTGGGCTCTTCTTGACCGCGAAGGGGCCTGATCGCAGCAAGACTACACCACATTCACAAGAAATCAGCTTGAGTCGGCGCCAGTCGTCTCTTTGCACCGCAGCATCGACCACTCACAAGGGACCACCAAGGCGAACAACTAGCCTGCCACTCCGTGACACCTAGTCTTCTCTTCACGGCACACCGACAACTGCCTGCAGTGCACTCCTTGCTCCCCGCGAACCTCTCCATCGCAAACGGGACTCTTGGCACAAACGTTGACACAGTAAAACTTTAACAGGACTAATCTGGAAATGTAACTGTCCTGTGCTCCATCGCAGTTGGCCTGAACTTTTGACTTTGATTCGGTCTAGCGTGACCAAGTAGCCGTGGTTGGCCCTTTCTGCTTTTAGGCACTATTTTACACTTTATTCTTTAAAAATTCATAACTCCAGTTATGCTGATTGGTGTTTGATCGTATCGTGTCTGATGGTGTTGGTCGTTTTGATCTTGTTTTATTTATTAAATTATGCTCTATATTTCTAACCTGGTGTGGGATCTTTTTGTGTGGTGTTTTCAGTGTTTTACTGTTTGAAGTGTTGCACAGATATTTTACACAATGCATCTAAATTAATCCTGACTGCTCTGTGCCAAGCTACGGGGGAGAGGTGGGGCGAGCCCAGGTTAGTTTGGGGTTTGCTTGTGCCTTACTCTGACAATGAATGTGGTTGCTGCTTGACCATGGCTCACATCTCAGTCCACCATTAACCCAATTTCTCACAGTCTGTGTTAGAAAATAGATTACAAAAAGATGATAAAGATGTCTATGTTATAAACATATAAGCCCCCAAGTAAAGGAACACCATCTGTTTTCGGTAAACCATGACAAACCACTGGCTATGTTGCTCTAAATGGTGGGTTGAAGGGTTAACCTGTCTGTTAATGGGAGTCTGGACAGGCAGACATACTCTAGGTTCAAAATATCCAGGGCTCATAAAAACATGCCTGGATTGTGCTTGCATCTAAGTGGACAATAGTTCACATTTTACTCTTTCCTGAATCAGAATTACTTTGTGATGGATTATATTCTTTTCGCTCTAAGGTGATGATTGCATAGAGCCGACATTGGTTTCAGATCATGCCTATATATCAACATCCTATTTGGTGCCTGGCCCTCGTTCCAAAGATTGAATCCAGCAGCTGAACGGGGAATTGTTAAACAAATTAAAGTCAGTCTGTAAGGTTAAGCATGTCAGTGATCTATTCCTGGTAGAAAACAAAGGGTGCTCCTCGCTTCAGATCTTATAAGATGCCTTAAAAGGCATGGTCAACTGTGAATGAATTGGTATAATGGATTACAATAATAAATGCACCAATGAGGCTCTCAAGAAATCAGTGAAGGAGAGTATGATTCTAGAAAATTTACATGTACAATCAAATTCTGATCTATCCTTAGACTGAAAGTTCTTAAATTTCAACAGAAGGTCTGCGGTTTGGCTCTTTGTTAAAAAATTCAGAAACCTGTGTACATTTATTAGAGCCGAAAGAGTGCTAACAAATCATCTAAAATGTTAGAAGGTGAAATCACAGATATGGTAAAGATAACATAACATGTGAGCCCATAATAAAAGCATACATATTTGAAAGATTTAATGCTTAAATGTTCTCTCCCAAAGCACATCTGTTCACACGCTCTGGTGATGATCTAGAGGAGCTGAAACTCCTGTCCGTCACTACAGGATAAAGAAACCTATTGATCAAGCCCTTAGGAACCCAGAAATTGAAAAGTCAATTCTCTCTTTACCGAGGGACAAGGCTCCCAATACAGACCGATCCTCTGTCCTGGTTTGTAAGAGATGCAAGGACAGCCCATCTTCTACAGTGTTTCAGCTGCTTTCGGGGTTCCGTTTATACAGATTTTCACACATAAATACTGACTGAAAACAATTTTTTCTTTGTATTTACGTATAGAAATGGAAAAATACTGAATAATATTCCCTCTTCCTATGGCAGATGTGTTTGCAATAAATGTAAATGAAAGGATGTTTCCAAAGTGAGCAGTCCAATTTGCTTTTCTATGGAATGCTTGTGAGGGTATATGTTCATATAAGGTTATCTAGTGTGATTCTGTTCAGTGCCGATATGTATGCCCTACAGAATGTGTAGCGTTTTGCAAACTAAAAAACTGATGCTGTGAATGTTGTTAAAGAAGAGTTCAACAATTGCTCAATGCACAATATTCTGCAAAGAAAGAACAGTGAAATGGCATGCTGGCTTTCTCAGAAGTAGGAATAGCCAACATTGTATAATTTTGCTTTAATCTCGTGAACTTAGCAGCATCATCTGCAAACGCAGGTTTTCAGTTGCCTTTATTCCGTGAACAAATCAGAAAGATCCAGTGTCTGTAAAATCTCTTGAAATGCATGTGCTACTATTTTACAGTTTTCTGAAGAGATCATGTTTCTTCATTTATGCCAATATAAGTAATTTCTCACTAGCAATCGACTGCAAGTGTGCATTGTCTGTTTAAATGTGGGGAAACACTACCAGTAGCACCTCCTTTTCCCCACGAACAAAATAAACGTGGATAAATACAGACGGAAATGTCATCAAAATAAATACCATAAAACAGGGAGCCCTACTCATGAATTACAGCCCAATATCCTTGCTAAAATTGGACTGCACATTTAAAGATGTTGGCCTGCACAATGAATCAAGTGATTATACTTTCTTCCAAGCGATGTATCTTGAGGGGCAGGTAATCAAGTGACAAAACTAGACTGTTCTGTCACATCGCAGAAGAGGTCATACACACTGATAACCTTTATGCTATAACAGTACTGGACACAAAAAAATACAGTTGATATGGTCTTGTGACCTTTTCTTTTTGATATGCTTTGTAAATTTAAATTGGTTAGACATTCATCAGGGTGTGCATTGCCTGTAAGTAACCATAACCCATAAATGAGGAGTAAATAATGTTTACTGGAGTTATTGTTACCTAAATAAGGACATTGTGCAAGGATGCCTATTGTCAAATATGCTATTACCTGTTATGGAGCCACTATTGGCTGCAATCAGAATGCCCAACACACTTGCAGATAAGGTATTTGGCAGCTGAATGTGTAAAGCTGTTACTGGCTACTCTGAAGTGAATACATGCTTTAGAGATATGACGTCAGATTTCTGAACCCTACTCTGTTACTTGTCTGTGTTGCGTAAATTAGGTCTACAATGGCAATCATCCTCTCTGAAAACTGTAGGTGTAGGATTCAATGATGACATTTACGACTCATGTAAATGTAACAGAAACACATTCTTTCTAAAGTTAAATCACTATTGGAACCATGGTCTCCCAAATATTTAACCTGTTTGGGAAGAGTCATGGTGGTCAAAATGATGGGTAACTATCAGCTGAGCATAGAGTGGTACAACAATCCCAACTTTTAAATATCCCCCTGTGGCATTGATTGCTAAATACTGACTTGCACAGTGTTATTAAGGAAATGTGATGTTAGAATAGTAAACCTTCACTCCCTTACCACTATTGTACAAGTCGCATGTGTCTGTTTTTGCAGGCCTATGTTTTGGTATTTAAAATTCAGACATACAGCTGTCAGCATGCTAAAGATTTCCTCTCAGGTGATTTATTTAACATCATTGACACTGCCATCTCTGTGTTAATTTTGAAGGATAGGAAACCCAGACTCTCCTTGCTTAAACATAGAATCAAAAACAGCTAGGGGCTGAGGATCTTGCCCACCATTGCAGTCATCACTTTCCATATTTATTAAGGGGAGAGAGACTCTGTGGCTACTACACAAAACTTAAATTTAGACTCAGAAAAACACTTAGGGATTGAGGTTCTTGCCCATCATCACAATCATTCAATTCTTTATTTAATAATGGGAGGTCTACTTCCTAAAAATAGAGAGTATCCTTTGTGGTTGGAAATCAAGTAGGATTTTTTTTGCATGGTGCCATATAAAAGCTAATATTGTAAGCACTAACCATAATGTTTTAAACAAGTGCATCTTGCTGGATAGAGCTTATGCTTTGCTCCAGCCAGAGAAGAAGCTGCCTACCAGAATATTTGCATCTATCCTGGACCCTGTTTGTCCAAGAAATTACAGACCTAACTCGCTGCTTCTGGGTTTGAGCAAAATACTTGAAAAACATTTCAATCAGTCCCTCGCTGAATTTCCAGAACTTAATAACATCCTACACTCTACCCAAACAGGGTTTCGGCCTAGGCACAGCAGGGGAAACCCACCTTTTGGCACTAGTGGACGAATCAAAGATGCTGCTAGATCACAGAGGCTCTGCAGCCATCATTCTCCTTCACCAAAGCTCCGTCTTTGACACTGTAACACAAACTGTTCTTATCAAAAGAATTTCCAGTGCAGGAGTCTCGGGTTGGGCCCTGAACCTGCTCAACTCTTTCCTAAGGGAGAGGACCTTTCAGGTTTCAGAGGGGCCCTGTATCTCAGACACATTCCCTGCTAGACCAGTCAGCTCTTGGCGTGGATTCCCCTGTCTTTTTGGCTTCTGACCTCTTGTTCTTGATCTTGTGCTGAGTTTTGTTTTTGCTGGCTTTAGGATTTTGGGCAGTTTACGACTGCTGACCAGTGCTAAAGTGCAAGTGCTCTATGTTTAAATGGTTTTGGTGATTGGTTAATTCATGATTGGCATATTCAATTTACTAGTAAGTCCCTAGTAACATGCAAATTGTGTGCCCAGGGCCTGTAAATCAAATGCTACTAATCTGCCTCCAGGATTGATTGTGCTACCCACAGGAGTGGGTAAACATGTCTCAGGCCGGCCACTGTGTGTGCCGTTTTAACTGCCAATTCGGCCTGTTAAGTGCACCCACTTGCCAGGCCCAAACCTTCCCTTTTACTACATATAAGTCACCCCCAAGGTAGACCCAAGGCATCCCCATGAGCAGGGTGGTGTTTTACATGTCCTGATAGTGAAATACTGCTAAGTTTGGTTTTCACTATTGCAAGGCCTATCTCTCCCATAGGTTAACATGGGAATTGCTTTGAAATATTTTTAAGTGTAATTTCTCATTGGGAGAAGATAGAGAGATGGAATTCGGGGGTTTCCGAACTCACAATTTAAAAATACATCTTTTGGTGAAGTTGTTTTTCAAATTGTAGGTATAAAGTAGGAATTTTCTTGCTTAACCATTCTGTGCCTCTGCCTTCCTGTGGAATACACGTCTGGGTCAGGATGACAGTTGGGCTGTTTAATTCACTCTAGATAGCCACACAAAGGAAGCTGAGGTGTGCCCTGCATATCCTGATGGGTCTTCCTTGGCTAGAGTGGTGGGAGGAGCGCACACTTGCACCTGAATAGGGCTGTGCCTTTCCTTACACAAAGCAGTCTCCAACCCCCTTCAGTGTGTCTGGGGCCAGGGCAGTAAAGACAGGGTCTTGTGCACCACAGAGACTTTCCTTTGAAGTTTGCCTACTTCAAAGGCTGAAATGAGTATAAGTATTGGACCTCTGAGACCACAATTTTATAATCCTTCTGGACTGAGGACATTCTGCCAGGAAGAAGAGCTAGATGCTGTAGGAGGGACTGCCACTCTGCTTGTTGCTTTGCTGTGCTGGCCTGCTGCCTGCTGCTTCTGCCCTGGGAGTTAAAGGACTCAACTTTGCTGTCTACATCCTGCTTCTAAAGGTTCTCCAAGCCCTTGGACTGAGCTTGCCTCCTGTTAAGAAGTCTCAGGGACATCAAAGACGTTATCTGCCAGCACCTGGGCTCTTTTGTTGAGAGTCCTGACTTGCCAAGTGGTGCAAATCAAGTTCTTTGGCCCTTTTGGAGTGAGTTCTGGTGTAACCAAGAAAAAAACAAGTGCATCGACTCCAGAGTGGCTTTGGAACCAGTGCTGTTCTCAGACTCTGTGCCGCTGCATGCACCAGAGCCGGGGTCCCCGCTGAGTGCAACGATCACAACCGGCGCCACGGGCTGACTTCCGTGCAGGACCTCCAAAGTCCCACCACAGTGTGAGTCCTGAGTGCTGTGTCACTGATGTCCATCAAACACCAAGAAGAAGAGGGGCTAAAGAGACTTGGGAGATTCGGAAAAAAAGTCCTGGTCCTGTGTATAATACTCCCATCTAACATATAAATCAAAAACGTATACACAGTTCCACTAAAAAAAACAAATTCCTATATTCCAAAAATTCCTGAAAATCCAAATCTTTTGGAACAAGAGCCCTCACTCACCATTTGGTGACATGCTTCATCATTGGGCTAGGCTCCTCGTCAGGCCGGCAGTGCAATACCTGACGGGCCCCACATGGGGGCTCTTTGCCAGAGATCTTTTCTCATATTAGTGGATGTGCCTTATCAGGTAAGGCACCAAGCTTACGTGTTCCAATGTGGTCCTCCTCATATTAGTGGATGGGCCCCATCAGGTAAGGCACCAAGCTTGCGTGGTCCAATGCAGTTTGGATAATTCCCATGACTGGCGGCTCCACCAGCCCCAGCTCGATGCTCCCGGAAGGAGGACCGCATTGGACCACGCAAGCTTAGTGCCTTACCTGATGGGGCCCATCCACTAATATGAGGAGGGTTCCGCCTAATGTGACATTCCCGATTTTGGGTTACATATAACTTTAGGATTAGGTAGGTTTATTGGTCCTGAAGAATCGCACCAGATCTTATAGACTAAAAAGCAAGAAGCATGTCGTCCTTGATTCAATAGTAGTACAGGGGAACCTGTACTTACATACACTACACTCTAAGATGACAGGTTTACTGATAGTTACCAATACTTTTTCTTTTCCTGTTTTTTGGGGAGATTAGACCTTATCTTGCTCCCTCCCCTCACTTCTGTTTTTAATCATGACAGAGGATAGATATCCTAATAAAATACGTTTTACCTCTAGTCATTTTTAACAGCACTTCTTTTCTTTTTGCATACCAATCCTACATCATTTCATGCACTGACTGGCTATTATTCATTATCAAAAGATCTCTGGCAAAGAGCCCCTGTGTGGGGCCCGTCAGGCATTGCAGTGCCGGCCTGACTGATATCCATGACACCTGACTCCGCTGCAGCACCCGTGGCCCTGTGGTGTGATCGCAATACTGCGAAGTCAACACCTCGCTTCTTGACCTGCTGGATTCATCGATCCTGTCAGATCGTAAGGAACCAACACTTCACCACTGACGCCACATCACCCCTCCCCCCACCTTGCAGCTGAAAGTAGCCGACGACTCACCTCCCCTGCGTTGCAGTAGGGAACCGATGCCTAACCTCCCCAGTAGCAGTAAAGAACCAATGCTGCACCAGCTCCAGCAATGCATCACCTCCCTGACTCCGTGCAATGTCTTTGTTTCCTAATCGTTTTCAAAGGTACTGTACCTGGGGTCCGTGCAACTATGTGACTGACCCGCACTCCCTTTCGAGTGGCGTCGACTGTTGGGAACGACTCTGGCAAAGACGTTGTGATAGCCCCAGTTGGAGCTGTTGTGTTTCTAAGCACTTTACTGAGATTGAGGGCCACATGTACGAAGCTAAAAATTTGCAGATCGAAAATAGCGACTCAATGCGATTCGCTATTTCAAAGTCGTAAAATGGGATGTAACAAAAAATCGCAAATCCATTTTGCGATTCGGTGCCGAGTCGCATCGCAATTGCGAAATCGCAGATTGCAATTTCCTAAATTGCACATGAGCGTGTCACAGAATTGCAAATTGCGACTGTGTCGCAATTAGCGAGCGGGTGCAAAAGAAAAGAGAAAACACACTTACTGGTGCTGGATGATGACCTCAGAACCAGGAAGTACCCCCCGTGGAATTGGGAGGAGTCTAGCCAGCACATACATCAGAGGCACACCCAGCTGAGAGGAGCAACTGCAGCCATGGCAAGTCAAACTAAGGAGGCAACCACTGCAAGGAGGAAGAGAAAGCTGAAATTCTCTGATAAAGAGTTGGAGGTCCGGACAGAGGAGTGCTGCCTACACCATGAGGTCCTGTTTGGCAAGGCAGCAATGAGTGACCGTGACACACAAAAAAAGAAGATTAGGCTGGACATACAGAGCAAGATTAAAGCCGTAGGAGTCAGCCATCGCACCATCGAGGAGTTGCGCAAAAGATGGTATGACCTCAGGTCCAGAACCAAGAAAGGTTGGCAGAGCGGTAGAAGGAGGCGCACGGAACAGGTGTAGGATCATTCACAGTACCACCACCCACAGCAGTAGAGAGCATGGTGGAAACCACTCTGGAGCCAGAGGCTGTGGTAGGAATTGGGGACCTGGTCAGTTCAGCACCTGGAACCTCCAAAAGTAAGTATCAAATCTCACTTATTTACACTATTCAAGGCACCATGCACACAACCACCGTCCACAAAAGCATGCATCATCCAAATTTGTTCCATGCCTATATGCCAACCTCAAGGTCAGCGCATTATGGGTAATGTAGTACAGTAGTCCAACTGTTTAGGAATATTTATTTTGATACGCCACACATCTGAGAAGCAGTCACAGTGTATCCTCTGTGTCCCACAGGTCTCCCTCAAGTATCCACCGATGACCCTCGTGTAGAGGGAGATGACGATGCCACCATGACTGCAGATGAGGCATCAGCATTTCCACAGGGGAGTGCAGCACCACACAGATTGTCCACCAGACATGTGAGACCACAGAAGAAACAGATGTGGACAATGAGGCAGGAAACCTGACATCGGGGCCACAGATGGGTGGGAGTCGGCCACTGCGAACAGCTGGGTCTGGGCGTAGAAGGCATCGTCGAACACATGATGCAGGTGAGGAGGATGTCACAACAGAACAATTCCTTGGACTGGAGGCATCCCTACTGAGCAGTCACTGCCTGCAAAACAAACAAATGCGGATGATGAACCGGAATCTGCACAGAATGCAGCAGACCCTCACATAGGGATTTGGAAATGTTGAAAACCAATTATCCACCATGAACACCAACATGGTCAACCTCACCACTGCTGTCAATGACCTGTGTAGGGAAATGGTTGCGGATCAGGCCCATGCAAGGCGCAGAGAGCGCAACACAGCTGCACGTTTGGGCCCGCTCAGTCTGTCCATTGGCCACCTAGCCACCACAGCTACCTGCCTGACAAGGCCCACTGTCATGCGCCAGGTGGAACTAGGCCATTTCGCCAGAGATGTGGCAAGGGGACTAGGGTGCATTACTGCTGCAGTTGACCTCATACATACCTCTTAGGCAGCAAGAGGTATTGGTGAAACCTCTCAGGACAGTGAGGACATATCCAGCGTAAGCAGCATTTCTGCCTCAGATGCCCACATCCTGCGTAGTAGCAGTGCCCGCCAAACATCAGGGGACCAACCAGGCACAGGCCATGGTGGACGTAGCCGTAGGAGGGTGTGATGGTGTCTCCCTGGGTTTAGCCTGAGGCACATGATATTAATGTGTCAGACTTTGTTACATTTTACTTCTTACTGCTGGCTAAACGCCAACATTTTCATAATACACTCCTGACAAAAAAGGAAAGTTTTGTTTTGCACAACCTGGCTATGTGTATCTTACATTTGTGAGTGCTGTAACGGTTGCCACACACCTACCAAAGTAGTGAGTTGCTAAGTGGTCCCGTCTCCGTCTGCCCTCCATTGCGATGCTACCATCGCCAGGGGCTGTCATTGTGGTGGCTCCTGCTCCTCATCCTCCAAATCTGTGTCATCTAGGGTGAGATGTAGCCCACGTCTGGTGGCTATGTTGTGTAGGATGGCACATGTCGCCACAATCTTGCATGCAGTGTCTGGGGCATACTGGAGTGCATGTCCACTTATGTGCAGGCATCTAAAACGTGACTTTAACATGCCAAAGGTCCTCTTAATGACGGTTCTGGTTCGCCGATGTCCAATATTGTAGCGCCTCTCATTCTGATTGGCAGGTGTTAGATATGGGGTGAGTATCCATGGCCTCGGAGCATATGCAGTCACCTGTGGAACAAAACAGCAGATATGAGCATGGCTGCACATGGTTATGCATTGAAATGTACTTCTGAAATTGGTGTGTACTACACAGTACCTAATAAATATCCTTCACCAAACTTCCCATGTTCGAGGCGTTGGTGTATCCCACTGTGCATGAATATGTATGCATCATGTGTGCTCCCTGGAAATTTTGCCACTGTATCAGTTATGACATAATGGGCATCACATACCACCTGGATGTTGAGTGAGTGAGTACATTTCCTATTGCGGAACACATATTCCAGATTTGTAGGTGGACATATGGGTACATGTGTCCCGTACACACACACACCCTATTACATGGGAAAAGTTTGCAATTCTGTAGAAGTCCAATTTGGTGTTGTGCATTTCCTCCTCATTCCTGGGTAGGTATATGTATCTGGACATATGTGTGAGTATGACATCTAAGAACCGTCTAAAAAATCGAGACAGGGCACTTTGGGACACCCCACGAGCAACTGCAATCACCCCCTGGTAGCTACCCGAGGCCAAGAGGTGCAGTGAGCACAGCACTTGCACATGTGTGGGTATGGAGTAGCTGCACAATGTTTGGCGTTCTAGCTGAGGTTTCAGCAGTTCAATAATCTCTAAGATATCTGCGCTGCTCAGTCTGTATCTGTCATATATTTCCTCCTCAGTTTGTTGAAATATGGTTTGCCTGGTTCTGTATATCCTCTCCTGTCTCCGCCTCCTCCTCCTCCGCTGCTGGGCAGCCTGGACTCGTCTCCTCCATGCAATCCTGTAGAGTGCAGCCATTTTGAAAAACTCTGATGCCTTCTGGGTCTGCTTTTATACTTTGGTTCCGGTTACCACCTGTTTGGAATCAGTGCTAATCTGGGTGTGCAAAACGGCTAATTGCAATTTGTGACTGCCTTGTACATTCGGGTTGCAACTCATAAATTGCGATTTCTTAATTGCGAATCGCAAACTCGAGTCACATATTTTTGCGATTTGGTAATTGGTCGCATCGCTATTTGGGACTCTGAAATGGCATTGGAACATACCATTTCGAGTATTGCACGGTCACAAATAGTGCTGCGACCGAGTTGCAAAACGTACATACATGTAATCCCTAATCTTTAAATATTTGTATTTGTATCTTTGCTTGTGTATATTGGATTTTTGTTATTTTGGTCTTGTTTCTTTCAGATAAATGTTGGTTATTTGTCTAAACTGGTGTGGACTCCTTTGGTGGTGTTTTCATTGTGTTCCTCTGTGTGTATGCAAATACTTTACACTCTGCCTCTAAGATAAGTCTGACTGCTCGTGCCAAGCTACCAAGGGGTGAGCAGGGGTTATCTTAGCTGTGTGACTCCCTTACCCTGACTAGAGTGAGGGTCCCTACTTGGACAGGGTGCAAACCACTGCCAACTAGAGACCCATTTCTTACACTCCCTTTGAGCTGTGCAGTGCCACAGGGCGCATCACTGAGCCCTACACTCTTCAACATATACATGCGTTCACAGACATAGTAGCGCCTTTTGGAACCTCCATAACTTCATACCCCGGTAATACCCAACTGGTCTTCTCTCTCACCACCGAACAGGCTCCCCAAACCCCCTCCTTGGGCCCCTGTTTGGAGACGGTTGCTAGTTGGGTGAACAGGTCCTGTCTCAAGTTAAAAAGGGATAAGACGGAGCTGATGATACTAGGAAACCATATTAATACCCATGTGAGACTGGGCTTGTCAGACTGCCTTTGTACATCTCCCGCCCCCAAGACAGTTATGAAAGGTCTGGGAGTATGGCTGGACAAATCTTTCTGTCGAAGCCCAGGCAACAAAACTCTCGGCCAGCTGCCATGGCATTCTCACACTGCTTTGGAAAATCTTGCTCTAGCTCCTTCCGCTTTCCTGAAAGCTTGTGGTCCAGGCATTAATTCTTTCCCGCCAGTACCATGGAAACTCAATTTATCTGAGAGCTCTAAAATATGCCACCAGGAATCTCTTAGTAGTACAGAATTCAACAGCCCAGATTTTGCTAAATATCCACAGGCACAACTTAGAGTGAAACGCCTTGGCATCCCTCTGTTGGAACAAAAAACTATTGTTCACGGGAGGTAATAAAGTCCAAAATAAATCTGCAATATTCCAAGGTTTATTTTTACATTTTCAAAGTTGTATTAACATCAGGTCAAAAATACAATTCACAGAAACTAATCACATTTGTTATGTCATCAAATACATAGCATTAGGTATATTGCAACAAAAAATAAATATCATAATAGTTAACCCATGCAAAGGTAAACAAATTCTCCAATACCTCACACAACACAAGGTCATGATCGCTTTCCTGCGGGAGACACACTTCTCCCCAGGATGCCCACACACTTTCACTGCTTCATGGGGCCCCCACAGACACTTCTCAGACTACAGTACCTACTCCCGGGGTGTATGCATCTTGCTCCACAGGACCGTCCCTTTTACCCCTACTGCTACATTTGTAGATGACGAGGGATGCTATGTGGCAGTATAGGGACTACTGGCAGGTCACAGTGTACTGTTGCTTAATATATACGCCCCTTACTTTGATAAACCCAAATTCTTCCAAAAAGTGCTCTCCCTTCTGGGCCGGGCAGAAGCTGACCACATTATAATAGAGGGCAACCAAAATATAGTAATAAACTTGCATTTAAAGTCCACAGCCCAGACCTCCATCAGCAAGTTGTGAGCGTGGCGAATCCTCTGCGAAATATTTGTGATATTCACCGCCTTCATGTCGCCTGGAGATATCTCAATGCGGATACTCATGACTACGTGTTCTACTCAGCCCAACATAATCATGGATGTGTATTGACTACTTGTTTCTCTCCCTTTTAACTGTCTCGTGGCTGGATTCTGCGGGCCAGTTACCTTTTACATTGTCTGACCTCGCCACGGTACAGCTGTTGCATAGGCTCCCACTGGGCATCCACCCTGAGCATAGCTGACGATTTCCTAGCAGTGCACTTTGGATGATGCATTCTGTGAGGAACTTAGGACTGCCATTGTGACATATTTCAAACTCAGCGCGTCCTCCGGTTCCATGCAGGCAACCCTATGGTAGGCTTTTAAGGGCTACAAAAGGGGTTTGCATATCAAAACATGCTGGTATTCTTTGTGATATTTGAAATTCCCATGACGAATTGAAAACACCTCTTAGGAGACCGATGCTGAGGATTCTCTGCCCTACTGGAGGAGTTCTGCCATCTAGCGGAACACAAAGGCCCTCATTATGAAATTGGCGGTAATTCCCACTTACCGCCACGCTGACTGCTGCACACACACCAATCCGTCACTGTTCAGCCACAGACACAAGTCCGCCACACCAAAGGTCAGTGATAAACTGGCGGTATCAAAACCCACACCATTACACCGACAGAACAACGCCCACCACATTATGACCCACGAATCACCACGGCAGACATTCAATGGCGGTAAACCATTGGCGGTACATACCGCCGTGCTCAAAATACACACACACAAACATTACACCACCACATTGGTCAATTCAAACAACAAACACCTGACACACATACACACGTCACACCCACACACACACACCCCACTAAAAAACACACCCACATTACCCACAACCCTTTCCGACTACAATTAATTGCCAACAGAGAGAGACAGCAAGAGTACACACACAACCAGAGACACATACCACTAACACCTATACACCACTCACGCACCCCACATCACACACCCCAACACATTACCCTACACACCTTATACAACACCCATGGCACCACAATGACACCCCCGATTCTCAGAGGGGGAGTTAAGGGTCATGGTGGAGGAAATCATCAGGGTAGAGCCACAGCTATTTGGAGCACAGGTGCAGCAGATATCCATTGCTAGGAAGATGGAGCTTTGGTGGAAAATTGTGGACAGGGTCAACGTCGTGGCATAGCAATCAAGAACCAGGGATGACATTAGGAAGAGGTGGAACGACCTACAGGGGAAGGTACGTTCCATTGCAGCAAGACACCAACTTGCTGTACAGAGGACTGGAGGTGGACCCCCGCCTCCTCTCCCGCAACTAACAACATGGGAGGAGCAAGTCTTGGCAATCAAGCATCCCGAGGGCCTGGCCAGAGTAGCAAGAGGACTGGACTCTGCTAAGTCAACTCTATAGTACTACTACCCCCTTACCTGCATGCCAACACATACCCCAACCCTCACCCTCACTCCCATCACTCCACCACTGCCCACACCCTCCACCATCACATCTCACTCATCCCAATGCCAAGCCCTGCATCCCTTACCAATGCATGGACACCACTCACAGACCGGCATGGACATCTATCACTAAAGCATGCACCCTAGCGAGAATCAGCTAGCCCACCACATACCAACTTACACAAGTAAAAGCTGGCAGGGAAAATACAACTAAACCGGGCAACCCACCAATGTACAATATGTCACACATAGAAACAATAACACTGCACTTACATCCCCACAGGTACCCCACCGGCGAAAGATGCCAGCACTATCCAGTCCCCCCACAGAAGAGGCCCAGAGTGATGACAGCAACTATGGTCGCCTGGATCTGGATAACCAACCTGGCCCATCAGGGACCTTTGGATAGTTGGTTACCCAGGCACAGTCACACACCACCACAGAGCCTCCCCCCTCAGGAAACACCACCGCCCAGCGTATCCATACCTCTGTCCCCAGGACACGTCAGTCAGCAGTATGTCCACCTCTACAGGGACCCCAGGGCACACCTCGTACCCAAGCCAATCAGGGACCTGGGATCAGTGGCAGCGGGCACACGGTTCAGGGAACAGAGGCACAGGACAACATTGAAACTGGGAGGATGGCTGTGCACCAGGGGGAGGACAGGCCCAAGGAACCGACTCTCCAGGAGGCACTCACCGAGATCCTGGGAGCATACCACCATTCCCAGGAAACGCTGGGCCAGATCCTTGCCAACTTGCAGGAGAACAGGCGGCTGCAGGAGGGACAGTACCAGGGGATCAGGGAGGACTTGCAGGCCATTAACACCACCCTGGTCTCCATTGCAGGGGTGCTGGCAGACATGGCCAGCATCATGAGGGAGGCAGTCCCACAACAGCTGGCCCCTGCGACTAGCCAGATATCTGAACTGCCTTCCACCTCTGCTGCTGCTAGTGGACAGGAGGCACCACCACAGGATCAACAGGCCACCAGCACCCCTCCCCCTGCAGAAGGAGAACCAGCCGCAAATGTTCCCTGCGATCCAGGCAGAAGCCAGAGACTATTGCCAAGACCCCCGCCAGGAAATGAGACTCTCCTGATTGTCACCCTTGTGTCCCACTCTGTCACCCTGTACACCTTGAACTGCCATTGCTCCCCTTCCTATGTCGCCTTGGACAATGCGCCTGTGCTACCAATAGACTGGAACAATACCCTTGACTTTTCTCCATCATCACCCCAGCCCATTGCATTTGCCCCTCTACTTCTTAGCACTTAAATAAACACACTTTAAAAAAAAATCAAGCATGGAATATGTTAAACTTATTTCAGTATGTATTGGGTTAACCAGGTTCAAACATTGCAATTTAACTGTACAGTAATGTTCAAATAGGAAAGACCTGTAGTTGGCTGCAGTGATCAAACCAGCAGCGATAGTGGGGCACCAACATCTGCAAAATGAGTTGCCAAAGGGTACAGTAAGTGGGCATAGAAGTGGGAAATAACATCATGCCAGTGACAAAGATAAACCGTGAATTGAAAATGAAATATGAATTAACACTGTCTTACCTGTTTGTCATTGGAAGTATTGTCGAATCAATGCAGTTCTGTTGTCCTCATCCTATGCCTCCTCACCCTCACTGTCCACAGGGTCCACTGCTGGCACACGATCATCTCCAGCCTCCTCTTCCTGCAGAAAAGGCACATGGCGTCTGAGGGCCACACTCAAAATCCCATATGGCCCATACCTTACCCATACACCAACATCCACTGGGTGGGAACCAGGGCTCACCATTTAGCCACACCATGTGCCTCTGTAGTTGGCCCATAACATTTGGGATGCTGCTATTCCTCAGGATATAGGCATCATGCACTGACCCAGGATACTTAGCATTGACATGGGAGATGTATTGGTCCACCAAGCACACCATCTGGACATTCATTGAGTGAAAACTCTTTCCATTTCTGAATACCTGTTCATTTTGACAGGGGGGACAAATACAATATGTGTACCATCAATTTCCCCAATGATGTTGGGGATATGTCCCATTGCATAGAAGTCAACTTTCACTGTGGCCAAATCCTCCACCTGGGGGCAAACAGTGTAGATGCACATGTGTTTAATCAGGGCAGACAGCACTCTTGTCAGCACTATTGAGAACATTGGCTGTGACATTCCTGCTGCCAAGCCCACTGTCACTTGGAAAGAACCTGTTGCCAAGGAATGGAGCACAGTTATGACTTGCACAAGATGGGGGATCCCAGTGGGGTGATGGATAGCAGAAGTCAGGTCAGGCTCTAGTTGGGCACACAGCTCCGTGATTGTGGCCCTGTCAGGTCTATAGGTGAGGATAATGTGCCCACTCTCCAGTGTTGCCAAGTCCACTAGGGGTCTGTACACGATGTATGTCTCTATCTCCTATTCATCCGCAGCGGTAGCAATCTATGGGGCAAAAGAGTCAGGAGGCGGTCACAAACTGAACATCTTAGCCACAACAGTACAATGCAGGATGAGGGACAGGTGGAGGTGAGGTAATTCCGTTGACGTGTGCCGCTGCAGGAGGCGGTCGGGAACTGCTGTGAAACTTCTCATTGGTTAACATTGGGCCCTACGAGGTACAGTGGCCAATGGTGATGTACTTCGGCGGAGATGGTATGCACCACCGCAGATGTGACCGCCATTTTCTATCTGACTTTCTACCTGACCTTTAACAGGAGAGGACCTACACTGCATATGCTGCTGTGACCTGTGTCTGGAACCTACCATGGCTCGTGTGACTGGGGAAATCGGGTCCTACCCCAGTACGGACTGCAGGTGTGTATACTGTGAGCACGATGCATAGGGCTTGAATGCATGCAGCGGTATGTGTGAGGGCCTCATGTTTTGTCCCCTGGGTGGCGTGCAGCTTGTGTGCTGGGCCCTGTGTGTGCAAATGGCGATGTGAAGGGGTATGGTGGACCATAAGTGTGATAGGCAGGACGATTTGTCTAAATGTGTTTTCCTATGTGTATTACCTCTGCAGGTCAGCGCCCATCAAAAGAAGGGTATATGGCGTGGCATCGCCAAGGACGTGCGGACCCTGGGGGTCTACGGTAGGTGTAGCACCCCGTGTCCGAAATGGTGGTAGGCCCTGAGATGCAGGGCACGGAAGACTGTGGAGGCCCAGCTGGGGATGGCCCCATAACGATGAAGGGGTGCCTGTTGAACCCTGACCCCCCTGATGACCCGCATACTGACAGTGGCCTATCCGGAGCTGGATGGACGCTTGAGGGCATCACACAGCAGCCACAAGGGGGTGAGTACAGTTCCCATCATTCCAACTTACCCATGGTAGGGGGGTACACGGGTGGGGGATGTGTGTCAGTGGGTGCCCCTAGGCCAGGCCTGACATTGCAGCATAGGTCCCCTGGTGGCTAGGGCTCTGAACGGATAATCCTGCTACCTAGCTTTTAGGCATCCATTACTGGTCAGGGCTGTGTGGGTCCCAGGTGTGCTGCAGTTGGCGGTATGTGCCCCTCCCCATGCCCTGGTGGCTAGCATTATCACTGGTAGTGCATTTCTTTGTGCGTAGGGCTGTTCCCTGTATGTGACGGCGGTGTGTACCCCAATGGTGGTGTTGTAGCAGCCATTGACCAAGTGTATCCTTTGTCTCTTCCCCTCCTTTTTGTTTTGTCACCCTGTCCTTATGTGCATTAGCATCATCTGGCGGAGGAGCAGAAACACCGGCGACGGAGGGAGCTGCATCCCACAGGTCCCAGGAGGCAGAGCCCACCGACGGTGAGGGCACCAGTGGGACAGAGGGCGAAGGGAGCAACGCAGCGGAGACAGGAGGGGACAGTTCTGATGCAGATACCTCCTCCTATGGAAGCTCCCTGGTGGTGATGGACACTTCTGTGACCACCCCAGCTACAGGTACAGCCGCCATCCCCCGTACCAGGACCGCCCTCCCAGCAGCCCCTCATCGGTGTGCCTGTGCCCACTCACCCAGGAGGGTGGGCATCTCCTTAGCCCCAAGACAACACACAAGAGTGGCACTAGCAAACACAAGCACCACACTTCATCCCACAGGCACTCACAAAAACACCATCCAGATGTAGACATGCCAACATCCACTGCCTCCACTGTGTCCCCCTCCTCCTCCTCCACGTCCCTCCCAGTTGCGTCTACACTCACACCTGCATGCACACCTGCATGCACTGCACCATCATCCACTACCAGCATCACCACCACACCTAGCAGAACACACACCTCATTTGCAGACACCACTACAACAGCCATGCACATGTCCACTGTGTCCTCTCCTACTGTGTCTGTCCCCCCCCTCCCAAGGTACACAAACGCAAGCATTCAGACACCCTACAGCCATCCACCTCACAACAGCATCCAGCCCATGCACCCGCACCCAAACACAGCAGACAGACACTTCCTACAACCACTCCCTCTTCTTCCACTCCCAAACCTTCTCCCTCTTCCCGCACCAGTGTCCCTAAGAAGCTTTTACTCTACACCATTGACCTCTTCCCTGCCTCCCCCCCCCCCCATCCTTCACATCTGGCCAGGGTGCCAAAAATCCAGGCAAGTACTTCAGCCACCCAGTCCATGGGACCACTAGTCTCCACACCCACTCGTGGTGGGAAAGGTTCCAGGGCACCAGCCAGCCTCAAAGTAAGTGTGCCTGCCCCAGCTGCTGCCCGGATGGGCAAGGAGCCATCCCCAGCTGCTGGCCGTAAGGGCAAGGAGCCTGCCCCAAGTGCTTCCCGGAAGGGCATGGAGCCATACCCAGCTGCTGCCCGGAAGGGCAAGGAGCCTGCCCCACGTGCTACAGGGAAGGGCAAGGAGCCACCCCCAGCTGCTGCGAGGAAAGACAAGGGGCCTGGTGCAGGGACTCAGTCAGAGCCCCGACCACCAACCTTGGTTGTGCAGCCGTCCGGGTTGCAGGGGATGGCTGGAGCCTCCCCCCACCACCATCAGCATCAGCAGCGCTGCCACCACCAGCAGTGGGCAGCCTTCCAAGTCTACAGGGGATGGGCTGGAGCTCCCTCCCCCCACCATCAGCAGCAGCAGCACCACCACCACTGAGCAGCCGTCACCGCCGGCGGACGGTCTGTAGTCCTGCCTCCATGGGCTGCTGTGCGGCCTGCCCCCTGCAAATCCTGTGGGAATGACACCCAGTTGAGAGACTGTGACCTTGCACTCCCCAGGATCAGAAGCGCAGGGCACAAAGCCCCCTCCAGCCACTCATCCAGTCCTCCCCAGGATCAGAAGCACAGGGCACGATGCCTCCTCCAGAACCAGTTGGGAAGACACCCACTCTAGAGACTGTGGCCTGTCACTCCCCAGGACCAAGCAGAGTGCATGTTGCCCCCTCCGTAACCAGTGGGCAAGTCACCCACTTGAGAGACTGTGGCCTTGCACTCCCCAGGATCAAGCACAGGACATGTTGCCCCCCTCCAGGACCAGTGGGCAAGTCACCCACTTGAGAGGCGGTGGCCTTGCACTCCCTAGGACCAAGCACAGGGCATGTTGCCCCCTCCAGAGCCAGTGGGCAAGTCAACCTCTTGAGAGACTGTGGCCTTGCACTCCGCAGGACCAAGCACAGGGCATGTTTCCCCCCCTAGAGCCAGTGGGCAAGTCACCCACTTGAGAGACTTTGGCCTTGCACTCCCCAGGATCCAGCACAGGTCATGTAGCCCCGTCCAGGACCAGTGGTGTTGGTCTATCTCCCGGCTGAGGTGCCCCTCGCCCCTGTCCCACCTGAGGTGCCTGCCTATTTTCCAAGTGATGCCCCTGCAGTCTTCTCTCCGTGTTGTTGCAGGTGACAAGTGGGGCCTTGGACTTTTGTCTGTGGCCCACAGACAATATGGACTGGGCAGTGTCCCTTGAACTGTACATATGTATATAACATTAGATTGATTTTTCATATTTCTACCGTATTGATATTATTACACTCACTTTTCTTCAGTTCCTATAGTCCTTGCATTATTCCTGAGGGGCAATGGTAATTATGTTTTGTTATTGCATCTGATTGTGTGTATGTTGTTGGGAGTGGGGGGTGTGTGTTGTGTGTGTGTGTCACTCTTTTTCCTCCCCCCCCACCCCTGTATGTTAGGTGGATGTACTCACCGTGGTCGTCTTGGCCATCGTTGGTGTTCGTGGTAGAGCAGGACATAGAAGAACATGGGGAAGATCTGTAGTTCAGGCTCCATGGTGGCGTGGTTGTTCCCTGTGTCTCCCAAGGTGAGTCCTTTCCCTTCTGTGCAGTGTTTCTGCCACGCTTTTGACTTTGTTGGTACCACCCTGGAAAGGTGGCGGATTGGGTCGTCATAATATGGTGGGCAGAACATTGACTTCCACCTGGCTGTAGGCGGCTACTGTCATAGTGGCTGTTGTTTTCGCCCTGGCGGTCAGTGTGGTAAAGTGGCTGTCTGTGAGAGTTCTCACCGCCATGGGTATAATTTGGTGGTAGTTACCGCCAGCCTGTTGGTGGTATTATCGCCACTTTATCACCGACCGCCAGGGTTGTAATTAGGGCTATAGTCCTTTATCTGTCTAAACACATCCATGATCATCGGTATGAGGAGGGTGACTGCCCTGGCCGCATGCTGGCGCGCTTGCTGCGCCCACTTTAGGCCTCTGGTTACATACTGGAGCTGCGGAGTGATGATGGCACACGCCCGACAGGTGCTGTGGCAGTACAAGCAGAACTCCAGTGCTATTATATCAACATTTATAATTCTCGCCATGCTGCCACAGAGAGGGATGTGAAGAGCTACCTTGTGGAGGTCGCTATGTTCTGGCTCTCTGACAATCAAAGACTGTTTCTCAGTGAACCCTCCTCCACTGAGGAGATTGTTCTAACCGTATATTCCATGGATGGGTCCAAGGCTCCAGGCCTGGACGGCATCACTGGTGTGTTTTATAAAACATATAACCACCTTCTTGTCCCCTGTCTCCTGGAACTTTACGCAGAGTGCTTTGAGGAGGGCTCTCTTCCCCGCCACCTTAAAGGAGGCAGTGATTGTCCTATTACTGAAACCTGACAAGGATGGATCCATTGCATTGCTCCTCGTATCATCCTCTATCCTTATTAAATTTTGACAATAAAATACTCACCAAATTATTGGCCACCTGCCTTGCCCTCTTGCTTGAAACTATAATTTCACCTCTACAGTCTGGTTTCGTCACTCACTGCTCCACCTCCCTTAACCTGCACACTCTCTTCTCAGTATTGCATAGGATATCGCCAGTGATGCCTGCGGCAGTGGCCCTCCTGGACACAGATAAGGCCATTGTCTCCCAGATAGCTCTTCCTGCTGGCTTTCCTGGGCACGTTTGGTCTCCCCAGGGGTTTTACTTCCCTCATCAGACTACTGTAATCCCAACCCACAGCATGCATTTGAGTCAAATGCTCCCTGAAGCCCCCCCCCCGCCCTTTGCCATCTCCAGGGGCACGAGGCAGGGCTGCCCATTGTCCTCTATATTATTTATGATTGCTATGGACCCAAAGGTTCGCCACTTACAAGAGTGTCACCTTCACTGTGTGCTTCAGTTCCTCACCGGGTCCCACTTGCTCTCCCTCTATGCAGACAACATCCTTCTCTTTGTGCACCACTGGGCGGAGAACCTGGAACCCATTCTACAAGAGGTCATCCTTTTCAGACGGCACTTGGGCCTTAATATCAACTGGGATAAATCAGACCTCTTCCCACTCACTGACGCTATGGCCCCTTGTGTCGGCAACTTCACCCCTAGATGGTATGTCGACTCGGTCAAGTTACCCAAGGATACACATGCTTCACGATAAGGAGCAAGTTATTCTCTTGAACTATGGTCCAGGCATTGAGAGCCTGGTGGCACAAATATAACGCTGGATCTCAATGGCCAGCCGTATCGCAATCATCAAGATGGTACCCCACTTTCTATACTTCTTCATTAGCATACCCATCTCACTCATGAACTCCTTCTTTCGGATGCTGTGCACGCTGCTTGCCCACCTTGTGTGGGCTTGCCGTCGACCTCGGATAGGCTGGGACACATTGACTGTGCCATACGAGCGAGGCGGTCTTGGGTTGCCTCACCTCTAGCTTTATTATTTGGTGGCACAATGACAGTTTGCGTACCATAACCTCCCTTATGCAATAGCGGAGAGAGATTAAGCCGATACCTTACCATTACATGTCATTCCACTGCGGGGATACCTCTGAATCCCCTGGACATTTTGACTCTCCATGACCAGCTGGGCCTGGCGTAAACTCCTCCATTTACTGGGATGCAATCTTTTGTACTCCTCTCTCCTTCCCATTGCAGATAATCCCTGGCTAGTACCTTCCTGCGATCCCTTGGTCAAGGCTACATTAGCCCGCTTTGACATTTGCACTTTCAGAAATCTTTTATTGGACGCCTATGCATTGTCACAAGCAGATGATACTTGCTTCACGAATGCCACTCCAATGGACCATTTCATTTTCCACCGCATCCTTAGCACACAATGAGGTTCATTATGAATGTGGCGGTCCTGCCCCACCACACCGGCAGTGACGGTGCGGACTGCCAACAGAGTGGCGGGGCACACCGCCAAATTATAAGTGTGGTGGTGAACTGGCTGGTTTATACCGCCAAGGAAAGGCTGGTGGAATGGGTGATTAGTGGTCCCACAATTTCATTTGCTGCAGCACCCGCCTCACTGCCACATTGGCACTGGCTCCATTAGGAGCCGGCGTCAATGTAAAGGCCCTGCAGGGAACTCAGAATAGGGCCAGTCAGGTCATGACCACACTGGCGGTCAAGTGGCGGGTTAGAGTTTGGCGGGCAGCAGTGCCACCTGCCGAACTCATAATGACTACCTATGTGCCTTAATGCCCACTTACCCTTTGCCATCTGACGAGTTTGAACCTTTGATGGTGCTGATTAGTGACACAACTGGTGGGCGCATGGTATCCAAACTCTACCACATAAGTTTATCCCTTCTCCCGCCTCGAGACGGAAAACTTAGGGAGACCTGGGAGCACGAGCTACAGTGCCCCCTGACCGATAATATTTGGCTCTGCTGTTGTCAACAAATGAAATTGGTATCCCTGAACCATAGACATAAACTCATCCATTACAAATTCCTTAGGCGAACCTACACTACCCCAGCACGTTGGAAAAGTATGATCCTGCTAGATCCTCACTGTTCCCCAAGTGTCACACGGCAGACGCGAACTGTCATGGACGTGCTGTGTAGTGGGGCATGCCCCACTGAGCCCCGATCAGCTTGTTACACTGCTGGGTTATGTGCGGGAGATTCCCCGGGGAGTGCACAGATTCACAGCTATAGCGCTCCTGCTTGCTAAGAGAACTTGCCCTCCTCTGGGGCATTCGCTGGACGCCAACCACACACACGGCTATCCAGTTTGGTAAACTGCGACACCAGCAGTGAACTCTATGCAAAAACCCTACCACCCACCTCTAGCCCTGCTGACAAATGGGGCTCACTCCGAGATTACCTGGCGTTCGAGGGACTCCCCCTAAGACATATCTCCCCGATTTTCAGTCAGTAAGTCTGCGGTGCGCATGACACTGTTCCGGCGGTGGGGATGCCTTGGGACCACGGAGACATAGTCCATGTCGCTGCCAGTCTAGCTACATACACACTAGTGCTTTCACCGTCCTTCCTGCCCGACCTGTTGCCACCACAAGTGTTCTGTGCACTTCAGTATATTGTGTAACAACTAAATAGTCTTTGCTATGTTGCTCTCTACTGATGCTCTAACCAGCTACACTTGGTGTTAACTTCTTTCATGGTTGCTGTTCCTTTTCTTTCCTCTCTAAGGCATGAGCCTACTGACTAATGAGCCACCACAATTGTAACAAGATCTTTTCAACGTGTGGTTCATACTTAGTAGTCTTTATTATGAAAATGATAAATAAAGCGTTTAAAAAAAATCCTGCGCGGTACTCTGCTTTAAAGCAAACGGTTCGACGGTATAGTGGTCTTGGTTTTGTGAATCTGATAGCAAAATATTTGGAACCAAAAAATGAATATGTATCTCCTGAAGTAAGAAGAATTCTTCTCTTTCGGGTTGTCATACATGTTATTATTATTATTATTATTATTATTAGTAGGCATCTGTATATATTGCTGCAAACATTTAAACGCACACATTTTGTTGTATTTGAATGCTGTATTTACTTTAACACCAGATAGCAATGTATGCTTTTTAATGGAACTTTTAAATCGGTTACAGGTATAACCATATGATTGTCACTTTTATACAGAACTTCATTCAGGATGTTGGTAATCTTGGATGTAGTCTTATAAATCTTCTCTTAATAAGGTATTTTCTTGAATAATACTCTTTTTTTCTGAAGGCGTGACATACCTTGAGCAAATGGCCTTTCCAGGGATTGGCCTTGAGCAGCTCTTGTTCTGTAATCTGTATAGAAAAGCTAGATGTGGTGAACCACATCAACATATCTGGCTTTTTTAATGTATTACATTGCTTCGATCCTTTTGGAAAACCTCTTTTATTTGTTTAAAATAGAAAAACATATTTACAACAGGAAGACATTTATCTTTATTTGCTATACTAGGATTCGTTTGACTTTGCATGCTCTGTCAGTGGAGCACTCTCTTCTTGCAAATCAAACAGAATAGACTGGTTTATTCTTTTCATTTTTACCAGTGTCATTACACTTGTTTCTATAGTGACGTGGCAAAGAATCAAGTTTACAGTATTGCTCTCTAGCTGTATTGGGGTCCACAAACCAATCTGTGAGCCAGCGGTCTGGCAATTATGTAAAGATCTTTAAAAAATCACACTTATCCTTCAAACAATATATTTGTATTATTAAATTAGACAACTATAATCAATTCCGTAATGGTTATTCTTGGCTTTTGAAGCCTCCCCAAACCTTGGGCAGTCCATCAGACCACGATTTCGAACAACTCCATTAATGTCTGTTTTGCCAAAATGTATTGCTTGATTTGCAGTTGTCAAAATCTACCTCAGTTGTTGCCCAGATATTTGCATTGATTGATTTTCAGTTACGTTGTACACCGCTGCAACAGGAGCAACTTTCAAATTAAATCACCTGGAAATCTAAAAGGAACTATCCTTTTTCAATATTTTCGAGTCAGCCAGTTTTTCTCACAAGCTTTGACACAGCCAGTAGTTTGGAATTTTGCATAGTGCATACATACACAGACACACCAACCAACACACTTTGAGACACCAACTGACACAAACCTAAAGGTGTACAGTCGTCCATGCAGACAGATATAAAGTGTCAGGATGCGATACAGGGCACATTTACCTCTGCCTACCTAGAAGCAGAAGAGGACAGAGTGATGCACAGTGTGTGAGTGCTGCCTGGAAACAAGTCTGTGCTAAACTCCTGAGTGAAGGCAAGAAGGACTAAATAGGATTCTCAAAGGACTCAAGGCCACCTTGAATGTTTAAAGTATAAGTTCCTTGTTGTCCATAAAACCCTTGTCAGGTAATCATGATATAGTTGCTGCAGCCAGGATTTGCTGCTTAGAAGTTGCAATCATAGTAACCTGTTACTCTGGGAAGTGGACAAAGGACTTCTTTGGAATCAGTGAAGTATTCTTACATCACATACAAGGATGTAGACTTGCATTTGTTTATTTTTCAAGCAGCGGTCCATTCGAATTATGAACTGTATTTTACACTTTGTTAGTTTTCAGAATGAGTCTTCCATTAGCATTACAATTTACACTGTTTATTTCCACAAGGAGTTTTCCATTCGGATCATTAACTATATTTAACTGCATTGATTCTGCAAGCTGAGGCAGTAGAATCATGTCCGGCACTGTCTTCTTTTTGTTCTTAGAACAGGTATGGTATTAAGGTCTTAGTTAGTACAAATATTAATTTCTGAGTGTGTCGGCGAACAACACCATATTAACTAATGCATTTAATCTTACTGTTAAGAACCTGTTACATTAAATGTAATCAGAGCCATAGAATATTATCAAATAATAGTGAAGGTAACTGTCTTTAGGAATTAGTTTTTAATTACTCATAGTGTTGTTTGCAGTTATATAATCAACTTTAATAATACTTCAGCTCAGGAAAAATATTGAGTCACATTCCAGAATAGAAAGTGAAATGCATGGGGTGTCAGCAGGTGCATAATATACCATTTTAGAAGTCGATACCATAGGCATAATAAAAGTCTTCTCTTGTCTTGAGATATTAACACTCTGCCAGTGCAGATAAAGCCCAGCTCTGCAACCAGGCAGCGTGGTGAGATCCAGTGTCCCTATTTCTCTCTCATGCCTCTTTCCCCTTTACGCAGGTTGGCAAGTAACTTACATATTGTTAGTGTAAGGTCGGTGGTAGGAGCGGAGAAGTGTTGCCAGGCCAAAAATACCATTCCTACCCGAATGATGGATTCTGATATAGCCTCACAATTTAATTATAGAACTAATCACCAATAGGAGTTCAGTTCAATGAGGCCTGAGAATAAAATTCAACAAAAATAATTAATACCAATTAACCAAGGAATAGGTAATTTATTAAAGACTGACAAACAATACGCTAGGTACTACTACATACAGGACCTAATTCTAGTGGGCTATTGATTTTTCAGCCTTCTCACCTCTTATAAAAGACTATGGCCCTCATTATAACATTTGCGGTAAAAAACGCTTACCGGCGCGGCAATGGCCGCCAGAAGACCGTCGCCGCGACTACCAGCCGTCCGCCATATTATGACCACAGCCGGATTTCCACCACAACAAGGGCGGAAATCCGGCTGTGGCCATACTGGCGGATGGTGGTAAGGTGGCGCTGTACCACCAGCAGCGCCACGCCAGTAAACCGCCGCCAGCTATATTATGAGAAATAATACGGCCTGGCGGTGTTCTGCTGGCGGTACCAGCGCTAGGTGTCCTGTCGGAAGACCCCCTGGATCCAGGTAAGTTGGGTCTCCGACAGGGGAAGGGGAGAGGGAGGTGTTGTGTGTGTGGATGTTGTGCATGTATGTGTGTGTGATTGCGGGTGTGTGTTAATTGCGTGCGTGCGTGAATGTATAGAAGTGTGAGTGCGTGTATGTATAGAAATCGGAATGCGTGTCTGCGTGTATGGTTTGAAGTGTGTGCGAATGTGTGTGTGATTGGATGTATGCATGCGTGTATGTGTGAATGAGTGTGTGTCTGTGTGTGAGTGAATGGGGGGACGTGGATGTAGGGGTGTTTGGAGAGGTGGGGGCGAGGGAGCCTCCTATCAGTGACAGGGAAGGGATTCCCTGTCACAGATAGGGCCTACCGCCATGGTTTTCGTGGTGTTACGAACGACACGAAAACCATGGCAGTAGGCGGGGTCATAATCCCGCAGGCGGCACAATGACGGCCGCCGGGCTGGAGACTGTTATCTCCAGCCCGGCAATTGCTACCGCCATGGCAGTCGGAGTGGTACATTGGCGGGTTGGTAATGTGGCGGTAAGTACCGCCAGCCTGTTGGCGGTACTACCTCCACATTATCGCCAACCGCCGGGGTCATAATGACCCCCTATATGTTGAATATAAAGTCATACACAGTTCTATCAGCAATAACTTTAGCATCGCTGGAGAGATTAGTGGAGATGCCAGGAAATGTACATTTTCCTTAATCAGTGTCAGTTAAATTTCTTCTGTCAACCAAGAATATTTCCAGATGATGAAACCAAAGTAGCCTTTGTCTTATCTTTCTTGAGCAGGAATACTGCCAACTGGAGTAATCCATTAGTATAAAATAATGACCCCTTTTTATGTAATTTTCCTATCTTCTACAAACAAATGCAGGAGGTTTTTGATAGGAAATCTCATATTCTTTTATTCATTAACGAGCTGTTGAATTTGAGACATGGCCATCATACTAAGGGCTTCATTACAAGTTGGCTTGACTTCACTGTGGAGATACAGGTGTGCCTGAATTTAGATTATCAGCCATTATCTCTGCAGCAGAAAACAACCTTTATGAGTTTTCCCCCCGAAATGGGCAATAACTGCTTGGACCAAATTTACCAGGTATTTTACTGGGCAGTTGTTCAACATTTCGGGGAAGAATGCAGACATTTCCTGCCTGCTTTAAGCAGGTGGAAAGCATCTATGGTACTGCCCATGGAGGGTGGTTCAGGAGTGAAGGGCACTCTTGTGCCTGTCCAAGGAGAGTATTATCTGCTGCTCCTGACTGCTGCCGGATGTGGGCTGGGGTCAGACACTGCTACTGTCCGCTGTCTGGAAATCGCTAGTCACAGCACCCACAGCCCCTTCACTCACTCACTATGCACTGCTGCTCCACACGTATTGCCAGTGCTTACTAACCTTGCTTGGTTAAAGTGGCACTTGTGTGCCTTCCACAGAATTAGACTAAGCAACCAACACTCATGAAGCTTCATAAGACTTTCCTTCAAGCACACCTTTGGCAGGCATGGCCATGGCCAAGCTATGAAAGGCCACTCCCAACACACCGCTATACTCGTTCTACAGAATTCTTGATGGAAGCAAGAGCTCCATGTTGAACTCCAGCCAAATTTTTAGCAATGTGCTTGCTTGAATACTTGCCTTGCATGATTCACCTGTTTTGATTACAGACTCCAAAGCCACCATCTCCTTGGCTTTGGAGGGTCTACTAGCATAACCTGTGAGAGAAAACAAACTTTAAGACATGGTAAATCACAGAATGAAGGTAAGGGGCAGGCACTTATTTGGAGGTTTATAATTAGTTAAGTTGATAACTCCTTTACTGCTCCAATGAGGTTACGGAGACAAGGAACCCTAAAGAGAGAAAAGAAACAACACATTAAAAGACACGTGTAAAGCCAAATATGTCAGTGAGGAAAAACCAGGGGCAAGTTGAAACTCATGTGTAAAACAGCTAATACTCGTGCGTATAGAATACTTAGCTGATACAACATTATAATACAGCGTGCAAAGCTGTCCTGGACTTTCACAGAGATTTACATTTAAAGGTGTGACAAAACACCTCAAGGATTTGAAAAAAAAAAGCCTATTTAAGGGAGCACAGGTTCCTAAGGCTGCATTGACAAAAGAAGGGGGATACAATCTATAGATGTGTAGGAAGTGTAGCAATATTATCTAATTGCTTGTGATCTTTTTTGTAGAGTTATTATACACACAAACCACAACCTTCAGAAGTTGATGTGGGGAGAAGGGGATTACAAAGTGGGTCACTTAGGTGTATTAATAATCCCACTTAGTGGGACTTTGAGACACACCATGCCTGAAAGGACATGGGTTTAACCTCTACTCTGCTTTACAGATACAACACAAACATAGTGACAAGTCCCAGTGAAGACATTATCTCATCCTACACTCTTGTGCACGTCAATTCTAGTTCAATCCCTTGCTCCATGTTTTCTTACCCTCTTTTCCCTACATTCCTGTTGCTGGCTTGCATGTTCTTCACATGGCTGATCAAGGGAGCGGATACATGTTGCCGTGCCAGGATAAAGAGCCCAGATTAGTGCCCAATATTTGACAGAAGAATGAGCCCACAAAAAAGAACTTGGCCGGGCGGCATGGATCTGTAGGGAATAACTTTAGGTGATTTAGTGTTGTTACTGACTGTGTTACAGGAGAACAGCAAGGACATGAAGAAGGTTTTAACTCAGTCACGGAGGCCACACAGGACTTACGTCAGAGAGTACCTTACTGGCAGGACATGGTTTCCCGGTGTCAAGATGGAGATGATCCATGGAGAGTGCCCTCACCAGTTGAACCTCGAGGCAGAGCACTGCTAAGACCAGCAACCTTTCTGGGGCCCCAGGCTAGTGTAGTAACATCGATTCCTTTCTCTTCAGATACCGGAAGGAGTCCTGTGGTCCACTTAGATACCTCTCCAGCAGGATTTCTGGCACCACTGAAACACTTTTGTGGCGAATCAACCAAGTTGGGAACCTTCATGACCCAATGCCAGTTGCATTTTATGTGTCAGCCGGCACATTCTCCCAATCAACAGCCTATGGTGGCATTTGTCCTACCCTGCTTAAGTAGGAATGCATCCAACTGGTCCATTTCCTTAGTTGAAAGAGATGCCTTAGTCCTATACAATTTCAAAGCATTCAAACAAGATATTAAATCGTTATTTGCTAAGCATACCTTTGTACAAAGCAGTTGACTCAAAACTGGTGAACCTTAAACAAGGGAGCAAGGATCTAGTGACAAACTTGACATCCTTCAATCGTCTAATTGCCGGAGCAGACGGACCAGACTCAGAAAGAGCTTAATAATTTATTTATTTTTATAATGAAATTTTTATTTTTTTTAACATAGAAGTGCAAGACAGTTGACACAGATAGCTCAGTGAGCTCCAGTCCCAGGGCATCATTAACAATTGACAGTAAGACATTCCAGAAGACAAACGGCGATTCAATGAGTGACACCACATTAAGAGTCATAGCCCCGTCCCGGCCTACCGCAGCATTCCCAGCCATCATCCCCAAACCCTTCCATGTTTTCGAGGACAACCCTTGGATTCGTACACCAGCTTCTCATGGCTTGCACACCAGTCCACATCCCTCCTCCATTTTTGAACTGACGGACCTGCAGAAGAATTCCAGGCAGCAGCAATGTCTCTCTTTGCAACCAGCAGGGCCGTACCCGCAAGGGCACGTTTCACTTGCGCTCCCCCCATTTCCTCCATCACCCCCAACATTATTAGTTTTGCGGACATCTGCATCACCTGCCCTAGCACCTCGCTCAGCTCGCGGACTACTGTGCCCCAATATATCTGTAACACTGGACAGGACCAGACCAAATGAAAGAAGTCCACTGGCTCCCTTGCACATCGTCGACATTGAGCAGTAGAACGTAAACCAGCTCAGTGTAGCCTGATTGGTGCTAAATATGCTCTGTGTAAATAGAAGAAGGGCACTGCGCGAAGTCTCGCTGACACCGCCAGCACCCTTGGTGCCATCAAAGCCTCCATCCATCCATCCATTCTGACTCCTCTAGGGCCCCCACCCATGATTCCCATTTGGTTGTAGTTGAGTCCGTGTTCCCCGGAGCATTGTTAACTAGCATTTTATAGACCTGTGAAACACCTTTCCCTCCCAGACTCCCCATGAGCAGCTTGGCCTCGAGAGGGCTGAACTCCGGCAGTGCGCTCGCGGTCGGCAAGTGCTCTCCCAAAGCGTGCCGAAGCTGGAGGTATTTAAAGAACTGCATCTGAGTTAGTTGAAAGCCTGCCTCCAGTTCCTGAAATTATTTCAAAACACCACCCTTCCACACATCCCCAACCAATGAAATACCCAACAGGTCCCACTCCACAAACCCCTTCAGCGCTGCCATCGCACTTAACCATTTCCCCCTCCATAACGGGGTCTGATGGGTGACAACTGCATTCCACCGAGTATGCCTTAACGCAGCGCACCATACCAAGAAAACCATCTTAGTTATTGTTTCCATGCCCCGCGGGAGGGGTGCGCCGTATAGCACGTCAAGGATACGCGGGAAGCCCAAGATCTCCAACTCTACCTGATAGGCCGGGTCAGCCCACTGAGTGAACCAATCATGAATCACCAGCTGCTGGGTCGCCAGATGATATAGATAAGGATCTGAGGCACCCAGGCCCCCATCGTATATTCCTCTCTGTCAGTGTTGTGCTGCCACTCGAAGCCTGGCCCCCTTCCAAAGAAACAGTGTGGTGGCGCTCTCTAAAGCTCTAAACCAGGGGCGTGGGATTGGGAGAGGAAAATTCTGGAATACATATACCAGTCTTGGCAAGACCAACATCTTGTATAGGGCCACATGGCCCAGCACATTTTCTGGTCTTCGTGAGCTCAGGCAGAAGGGTTACCCAGATACCTAGATAATTAAAGCTGAGCCTACTTAAGGGTATCTTGTCTTGCCAATCAAAACAGTCATGTGAACTCGCCAGGGGGACCGACACTGACTTGACAGAGTTCATTTTAAGTCCCGACGCCTGCTCATAGTGTCGTAACAGGTGGAGACTTCATGGACCCGATATACTGGGCTCTTCCATATACAATAGGACGTCGTCGGCATATAGAGCTATCCTGTCTTTCCGAGAGAACCCCCATCTCCAGCCGCGATATATTGGGTCTGCTTTTAAATTCGGCAGTGCAGTTCCCAGAATGCGCCGCCTCTTGGCTTGGAGCCCCCCCCTTGTGGTGCCCCCTTCGCAGTGGAACGAGTGCCTCTATCCTGTCAGTTGGTTCATTGAGTCTCCTATCCTTTGCACTTGCAAACAAACACAAACATACTGACATGGTAAGAAACAGTAACACATACCTTAGAACAAGGCCCAAACTCCCCTTCCCCCCAACTCCTGCCCCACCCCATACTCCCCCCCCAGAAGCATCTGTCGCCCATATAATTCACCTCACTCTCGAACATAGTAAGGTATACCATTAATTGATTGAGCAGTGGTGGACCCCTCCATAATTTCGGATAAAAAAATAAAACACAGTAAATGGTGATTAATCGTAAGCAATATTGTCTCTCATCCAGGCAATTGGCACCCTCCCAGATATATCCATCTTCTTATAAAGTTACAGCGCCGGACTGCGGGACAGATACAAGTCATTCAGGGACCACGACCGGGCCCGCAGTGTTCCGGATGGGTCCAGACTCCTCTAAACCCCCCAAGACCCACCAGTGATCGCTGGCTCTGTGGTTCAATGTGTGGGGTCTCCAAGGCGGAAGCCGAGCGGGAGCTCCAGTGCGCCCTGCGCTGCCTGGAGTGCGTGCGATGGTGCTGACCAGGCGGCCGCTTTTGTTGTTGGCTCGGCTGCACTCCTTCACACCTTGGGCTTGACCTTTTGTTGAATGCTCCAAGAGGGACCTCCTCCATCAACCAAGTCCATGCCGCAGCCGGCTGCTCAAAGAAGTGTGTTTTGTTTCCATGGACTACAGAGAGTTTCACTGGAAACAGGAGACGATATGGTATGTCCATTGCCCTCAGTTTCTGCTTTACTTCTGTGAATGCACAGCGCTGTTGATGCCTAGTGTAGTCAGGAAAAAGGAGGACCTTGGCCCCGTTGCAAAAGAGGTCTCCCCTGGACCGTGCTTCCTGCAGTACAGCGTCTCGGTCTTTAAAGTTGAAGAGACGGAGTATCACCGGCCTGGGCGGAGAGCCCGGCGGGGGCTTTGATTGCAAGGCCCTGTGGGTGCGCTCGATCAGGAACCATGGTGTAAGACAGTCCGCCGTCATCCAAGATCGGAACCAGTCCTCTAAAAAGGTGACCAGAGACGGAGCTGCTGTGGTCTCTGGAAGGCCCACCATACGAAGGTTGTTATGCCTGGACCTATTCTGAGCATCTTCGGCTCTTCGATAGAGCTCCGATGTGCGAGATGTCACTGTGGAGACCTGCGCTTTGAGAGTCTTAGATATCCTCTATTCCGCCTCTGTGATTCGAGCTGTAGCGTTGCGGAGGTCTTGCCAGACCAGGGCTACATCCACTCTAACCTCCCCTATCTTAGACTCCACAGCTGTTTGGGATACTTGGATGGCTTTGAGGATCGTTGCCAAATCACCTGACACCGCCACCGCCAACGGATCTCCTCCTCCACTTGCAGCACGCTCTTCCACTTGAGTCCCACTTGTGCCCGTAGTAAATTGATCTATGCGCGTTTGCGCTGCCGCCTGTCATGCTGATTTGTCCTATCCCATGATGATTTTCCTAGCTGAGGCCCAAAATATGAGTCCTCGATAGAGTCTATCGGCGATAGCCAGGTAACTTGCCACACATAAGTCCGGGGGTGTTAACGTTCTTCTCCACGCCCCAGGATTGCCGCTCGATCGCACCCTCCACATATCAGCAGGTTAGTATCCAGAGTCCAGGGGGCCACTCGCAGCCCTCCACTTGCAAAATCATCCCCAGGGCCCCACCGGTGGCCCCTGACGCACCTCTCCAGTGGCTCTGAGCTCTTAAGTCTCTCAATCCACAGACCCCTCTGACTGCCGTTCTGCTGAGCCTACAGCTTCGGTGGGGGGACAGGGGGTAAGGACGGGGAAAAAGAAGATAAATGGTCCCCATGGGGAGGGCCAAGGAACCCCCTATTGAGGCGACCTCCTCCTGTCAGAGCCCACCTTGTGCCACTCTCCCGGCGGCCGTCCGGAAAGGATCAGGTGTGGCAGTCAATCGAGGGTGGGGGGAGAAGGGATGAGAAAAAAGGAGGAAGGAAAGGGAGGGCCTCACTCTTGACTGCCAATGTGCCCCCCCTATTTGCCATCTTGTCCCGGGCTCCTCCGCTCACCCGAGTCCCTGCCCATGCTTCTCTGCAGCTCCCGGCGTCGGGGTTTCTAGATTCTTCCTTCGGCCAGCTCTTGTTGCGCAAACCACCGGGCGGCTTAGTTCGAAGACCTCAGCCGTGTCTCTCTGCGCTGCGTGGCACCCAGACGGGTTTCAGGCTCCGCGCCGCCCCGGGGCCTTCTCCCCGGTCAGTGTCTCAACCCTCACTCTCCGTCCGCCATCTTGGACGTGATGGTCGAGATCTATCGGCACCTCGTCGCCGGGCCGAAAGGCCCGAAAATCCCTTTTTTTCGTCTCTAGGGGAGCGGCGGCGCCCCCAGAGCGCGAGGGTGCCGCCTATGGATGCAGTTGCCAGTCGCGGCTAGAGGCGGATGACTGAGGGGTCCGGAGCCCTACAGAAGTGTGACTGCCATCTTGACGCTTCATAATTTTAACAAGGCTTGATGGACGAACTGAAAAACTTGCTGGCACAGTTTGTTTGTCCTTCTAAAGCTTGTGAAGAACTTATAGACCTAGTGGTCAAAGAGGATGATAGACTTTCAAAGAAACAGTCTGAAAAAGGAAAGGCTGAAGGCAAAGTAGTTGTGTTCCAAGACAAAAAGTATGATTGACATACAAAAGCAACTAGTGATGATATGGACCATATGCAGATAGGGGGAGTCAAGGGTCCCCTGACAAAAGATGAGCAAGAATGATGGCTTTCTCAGAAATTATGCTTGTACTCTAGCAAAGGGGGTAATTTCTTAAAAGACTGTGTGGTGAAACCCAAAAACAGACCCAAGATGACGGTCTTGACATTCACAAAGACCCTGGAGGGTTCTACCAATAGCCAAGCCACTTCACATATTGGTAGGTTATCAGTTTGTGCTGTGCAGTCCATAGCTCATTTAGCTAACATCACACAAACAAACACCTATTCCCATTTTCACATTTTAGTCATGTTGGGATTACCTACCGGTTGTACAGTTTCCCCCACAGAGAATTTTAAGGATATCTTCAATGCCAATAGGAATACCAACCACAACCAAAGGCACCCAAAAAGTGGTTTACTCTGTTGATGGGAGTGAATTAACCTCCAGACCCATGAACAGTAGCACCTGCCCTTTAGGCTTAACCTTACAGAGAACACACCCGGAACATATCAAATTTGATATCATAAATTGCCCCTTCCATTTCCAAGCCATATTAGAGATTCCCTGGCTAGATGGCCGTAATCCAACTATCAGTTGGGAAATTCAACAGGTTACATTAAATTCTAGGTTCTGTAAACAAAATTATTGGACAAGAAGCAGTACTGTTAATTTTCCTATTCAGTGCACAGTTCCAAAAGTTGTGAAGAAGTCACAGGAACTCTTTTGATCCAATATGAACAATATGCTGTTTTTGATCAAACTAAAATAAGACAACCCTGCATCCACATCAGCCCTTTGATTACAACCTGGAGCACAGATACTGTGTTGTCATATCTGTGCCTTGACTGAAAAGGAAAACACTCACTTGCAAAATTACCTGGATGAGTTACTCCCAATTGGGTTCATGCCCATGGTGCCAATCACTAAACTGTTATGAAAAGGGACTCAATTTAATTTGTCTGAAGAAGCAGAGCATGCTTCAAGATGGTGTAACTTCTCTCTGTTATCTGGACATCTGGGTAGGAGGAAAACTGTGCAACTTGTTAAGGGATATTTTTGGTGGTTCACCATAACTCAAGATATTGAAGCCTGTATGTCTACTTGTGGTGTTTTGCCCCCTAAGGAGGAATTCTCACTCAGTCCCTGTGTGGTTTTTAACACCAGTTTCAGTGCCTCCAGCACCCTAGCACACTTTATCAATGGATTTCATTGTGGAGCTGCCTAAAATCTCTAAAGGATACCACAATTTTAGTAGTGGTCAATCATTTAACTACAATGGCCAATTTCATCTTATTAAAACAACTACCCCCAGCTCAGGAATTAGCTTATGAATTCCTCCAGACAATAGTGAAATTACACAGAATACCATCAGTGCTTATCACTGATTGAGGAACTCAGTTTGTCTCACATTTTTGGAAGCTATTGTGTAAACAACTGGAAATTGATGCCAAGCCTTCTCCCAGTTATCACCCACAAACTGTTGGCCGGACTGAAAGGGTGAACCTGAGTCTGAAGCAGCATTCATGCTGTTTCCCCCTTTATGATTTAGATGCTTAGTCCACAGAATGGTGGATAGCAGGGTTAGCATATAGCATTCTTCAATCAAATACTCACTTTTTTGTGCCTATGGGTATCGTCCTTGAATGTTAGATAAGGCAATCCCAACAACCATAAGCAAGGCACCAGCTGGTAACAAATTCACTGACAAATTGGCCAGAATGCACCTTCTTGCCCAAGAATGTCTTCAAAGGCCAAAGAAGACTACAAGCTTCACACAGATCAACTTAGGAAAGAATCCCCACAATATAAGACAGTGTATGGTTGTCAAACAAAAATCTGAAGTTAAAAAGAAATAAACAAATGACAACCTAAATTCATTGGACCTATCTCCATTTCCAAAGTAATTAACCCAGTGATAATCTGTCCACACTGTCAGGTGATTTGCCCGGCGGTCTGCCTTTATCTTCCTGCCCAAACATTATTATTGTGTAGTCTTGTTTAGACTATGTCTTTGTATGTTACAAGATATTTTGCAGTAATCCTCAAAGGCATTATTGTTGTATTGTAAAATGTCAAAACTTCACTAAACAGATTCAAATAAAATTAACCCAGTGACAGTTAACACAAAAAAGAAATGACAATCCACACGGTTGTCCACACTTCCCACATTAAGCCATTGATCAAAAACACTAGGACTCAGCCACGTCCAGCCCCAGTGATAGTGGATGGGCATCTGGAACTTGTGGTAAAGAATATTGTAGACCCAAAAAGAGTATGAGGAAAACTTTTATCTCTTAGACTGGTAAGGACTGGGCCCAGACAATAGAACATGAGAACCTATTAGTTATTTCCATGCCCCTAGATTGTTGTTTCTATCTACAGCATCCAGACTAGCTTAACCATGCAAGGAGGATCCTGGGAGTGGTATACTGTCTGGAAATCACCAGTCACAGCACCCACAACTCTTCCCGAGACTCACTAGGCACACGTTGCCCTACACAGTACTGCTAGTGTTCACTAGCTTTGCCTAGTAAAGGGCGCGCTTGTGCGCCTTCCCCAAAACAAGACTAACCATTCAACATTCATGAAGCCTCACAAGGCTTACTCACAAGCATACATTTGGAGGTTATGTTGTGCGTGGCCAAGCTATAAAAGGCGACTACCAATACACCGTAGTGGTTCTGTGTCAAATGCCAGCCAAGAAATGCTTCCAGTGTCGTGCTTGCCGAATACTTCCCCTGCATGGCTCACGTGTTTTGATTACAGATGCCACAGTCTCCTAGGCCTCAGAAGATCTGCTAGCTTAACCTGCAGGAGAAAACAAACAACTTTAAGAACTGGTAAATCACAGATTGAAGGTAAGGCCCATGTGTCTATTTGCATCTTTATAATTACTTATGTTGGTAAATTACCCTTATTACTCTGACAAGGTTATGAACTCCATGACCCCTAAAGAAAGAAAAGAAAGAACACAGTAAAAGACATGTGTAAAGACAGCTGTGTCAGTGAGGAAAAGCTATGCACAAGTTGAAACTAGTGTGCAGAATAACTAATGTAAATGTATGGTACAACATTAGGATCCAGCGTGCAAAGCAGTCCAGGACCTCCGTAGACATTTACGTTAAAGGTGCAATAAAATACTTCAAGGATTCCAAGCAAAGCCCCTTAAAGAGAACACAGGTACCTACGGCTGCATTGACAAAAGGGAGGGGGGAACATTCAATAGATGCGTAGGAAGAGTGGTGACAATCTCTAATTGCTTGTGATCTTTTACAATACATACTGTGCACATGAACCACACCACTCAGAAGTTGATGTGGGGAAAGGGGATTATAAGATGTGTCACTTAGATATACTAATACTCCCACTTAGTTGGACATTGGCACACACCATACCAAAAAAGTCAAGGGTTTTTAACCTCTGCTCTACATACAGAGACAACACAGCCTCAGTGAAGACTTTATCTCATCATACTCTCAAGAGTGCACTTTGCATGACAATCCTCGTTCAATCACATGCTCTTTGTTTTCCTAGCCCCTGTCCCCTCCATCGGCTTCCATGTTCTTCACAGGGCTGGTGCAGGGAGGTGGCAGAGAGGGTGGCTAAGCTCATCCAGTGGATACGTGTTGTTTTTCTTGGATAGAGAGCGCAGGTTAGTTCCCAATCTTTGATGCCTAAGGCCCTGCCCTGTAGTAAGTCTAAAAGGCCTGGTGCCTGTGCTCCTGCACACACTTATAATAATAAGGGACTTGAGTTATTTCACCCAGAATTATCATTTTGGGTGAAATAGCACCCAGTGAAATAACCCAACTAGTAATGAGGCTGTAGATAAGTTACATAGCCACTTTTCATTGTTTAATATTTGTGACATTTTGGCCTGAGGAAAAAAGACCTACCCTGTTTTATCAAAGTTTATAAAGTAAATAAAAAAAAATTACTGGTACAGGTAGTCTTTCTACAAAGTGCGAGGAGCTCATAAATCTGGTAGCACAGTTAGATCATCATTTGGCTGAGCATCATTCACAGAAAAACAAGTCTAACCTAAGATGTTTGAAGTACATCCTAGAAATGGTGAGACTAAAAATTCTGAAGTTCCAGAGTATATGCAATTAGGTAGTGTTAAAGATCCTCTCTATAAAGAAAAAAGGACATAAGGCATATTCCGAATGTATGTAAGCAGAGTGGTAAATCTGGCCACTTTGTAAAAGACTGCATAAGTTTCCTAAGGGTCAAGTAGACATAAGTAAGTGAGATGCAGCAGTCGGAAAACTGGATTCCTCAATAATGTAAGGAGCTACTTTGTAGAGTGAATATCTTAGGCCACTTACATATTGGATATTGAAAATCATGCAGTCTTTAGTTGCTCATATGATTGTTGCTATGAGAATTGCTTTGCCAGGTAGGTAGGAAAAAAACTGTTTAGGACTCTTGGATTCAAGGGCCTCATTAAGCTATATAGTAATTAAAATGGGCAATCTTTACAGATACCAGTAATTAAGAAAAAGGGTCATGAAGAAGGCAAGAAAGTAGGTGGTAGTCTTCAGAATCTGTACATTTGCATACACATATGATTCCTATAATACATTCGGAAGTCATTGTGAAAAAGGTTTGTTTTAATTTGATTGATGTACTTCAATTTAAAAGTGATTTTGGGTAATCCATGCTTAACCAAGCATAATCCTAACATAGATTGGGCAGCAATGACTTTACAAGTTAACTCTGATTATTGTACTATTAAATGTTTACCAAACAGTAAATTATTTCAGAGCCACCCTTCAAAAGCATTACCAAGAATAATAACATATTATGTTATTGGTTGTGTAAGTATTTACCTGACTGTTATAATAGTTTACCTCGTGTGTTTGATAAGAAGAAAACAAGTATATTACCTCTATGTATAAAATATGATTGCAAGATTGATTTACAACTTGAAGCAGCTATACTTTGTAGTTCAGTATGCACGCTTACCGAATCTAAGACAGATCTTTATAGGCAATATTAGTTGAAAAGTTAGTTAATCACCGAGCTTATGTAATGTGCATACATGGCAAAGCAGATAAGCCAGTTATTTTACTAGTCTGGTTGTTCCAACAGGAAAGCATGCAGAACCCTATAACCGCCATGAGAACTGAATCTGATTCACTGCTTATAATACAACATGACATACATATAGCTTTTGCGCGATATTATCAAAAGTTATACTCTCAACATCAGTGCATTCTTTCCCATGAAATTACAGAGTATTTGGATGGAAATCCATGACCTCATATTTCAAAGAAGCAGCTCCGGGAACTTAACAAGCCCATACATCAAAGATAGCAAGGAGACGATGCTCTCTTTAGGTGCAGAGAAAACCTCAGCTCCAGGCAGGATCTTGCTAAAGTTCTATTGCCTTTACATCACCCTCCTTTCCCCAAGACTCGATCGGCTGTGGACATTGAAGGCTGCTTAAGGACTCCTTCCTTGCTTCTTCCATGACTCCCTACTGGTCTCCATCTTTAAACCTTGAGGCGATGCAATGAAGATCGCCTGCTACCGACTGTTGGCAATTCTTAACTCAGATTATAAGATCCTGAGTAAGGACACTGGCATATCGTTCTCTCCCTTTTTTGCCTCAATGAGTTCACCCTGACCAGAGCAGCTTGGGTTTAGAAAATAGGTCATCATTGAACATTTGGTGACTGTTCAGAGAAATGGAGTTTGTGCCTCTGTATTTCCACAGAACAGCGTGAATGGTCTCAGACATAGAAAAGAGATTTGACTCTCTAGTCTGGAATTACAATTTTGAGTAATTCCAGCACTGGGGCTGGGCAGTCACAAGATCAAACTCATTCAAATGCTGTACACATGCCCTTTGACACATGGTTGCGTTGGAGGCTGCAAAATTTCTGATCCTGTTGCAGTTCAAAGGGGATCCAGACAAAGCTGCCCTCTTTCCCCTGTTTATTTTGCCCTAGCCAGGGAGCTGATTGTTATCCGACTGCGCTGTGAAAGGGGACAGATCATATGCGTTCTTCTCATATGCCGACGACATGTTATTGTATAAGGGATGTCTGTGTGAACTACTCAAGCATAGCATGGGCCCACCGTAATTTATGCAACATATCAGGCCTCCCACTCAATTGGCAGAAATTTTGCTTGTTTCTGCTCTGTCCCTCGTCCCCCAGCAGTGGATTTGGACATGCCTGGGACGTTCTTAATTGACAACACACCTTTGCTACCTAAGTATAAGTATATATCATTCAGAACAAGATCTACTGGATCAGAACATGTCACACACCATTGCAGAACTTCTGAGTCAGATATCATTCTGGGGAGCGCTGCTATTTTCAGTGATGACTCATTTGCTTAACTACTTCTCTAATCTTCAGATTCATCTAACTACAAAGTTTGGTTGCTTTCTTGATACTCTTCTAGGCGAGTTAATTTGGTGGACTGGCCGACTTCAAACACTTTTTCATCGATGTTATTGCTTCCCAGCCTCAATGGCTATGGCTTTGGATCACTAGTGTGTGGCTGGAAGACACATCCACTGCGCAAGGGCCTGGAAGACTGCACAAGTGCTTCAGCTTTTCTAACTTGTGGATTGTCTTGTTTGTCCCTCTCCTGGCTGCTGTGAGTTCCCTTTAGATGCCATCGGAGGGCCCTGTGCCTTACGGAATTGGTCCTCCATTGTACCCTGGCCTCCTCATTACTCGGCTTGATGCACATTGAAAATGGTCTGGCTTTTCCCAGTGTTAAACAATGCCATACTTTAGGTCTGGAGACCCTTGAAGATCTTTTTCATGTATGATCTCTACTAGCTTTTGAGGCACTTAGGGAGCATTAAAACATATCTCAGTGTCACTTCCTGAGTTATAACTTGCTCACATGTACACTGCGGCGTGACTGGTGCATTTCAATCAAAGAGCCACCCACACATGATGTAAACCAGTGTACAGTATGGACACCAACTGCCATTTTATCAAATGGATGAACAAAGCACTGGGTGCTCACATGAAATTCCCACTAGACACACTATGGCTCAAATAGGAAGCTGAACTGTGCAGAGCGCTCAACAACGTATAATGGGACCGAACCTAGAATCACCCTTTCACAGTATCTAGTAATGCTAGATTCAAGATCATACAGTTTTATGTTGTACGTAGAGCATACCTGACCCCAGGAAAGATCAGTGCCAATTTTAAGGGAGCTGACTCAACTGTCCTTGGTGCCGTTTACTGGAGGCAGATATGCAACATAAGTTCTGGGCATGCCCGCCAGTAACACACTTCTGGGAAAGAGTGATAGATCACTTACTCCTTCTAAAGGGTGCGTGGCAACCTTCATAGCGGAAATGTCTGTGCCCTTTGCCGGTTCAAATGCTCTAAGAAGAGCAAGTTCATATCCCGCTTTCTAGACTTTGCCTTCTTGCTGGTCTGCAGTCCAAACACGTCTGTGGAAGGCCCCAACACCCCTATTTGGAGGCCACATGAAATCAAACTTTTATCATCTGGGCTGAATCAGAGATCATGGTACTTCGGAGGAAAGGGACTAGGTGCCTCAGGAAGCATGCACTGTTGTTGAGCTAGGATGCGCTTAACGCAGCCTTTCGGGCTCGGGTTAAGGAGGAAGCCCTTCTCCCATAGGGTGGTACTGAAATAGTTTTACTCCTTACTACAACACATTTCTAATGTTGCCTCCCACTCCTCCACGCAAGAGACAAGTTGTTCTGACCTGGCTTTCCTCCCCCAGCCAACACAGTGCACAGGTGAATAGCAGTAGAATCCAATCTTGGCTCGCTACCCCAAATAAAGAACACCTTTTCAAAATGGAAAAGATGTAATTATCATATATTCTTTTCCCACTGCAACACTTTCCAATGTAACATTCCCAGTCTTACACAATTTATGTATACTTACCTCCTGAATATGCTTTCCATCATGTAATCTTTTGGTCATGAATGTACCTTGCTTGTTGTCAGGTGACGAATATGGAAAACGTTTAATAAAAACAATTAAAAAAAATAGTTGAAATATTAGCCATCAGTCACTTGCTACCTCAACCCTGTTTTTTTTGCCTCAAAAGGAAGGTGAGCTAACTATATGTACTGATTATAAAGCAATCAGTAGTGCTCAAATCAAGCATGCAATGGTTTTTACCAAGCTTGTGGAGTCCATCATTTGTGCCAATCCTCTCACTCCTTGTCCCTTGCTCTTTTGCCTTATCTCCCTCCTTCTGTGACCTTTTTGTACCTTTTCTCGTACTCTTTTTGCCTTTTCTCGCACGTTCTTCTACTCTTTTGTGCCTTTTCTTACATGCATTCTGTGATTTGTCACCTCTCGCTCTTTCTGCCGTTTCTTTGTCTCTTTGTATCTTTTGCCTTATCTCTTTTTCTGCAAATCTTGTGCCTTTTCTCTCTGTCTCTTTCTGCCTTTTCACACATTCTTTTTGCGACCGGTTTGTGCATTTTGTCTTGCTATTTTTTGCCTTTTATTGCTCTTTGTGCCATTTCTCTTGCTCTTTCACCTTTCTCTCACTTTATTTCTTTACTTTCTGCACCCTTTTGTGCCTTCTCTTGCACTTTTTGCTTTTTCTCACTCTTTGTGCCATTTCTCTCGCTCCTTTGCTGACCTATACCATTTCTCTCACTTCTTCTGTGACCTTTGTGGTGTATCTATGCATCTTTTCTGCATGCCCCCTTCCCACTCCCTTTACCTGTTCCTCGCGCCTCTCTTCTTCCCTGGCGTCGCACTTCTCCTCAGCCCCGCCCACTACCCCCCTTGCGCTTTGTGTCCGGCGCCCCTCTACTCCCAGGACATACTTAATGGCGGCTGGTGTGCTAAAGTCAAGCCCGTCTGCGCCTGAACCATGCACTATGCCAGAAAGCCTAGCCCTCCCCTGCCACTATCCCACCACTCTCCTTCAGGTCTTGAACCTTGGACATCACAACACACCTCTGCTGGCACACCATACAACATGGAAGAAGATTTCACCTGCTCTCTCTGCTGCTTCACATGCACTACAGCTCTTGCAACTCCAACCAAGAACATACCCACAACAACCCACCCCACATACACTCAAATACCTCCTAATAAATGTACTTACACACCTCACACACCAATATTATGCATGCTTCTTAACACCCGCATGCTCAGCGAGCACGCCACAGAGACCTGGGACCTACTGGATGATGACCCACCAGACCTCCACTTCCTCACTGAAGCATTGTTGACCACAGCTTCAAAGCCAAATATCACTACCGCCATCCCCACCAGATACAAGATCATCAGGCAAGACCGTCTAAACAGGCTTGGAGGAGGATTTGCCATTGTCTACAAAGAGACATTCAACTGCACCACCTCCTCTGACGCCGGAACAAACTACCTGGAACACCTCAACGTTAAATTACAAATCACAGCAAACTTCACGCTTGCCCCTGGCATCCGACCCAACTTCGCTAGCAACATCACAGACTTCATCGCCCTCCCCAGTGATCACTTAAGGCCTCATCACCAGCACACTAGACTATGGGAACACCTTGTACGCAGGGTTAACCAACCAGTCTACAAGAAGACTGGAGACCGTCTAAAACTCAGCTGCCAGACTAGTCCTCAACCTCCCATGCTGAGCCCTCATCACACCCCACTGGCTCCCGATACACAGGCGTGCACACTTCAAACACCTCACCCACACCTGCACAGCACTCCATGACACAGGCCCTTCCTACCTAAATAGTACGCTAATTTACGCCAGCATTACAGATACCGCCGCTTTGCTCATCTCTCACTAGCATGCACCCCACATGTACACAAAAGCAGAGCAGGGAGCCATACCTTCTCACCTTCTCATACCTGTCTCCTAAATCTTGGAATGACCTCCCACACCACATCCGATCCTCCTCCTCTCTTCTTGACTTTCTCAAGAAGCTGAAGACCTGGTCTTTGGAGTAAGCTCCCCAACGATGGCCTTGCAAATGGCCACAGAGTACCTGGATACCCTCATGGGTGATTAGCACGCTAAAAAATACTGACAACATAACAGTACCACCAGCCCTGCACTCCATCCCACTGTCAGGGTAATTGTATGACAGCTTACTTTGTTTTAGTCAGAGTGTCAGTGAGTGACCAAAACAAAATGAAAAAGTGTACATAGGCAGTGGTGTGGTGTGTGCAGGACTGGGGACCATAGCCATAAATGAATCATCCCACTGCCTATGCTTATGTATCCTTATTTACTTTGTTTTAATCAGACTCCTCGTGACTAATATCCTTAGTCCTGCACATATCATCCCAATGTCTATTTCTGTGTGAGATTGCTTATTTTCAGAGTCCCAGTGAGCCACAGGAACACTGGATAACACAAAGTAAGCAAGCATACATAGGAGCAGGCAGTGGGATGGTGTTTGTAGTGGTAGAGGTGTTAGCCTTGCTCATCATCCCACATCCTATATGATGTCATTGTGTTACAATAAGGTTTGATTATTCATAGGTATCTCTAAGCTTTGTGACTAATCTATCTGTAACTGCAGAGGGTTTACAAACCCGTTTGTGGACAAATTAGATCTTGCTGAACTTCACACTGATATTCTTTAATAAAAAATGCCTTGAACCATTAATCACACAAAGCCTACATTCGTATATTTTTGCTACAGCTCATTCTATAAGATGTAGATGTGTGCTGTAAACAATTGGTTTAATATTTGAGGGAGTAAGAATCCCCCTCAAGTATTAATCACAATCCTTGTCAGAGGGGACCCTTAAAGTTACTGAATTAACCTGAGCTCAACCCCCTGGCAGGTATGGCATAGAGTGGACAGGCTTAACTTGGAGGTAATTTGTAAAGTATGGGTGCAGTACTAAAACAGTAATAAAGTTGTAATGCAAACAATAGAATTCCAAAATGGATTAGAAAAATAGGGTAAAATATAATGAACAAAATGACACCACGATGGCAGAAATCCAACAGGGGAACTGGAGATTTTATAAGATTTAATAAAAATAGCACCAAAAAAAACAGAACATGCCTATGATAGTGGTCATGGCAGAACAGGATGTTCGCACAGTTTGACACTGGTCGCGGTGGAGCATTGGTCGGAGATGGTGTAAGTGTTCAGACACACTAAGCATGGGCGCTGGAGGTTTGTGAAGGTGGGTGTACTCCACATCTAATACTAGAATCCAGTTTTAGGCAGTCTTTGTACACCTAACAAACTCAGGGACAGAAGTTGGATAGGACAGAAGCTGAGCCTTCAGCAACCAGACAGTAGATATACACAAATTGTTTTGGCATTCTTTTTCCCTGCTTGGAAACTTGCCCTAAATGTCAATACTTTACGCCTGAAAAGGCCTTTGGATGCATTTTATATAGTTTACTTAGATGGCATCATGAGTTGTGCTGTGTCCTTGGAGGCACAAGTACAGCATGTGAAAGCAGTGCTTCAGTGGTTAGAAAACATGTTTTTGCTAAAGTGGATACATCTGGTATATAATAAGTCCTCAGGGTATTCGAATAAATTAGAAAATAGTTTCACCATTCATCTAATCTCCCATTTCCCACATCTGTAAAAGCTGTGCAAGTTTTTCTATGCTGCACTCAGTTTTATAGAAGGAGCATTTATCAAGTTTCTGAAATTGTAAGACCCACCATAAACTTCTCTGCAAAGGATTAACCCTTGTGTGGTCCAAAGACGCTTACCATGTTTTTTTTTTGTAGAAACACTTTTCAAGTGCCCCTGTTTTGCAACACCCAAATGCAGAACTTCTGCTTATAAGTAAAGAAACAGACTCATCATATCATACTGTGTATGGGAGGAATGTTGTCCCAATGAAACTCTGTGCATCCAGTGCTTTCTTTTTTTAGAAGTTTTCCCAAACTAAAGTATGCCATCACAAAGAAAGAACATTTAGTAATAAAGAGATCTTCTGAAGAGTGGAGACATTATGTATTGGTAGCTAGACACAGAAAATTGCAGTTTTCAAAGTCAGACTGAATATGGCATTGTGATAAACTATAAACCTGGTCCAAATAATGAAAGAGTGGACGCCTTATCTTGACAGAATCAACCTGAAACTGAAAATACATCAGTGGTTCTCCTTTGACTATGCCAAGTCAAATGTTGATACCTTCCTAACAGAAATCTGTGCAGAGTTACAGTCTAAGAATAAGCACATTTGACTTAAAGAAAACGAAGACAGGGTTGAGAAAGATTAATTATTGTTTTGAGGGGAGACTCTATTTTTGCCTCTCCCTTCTTCAGGACAACAGGGTAATGAACGGCTTATTGATTCCTAGACTGCAAGTCATCCCAGAATTCAGAAGAACTTAGTTACAGTTAAAAAGTATTTTTGGTGGCTAATGCTGTTTAAAGATGTTAAATAATATGGTAACGTGTTCTATTTGTACGTGATTAAAACTTCACATAATAGACATTTGGAGTGTTTGGCAGCATTGCCTGTTCCATCTAAGCCTTGGCATAACACGTTTTATTGCAGAGCTACCTAAAAGTCAGAAATGCACAGTAGTTCTGGTACTTGATCTTTTGACAAAAATGGAGCATTTCAATGCATGAACTGGGTTGCCCTCTTTTAAGGAGTTAGTGTAAATCATTGCACATCATATTCATAGTTTGCATGGAATACCACACGACTTGATAACTGACAGGGGTTCTCAGTTTACTTAAATTCTGCTCTGCATTGTGTACAGAGATGGATATGGAAATCTGTCGGTCAACTAGTTATCATCCAAAGACAGGCGGGCAGACATAGCGACTGAATCAATGTGATGAACAGTGTTGATCTATCAGGCATTCCTGCAAGGAGAGGGTTGGAGCAAGACATTGTGGTTAGCAGAAATAATCTATAACACTGTGAATTCTGCCTCAGTGATGTTGCATTTATTTTGTATGTAAGGTCCTCAACCTAGAATAATCCCATTACATTTACTTTCTTCTACATTGGTGCCCTCAGTATACAGATATCTAAATAAAGTCCAATAAATTCAGAAGTCAGCAGAAGAATCATCGCCGAAGGTCTAAGCTTGCTACTACAAATTATATGATGATAAAAGAATCCTAGCACCCACGTAGACAATGGGTGAAAATGATGTCTTGTTACTCACTAGGAACGTACACCTAAAGAACGTTTCTAAGTTGCAACCTAAATGTATTGGTCCATTTACCTTTAAACCTTATTGTGAAACTCCTGGCTGTGTATTTAAATTAAAGCTACCCGTTCCATGAGAATCCTTCCTGTGTTTTATGTATATTAAAACCTTGTCCTGCAAAGACACATCTAGCTCTAAATCCTGTAGCAATTCAGGTTAATGCTGTAAAAGCGTACGGCGTAGATTTGCAGTTGTTAGTGGTTTGGAAAGGGTTCGACCCTAAGGAGAGATCATGGGAACTGCAGCTAATCTTCATGTTCCCTGTGTGTAAAGAGGATTCTACAACCTCCAACCAGATAAACCTGATGGCGGCTATGAGATGTCGGCCCTTGGGGGAGCAAGGCATTGGCAGGATGTGGTTTAAGACATACTTAACTCTGCACTCCAGTCCGCATGACAGGCTACTCAAATTACCTGGGCATGCACATCTTCAGGAGCAGAAGAGGAAAGGGGGTGCACAGAGTGCGGGGGCTACCTTGGCAGATGCCTCCCATCTAAGAGACACTCTGCAGTAAACACCTAAGAAAAGGCAAGAACTACCTTATCTAGGGAGCCACAAAGCTCTCACCAGATTTACAAATTATGGCTGCCATCATGAGTGCCTAGAGTGTATGTTCCTCATAGCTTCCTGGTTAGGAGGTTGCAATTCGTAGCTGGTGCTGCCAGGACTTGCTGTTTACAAGTTGGAGACCTTGAAACCTAATACTCCAAGAAATCGACATGTTTTTATGTGCACTTGTCACTGGGTTAAAAACTGTGTGGAAGCTCACATTGCTTGTGTTGGATATGTACTATTAAAACAAGTAGTGCATCTTGGCATAAGGGCACACATAGCAGTAAACATAAAGGCATCCAAACACACTGACAAATATAAGACACCCTTGCCAATGATGCAGAAAGATCAACATACATACAGACTTACATGCAAACAGGAAAGCAGACTTATATTCACCCAAATGCACAGGCCAACAGTTATACACAGCAGGGGACACCGGGTGATAAGCATCAGCCTGTAGCAGGGAAGCAGGCTCATAAGCATTTGGGGCAGGATAGTGTGTGCATATGGGGTATTAGGGTGATATGCAGCAGACCGACTCAGGGTGATGTTTATTGGAAGAGCACAGGATGCTATGCATCAGCGAAGCATCGTTTAGTGTGCTCGGGTATGGAAGAGGGCAACCACAGAATTGTGTGCTCCAGTGCTGAACAGAGAGTGGTGTGTACCCTTGGAGCACAGATGAATGCTCAACATCAGAACACAGAGCGATGTGCACCTGGGGAGATGGCGTAATATGCAACACTAAAGCACTGTCTGATGTTTCTCAGGGTGGCAGAGGCGACGTAATGTGCCTCAGTGAAGCACAAGATGGCGTCCCTCAGGAGAGTACTGGGTGATGTGCCTCAGGGCAGCACAGGGTGACGTGCAACAGAGGAACACTGAATGATGTGCCTCAGGGGAGAAGTGGGTGCCGTGCGTTATGTGTTTTACATTCCTGTTACACTCTGTCAAGTGCACTTGTGGGGCCCAGGTGGGTGTGCATCCGGGGACACTGTGTGCTGCACAGTAGGACTTAAAGTAGGGTCCAGCAGGAGGCATATTCTCACCCTGGTACCAAGAACAGAAATTATCAGGGCATGTATTTGACTGGTGCAGTTAATTTTACGCCCCATATGTGAATTTTGTGCTTTAAATGTATACATTAAAAGTTACTTTTGGGGTTTACGGTATTGACAATTTCCTTTTTTTAAACAGATTATTTGTTTCTTATTGGCATTTTGCAGTAAAGTAGATTGTGAGCAAAGGATTTTTATTTCAAAGGTGTTGCAAGTGAAACAGTACATTAGTAAAATAGAACAACTAACCACCACAATTCATGCATGACACCTTCATAGCTCCAGTTTCTCAAACTGCAAAACTCTTCTACCTGATTGCTATATTTTCAAAACTATTTGGATTCAATAAATGTCTCAAGTAGCATTCATTAAGTGAAGCCTCTGTTAATTCACGTAAAGCCTCATCTGCTGCCAATCTCTCTTGAACACAATATATTCATGAAGCACATTTTGTCAGACCTGTTAATTATCATTGATTACTATCAACCAAGAACTGTAATAAAGAATGTTTAGAGATAACCTGCTGTACCTGAAGTAAAAATTTGTAAGGGATGAGCTTGCCCTTTTTTAATTGAATTAGGATAAACTGTATTTGTAACCCTTGTCGCCTTAAATTTCCTTCCAGGTCTGAGAAAATCTGCAGATATTGCCTATTGAGTAGTCTAGATCACCTACATGCTTGATTCTTGTCTTCACTTTGCTCAGTACCTTCACACTTATTTGAAACTGTATGGTCTGATTCAGGCCTCATGACCAGGTAATCCAGAACATATATTTTTTGACACACATTTTATTAAGACTTATGTCTTCTCCATCGACAATAGTCTAACTGATCATATTAAAACGGGCTTATCAGGAATGATTCATGAAATGTTTATTAATGTATTTTTGGTTTTATATAGCCGGATCCAGACTTGGAAAGGATGTCAAACCAATATACAACATGGTAGTTATCAAAGAACATACAGGAATCAAAGGCGTCAAAACAATGGCTGTTTAGTCTGATATCTTTGCATATGTGGATCGCTGAATCATAGCGTAGTAAGTGGGACGGTGTTCAAAAATGGTTTTCATTCAATGGGTAATTATCAGAGCACTAGCAGACCTCACATGTGAAGAATCTTGCAGATGAATTAGTCAGATCTCAAGTCAACGTGTTAACTGAGGCAAATCTGCCAATATCTAGTTCACCTACTTATGTGCCCATACACAGAGAGTAGATCATCATAAGGGATGGATTTAAAAAGACAACAGGATGTTAAGCACACAATACTTCTTTTTATTTTTATACTTTTCATAGAGAAAGTTATTTTTCAGTATTCAGGAATGAGTATTGCTCTGCAAAAGGAAAACCTACAAATAATATCTTAAACAGCGAGCAGAGGCTGTACATGATTAAACAGCTAGTCCTTAAAATCCAAGCAGAGGTCAACTGTGAGGTACAAGGCGTCACATGCTGACCCAAGCAAGACAAGAGTTTTCTCTTTATGAATTTAAAAAGGACATCAAGACAATTACAGTCCTTGCACTACTGCTGTTGTAGTAGAGTATCAACGTAATCAGGCAAGGGCTTGTCTTGCTGGAAGAGAATTCAAAGAGCTGGAATCACATAATAACATAACTTCTCCTTCAGTGGATTACCACTGATATTCATAAGTGCTCAGTTGCCTCAGATCCCGAGTGTAGGATCCCAGAGCACTGTTTCATTTTCAATTTCATAAGACTAGTCATATCTTCTTATTTAATATGACTTGATTTAGTAGGCTATGACAAGGCTTTATTGACTAGCTCCATTTATTTTCTTTAACATCACAAATGCACTTAAAAGTAAGAAAAGGCACCAGTGGAACTAAATTCAAGAAAAAAACGAATTCACAAACCTTTTGAAAGGAAATGATAAGGCAGCATAGCCACATAGACTGCAGCCATGCACAGCTTCAAACCAGACACTGCAGCTTTATGGTATCTTATCATGCATTTCCAGTGAAAATTTCTCCAGTTCTTTTTTCCAGCTTCTCATGACAGAATCCTAGAGCACAAAGGTGGACCTTTTTTTGGTATGTAGCACTCAAAATATTTCCAAACATTCTTTAAAAATGCTTTATTTGACATCCATAATGACTTGAGTATTATTCTGTCATTTCCTGTCAGAAAATGCTTTTCTCCCATTTCAAGAATGCCGTCTCTTTTTGTGGAATGCCCTTCATGTGGCAGTGTAGATGTGGATAGATGCTACCAATGCTGGAACGTTTCAAGGCGCACCCTGTAGTCCAGAGGGAAATACTCTTCATGGACTTCAGTAGGAGCAGGTGTAAGTGCATGCCAAAAGGTGTAATCCCCATCAGTAGACAGTGTTCCATTAATCACTATAGCAAGTGCATGCTTGCATGAGTACACCACTCAGACTTTGCTATGGTCGATTGAACATGTGTGGGTACTACACGTTTTGGAGTGTACTTATTTGCTGGAGCGTATTCCTTCTCAGGATTATGCTTGAATAAAGTCAATAAAACGTTTCACCCAGTATAAGGGTGTGGAAACAGAGACAGCAAATCAATTTAGAATGACAGTATGACCAATGTGGCCACACAAGGAAAACTCCAGTCTGATATGGAGTGTAGTTTTTTAAATTGCAGATTAAGGGCCTGACTTAGGTCTTGGCGGAGGGAGTACTCCGTCACAAACGTGACGGATATCCCGTCGGTCATATTATGATCACCATAGGATAGAAAGGGATAGTAGTACAGAGGATAAGATATTTGTCACGCTTGTGACGGAGTGTTCCCCTCCGCCAAGACCTAAATCAGGCCCTAAGGCTTAAAGTAATGTAGATAATTCTCAGAACAAGACTGTAAAGATACAGATTCGTAACAGACCGCCCAAACCTCCTAAAGAAGTTCAAACAAACCAACATCAAAAAGACTAGGCACTAAATCAATGCTACACATAACATCAATAAGACAATTCGGGAAGGTGAAAAGAAACCCTGTCTAATTCTATTAATAAGTTAGATGTTTAAACTCTACAATTTAACTTCTACAGTTGAATAACCTGGACAAGGGGTACCCCTAAAAATTAGCAAGTCCATGTTAACATTTGCTGGGTTAAACATGTGGGCAAAATTGCACAAAAAGGACAAAAAGAATTTGGAAAAATGAAATCTGGGGAAACAGGAAAAGGGAAGGCTTCAGCATTTCAAAAGATTGATCAAGAGTCTTCTTGTCTGGGTCAGGGGAATAATTTCTAAGTCTCAGCAAGGCATTTCAAAGGGGCAAGGGTAGAGAGGACTGTACCTGTCACAGTCCACGGGGTCTGCTCCAAAGGGAAGGCAAGAAGAATCCTGTAAATCCAGCTGGTGAATGGTATATTAAAGTTCATAGTGCAAGATGATTTGTCCATCCATCACTCCATATGATGCAGAAGGTGAAATTGTCCAATAGAAGACAGTCATGTGACATATACTGCAACATTACTGAAAGTCCCCACTACCGACATGTAGAAAGCATCCATCTTGGCTCATCCGTGTGAGTTGAAAAAATTGTATACATAGTCCATTCCACAGTTCCTGAATGTACTGGGCTCAAGATTAGTTTCTCAGGCTCACTATGTGTAAAGCAATAGAACCTCTATTACCAAGCTAATATTCTCATGAGAACGAAGTCTGGGTAAAAAGTACATGTTAGCAAGAATGAATAAACATTGTCTACACATTCAGAAAACAGGGCCTTGCAGGCCTCACTTAGGCTAAGCAAAGTGAATTAAAACAGCACATTCATTTATGCAATTTATACACATATACCATTCACAATTATGAATTCAACATTTGTAAGCTATGCCAGTGTTTATATTACAGTAGATTTGAAACGAAATAACTCTGTTAATCCATTCATGTAACTATGGCACAGATCTACAGACTTTGACTTTTGCATGTAACATTTTACACATTTCCCTCTTGAATTCCCTTGTTTTAGTGCTCACTATTAATTAACATGATGAAGAACAGCATAGCAACAAATTAATTTGTTAAACATAAATTCTAAAGGCTAAACACAACACTTTTCAGCAACCTAATGTACAGTGAATGCACATTAATATGGCTTTCAGTGCACCACTTCACAGCAAAACTATTAGTACTTTGATTACAAAATGCATAGATTGTCTCGTATAGATGATCAGTGTGACGTCAGGGGCAGTATTAAAATTTCTGCTACATAGGTATTTACCCTGTGTTTGCAGTATGGCAAGCACATTTCCTGACTACTTTGTTGCATTGTGGTCAGGCAGGGTTGTAACCAAGAGCCGTTGGTTTTCTCACAGAGGTTGAAATACCCTGTTTGCGACCTTTCTTTTGCGTGCTAGTGCTCACACTTAGGGTGGTAAGTATGGCTGATGGTTATCTGGATATGTTGGACATTGAAGAACTGTTGGGCATGGACTAATTCAACTTTTCTATTTTAAGTGCATTAGCTGGATGACCTATGTCCTGATGAGACCTGATTAATGATTGTGATCTAGTAGAGTTATTGTAGACACATTGATAATACCTTCATACCTCATTTGTTACAATTTGTTCAAATAACCTTGGGATCTGTACAGGATTCTAATATGTCACATGTTTATATGTGTGTTCACCATTTGAGCACTGCTTTGTCTACACTATATTGATAAACCTTATATAATTAATGCATCTTGTTTTTAAAAAGCAAATCAAATATTTCTGAAAGCAAAAAGTGTTGTGATTCATGAATCATATAAGACATGTATGGGATCATAATATATTATAACTTAATTTACATAACTCAGGATTACACAGGAGATAGATAAGAGACAAGCGTGAGTCCCATAGGACTATTGTTTCACTTTGATATGGTTAATACTGGTCCAGGTGGGCATTAAGGGTGGTCCTTGTGTTATTTATAGAGGACCAGTGGTGCCATCACTGAGAATGCTGGGAGGACAGACTCACCATGCCTCTTCACATAGCCCAGCTTCTTCAACATTTGTGGTGGGGTAGAATATTCTTTGTGGGATGGACTTCCATCAGAATGCCCCAAGTCTGATTGTTGTGGATAGTGCCTTTGGAACCAGTCTGAGTGCACATAGGGGCCATTTTCAGATTCAAGATACATAGGCGGTCATTCTGACCTCGGCGGTAAAAGGTGCTTACCGCCGGTCAGAAGACCGCCATAACACCGCCGCGGCCGCGGTAAACCGCCACGGTCATTCTGACCCGCAACTGGCAAACCGCCAAAAACCCGACATCCACAAAAGTCCGCCACACCAAAGGTCAGCGAAAAAATGGCGAGGACCAAACCTCCACCGTCACGCCAACAGAAATACGCCCATACCATTACGAATCCACGCGGCGGTCTTTCAAACGCGGTATTCCATTGGCGGTACACACCGCCGCGCTCAAAATACACACACCCTTACAAAACACAACCACATTGGACAGTTTGAAATACACACACTTGATACACATACACACACCACACCCACACACCCAATACAATATATAACACACACCCACATTACCCACAAACCCTTACTTCCACAATTGCGAATCAAGGACAGAGAGAGACAGCACTGCTTAGAGTAGACCATCACACAGAGGCTAATCACAACATCACCCACACAATTACAACGCACAAAACACCATACACCATCACACACATCACACTCCACAACACATACAACATCCCTCACCTCATCCACACCACCCCATGGCACCCCAAAGACACCCTAGGTTCTCTGACGCAGAACTCAGGGTCATGGTGGAGGAAATAGTACGTGTAGAGCCCCAGCTCTTCGGGGCACAGGTGCAGCATACAACAATTGCTAGGAAGATGGAGCTATGGCAAAGGATAGTCGACAGGGTCAACGCGGTGGGACAGCATCCACGCAATCGGGAGGACATCAGGAAGAGATGGAACGACCTACGGGGGAAGGTGCGTTCCATGGTATCAAGGCACAACATTGCGGTGCAGAAGACTGGCGGCGGACCTCCACCTACTCCCCCAGAATTCACAGCATGGGAGGAGGAAGTCTTGCACATCCTGCATCCTGAGGGCCTCGCAGGAGTAGCTGGAGGAATGGACTCTGGTAAGTCAAATCTTAACTACTACTTCCCACCCCCACCCCATCTGCATGCCAGCACATACCCCCACCCTCACCCCCACCCCCATCACACCAACTCCTTCCAAATGTACCACCATCACAACCCACCCATCCCAACACCTAGACCTGCATGCGACCACAAAGCATGGACACCCATCACCAAAGCATGCCCACTGCACATAACCATCTCCCCCACAAGCCACCCTCACAAAAGCCCCCACACGGGAATGCCTGCACTTGGGTACACGGACACCCATCCATCCCACGAAAAGCCACACACAGAACCAATAACCATACCCTTATACCCCTGCAGGACCCGAACGCCACCACACCGCCACGGAGGGTCCAGAGATGTCCATCCCACCCCCAGAAGAGGCCCCCAGCGATGACAGCAGCTCTGTCGACCTGGACCCAGATGACCAGCCCGGCCCATCGGGGACCTCTGGACAGTCGGTTCCCCACAGACAGCCACAGGCTACACCAGACCTAACCCCCTCTGGGAACACCAGCACAGCTCCCACCCAGCGGGCCCATGCCTCTGTCTCCAGGACACGTCAATCAGCGGTGTGTCCGCCACTACAGGGCACCTAGGTTGACCCACCACCCCAACAACAACAGGGACCTGGGGGCAGTGGTAGTGGGCACACCGTCCAGGGGACAGAGGCCCAGGGAAACAGGGGAACTGGGAGGGCTGCTGTGCGACAGGGGGGGGACAGGCCCAGGGAACCGACTCTCCAAGAGGCCCTCACCACCATCATGGGAGCATACCACCACTCCCAGGAGACGATGGCGACGGTACTGGCCAGGTTCCAGGAGATCCAGGCACAGCAGGAGGAACGGTACATGGGGTTCAGAGAGGAACTGAGGAACATCGGTACCGCAATGGGGACCATCGTCCTGGCCCTTAACCAGATAGTCACCACATTGCGGGACCATGTGGCACCCCAAAGGGCCCCTGTCACTAGCCCAGGCCAGGAACAGCCTACCACCTCCGCCGGCGCTAGTGGACAGGAGGCCCCCACACAACGTCAGGCCACCAGAACCCCACCTCCTGCTGAAGAACAACCACCCCGCAAGCGGAACCTGAGATCACACAAGAAGACAGAGTAGGATTGCAATACCCCCGCCAGCATAAGATACCCCCTGATGTCATCCCACTGTCCCACATTGTCACCCTGTCCAACCTTGAACTGCCCCTGCTCCATCCTTCCACAGGCATATGGACAATGCACCTGTGCGACTGAGAACTGGACTCTGCCATGGACATTTCTCCACCCCCACCCATCACCGTTTTACTATCATGTACCTATATGTAGCACTTATAATAAATCACTTATTGCACTTACAATTACAGGAGTCTGCTTTTATTTTACTATTATGTATCACACATAACGGTGCAATTATGTTCTGTTACATTGTAATGACAACATACCAATGATAACAAGCTGTAGTCCATGGGCGAACAAAGCAGAAGTCACGCAGTTGGTCAAACAGCTCTGAAAAGTGAAGGGAAAGTCACAATTCAGTTAAAAGGAAATGGGGGGAAACACAGAAAGTAGAGACGCAGGAGGCCTCAAGTAAATGTAAAATGGCGTGGGTGAATCTTACCTGTGTGCTACTGAAAATACTGTTGTATAACTGTATCCCTGTTGTCCGTGTCGTCCCCGTCGTCTTCCTCCTCTTCACTCTCCACAGGCTCCACAGCTGCTACAACACCACCATCTGGACCATCCTCCTGAACAAAAGGCACCTGGCGTCGCAATGCAAGATTGTGAAGCATACAGCAGGCCACGATGATATGGCACACCTTCTTTGGTGAGTACATTAGGGATCAACCTGTCATATGCAGGCACCTAAACCTGGCCTTCAGGACCCCGAAGGTCCTTTCTATTATCCTCCTAGTTCGCCCATGGGCCTCATTGTACCGTTCCTCTGCCCTTGTCCTGGGATTCCTCACTGGGGTCAATAGCCAGGAGAGGTTGGGGTAACCAGAGTCACCTAATAACCACACACGGTGTCTCTGTAGCTGTTCCATCACATAGGGGACGCTGCTATTTCGCATAACATACGCGTCATGCACTGACCCAGGGAACTTGCCATTCACATGGGAGATGTACTGGTCTGCCAAACAGACCACCTGGACATTCATCGAATGATAACTCTTTCTATTTCTGTACACCTGCTCACTGCCTTTGGGGGGTACCAAAGCCACATGGGTCCCATCAATGGCACCAATGATGTTGGGGATATGTCCAAGGGCATAGAAATCACCCTTCACTGTAGCCAAATCATCCTCCTCAGGGAAAACAATGTAGCTCCGCATGTATTTCATCAGGGCAGACAACACTCTGGACAAAACCTTAGAAAACATAGGCTGAGACATCCCTGATGACATGGCCACTGTTGTCTGAAAAGACCCACTTGCCAAAAAATGGAGTACTGACAGAACCTGCACCAGAGGGGGAATCCCTGTGGGTTGGCGGATGGGGGACATCAGGTCTGGCTCCAGCTGGGCACACAGTTCATGAATAGTGGCTCTGTCAAGTCTGTAACGAAGTATAATATGTCGTTCTTCCATTGTCGACAGGTCCACCAGCGGTCGGTACACGGGAGGATTCATCCTTCTCCTCGCAAGTCCCAGCGGACGGTGCCTAGGAAGGACAACATGGAGTACAGAGTGAAGCAAGCCACAGGTTCGTTCACACAGCTTGCACAGTAAATGAATCGCAATGCAGTGAAAGGCGTGTATTGGTGGCAATGCACGGCCTAGGCCTGTGTGACGCAGTAGAAATTATGCCATGTGGGCCTTTGAAATGGCGGCTGCCTGACCTGTGAAGTGTGATAATGGGATGTGAGGTCAATGCGCTGGTGTGGCACACCGTGGCGGTAGGCGGTCGAAGACCGCGGTGCGAAGCCGTATTGGTTAACATTGAACCCTATGGGTCTCAGTAGCCAATGACGATGTGCGCCGACGGTCGCGGTACGCACCGCGGCGGTACGCCCCACCGCGGGCGTGACCGCCATTTTCTAGCTGCTTAATCACTCGAGACCTGATCATCCACAGGAGATGACCTATACAGCAAGTGCTGCTGTGACCTCGGTCTGGGAGATACTATGGCTGCTGCGACTGGGGAAAGGGCCCCTGCCTTCACTTCAGAAGAGTTGGAGAAACTTGTTGATGGGGTCCTCCCCCAGTATGCGCTACTCCACGGTCCTCCAGACCAACAGGTGAGTACACTGGCTGAACGTTGAATGGGCTATGCCTGTGTTGAGTGGAGTGTATGTAAGATGGTGGGGAGGTGAGCGAATGAGGAGTGCAACGCACGACAGATGAGAGCATGTGCCACATGCCAAGGTTGGGGAGGGGGGCCACTCACATCTACCATGCAGAAAAGTGATGATATTTCCTTTTCCACCCTGTACATGTCACATAGGTCAGCGCCCATCAGAAGATTGAGATTTGGCGTGCCATCGCCAAGGACGTCCGGGACCTGGGGGTCCACAACAAACGGGGCACCCACTGCCGAAAGAGGTGGGAGGACATCCGCCGCGGGACCAGGAAGACCGCCGAGTCTCTGCTGGGGATGGCCTCCCAACGTAGGAGGGGTGCCAGCCGCCAATTGACCCCCCTGATGTCCCGGATCCTGGCGGTGGCCTACCCCGATTTGGATGGGCGCGTTGGGACATCACAGCAGACACAAGGGGGTGAGTATCAGCACATTCTGCTATCTTTGCGCGCAGTGGAGGTGTCTGGGTTGGGGAGGAGGGCTGTGGGTGACTTTAGGCCAGGGCGCTTTCTGTAGGCTAGTCCCCTCCTTTAGGCATGGCCCTGCGCCCCCGCCCCCCACCTCTGTAGGGTGCCAAGTCGAGCTATCCATGGTCCTGCATCACCCATGTGTGCATTTGTTGTCCATAGACCTGTAGGCCTAGTCACAAGTACTGAGTAGTGTACCCCGATTGCGCGGCGTAGTGCAGGGGGCTTCTGGGTCTGTTCTCTCCGCCAACGGTGTTGCCAATGCATGCACTCAACCTGTCTTTATTTCTCCCCCACCCATTTTCTTTATCTTCCTGTGCATGTGTGCATTAGCATCATCAGGCGGAGGAGAATTGGCATCGGAGCACGAGGGAGCTGCAACTCACATGGCCCCGGAGGGCCATGCTACAGACACCGAGTTCACCAGTGAGACGGAGGGCGAGGGGAGCTCCACAACGGGGACCCGTGGAGACGTCAGCGACACCGACACGTCCTCGGAAGGGAGCTCCCTTGCGGTGGCGGGAACATCCGTGCCCACTGCCACAACAGGTACAGCCGCCACCCAGCGCACCAGCCCCGCCCTCCCAGCAGCCCCTCGGCCTTCGCTCCGTGCCCGCTCGCCCAGGAAGGCGGGCATCTCCTTCGCCCCAGGCACCTCAGGTGCTGCCCCAGTTACCCCTGCTACCCTCAGTGAGGAGGTCATTGACCTCCTCAGGACACTCATTGTTGGGCAGTCTACCCTCTTGAATGCCATCCAGGGTGTAGAAAGGGAGGTGCATCGGAGCAATGCATACCTGGAGGGCATTCATTCGGGTCAGGCTGCCCATCAACGATCGTTCAATGCTCTGGCCTCAGCACTGACGGCAGCCATTGTCCCTGTTTCCAGCCTCCCTCTTCTAACTGCCTCCACCCAGTCCCAGTCTCCTGTTCCTCTGCCTATCCCATCCACACCATCAGACCAGCCTGCACACACCTCAACACCCAAGGGCAGCTCATCCAGACATAAGCACCACAGATCCCACAAGCATTCACACAAACAACATCCAGATGCAGACATGCCAACAGTCACTACCACCTCTGTGTCCCCCTCCTCCTCGTCTCCCTCCTCCCTCCCTGTGACGTCTCCACTCACACCTGCATGCACACCACCATCAGCCAGTACTTCCCTCACCAGCACACCCTCCATTACAGTCAGCACACGTGCAGTCACCACCCCCACTGCCATTTACACGTCCCCTGTGTCCTCTCCCAGTGTGTCTGTCACCCCCTCTTCCAAAACACACAAACGCAGGCAGCCACCCACCCAACAGCCATCCACCTCACGACAGCCTCTGTCACAAGCACCTGCACCCAAAGACAGCACACTTGACTCTCCTACAACCACATCCTCTTCCTCCACTCCCATACCCACTGCACCTACCCTTCCCATTGCTCCTAAAAAACTTTTCCTCTCCAAAGTTGACCTCTTTGCATCACCTGACCCACCCCCTCCATCTGGTAAGAGTCCTAAGAGCACCTCAGCCACCACCAGCCCTGCATCGAGGATGACCATTGTGCACGGGTTTTGGAGTCCACCTTTTCCGAGTGCAGATACATCGGCCAGCAGCAAGGGGACAGCCAGCCCACCCCCTGGGAAGAGAACCCGAAAAACAAAGGGCCGGCGCGAGAAGGCTGAGACGGCTGCCACCAAGGAGCGTAGTCGTGGCCCGTCACCTGCCACAACATCAAGGGGAGGCAAGGGCCAGAGAGCTTCATCGAAGGAGAGCAAGGGCAGCAGGGCGGAGAAGTCAGCCAGCAGGCGCGCGGACCAGGAGGGCCCCACCAGCCCCATACCGGGTGTGACGGAGGACACCCACGGGCCCAGGACTCCATCACAGGAGGGGCCAGCAACCGCACTGTCGGAGGGCGACTAAGCGTGGAGTCCTGGCCAGGTCTGGCTCCCTTGAAAGACAGGAGAAGCACCGCTGAAGAGGGCCCCGCCAAGACAGGCACCGCTGAAGAGGGCCCCGCCGTGAAGAGCACCGCTGAAGAGGGCCCGCCAAGACAGGCACCGCTGAAGAGGGCCCCGCCAAGACAGGCACCGCTGAAGAGGGCCCCGCCAAGACAGGCACCGCTGAAGAGGGCCCCGCCGTGAAGAGCACCGCTGAAGAGGGCCCCGCCAAGACAGGCACCGCTGAAGAGGGCCCCGCCAAGACAGGCACCACTGAAGAGGGCCCCGCCGTGAAGAGCACCGCTGAAGAGGGCCCCGCCAAGACAGGCACCGCTGAACAGGGCCCCGCCGTGAAGAGCACCGCTGAAGAGGGCCCCGCCAAGACAGGCACCGCTGAAGAGGGCCCCGCCGTGAAGAGCACCGCTGAAGAGGGCCCCGCCAAGACAGGCACCACTGAAGAGGGCCCCGCCGTGAAGAGCACCACTGAAGAGGGCCCCACCGTGAAGAGCACCGCTGAAGAGGGCCCCGCCAAGACAGGCACCGCTGAAGAGGGCCCCGCCAAGACAGGCACCGCTGAAGAGGGCCCGCCAAGACAGGCACCGCTGAACAGGGCCCCGCCGTCTCAGGCACCGCTCCGCTGGGCCCCGCCATCTCAAGCACCGCTCTGCTGGGCCCTTCCTGTCAAGCACCACTCCGTTGGGCCCCGCCGTCTCAAGCACCCCTCCGCTGGGCCCTTCATGTCAAGCACCGCTCCGCTGGGCCCGCCGTCTCAAGCACCGCTCCGCTGGGCCCTTCCTGTCAAGCACCGCTCCGCTGGGCCCGCCGTCTCAAGCACCGCTCCGCTGGGCCCTTCCTGTCAAGCACCGCTCCGCTGGGCCCCGCCGTCTCAAGCACTGCTTCGCTGGGCTCTTCCTGTCAAGCACCGCTCCGCTGGGCCCCGCCGTCTCAAGCACCGCTCCGCTGGGCTCTTCCTGTCAAGCCCCGCTCCGCTGGGCCCTTCCTGTCAAGCACCGCTCCGCTGGGCCCCGCCGTCTCAAGCACCGCTCCGCTGGGCTCTTCCTGTCAAGCACCGCTCCGCTGGGCCCCGCCGTCTCAAGCACCGCTCCGCTGGGCTCTTCCTGTCAAGCACCGCTCCGCTGGGCCCTTCCTGTCAAGCACCGCTCCGCTGGGCCCCGCCGTCTCAAGCACCGCTCCGCTGGGCCCCGCCGTCTCAAGCACCGCTCCGCTGGGCCCCTCCTGTCAAGCACCGCTCCGCTGGGCCCTTCCTGTCAAGCACCGCTCTGCTGGGCCCCGCCGTCTCAAGCACCGCTCTGCTGGGCCCCGCCGTCTCAAGCACCGCTCCGCTGGGCCCCGCCGTCTCAAGCACCGCTCCGCTGGGCCCCTCCTGTCAAGCACCGCTCCGCTGGGCCCTTCCTGTCAAGCACCGCTCCGCTGGGCCCCGCCGTCTCAAGCACCGCTCCGCTGGGCCCCTCCTGTCAAGCACCGCTCCGCTGGGCCCTTCCTGTCAAGCACCGCTCCGCTGGGCCCCGCCGTCTCAAGCACCGCTCCGCTGGGCCCCGCCGTCTCAAGCACCGCTCCGCTGGGCCCCGCCGTCTCAAGCATCGCTCCGCTGGGCCCGCCGTCTCAAGCACCGCTCCGCTGGGCCCTTCCTGTCAAGCACCGCTCCGCTGGGCCCCGCCGTCTCAAGCACCGCTCCGCTGGGCCCTTCCTGTCAAGCACCGCTCCGCTGGGCCCCGCCGTCTCAAGCACCGCTCCGCTTGGCTCTTCCTGTCAAGCACCTCTCCGCTGGGCCCTTCCTGTCAAGCACCGCTTCGCTGGGCCCCGCCGTCTCAAGCACCGCTCCGCTGGGCCCCGCCGTCTCAAGCATCGCTCCGCTGGGCCCGCCGTCTCAAGCACCGCTCCGCTGGGCCCTTCCTGTCAAGCACCGCTCCGCTGGGCCCCGCCGTCTGAAGCACCGCTCCGCTGGGCCCTTCCTGTCATGCACCGCTCCGCTGGGCCCCGCTGTCTCAAGCACCGCTCCGCTTGGCCCTTCCTGTCAAGCACCGCTCCGCTGGGCCCCGCCGTCTCAAGCACCGCTCCGCTGGGCCCTTCCTGTCAAGCACCGCTCCGCTGGGCCCCGCCGTCTCAAGCACCGCTCCGCTGGGCCCTTCTTGTCAAGCACCGCTCCGCTGGGCCCCGCCGTCTCAAGCAGCGCTCCGCTGGGCCCTTCCTGTCAAGCACCCCTCCGCTGGGCCTTGCCGTCTCAAGCACTGCTCCGCTGGGCCCTTCCTGTCAAGCACCGCTCCGCTGGGCCCCGCCGTCTCAAGCACCGCTCCGCTGGGCCCTTCCTGTCAAGCACCGCTCCGCTGGGCCCCGCCGTCTCAAGCACCGCTCCGCTGGGCCCTTCCTGTCAAGCACCGCTGGCCCATTGACAGTGCCGGTTCTGTGTCGAGCTGGTGTTCACGCTGCACTCTGAGCACCCTGCCTCCTCCAATACCAGTGGAGTCGGTTATCCATCTGATGGACTGTGGCTTTGCACTCCCCAGGATGGCACAGTGGGCAATCCACCCACTGTAGAGACTTGTGAGACTGTGGCTTTGCACTCCGCAGGATGGCACAGTGGGCAATCCACCCACTGTAGAGACTTGTGAGACTGTGGCTTTGCACTCCCCAGAATGGCACAGTGGGCAATCCACCCACTGTAGAGACTTGTGAGACTGTAGCTTTGCACTCCCCAGGATGGTACAGTGGCCATGGAGGCCCCTCGTGGATCTGGCGTCGTGGACTCAACTGGCTGAGGTGCCCCCCTTCCCCCTGAGGTGCCTGTAGTTTTATCATCTGATGCCCCAGCAGTGTTCTCTCCAACGGTATCTGGTCTCCTGTGTGGGCTTTGCCCATGTGTTTGTGGACATTGCCCCACGGAATGTGGAACTTTAACAAAATGAGCTGTACTTCTTGCCTATGTATTTAGATTTAGCACTGTTCATTTTTTTTTTTTTTATATTTCAAATAGATGATTTTCCATGACTTCAATGAACCTCTGAGTTGTTGCTCTGCATTGGTGTGTAGATGGGGGGGGGGGGGTGGGGGGCGGTGTATGGCGTATGTGTGTGCCCGTAAGCTTTCCTCCTCCCCCCTCCCCTGTGTCGTAGGTGCAGTACTCACCGTTGTTGTCTGCGCCGGCGTTCGTACTCGTGGTAGATGAGCAGGTAGACAATAGCTGGTAGGATGTTTAATTCGGGTTCCATGCTGTCCAGGTTCCTCGTGGAGTGTGTATAGGTGAGCGTTTTCCTGTTCGTAGTCTGTTTCCGCCGTGTTTTTATCGGCGGGGCTCCCGCCCCGGAAAAGGTGGCGGATTGGTGAGTTGTGATAGGGTGGACGGTACATTGTCTGCCGCCTGCCTGTTGGCGGTGACTGCCGCGCTGTTTGTCTGTCCCGCCGTGGCGGTCGGAGTGTTAAAGTGGCGGGCTGTGTTGGCGGTTCCTGCCAGGGTCAGAATTCCTTTTTTTTAACCGCCTGCCTGTTGGCTGGTTGGCCGCCGCTTTTTCACCGACCGCCAGGGTTGGAATCACCCCCATAGTCTTCTGGGGGAATGTCCTGTCACATCAGTCTCCTGGAATTATGAGCTGTACACCTAGTCCTGAAGGCATTTATCCCGCGTACAAGACAAACTCCCTTCTTGTTCCCTTCTTGTTCCAATAGACAATACAACTGTGATTACATGATCAAGCAAGGTATGACATGACCCAAAGTATTTTCACAGGAAGCTCATTGGTCTGTACTTAGCTCATGGTAGCCTGGAACCTGAGAATCACTGCAGTTCACCTACTAGACATCCAAAGTGATCAACCAGATTTGCTAAGCATGATCTTCCAAGAAAAGCGCAAGTTTATTCTAAATGGTATTGCTTGCACAACAGCTTCTGCAACCGGGGTTTTCCTCAGTTGGATCTCTTTGCAAGCACAAATAACAAAAGTCACACAAAATTAACTTCCAGGTGCTATCAACCAGGGTAAAAGGGAATTCCCTCTTTAATGACTGACTAGTCAGAACATTTTTGTATGCTTTTCCTGATTTTATGGCAAGGCGAGAGGCTAGCATTATGCATAAATCTTTTATTCACTCCCTCTGTGCAACAACATTAAAAGTTCTAAAAATAGAACACAACTGCATCATAACAAAACAGAACTCTCAAGCCCATATAAATCCCCCTGTCATCCATGTTATTCCTTTTTTGTTGGCTGCCGCTGAGCAGATAAGTATTCTATAGTATTTTTTGATTGCTTTAACTTTGATTAATGTGAGCAGAAGTTACAGTTTATATATATAGGTGTTTATTCTAAACCCAATTTATAGATTTAAAAGTTTTACTTTACATAGGATATAGGATATGTGTTTACAGTTAGTCAATTGATTTTAGATTTATTAGGTAGTTAATATGATTATGTTAAATTTTGTGGCCTGAAATGTTTAAACAATTTAGATTGCATACAGTAACAACGAAAAAAAAGTTTAAATTGTTTAATGATCAAGTGCACTTGCCATTTGAGCTGTTTGTTTTTTCTTGACGGCTTGTTGCGGAGCACGAGTGCATTCAGCTGAGAAGAATCAGATCAGTAGAATGCTTCTTGTGATGAACCGCCATTTTGGGTGTGGGCGACGCATTGTGTTAACCAGTTGGAGCTTATTCAGCTTTGGCACAGACAGTGCATTTTTCCAAAGGCGATAGGTCTTGTTTGTTTTTTGAAGAAGAGCTGACACACTCATGCGAGGCAAGGCCCGCTTTCCAGTCAGCTGTTGTTCAGTTTGTTTTGAGAGAGCATAGCTTATCTGCTTATATAATTAACATGAAATGTTTATGAACTAATGTATAAGAATGCCACATAGAAGATGTACTAATGTATTTTTTGCATAACGCGTGCTTGAAATGTACCCACGGGGAGTGGCCACCAATATATACTGGGACTAATGAAAATGACTAATAATTATGAATTATTATGTTAAGACATAGTTTTACACTAATGATTATAGGTTATGATGTTAAAGTTTCTGCTAATAAAGCATTAGGCCTTAGTTAGCATGAGTTGAGGCCTAGCTGCCTGGTTTTCATATTAAATGTGTTTTTCTAATGTACAATGTGCTGACTTGCTGAAGGACATGAACTCTTGTTTTTCCAAAAGCTAGGAGATGGATGTAACCGTAGTAGATCCGTTCTCATGAAATTCGACTTGCTTGTAGAAACATTTTAGTTAAATGCAACAGTGTAGATTATTACCTGGTACAAGGTCGCCTAAACCGGTACAGACAACGGAGCTACTGAATGAAGATGTGCAAAGGACCATGAGAGGATGAAATCATACCGGACATTCTACCCGCTGAAGACGTCAATCATAAGGACCAATAAACTACGTGAGAACTGTTATGGGGTGACAAATTTGATGAGCTAATTGAATCCTTATTGGAGGGAGATAGTGGGGTACCAACTTTGACCAATAAAATTTTAGGGGACTGTACAACGAAAAAGGGATAAAAACCTATGACACGGGGAGTCACTCAGATTAGTTAGGGAAATGCTATTGATATGATCCAGAAACTCTGTCACTCTGTTTGGTGACTTGCTAGATTGGTTCTTGAAACCATTCTTGCCTTATATTGCCCGTTTATACTTTACCTTCTTATAAGGGAAGTACCCTTTACACTTTTTGCCCGACTTGCTGAATTCCTGACTGATGGCGAATCAACTGATGTCCTGAAGACGAAGACAGAATCCGAATGCTGACCCAATATGGAGGGCAACAGTATGACAATGAAATTGTGATTGTCTGCTTGCTTTTCCTCTCTAGGTACCAACTGCTTACTTTTGACAGAAACCATAGTTAGAGGTTTTCAAAATTGATGTTGCTAAATTGTTTTGCATGAAGCCCAGCATGCCAATGCTAATTCGAGGTTAGTGGAGGGGTTCACTAAGTGACGCAAATAGACAAATGACTGAATCTCTGACGCGTTAAGGATATTTTGCTAAGGATAACCTATGTTGACGCTGTGTTATGTTCTAATAATTGTGATTCTTGCTTTGATGAAGTCTTATTCGAGTTGCCAAATTATGACAACGTTGATGAGCTTTTTGCTATTGAGATTAATAAACTTGCTATTAGAATTGTAATCAATAGGGAATAAATATTACAAAATCTTACTAAACTGGTGTGGTTATTCATGACTGAAAGGTCATGGTGGTTTCTGAGTTTTATTAATGTCTTTGACTAAAGTGAATTGTCTTGGTATAGTAAATATTGATGACGTTATTGATATATTGATTGTCATGTGGATTAGCTATCTCGTCCTAGGGTGTCTTCAATCAGGGTCAAAAGATTAATCTGCCTAAAATGAGTCCCAGAGTGTATAAATTTGTAATAAAGGGACGCGTTAAAAGTTCCAACCTGCATTTGTGAGGCGATTGCAGCGATCTTGTTAAAAAAAAAAAAGAAAGGAAGACATTTTTTGGGATAAGTGAAGAAAACATAAACCCAGCATTTTTTGAGGAATTAAAAATGATACAATTTTCAGTCTCGTTCCCTGTGGCCAGAATGTCAGAACAGGAGTTGACTCAGGATGCTAAGTCACAGGAGGACATGATAAGGAAGATAGCTTCTCAGGAACAGCTAGCAGCAGTTAAGGAGACTGTGAGAGAGGTTTTAAAAACCAAAAGGTCAGGTAGATGTCAGGATAAGGGAGAATATGTCTCATTGTCTGAGGGAGCAGGAGAATGTCACAGGGGTTCTTGAGGAAAATATGTAAAAATGAGAGAGCACTTAGTGTTTTTTTTGGGAAAGAAGTTCTTTGCGGTTCAAAAAGACCAGATGTCCGAAGAGACATGCAAATGGACAGTCAAGCACTGTACTAGAGAAAGGAAAACCTTACAAGTTTGATCACTCTAATGGTCATCAGGATGGTGATGAATATTTTTTTAATTTTAACCATAAGGATGGGTTGGATGAGGAGATAGGTGAGAATCTCAGACAGAAAGAAAGGACGAAGAGCATGGCTTTGGATCCAACGGGCAAGAAAATGTTTGACCCTGGGGTGTTGAAGCATCCTAGAAGTAAGGCGTGGTGGTCACTTGATCAACGGGCAGATTACATTAAAATGTGGCTGACAAGACCATTAGAAAAAGAAGAGAGGGCAGAATGTGAGTGCCTGGTTATAGATGAACAGGTTACTATGACACAATTTAGATCCAGAAATGATTAGTGATTTATTTAAAATGATTACAGATCCAAAGAAAGGATTATAAAGGTCCCTCAAGTCCTGTCAGGACAAAATTCTGGACACTCTTGGCCCAGTGGCAAGACTTTGTGACTTAGTAGAGAAACCATATATAAGGGGGGCAGATGTAAAATATGCACTTATTACGAGGTTGGTGCCAAGTCTATGTGTTTCAAAGGCTATGCCAATGCTAGTTTGATAGCTGAAAGGTGGAAAACTATCCTTAAACATATAAGCCCCAAATTGGGGGATTTTGGAGCTAAAGAACCCACTGATGAACCAAAAGGTCTATTGTTTGGGGAGGGGTTGGTTAAGAATATTGGAAAATATGTACAAGCTTTCACAAGCCTTGATAAAGCACAATTTTTCTATGAAGAAAGTGTTCCCAGAGAACAGTTTTTAAGGTATTATAAGACCCATTTTTCAGGATACCAAGGCGGTTACCAAAGTGTTGGATTCTATAAGCAAACCTCAGATTTCTAACCCCAGAAAGGGAGAGGAAGCAGATCAAGAGATCCCTGAGCAAGAAGTCAAGGCCAAAATGCATCCACAAACCAAGGTGAGTATGAGGACAGATTTTGGCTTTATCCCAAAAAGAGTTGGTGGAAGACTAAGATGGTTGGTAGAACAGTGAGAAGGGGTTACAGACGACCCATGGGTCATATAAATGGCAAGAGGCTGTCAGACAGATTTAGAAACTTACCAGAGCAAAGAACCAAAAGAATTGACCTTTCCAAAAATGTGGAAGGTGTTGTGACAGACGGATGAGGCAAATAGTTGGAGAATAACGCAATTGTGCAGATAGCAGAGGATTTAGTAGGCTTTGTCAGTACCCTATTTTTGGTGGAGAAAAAGAACAAAGGGTGGAGACCAGTGATACATTTGAAAATTTTAAATCAATTTGTGAAAATACAGACATTTTAAGATTGGGTGGTGAAGTTGAATCTCAAGGATGCATAGTTCACTATTCCCATTCATCCGTAAAGCCAAAGATTATTACAGTTCGGATGGAGAGGGCAGTTGTTCCAATTTCAACGCCTTCCCTTCAGTTTATCTTCAGCCCTTACTGTAATCAAATCCATCTTCAATTCCTCCCACACTGGTTCAATATTTGAATATCGTCCAAATAAATTATCAGTCTTATACCCCTTTGTCTTAAATACTACTGCCCTGTAACTTTTTGTAAAACACCAATGCCCGCCTTGTTTTGCTCTTTGTAGACTGCCTATAAGAAGAAACTTTGAATCTGCCCCCCCTCACTATACATATATATATAAATACATAAATATTTATATATTTTTTTTTTTCAGTAAAAGAAACCAAAGGTAAAAGGGGCGTCATAGTTAGGTAAAAATGCAAGTTAAAACATACCTTTTTAAACAAACAAAACCACTGAAATAAATTCACCAGTTATAGTTATCTCAGGCATCTATAACTCATGACCTAAGTAACCACAACTCGCTTCCTGCCATGCACAGTGTTGTCATCCGTGATGTAATTTCAGATATTGCAGTGAAGTGATCAGTCATGTCATAGCACGTCATGAGTGATGTAATTTGTGAGGTAATTACCAGTGCATGGTGAGGAACCGAGTTACCTTAGGTCCCTAGTTATGGTTGCTTCAGATAACCATAGCTGGTGAAGTTTAGTTTAGAATGTTTTTTTAACTGACATTTTCACCTAATTATAACATCCCATTAAACTTTAATTTATCCAGTGAATTTCTGTGCTTTTTTTACGTAAATAGATATTTTATTACCATATGTAATACACGCGACGCGCAATGGACACATTCATGTTTCTTGCCCTGAACTGCATCCTGAAGGCAGCAGTGGGCGTGGCAGTCACTGGAAGATCAAATTTACTATTCCAACTCCAGTCCTTGAATATTTGGGAAAGAACAACTTTCCCGACATATCCCAAGAGACTGGTTTACTATTCTAACTCCAGTCCTGAAATATTTGGGGGAAAGTTATACATTCCCCAAGGGTTGAAAGTAGTAATTTTGAATTGAAGAAGCTCAGGGCAAAAAACTAGGAAATACCTGCTCAAGGCCTGCAGATGGGCAAAGGGTGGGGTTGGCTGCAGGTCCTGTTCTTTGGCCAGGCCCTGCGTCCCACCCTTTGTTTGCAGCCAACCCCACACAGTGCAGTGCCTTCAACAATAACCAATGTGGGTTCCCACGCAGGGCTTGGCTCCTGCACCCAATCCCCTGCTGGTGCCTACTTCGGCAGTCAATAATCATAAAACAAAGGGCCACCCTGTTTAAATCTGAGCAGTCAGTAGATAAATGCCCTTTTATAATAAATTATGTTAAATGCCTCTCGAGTCTGTATGTATATCTTAAAATATCTACGTTATTGAATTTTAGAAAAACATATTGATTGATATTTATATATGAAAATTGGATATGCCGACGTGTGTTTCGATGTCTTTCCTCTCAGGGAATGACCTTCATCAGGGCACCTCCAATTTCCAGGTTCTCAAGGGGGACAATTATTTAAACATCTTGTGGTTATATACTTCTTCACAGTCTGATTAACAGGTCTGTGATAACTTTCACAATGTTCTCATTGGGGGTCTTAATACTCCAAAGGAGCTGTAATAGATGATAGGTAATGGAGCATAAGCAAACTGCAGCAAACTAACCCTGAAAAGGACTTCTTGAAATAGCCTTAATCGCTGAATTCACATGCCTGGTTTTTGATCCATGTCGCCAGGTCAGGCACATATAGATAGAAATTAGTGGGTCTGATCAGTGTGCAGATGAAAACAATACCGATCCATGAATGATGTAAATGTAAATTAGCACTTGTATAGCGCACTACTCACCCGTTAGGGTCTCAAGGCGCTGTACTCATACCGCTATGGAACCCCTCCTGGCTTTTCCCTGTGAGGCACCCACTCCTGAGCACCCCCAGGGTGAAGCCAGGCATCCAAGCGCTGTTGGGGCCGTTGTGGAGATTAAGCAAGCTATTGCCCAGAGTTGCAGAGTGGGACCCATGAATTAGATTAGGCACCGAGGCGAGAATTATCTGGTCAAGGGGAATTGAGCCCAAGACCTGCCGAAGCGGGACTTGAACCCTGGTCTTGATCCAGATCTCTGCTTCAGGGTCTGCCGCTCTAACCATTGAGCAAAATTGATTGGTATTTTTGAGGTGTCTTTTACTGTGGAGGTCTGATGTTGTTCTTGTTTCTTTTTATTGATGTAGTATTATTTTGCTAAAATGTATAGATAACAATGATTTTCATATAAATAACATTCAATATGTTTTTCTAAAGTTCAATGAAGAAGATATAATATATTAATACGGACACAAGACGCATTTAACATAATTTAATATAAAATGTTAATTATCTAATGACTTCTATATTTAAACAGGGTGGCTCTTTGTTGTATCAATATTTATTCTGTCCCTGGAGGGGCCACTAATGTGGGTCAGGGACTCTCATGTTTTAGTGGCCCATCCCCAGCAGTGTCTGGCGCCCAAACCCCTGCAGTTGCGTACAGCTGTATATAACGGATGTCATTTTAAACAAGACAGGACTACTGACTTTGTCAAAAGTTCAGAACACCAAAATATAAACATGGGTCTATGGGCTTTATGAAGGGGTCAATATATCAATATATATAAAGCACATATGTTGTCTTTATCAAAAAAGGGCATAGCGGCTTTATGAAGGAGCCAGGATATCAACTTATAAAATCAAATAAACTGCCTTTGTCAATAAAATCACAAATAGTCATTAGCAAATATACATTTAATTAATTCACTCAGTGCAATGTTTAATAATTGTGATTTCCATTAAAAATGTTAATAATGCTGCAATAAAAACAATATATTGACATGTCTTTGGGTCATTTTTTAAAACATTTTTCAAGCTTCAAATGGCAGCCATTAAACCAACCACAGTTGGAATTCTGCACTGAAGAGTATTGAGATCCAGCTAGGAGTGCCTTAAATAATATGGTAAACTCTCCTGTGGTCATAAATTTAATGTCCCAGGAGACTTACAGTTTTGTAATGTTGCTGGGTGGCTTCTGCACTTCCAACAACAACACACAACATTAATAAAATGCTTGATGGTGCCCGTGCCCCGTCTTGGAACACCACATGGCTCCAAAAATGTTTAAAAAGCCCTCATAAGGCATTATGGGATGCACCTTGCAAAGAGCAGTGAATAATAAATTGTCTTCTGAAATCACTAGGATTCATACTGAATATGAAAAAGTTGGTATTTATTCCAAGCCAGGCTTCGGGATTCTTAGCTTTTGTTGTGGATACAGTCCAGTGCAGTTGCAATGTCCAGTGAGGAAAAGAAAGAAAATAAAGAGGGGAGATAAGGAGAGTATATAGTTTAAAGAGAATTAGCATGCATAATTGGTCCTTTGCAATACATGGCTTTGCAGAGACTAAAGAGAACTACTCTAGCAGGAGGCTTATGGTATGGGGACAAGATACCAGTTAGTTTGGAGGCAAAGGAAGAGTTAAAGTGGTGGCTGGAAAATTTGGAAGCAAGGAATGGCCATGCAATTTCTGGTACAAAACTGATTGTAAGCTGGAGACAGATGCCAGTTTGTCCGGCTGGAGAGCAATTTACTCAAGTCAAGAGATAGGTGGAGTTTGGAGTATGTTGGAGCGATAGAATCTTATCAGTTGTTTAGAGATAAAGGCAGGATTATTTTCACTTTGCCATTTCTTACAACTGCATGGGATGTCAGTGTTGTTGAAAATGGACAGAATAACAGCGGTACTTACATCAAAAAGCTAGGTGGAAGCTGATCGAAGAGATTGGTAGACTTAGCAGTGAATATGTGGCATTTTTGCTTGGAAATGTTTGCATAGAACACAAGATTGCTATCCCAGAACACAATCTAGTGGCAAGCTGGAATTTGAGGAATCAGATAGAATTCAGTGACTGGACGCTAGAAAGGAGTTGTTTCAGGAAAATAGAGGAATTATTGGGCACGTTGGAGGTAGATCTTTTTGCATCCAGGTTGACCTTTCAGTTGAAAGAAGCTGGAGACCGGATCTAGGAGCAGTGGCCTTATGTGTGTTTATGTAGTATTGGACAGTGAAAAAAGATATGTGTTCCCTTCCTTTTCAATATTGCTTTGCAGGAGACAGGAAGATCAGACAGTGTTGGTGACACCTTTTCGGAAAATGCAGGCATGGTTTCCGACCGCTTTGGAGATGGCTATGAAGAGACCTTATTTAAAAAAGTCAAAGAAGGGTTTATTGAAAGGAACAGAAGATGGAGAGCATCTGCTAATTCTAATGGGTTCGCTCAACCGTCTAGTTTTGATAAAGGTCAGCACTAGAAGATTAGCAGGAAGTCATTCATTAGTTGAGGGAGTTTCAATTGGAAGGAGTCCTCTCGTTTGTAGAGTGATAAGATTAAAGATATGTCTGAGACCTAGGTATCAGTTCCTTTAGGATGTAGATTTGGTTTTTGAACTGTTTCAGCAATGACCAAGTAATCAATATTTAGGGGTAAGAGAACAGTCCTGGAAATTGGCAACTCTGTTGTGTTTGATTTATTTTAGAAGTGTTTCAGATGTAGGAGGTTTGGATATATCAAACAGGTTTTTACCAACCAATGGGCTGTTGTTTAGGGTTTGGAAATGAACAAAAACAATACCAACTTTCATCTTTAACCCAAAATTGAACAATTCACCTAAATTGTATGTGGTGAGATGTATTAAAGAGTATGAGTCTAGAATGTTGGAGAATGGAAGTGCTGGATTGGATCAGTTATTGATTCCGCATGTGAAACTGTTTTAGGCAGTTACGAATGCAATCATTGCAAGGTGGGTTAAGTGTGCAAAGAAGGAGGCAAGTATTGATTTGACTAAATGTATGGCACATTCGGTAAGGGGTGCCATGGCAGGAAGAAATTTATGTCCGGTGGAAGGTTGGATAAGATAATGTAAGCAGTAGATTGGTCTAATGCTGATACATTTAGGAAATGTTATTTTAAGCGTATATATAGCATGTCAAATGCTGTGCTTTGAGAAATGTGAACATGCATAATGCTATCCTCCTGTCTTGCCTTACAATGACAATTCTTATAGGTTTACTACATAAAGAATTGTGATTCTATTAAAGACCAGCGTTACCCCACCACACCCTCCCAGTTTTTTACTTTGGGATGTGTTTGTGTTTTATGCCATGAAAATACATTTTAATATAGTGATTTAATGTTAAATGAACTGGAGGGTAAACAAGATACATTTAAGTGTTCATGTTTTACAGATCAGCAGAAGATTGGTGATCAAAAAGTACAGAAGAGGATGAAGTGAACAAAGAAAAATAAAAGAGGAAGAACAATGAGGACAGGGAGATTGAGAGTTGAGAGTTCGGTTTTATTCTGAAAAAGTTGTGTTCTACTTCTGTAACTTTTAATGTTGCTGCTCAGAGGGAGTGAATAACAAATGTATGCATAATGCTAGCCTCCTTGTCTTTAATACATTTTTTATTCCTTTTGCAGTAAACCTAAAAGAATAATCATTCTCTTGATGGCAGCAGACATTATCAAGCTGACATACTCAAGGCCCAGAATGATCCTAGAACGAATTGCCTCTGCAGTGACGGTTCACCCATCTCTTTATCTGTTGGAGTGTCTGCAAAGAAGGGTGCTGTGCAAACCAATTCTCATTCACAAATGTGGAGGGCAGATTTTGTGTCCCAGCCTACCGTCATTGAGTTTGGCAACTAGGCTCCTGAACTTATCCTTTGTGGGCACTTAAACCTTCCTCTGTATTTTGTAGACATAGACATTCTAAATAAAGTTAAACACCTATCCACAACAGCTTTGTGCACCTTCAAGTAGAAAAAGGTTTGCATATGGTGTAGTCCAAAAACAAATCAATTCCGTACCTGTCAAGAAGAAGTGAAGGACTTCCAAGAAGGAATTAAGATTGTTTTCTCCCAGTCAGGCGACCTCCCCTCTTTGGGATTTGAATATTGCCCCATCAGGGCTCATGGTTCCTCTGGCTGATTCACAAAGTTTTCCTATCACATCTATCAATGAAAAGCAACTGTCCTTATAACGATTGGATGTGAGGGCAGGGTTAGTGAAATTCAAGCCTTGTGTTTCCAGAACCTTATACAGTGTTCTTTAGGAACAATGCAATCATGAAGATACATCCAAAATGTGTCCTACGGTGGATCTCAGATATCTATTTATATCAAAATATTGCTTTTCCTACTTTCCTTCAGAATCTGGCTTCTTTTGCTGAGTAATAGCTCCATGCATTGTCAGAAGAGGGTATGTACATTTTATTTGGACAAAACCAAAGGTATAAGTAAAGTCAGTCACTTATGCACAAGACTGGAAAAGCAGCCCATTCCCATTTGAATATTCCATTATATTTTATCATGCTATGAGAAAGCCAATAAAGGTTTGATTGGTAGACCAAACACTCACTTTCCTCTTGGTAAAGCCTCTACTACAGCTTTATTAAGCAATATTCTTATGGCAGAGTGTTGTAAGGCAGCTATCTGGAGGTCTGTACATGCATTTACACAACATTAGTATCTTGATTCGGACTCTAGTGCAATTTCCCAAATAGGGCAGACCTCCTTGAGAAATCTCTTTCTATAGCCTACTATTTTCCATTTTCTTTGCTGCTGCAATGATAGAGATGTTCATACTATCCTATTCAGTGCGTATGATTATAAACTGATATCCTCTGAGGAAAAAGGAGTACTTATAATCCCAGTTCTCATCAAGGGAAATCTCCATTGAAATCAGTAGCAAAAACCCTCCTCTTGGGTAAGCAACTTAACATCTGGTCAACCACTTGGTGACCTGAAACTCTTGGTGGAATGAATAAAGGAAGCGTTTGTCTCCCGAATCAGTATCCTTTATCATTGTAAAGAAAAAAATGGAGAAATGGCCACTTGGGCTGCATGTTGGGATACTGGAGGTTTGATGTTCCTTAAGCTGCATTGTTAGTTCTCCAGCTTTACATGGCTAAATTGTCCTGCCATTTTTTCATTTAATTAAAAAGGTCTGTGAAAGACGTTTTTCAGTTAACATAGTTCTCCTGGTAATGTTTCTAACTTTTAAATGTTTTTTGGGATTTTAAAGAAAATAAAATCAACATAGCTTCTTAATAGGTTGCTAAATTATTTTACATTAGATAAGAGAATCTGGCTGAAAAGCAAAAACAAATGATATTTTCTTCGAAATAATGCTGCAGGATCCCACACTTGAGTGGGTGGACCAATTCATTGTTTATGATTTCAACCAAGATTCCTCCATTGGAGAACTATGATTAGATCAAAGTAACAGTCCCTTTAGCCACTCAATACATGTCCTCCAGTCCTGACGTCTTTACGCGCATGCCCTTCCACTCTCTCCTCCTCGTTGAAGGTCTCCACATTGTCACATTGGTTGGCACTCCCCAACGTAAAGTGCTCTAGGGCGGCCGAAGGTCTGATGGTGATGAGATATAAACACAAACTAACTTCATACGTAAGCTAAAAAGGACAATGCAGCATGATTGTGTTTAAAATCAAGAAAAGAACGATTGTTTTAAAGTTAATGGAAACGAGTTTCCATTACTGTAGTACAGAAATAGCTTCATGTTCTGTAGTGTCTGCCAGACAAGCACTTTAGACTCAAATGGAAGTTTATTCTTGACCGTTGTCCTAACGCCATGCATGAAAGCCTAACAAAACAGAGCTCCAGTGACAGCCAAACAAAGGCAGCTGTAATTGGAAAGGATAAAAACTAGGAAAATATTTAAAAAAGTAAATATAAATGGAATCAGTTCTGAGGCGGGGAGGGAGATTGGATGGAACAGCACACCGGAGCGAGGCCCAGCCAGCTTTTTCACTACCCACAATATGAATTTACCAATTCACGATTTAAGGAGTGAGGGAAATGGGGAATGTAGTGCTGATTTACAGCATTAATCGTTGGGTGCAACAGTGCCAGTTTAATGACAAATATAAGCATCTAAAGATAACTCATGTTAGGTGCTTTACATGAAGTCATTATTCACTCAGCACAGCATAATCTTATCCCATATAGATGACAAACATGAAGTCTTGGATTTGCCTGTAGCTTCTCATGGCTTCTTTATGTTAGAAGCATTGGCAAAGCCAACAGGTTTCAACTATGTGAGTGCTATTGGCTTTGCCTATGTCTTTTATCCATGTTGTGCAGTGGAGTAGAGGTGTATGGCATAAAGTGGTAGTGAGTGGCATAGAGTGGAGTAGAGTAATGTGGAGTAGAGTGGCGTAGAGTGGAGTGGAGTTGAGTGGCATAAAGTGCAGTGGAGTGGAATATAGTAGAGTGGAGTAGAGTAGACTCGGGGAACTGCCCCTACTTCTTGCGTCTGTCAAGTTGGGTTCCCCACCTGATCCAGTGTCCCCCTCCATTTTGGAACGGGGCTTGGAAGTGGTCCTCGTCATGCTTCGTGAGCTAGTAAATAGCTCCCTGGCAAGGCCTGTCTGCCCACCGGTGTAAGCACGCTATGGTTGTCCCTCTTCTTAAAAAGCCTTTGCTAGACCCACCAAGCCCAATAACTACGAGTGCATCACAATGCTACGTTTTTCTGCTAAGGTCATGAAGAAGTACGTCGACTGGTAGCTCGCCACTTTCATTGAGGCCAACAAACTGCTTCACAGGACGCAGTCGGGCTTTCATCCCTCCTACAGCACAGAGTCTGCATTGATACTAGCCACAACATCTATCTGTCAAATTCTGGACGTCGGCAACATTGCAGCACTGTTAATGCTGTACTTCAATGTTGTGTGTGACATGGTGTCCCACAACATCCTGATCGAGCTCCTGTGGAAATACGGTGTCGGTCATAAAGCTTTGCAACAATATGCCTCCTTTCTGCAGGAGCGCACCCTCCAGGTGTTTCAAAAACCCTATCATTTGAAAGTGCTGCTTTTGCAGCAGGGAGTGCCGCAGGACTCCTCCATGAGTCCAACTCTATTTAACATATACATTCGCCCCCTGGCTCAGGTCGTGAAATGCCTTGGATTCACAATCATCGCATACGCTGATAACATCTCATCACTGCCCTCTCTCAGAACACTGTCAACACAACTTCCTCACTAAGTACTTGTCTTGTGTAGGTCGCCTTGTGGATGGTTCTAAATTGCCTCAAGTTGAATGCAGGGAAGACTGAGGTTTGGATCTTGGGTAAGCAATCTAACATCTGGTCGACCACTTGGTGACCTGAAACTCTTGGTTCCGTACCTTGTCCCAAACCCAGGGTTAAAAATCTGGGTATTTGGTTTGACAGGAAGCTGTCCTTGGATAGCAAAATCACAGCTCTTGCAGGGAAATGTTTCGAGATTTTAAAGACCGGAAAAATATTTAGCTTCCTACCAGAATCTGCAAAAAAACAGTCTGGTCTTAACCATGTCTAGGCTGGACTACTGCAACATGTTGTATCTAGGAGTGTCACAGACCTGTTTGAAGAGACTCCTTTGTGTGAAGAGTGTGGTGGCGCGCCTTCTGCTGAATCTCCCCAAACACACCCCTTTGTGGTCCGCACTGTCCAAGCTGCACTAACCTCCATTGAATCAGAGGCTTTCTTTCAAAGCCTGTGCTATTGCTACAAGGTCATTGTGATTAAAGTCTTGCTTTCTTTTATCAACTCTTACATTCCACTTAAGTTAGAAACCTCAGATCTTCTGATGCCATGCTGGCCAGCATCCCTAAAGTTAAGAGAGCATGTTTTGGTTGTAGCTCCTTCAGCTATCTAGCGCCTAAACTCTGGAACTCTCTTCCTCTCTCAGCCCTTCAGGCCCCTCCGAATCCCTTTCTGCAAAAATGGAAAAACCTGGTTGTTCAGGATGAGCTGATTCAGGGGAACTGATGTATAGGCAACCTGTGGGAGCTGGGCGCTGGGTCATTTTGTTTTGAAGTAGCTTTGTGCTTTATGGACCACACTATTTAGTTATTTAGAATAGAGTGAAATGGCGTAGAGTGTAGTGGCGCAAAGTAGAGCAGAGAGTGCAGTGGCCTAGTAGAATGCAGGCAAAGGTCTACGTTAGTGCCCCAGTCTAAGTTCTGTGGAGACCGTTTTTCTTTTTTTTTTTACATTTTATTAATGTTTTACTGCTTTTCCAGAAACAAGCATAGCCGCATCTGTACTACTCAAAAACGTTTGTGACATTGTAATCACATTGAATACAATCAACATGCGTAAATCTGAATAAGTGCAAGGGAGGATTTGGAGGGGGGGGTTATGAGTCAAGTAATAGCATTGGGTAGGTTAGTCGTGTTATGGGTTAACGGATAAGAATGAAGTGGGGCCCAGATATCCTTAGGCCAGGATGTAGGAGGGAACAGTGTGTCATAAAGTTCACTCATGGTGTCGCAGTAGATAATGTTGTGTAGCCAGTCATCAGTGTTCCGTCTCCTACCAGTGCCATAGAGTAAGGCTATGCGCTGTTTGGCTAGTAAAAGTGCCATAGCTGCAAACCTCCTATGTTATGGAGCAAGAGGCTTGACATACCCCAAGAGTGGGTCTGGGTCTACCGGATGCTCCCGCATAGCAGAAACAATTGTGAATGTAGCTTGCCAATAATCCTGTACGACCGTGCAGTTCCAGGTCAAGTCTGCCAATTCCACATAATTAGACATGCATTTGGGGCACCTGTGGGATCGTGTTGAATCAAATCTGGCAAGAACCTGAAGGGTGGTATATGCTATGGGCAAGAACTTATAGTGCAGTAGTTTGTGTCGGCTATTGATTGAGACCAGTTTAGTCTGATTACAGCAAAATCGCCATACCTTGTCCAAGATGGGCAGGTTCAGATCTTGCTCTCACACCACCCTCGCTACAGGTCGGTGCACTGGATGCAGCTCGAGGCATGCGTGGTATAAACAGCAGGCAAGCCTTGTGCTTTCAATAGTTGAAATGGCCATGGTGAAGGGGGGGGTGATCCTGTGGCTCCTCCGGGAAGGTAGGCAGTATTTCCTGAAGAGTGCTGTGCAGTCAAAGACGGACAAAGTAACTCGTCGTGGAGGTTGCCCCACCAGCCTCAAAAATAGAGCAAAGATCTAGTTTACCATTAGTGAAGAGATCTCCAATGGTTTGGATCTGGTGCGTGGAGAGTGTACTTTGGACTAGTGTTTCTCACATCAGAGGGAGCCATTGTTAGCCCCAAGAGCTATATCAAGCGAGTAAAGGACGCTATATCCTAGGTATCGTCGTAGCTTGTTCCATGTCCAGCGTGTTAGTAAAGGACGCTATATCCTAGGTATCGTCGTAGCTTGTTCCATGTCCAGCGTGTTGTGGAGAGGGTGTGAATATCTGAGGGTTCTTGGGGTAGCCCCTCAGGAAGTAGAGATGAAAGGGGGAGAAGATCTGCCTGGTGCCTCTCTGGTTTCAGGTAAGGGAGTCTGGCGTCCTGATGATACTAGTAAAATGAAAAGTGGCATTGCGCCGCCAAATAGTAAAGGTACAAATCTGCCACCCCAAAGCTGCCCTCACAGTAAGGAAGAGTAAGTGTTTCCCATTTGATTCTGGGGCGGCAGCTGCCCATATTAGACATGTTAAAAGGTTATATACTGTAGAAAAGAAGGAGAGCTTCAGTGGGATCACAGTCACACTTTACTGTACAAGGTTATGCGTATGCTGTTCCACAATGACAGACCTATTCGCTGTCATAAATGAGCTGATTTGCTTACATTGTTCAGTGGTGGTTGGGAGGGAACAGATGCTACGTGGACGGGGATATGACAGACAGTCCGAAAACACAAGCACTCATGTGGAGTGCTTAACCCTCAGAAACTGTAGCTCCACAGACAGGAGCAGTGGCCAAGTACTCGGTCCGTTCTCCAGGGGAGGGCCAACCACAAGAACCGGACATGATGCAGGCATGGCAAGACAAACGGGAACGAAGGAAATGAGAGCGAGGCTGAAGCTAACAAATGGTAAGTATGACTGGCTGTAAGCCCACTATATGTGAACAAAATGTCTTGCAGAGCCAAACTAAAAATGCCTGCAATTGCAAAGAGCATCTTCATGCCAGCATAGCTGAAATCGCAACAAAAAGAACATAAGCTGTTTCATTTTGTATACATTAAATTGGGAATGGGCCTCAGGTAGTATCAAAACTGTATGAGTAAATGATAGAATCATTGGACCAATCTCTTGGTTGGTTGAAGAAGCTGTGGGAGGAAGCAATAGATAAGGAAATGAGTAATGAGACATGGACCAGTACTGTCCAATATTTCACCAGTGTATCCAGCAACTGTAGGTTTAAATGAGTTACATGTTATGTTTTTACGCTGTGTATCTTACATCACTGAGTGAAAAGAAAATGTGTCTCGTGTCTAGGTACTGTCTTAAATGTCACTCACTAAGTGCTGGACCTCACCATATGATTCTGGGGCGCCCTCTCATACAGGAGTACTAGAGAACAGTGGCCACCGAAACTTCAGTAGCCTTCACACCGGACGCATGCTTGCGGGGGGCTTTCACACGAGTCCAAAATCAGTTTTGTGGTGGACCTCATGCTTATACTTACTAAATATAGGTTAACAATGCACCGGAGGCCGCATTCGCCAAAGTATAGAAAGCAAGCACGGAAAGATGAGCTGCTGCGGAAATAGCAACCCTCTGCCTCATAGCTTTAAGAACAGCAAAACGAGCCAAATCGTAGGCTGACTCACTGGGTGTGAGGCATTTTTTGAGTAAGCATTTGGAAAGCCAGTAGGTCTCACCTATGCAACCTTTTGAGGTTTTGGTAATGATTGTTAGGGAAACAGCCTTTATAACGCAGTCGTTACTACGCAATGCCTTTACCACACATCCATTACAACACATATGCCTTTACCACGCATGCCTTTCCAATGCAAAGTTTTACCATGCATATGCCTTTACCACGCATACCACTACAATGAAAGTATTTCACAAGTAAGTGCTAAATATATATATATATATATATTTTTTTTTTTATGTATTTTTTTTTTTTTTAGGGCAAGCGCATTTTTAGATTTTAGGTAGGATTTATATGTTGGGGTCGATATGGAATATATCTATATATATATAGATATATATACATATATATATATCTCTCTATATTTATATATATACACACACACACACAGATAAAGAGATTATACTTACCTGCAAAATACTTACATTTTCTTTGTAAAGGCAGGTGTGGGAAAGGTATGTGTGGCAAAGGCATATACCTTGTAATGGATGCGTTGTAAAACCATACGTGGTAATGGCATGCATGGTTCCATCATAGAACCTGATTTTCAGACGTACTATACAGCATCACAGCTGCTGTGCAGCATGCCTGAAAATAATGGAAAAAATGCTTTGATGTGGCATGTTTTTCTTTTTATTTACAAATCCAAGATAGATTAGTAAATAAACAGTTGCATGAAATGCGCTTTTTTGATTTAACGCTAATGAACTTTTTTGATATTGGGATAATTGGCTTTTTCCCCCCCAAAAAAATGGAAGTGCGTTAGAGAGAGTGGGGGCATGGCAACAAAAATAAAGCAGGTGGGGTAAGTGAAGGTCAAGTAAGGGACAACAATGAGGAAGCATATGGTAACTGAGGACGGGATGGAGAAGCACCTGTATTACAGTGGCATAGCACTCAGACAATGAAAAATGGGCGAGCAGGGATGGGGAAGCAGATAGACAACAGAGGACAGGTGGGGATGGGGAAGCAATCAGAAAATGGAGGATGGGCGGGGATGGGGAAGCAAACGCACAACAGAGGATGGGCATGTGGTCCTTGATGCGGGAGCAAACAGACCATGGAGAAGGAGTGGTGAAACACAGATACTTTGGAGTAGTAACACACGAACGGCAATGGAAGAAAGGGTGGGGTGGGGAGGAAGCAAGAAAGGCCACTTGAGGAAGGGCGGGCAAAGCGGGAAATACAGGCAAGAAAGACTAACTCTATCTATATGAGTGAGACAACTGGGGAAAACACTCTTAATGAGTGCTTAAACAAAAAAAAGTGGAGCCTAAAAAGGGAGAAGTGGAAGGACACAAGTATTGGGTCCATGCTCCAGGGTAGAGACAAACACCAGAAGAGGAAGGAAAGATAGGCTACGGAGAGATGAGAGGCCCTTATGGTTTTATTTTCTTTCCCCACCACATATTTATGTGAAAAAGCTTTCTCAGATCTCACGTACCTAAAAAATAAAAACAGCAATCGACTGGGAAACGTAGAATCTGACCTGAGGGTTTAGCTTTCCTAAATAAAACTAAACATTGAAAAGTTAGTCGCCAAGATGCATTGCAAACCTTCCCTTTAAAATTTTTCGATTTTTACATATTTTTCGATATAAACTAATTATATCTTAGTAATTTGATTATTTCTTTGTTGTGTACTTGTTTGTGGTTTTTTTTGCGAATTACTGTTTTAATCTTTGAAATTTAAATCCTACAAATTGCTTGGGGGACTCTGGCTGCTAGTAGTGATTCTGTGGGGGTCCTTTAGGAGTCAAAATGTTGGGAACCACTGAACTAAGCAGAGGAAAAGTATGGAACCAGCAAAGATGATGAAGGGATGTGATTCGACTGTCCGGAGAAAGCTGGAAAACATTGTGCTTGGGTGGTCGCAGGGGGCTATATTAATACTATCATTTGTAATATGGACAAAGTTAATTGCATATGTTTTAAAAACCCTCTAAATTGATTACATTTGCCTTTGTCAGATACTCCAAAGACGATTTGAGGCACCCATGTTTTGTTGAATACAGGCAGGGCTATAAACAACGGTAACTTACACGTGTGGGCAAGTTACACTGTATGTTTACTCTTACACTTTGAGTAACTTTAATCTTGTAAATAATTAATAGCCAAAAGAAGTAAAGTTACTCAAAAGTGTAGACTTACATGTGAAACAGGGTGAAGCCAAAATTATGAGTGTAAGGTACTACTGCCAAAAAAGTGCAGCAGTAAGATCAATACTAAACATGGCCAACCACTGATACTGCAAAATGCTCCCATAGAAAATAATGGAGGCAGGGACTTAAAATGGAATGCCTTAGGAAGTATTGTTAAATGAAATTAGTTTATTTCCAACTTTTTTAAAACAGACATATGTAATTAATATTTAATGTTTAGAAAGTTAAACGTAATTAAAAATATTGTTGTATGATAAAATATTTTATCATCCATTTTAATTTAAACATACATTTAATTTTTTAAGAAAAGAATTAAATTATTTTAAATTATGTACATTTTTTCAACATCTTTAAAAAATGTAATTGAATATATTTTACACTAAATTAATTCAAAATTACGCTAATAGTTTTGTAGCATTATTTGTTCTAAATTTGAAAAATATAAAATGATCCAGTTCTGTGGCCAAGGCCTCTCACCGCCTGCGGCATCGGTGCCCGGGAACAGGTGGCCACACATTTTGAACCCCATAATGCCTTCACAAAGTGAAAAACTGCCGGCGCACCAGATTACTGTCACACCAAAAGTTTTATTTAAGGATCACACATTTTAGCATGTTCCAACTTCCTCAGATCACAGTGCCCCACCACCCATAGAAATGTATGTGTAAACAATAAATGAAGATTAAAAACAGACTTCCATAAACAGTGTATGTCATATTTCGAGGGACAAATTAATTTCCTTATTTATATTCTACCAATACTATTATAATTTGCTGAATGTTAGCACAAAATTAAAAACATAAAAATTCTGATACATGTTCCAATATTGTGTCCAGGATATTGGTTCAAAGGGTAAAAAGGCTAATTATTTAATATCTGTATCTGTTATCATAGCCTTAAACAGAATCCTCTTTCAAAAGGAAGACAATTATTTACCAATTAATAATTCCAGTAAACACATAATCAATATTATACTATTATACTCTCCAGATAATGATTTGCACTTATGTGAAATTAATGTACATTAATATTTGAACATAAGAATATTTTTACAAGTTTTCTCAGGTTCAGTAAACTTTTTTTTACTTTTCCCTATACTTTACTGTTGGAAGATCACTGCCTTCCCCGATAGCAGAGATCTTCCAGTGTTAAAGCATAGTAAAAAATAAAAAAGTTTAGTAAATGTGAAAAAATAGCACTTAACCCTTCATCACTGTTCCCTAAACCCCACCTATTTTGTAGTGAGTATGTCCCATCTTTCAACCACTCTGCTTAGTTTATTTCATGTTTACTACTAAGTACTAATAGTTCATGTGTGAGGATCTCCCTATAGAAATGGTAGGAGAGGTGAAGGTGTAGATTTAGACTTGTAAGTATGTACTTCAAAATGCAGTTTGTGAATTGGGCCCAGAGAGTCACAAGTGGTGACATAATTTTTCACTTGGAAAAAATCTCAGAGATTTCCATTTTCCAAAGATTTGAAGTAGAAGCACCTCAGTTGATTAAATGGTACCTGGATATTATAGTGATTGGGGAATACGTGATGGTTGCTACAATGGAGGAGTAATTGTAAAATTAAAAAATCTTAATCTACCTATAATTGGCACACTATGCTTGACTCACTGTTTGGAACAGGTCTATCAACAATATTGTATTAAACAACTCTGCATTTATAGACTCTTGATATGGTATGCTACTTTTATCACAATATAATTTCATACATTAACATTGTAAACACAATGAAAAAGCTCCAGAAATAAAACTACTAATGTCATCTGACATTTGTAGGATGTAACATCTCCTCAAATTAAGTATGGTCTAAGTAATTTCATGACATTTCTTTTTTACATTTGTGAAGAGAATTCTATCTCACAGTTCAGGTTGAGTCTCAAAGCGTTTATTGGCAAAAAGACAGCATGTGAATTACAGGCCATTGATGAGGTACAAGGACAAGGCTATCCCCCATACATCAGCAAAAAAGTAGGATCCCCTAAACAGGATAGAGCTAAAATATAAACCATACCACACACACACACACACACACAGAGCCTCATTTCGAGTGTGGCGGTCTGGACTGCCACCACATAACAACTCTGGCGGTCCGACTGCCAGGGAACCGCCAGCTCCGCTAGGATCTTGAGTCCCGGTGGTCTGGCGGTGGCGGAGATGCAGCGCTGCTCTGCGGATTATGACCTCTTTCTCCGATAGCCTTTTCATGGCAGTAACACACTTGCCATGGGCAGTGCAGGGGCCTGCCTGCCCAGCCCCGTCGGAAAGTTCACAGTCAGCTTTGCCTGTTTCCCACTAAGCTGGTGGGCAGAAATCTAGGTTTCCGCCCACCAACCTAGCGGGAATCTCTTAATGGGTCCGGCGGGGAGGTAACCAGTGTGGAGGCAACCTCCCCATCGGAAGTTCGGCGAATGGTGAAAACAGTCCGCCGAACTCCTTCTCAGGCCCACAGTTTTAGTGGTAATCATGTTGCAAAGTTCCTACCAGGAGAACAAGCAGATGTCTACCTGAGCTTGTGAGAATTAGTTGAATGCCTTTATGAGTAACAAAGATGTAAAAGGGTTTGGCTGAGCTAGATGGCTTTCAAACTTTTGCATCTTATATGCCAGGGCACTGTGCATTAGAGGCTAGGATAAAATAATTTTAGGTGATGCCAAGTTAACATGAGCAAACAGAACCCAACTAGGGAACCAAGAGCAACCCTGACAAACATGCTCAAACCAGCCCCACTTCCTTTGTTTCCTCTCTTTCTTTCCATCCAACCATTCTCTGCCACCCCTTCTCTCATCTGTCTCTCTGCTTCCTTTCTAATTGCTTTTTCTCTATGTTCCTTCTACATTCCCTCTCCCTCCTTCTCTTTCTCTCTCCCATGAAGTCTCCCCTGTGCTTCCTGCATTTAACATTTTTCCATTACAAAAATGCATATTCATACATATCAAGGCTTTTAGTCAGCTCTCTTCATCCATGGGTTCCTTCAAATATCATTTACATTTTGCTTCCTCCCACCACAGATACGCACCTTTTCAAAATTCTATCAAGAAATATATGTAGAATCACTATCGCCTTCCACTGAGGATATTAAGACATCTTTTGAAAGTGGCCAATTTGCACAGACCTTTTACAACAGAAGAAATAAGCAATGCAGTAGGCTCTGTGCCTTCTGCCAAGACCCTTGGGAAGGGCAGGATACCAGGAGAATAAGATAATATGTTTAAACTATAAGTGATTCGTCACTTAAGAACATTTTTGATTGAATCCTAGCTCGAGAAGAGCTCATGCTTCTATTTAGAAAACGCAATGTGAGACACTTTCTTAAACTAGGACAGGATCCTGAGTGTTGTGGGCTGTACGTTAGTTTATAAGTTATGTATAAAATTGCAGACAGCTCTTCTGCTTTGAAGCATTAGTAGATTACTTTGCAAAATGGGGCAGGTTTTAGTTGTGGATGAATACTGGCATCAAACATTTCTTTTTGCAGGACCGCAATGGACCATGCATAGGTTATAAAATAATCTCTCCAGATTTGGGATTCGGATGCCAAGAATGCATCTTATGTAGTGATCAGAGCATGCTGGAGGAAGGCCCTAGAATCTAAGAGCATCTGTTCCTAGTTCACCAGAATCATAATGGAGCTGTGTGGGGGAGCAAGAGCCAAAGTTGCTTTGGCATGGTCAGCAGCAGGTACGATTAATTGCGATGTCGAAGTAGACAAAGGGTGCTTTGTGTTGCTGCTAAGGTTTGCACTTTTTTATAGAATCCTGGGTGAGAAATATAATTGAAAAATAAATTATTATTCCTACTTAGAATATTTATTCCCTTTCTGGAAATTATTTTGTGTGTGGATAACAAGGCAATTTTTTTGGTACTGGAAAACTAAAATCTTACCAACATTTTATTAACTAGTGATAGAATTATTAGCATTTTTGGTCATAGAATTAATAATACAAAAACAAGAGGTATATGGCTTAATTCACAAACATCTTATTTAATTCCAAAACTGCAGGACATGGTTACCTCCAAGCCAATAAGACACCCAAATGTACAAGTAAATGTTTGAGCTGCAGATATTTACAAAGTTAACTATGTTGGACTCTTTGTTAAAATTGAATAGGATTTTAAAAAATTGAAACACATGTAGGTAGGATAACAATAGTGAAGATGGTAGCATTACTACAGTGTTATTTTCTTGTTTATTTTGTGTTCAGTGTTTTCATCCAATACAGGCAGGATTTATTTCAAGGGATTAAGCAGCCTGATTTTATGTCTCATATGGGGAGTAAGAAGCTGTAACAATCTATAGAAAGAAGCTATGTGGCATGGAAGGATGGACATTGACAGAATTTGAAAATTAATATTTGGTTCCTTTGGCATCACGTATGCAGATGTTGGTTATCCCTCATTGGGCGTGCCCTATTTTTGGAAAATATTAGAAAAAAATTACAGATGATAAAGGACTGAGAGTCTATGCTCTAAAGTTCTATGGCCGAAAATTCTTAACTAAAGTTTAAAACAGTACTAAAATATAGGACGCATATTTCTGATGGAAGAAGAAACTAAGAAAAATTGGAGAGGTACACCGTACACAGCTCTGTGGTAATCTTAATATCCCAGAGGATTCTACGAATGTTGTAAATGAGTGGAGATAAAAAGGGATTTGGAAACTTTCAGAGGAGGATAGCTTTATCTTCTATTCTACCTTATATGACAGATTTGATATTGGGGCTAAAGTAAATTGTTTTAGAAATTTACAATTTGGATAATAGGTGAAGCCAATTAAAAACAAGCATTGGCAAAGGCAACCATTTGTGCTTTTTTTTGTTTGACTAATGTAGACCTAATGGCTTTGCCAGTGGTTTTTGCCAATGCTGAACAAGCAAAAGTGTTATGATGTATACATATGCATGCAGGGAAGTTACACATACACGTCATGACATCAAGCGATACCATGTGATTACCTCTAGACGCACAGGCATCTTGACGTGATGGACATTTAATTTTATCTTTCCAAGATGGTGGCGAGCAATTTTGGAGAGGTAAATTAAAAAAAATACACATAATAGTGCACAGTAAAAGAGAGGAGTGGCCTGCTAGCCAATTGCAGCTGCAGAGCCCTTCAAAAAAATTACATCTTTTTTTTTTTTTTTTTTTAAGTAGCTTGGAGAGACGGGAAAGCCAGGGAGGAGAGGGTAGGAGGTGAGGGTTATGGACTCAATGCCGTTCAGCAGTGAAAGCAGCAAGCGGGAATGGAGCAGTGGAAGGATTTTCAAAATTTTAAAAAATTTCAAATACACACAAGGAGGGATTGGGAAGCAGTATGGCAGGAGAGTGTGAAGATTTGAGGGAGGAAGCAGCATACAAGGTAGAGAGCAAGAAAATGCAATAACTCCACACTGGAGTGCCAAAAGAAAGAGATAGTGTAGTTTCCTGAATGTAAGCAGTGGAAGGACATAAGTCACCCAACCAGAACAAGGTAAAGAAGTAATGCTCCAGAGACTGGACAAAGAAAGAATATGGAGTATAGGGAAACTAGGGAAGAAAGCCATTAAATAAGAAAAAGCAAAATGATAAACTAGAAAGCTATCCAAGCAAGAGCAAGGGGCTGACCCAAAGCCCACTAACTATATGTATACATTTGAATGTATTAGAGACAATAGGTCTAAAGCTGTCTGTAGGCAAGATGGAGAAAGAAGGGATTGGTTTGTTTCAGAAAACTTTTCTTTCTCGCCATTGCAAGGCCCTTATAACACAGATACATAAAGTATTTCACCCAGTGTCAATATAAAATCAGATCAATCTGGGCAAAAGTGTTGCCACACGATTTGATTGAAAATGTCTGGCAGAAAATATAAAATTTCCTCGCCATCATAAAGGAAAATTTAATTTCTATTAAGGATACGGAGGCGAGAATTATGCTCAACTTTCTTTCCTCTTTTATTAACAGCAGCATTCAAAGTATCAACTACGTTTCCCATGAATCCCTGGGAAAAAAAACTACAAAATCAACAACCAATAACATATATCACTCAATGTCCATATATGCCTGATTGCTTCAGTGCTCTTCCTCTTTCTTGACGCACCAGAGAACTTCCTTTTTCATTATTCACCTTTATTGGAATCAGTATCTAATCAATGAAATAAAGAAAAAAAAATACCTCACCCTTTGTCTAATTAACGAAATCACAGAATATCCAGAAAATCCAGTCATCACAATTCACATAATATTTAACACCACATATGCACAAGAAACAAGCGTGAATTAAAGATTTCCATTGTGAACCACTGATTTATATTAACAAAGTAGCCATACTTACTCCCGACGTCACTTCTAGTCAAAAAAGCATGCTCATGAGGGTGGGAAAAAATTGTGAGATGCAGTGGGAGGAAATAATCCTCGCCTATGTGTCCTTAATAGAATTGAAACTTTCCTTCACAATAACTAGAACATTTTATATTCTATGTCAGGACTTGAGGCGAGTAATTATACTAGTTTAAAGCTTATTGACCATCAAAGATGCAATATCCACTACTGGTTTAAAGTACAACCTCTTAAACATGGAGTCTGATGACCAATCCACTGCATTTATAATGTCCTCCAGTCTAGCACCCAGTGCAAATGCTTTTGAGGGCATAGCTCCCCTGATGGAGCGACCCCCAAAAAGGGTGACATTGATGCCTAATTCTTGCATGACCCGGCAGATCCAGCATGCAATAGTTGGGAAGGACACCACCTTAAAAGGCCTTTTTATGAAGAGAAGGAGGGACGAAGTTCCTCCATCATGTTCACATACGCTTTGAGGCATTGGACTACACACAACTTTGGGAACTTGTCAAAGGCCGGGTAAGATATAGTCCTAGAATCTGTCTTTGTTCTCTGAGAAATATTAAAAGTAACCCCCTGGGGAGAAAAAACATGATTCGAAATATCCAGAGCTCTAACATCTGAGACTCTACGGCAGGAAATCAAACATAACAGCATTGCCAGTTTTGCCGACAATTCCTGGCATGTTTGTTCCTCTGTCAAGATAGAAACAGGTTCAGAACCAGATTTACATCCCATATTTTGCAATACTTGGGTTCCGGAAGCAAAGAAAGACGGACACTCCTCAAGAGTTTGCAAACCAGAGGGTATTCTCAAACTGGAGAGCCCTGAATCAGGAGATCCCCTGTAGAAATGGCAGATCGATATGAATTGACCGTACGGTATGCCATACCTTGTGAGGCCATAGAAGCCAAGAAGTTCCCCATGGGATCCTCTGAACACACCAACATACTCACCTGATCAATGCAGATTGGTACTGTTTGGAGGTTCCTTCTGACCAGGCCGAGGCGAAAAGGCGTTCAGCGTCTCGTGATAACCCCAGGACTCTCCATCTCTCCCTGTAATCCTCCAAGCCATCAAAGGTAGGCGGCCTTCGAGAACTAGGGGATGTCTCTGACCTGATGGATTCCAAAAAAAATCTGGATCCCTGGGAAGAGTGATTGGAGAATCCCAAAAAGGTAAAAGAAGAACTGGAAACCATGCTTGAGACCTCCAAAACAGAGTAATGACCACCACCTAGGCCTTCTGTCTCCGCAGCTGTGTCATCAATCGTGTGATCATGACAAACAGAGGGAATGCACATCTGGGGCGGTGTGCTGGCTGGTCCATAGATACTCCCCTGGTAAAGGGAGCGGAAAGGTTAAGCGGAACTGGACAGGCAAACGTCAAATGGAGGAGTCGCCACTCCAGCGGCTCCGTGGCAGACGCTATGGCCTGATGGATGGAGGTGTCAACCTTCTTGTAGAATTCTTCATCAATGGGGAGGACCAAAATGGTCTCTTTTTCAGTGTAGGTGTTCTGCATAATGTTAGGGTGGAGCAAACCCACTGGTGCAAAGGTAGTAGTAGGGCCTGAACTAGGTCCGATTTGTGTTTCCATTTAGTCTAATAAGGACTTGCATATATAAATTACTGCTGCAACATATATTAGGGGTTTCCAGCCTCTGAACAATTGCCCCCTGGGCCAGAAAAATCTCCCTCACGCTTATGCAAGCAGTATAATGGGCCTGGACCTAGCCAGGATATAAAATGGTGACAAAACACCGTTACAATAAGACTAAGCCTAGCCAGATTATCTCAGTGCCAATGTGACAACTTGTTATGTGTTTTTTGCAACTTTGAGTCACTTACAAGCTGGTGGAAAAATATGTGCGGCGTGTATAAAGCTGTACAATGGGCAGAAAGTAAGGGGTAATCCCATGGGGCCAGCACTCCCTCAAGTTAATGGGGACAGTGACACTCCTCTGGGCCCAGCCCGCAGCGGCCATTAACGCGAGGTGCACACTTGCTTAGCAGAGAAATCGGATATGCCTACAGGAGGTCGTTGAAAATACAGACCCGATCGCAGGTGTAGCGCTGCTGAGAATCACACAATTACAGACCTTAGAGGGCCGTCAAGGCTTCCAGGGTGCCAGGGTTGCTGCTCACAGGACGAGCACCTCCGTTTGAATGAGGCGCTCATCCCATGTAACGAGAAAGCGATGCGCTACATGCGCATCTCCCGGGTGACTGCCCTCTAAGGGCTGCTGGGTGTCACCGCACTCCCTGCTGCTGTCAACGCACTGGGAAGAAAATTGCAGTTGCACGTTGGAACGTCCTTGACAAGATAACACTCCAAGGCGCAGTTGCTACACTCTGTTGACAAACAAATAGGAAAAGCAACAACAGTAGTAAAGCGATAATGAAAAAACACTTATCTCTCTCGTAGCAGGAAAGAAAGAGGAAGTGCATTGAAGAAAGCAGGCATATATGAACATTGGTGGAAATATGTTATTTTTTGTTGACTTTGTAGTTGTTTTCCCAGGGATTCATGGGAAACGTAGTTAATACTTTGAATGCTGCTGTTAACCCGTTTAGTGCGGGCGCCGGCCACTGGCCGACGCTCACACTACCTCCCTGGTGCGGGTCACAACCAGTGGCCGACACCAGGGAGGGGGTTAAAAAATCCTTGGGTGCAACGCACCCGAGGATTTTGTTTTTTTCTTTTTTAAACCAGGAGGCATGGAAAATCTTCTGTGTCCCCCATGATCCCCCACCCGCCCCTTTGTGACGTCCACGGTGCGAGGCGCGCTGACGTCACAGTGTTGTTTTCCCCATTGGAGCAGGAAGCGGCCACGATTCGATGGGGAAAACGGCCCCAAACAGCGCTCCCGACGTTCGGGAAGGCCTCGTTTGAAAGGGGAGACTCTCCCCTTTCACACGAGGCCTTCATGAACGTGTTTCCTGGCCCTCGATCGCAGTACAGCTGAGATCCAGGGCCAGGAAACACCACTAGACACCAGGGATTTCACTTGGGGGGGTCGGCCCCCTAGGAAAACAGGCCAGCCTCCCCCGGGCATATTGTTTTACATAAAGGTAGGTGTCCCCTGGGGTTGTGTGATTGCGCTCGATCGCGCCCCCCCCCCCAGGGGCTAACTTTTTTTTTTTTTAAATAAAGAAATTGACAGAGGGTCACCAGTGGGCAGGGCGACCCCCAGTGGGGGAAATACTTTTTTTTAGTAGTTGTAGGGATTTCCTGGAGGCCATTTTGGCCCCCAAGGAAAACATACAACTACTAAAAAAAATATAGATCTATATATAAATAGATATATCTATCTACATAGATATGTCTATAGATAGAGATATATATAGATATATATATAGATGTAGATATATCTATATCTACATCTATATATATATATCTAGATATATATATATATAGATATATATATGTATATATCTCCCAAACACGAAAATCCCAGGCACCAGTCCATGTTAAAATCCAAGCATTTAATAGCAATTCTGAGCAGCAAGACAAGGGTCTGTGGCCCCTTACGGAGCAGGAGGTGACAATGATATATGTATATATATATATATATATCTCCCAAACACGAAAAGCCCAGGCACCAGTCCATGTTAAAATCCAAGCATTTAATAGCATTTCTGAGCAGCAAGACAAAAAATCCTGACGCGTTTCGGCAACACCATGCCTTGTTCACAGGTAAGTAAAAGCAGGTGTGAGTGAGCCAGTGCTTTTTAAATACACAGTCATGTGACTTCATTAACCAAACTCCAACTCCCATAATGCACAGTTCCATATAAATAACTTCCTGAACTGGAGAGCTTAATTTCCATGTCGTGTTTGGGAGATATTTTCTGTGGGATGCTTTTCTCAGTAACCCAGGCCGCCCTGCAGGGTCTGTGGCCCCTTAGAGAGCAGGAGGTGACAATTATATATATATATATACATATATAATATATATATATATATATATTGTCACCTCCTGCTATATATATTTGCCACCAGTTGTCTTGCAGTTGCAGCTTGTGTCTTCAAAGCAATGCATATACTTCAACTGACGCGTTTCAACTGTAGCTTTTAGGCAGCAATAAAAAAGTCAAGTAAGTCTTGTGATTATGTTTCTGCTACAAAAGGATCAGAATTTGTCTAGTAGCAGTTTTAGTGCCATGAAGAAACGCAGAAGGTTTATATGCCTACTGCAAAGAGCAAATCTGTATTTTATGTAAATAGCTGAGTGCATTAGTAAAGTCAGCCATTACCTGCACTATAATACAAATGAAATGTATGTGCAGGGGTGGGGGGTGGCTATGGAGAGATGAAGGGCCCTTTTGCTGGGTGGTAATGAGGGAATCCGAGGAGGAGGACATGGGAGTGGGAGCACCAGTAATGATTGCTGGACTGGGCCCAGGGAGACTTGGGGGAATGCTGGGTGGAAGGAAATTTGTGGCTCCTCTCAGATTCCAGAACTTTCTGTCACCGAAATGTGAGGAAAAAGTGTTTTTTCCAAATATTGACGTTTGCAAAGGATTCTGGGTAACAGATCCTGGTGAGAGCACCACAAGTCACCCCATCTTGGATTCCCCTAGGTGTCTAGTTTTAATAAAATGCACAGGTTTGGTAGGTTTCCCTAGGTGCCGGCTGAGCTAGAGGCCAAAATCCACAGCAAGGCACTTTGCAAAAAACAGCTCTGTTTTTTTTTAGGAAAATGTGATGTGCCCGTATTGTGTTTTGTGACATTTACTCTCGCAGGCGCTAGGCCACCCACGCAAGTGAGGTACCATTTTTATCGGGAGACTTGGGGGAATGCTGGGTGGAAGGAAATTTGTGGCTCCTCTCAGATTCCAGAACTTTCTATCACCGAAATGTGAAGAAAAAGTGTTTTTTTCCAAATATTGAGGTTTGCAAAGGATTTTGGGTAACAGAACCTGGTGAGAACCTCACATGTCACCCCATCTTGGATTCCCCTAGGTGTCTAGGTTTAAAAAATGCACAGGTTTGGTAGGTTTCCCTAGGTGCCGGCTGAGCTAGAGGCCAAAATACACAGCTAGGCACTTTGCAAAAAACAGCTCTGTTTTCTTTAGGAAAATGTGATGTGTCCACTTTGTGTTTTGTGGCATTTCCTGTTGCAGGCGCTAGGCCTACCCACACAAGTGAGGTTCCATTTTTATCGGGAGACTTGGGGGAACTCTGGGTGGAAGGAAATTTGTGTCTCCTCTCAGATTCCAGAACTTTCTATCACCGAAATGTGAGGAAAAAGTATTTTTTTTGGCCAAATTTTGAGGTTTGCAGAGGATTCGGGGTAACAGAACCTGGTGAGAGCCCCACAAGTCAGCCCATCTTGGATTCCCCTAAGTGTCTAGTTTAAAAAAATGTGCAGGTTTGGTAGGTTTCCCTAGGTGACGACTGAGCTAGAGGCCAAAATCTACAGCTAGGCACTTTGCAAAAAACACGTCAGATTTCAATGTAAAAATGTTATGTGTTCATGTTGTCTTTGCTGTTGCGAGCATTAGGCCTACCCACGCAAGTGAGGTACCATTTGTATCGGGCGACTTGGGGGAACACAGAATAACACAACAAGTGTTATTGCCCCTTGTATTTCTCTACACTTTTCCTTCCAAATGTAAGACAGTGTGTAAAAAAGACGTCTATTTGAAAAAATGGCCTGTAATTCACATGCTAGTATGGGCACCCCAGAATTCAGGGATGTGCAAATAACCACTGCTTCTCAACACCTTATCTTATTCCCGTTTTGGAAATACAAAGGTTTCCTTGATACCTATTTTTCACTCTTTATATTTCACCAAATGAATTGCCGGATACCCGGTATAGAATGAAAACCCATTGCAAGGTGCAGCTCATTTATTGGCTCTGGGTACCTAGGGATCTTGATGAACCTACAAGCCCTATATATTCCTGCAACCAGAAGAGTCCAGCAAACAGAACGGTATATTGCTTTAAAAAATCTGACATTGCAAGAAAAAGTTACAGAGTAAAATGTGGAGAAAAATGGCTGTTTTTTTTCAGCTCGGTTTCAATATTTTTTAATTTCAGCTGTTATTTTTTGTAGGAAAACCTTGTAGGATGTACAGAAATGACCCCTTGCTGAATTCAGAATTTTAGAATTAGCAGCTAAGAGGTTAATAAAAGGGGAATGAAAGTTGAGCTTAACCTCGCCTCCGGTCCTAACACCTGATCAGCAACAACTCTCAATTAGTTCAGACTTGAAGCCTGTTAACTTTTCCCTGTGTATAAATTATGTTATACCTCAAAGCATCGGAACACAATTTCTGAATAATTTAACAATTGCTGTTTTTGATACCGAGGTTTTGGGGATTTGGATACATGCATTCTAGGAGTTACACATTCTAAGATAATTCTGGTCAGATGGCTCCGTTTTATAAGGGTGGCTATATGAAGAGATTTATGTGAAGACATTTGTCAATGGCTGGGTGTAGGGTCCTTTACTGTGCTGTTAGAGGTCCTGAATAAAGGCCATCCCTTTCTGCAGCCACACTATCTGTGCCAAGTGTAACATGGGTTGCATAGCAGATGACCTCTGGAGAGTAGTGCCTGACAGTACAAGAAGGAAAAAGCCCTAGGGCACAAACAAATCTCCAAAGTACTGGACTCCAATTGTAGGACAGTTCTTGCAAGGCTGAAATTTTGAATCTGAGTAAGACCAGGAGTGGAGCAGAGTTAGAGCTTGCAGGACTGGAGTTGAACTGTAGCTGGATTCGGCAGTACTGGAGCAAAGCTGCAGCTGAAGCTGGCAGGATTAGAGCAGAGTGGGAGCCTAAACTGAAAAGTCTGGGGCCCAGCAGGAACTAGAGCTGGCAGGACTGAGGAACAGCTGAAGCTGGCAGGATTGTAGCAGACCTGCAGCTGGAACTGACATGCCTGGATCCCAGCCAGAGCGGAACTGGAGTGAATAACTCAACTCCAGTAGCAAGCAAGGGACGCTGTGATGTACTGATAGACTGATCAGATGCTGTTTATATACTGGTAGAACAGGAATCATCTGACACCTTGACCTAAACTCTGGAATTCCTTACTCCTGCCCATTAGATCTCAAACTAATCTTATACCCTTCAGGAAATAGTTAAAAACGTAGCTTTTTACTTTTAAACAAACCATTATTCTCTCCTACCATTCTAGGGGTTTCTAGTGCCAAGACAATTCGGTATTTGCATGCTTTAAAAAACCGTTGCTTACTAACAGGAGATGGCTTGTCTATGAAAAGGACTTACTGGAAAGGTTTTCATGTTTGGTGGCCATCGTTGAATGGAGTCTGTGTTTGGTGTCTATATTGGAATGGCATCTATGTTTATGGCAGTCCAAGAGAGTTCCACTGAAAAGAAAATGAGTAATAACTTCCTGAGTACAGCCATGACAGCTGCTGGCCTGGAACCAAAAAAATCTTAGTATTGTATTGATGGAGCGGAGGATAAATGAAGGATGGAATTATATGTCCAAGTATTTGTTTATGTGTTTCTTTGGTGTCACTCTTGTCAATTAGCCAATGGTGGAAGAATGTTATTCTGCTAGGAATAGTATGATGTTGGAGTGTAACTGTTATCTAAGAACTAACCAGCGTGGGAAGATTTTGAAAATATGGGTAAGGTCTCCAGACTGAATTGGTGATTGATAATGCCATTAACATTTATTTTTCCTTTTTAGGTTGAGCGCGCAAGCACTTTGACCTGTTGTAAGTATTGTGGGCTTTGAACTACGCCCACCTTATGTCCATCACTTTCTCTTGTTCATGGGCTTGCCTTTCAAAAATCCCTTGATGTCATTGGTAATTGCTCTACGTTTGTCCTGTCTTGGAGCAGTTTTGTTACTGCTTTGCAGACTGACCCTGTTACATGGATAATTGCACGATTGCCGATATACTTCAGTGTGGGTGAATTGTTTTTTTCTTTTGTCTCTCCCCTTCATGATCCATGGCAGCCATAGCCCTCACAGCGCCAACAGCGCAAACTCCATCAGCAGTATGGGAGCACTGGCCACATTGTTCACACTGCTACCTAATCAGAGGCATTTTTTCTTTTGTCTCTCCCCTTCGTACACCATGGCCCTCACTGGACGAACAGCACAAACTCCATCAGCGTTATTTGAGCGCTGGTCACATTGTTCACACTGTTACCCAATCAGAGTTGTTTCTTTTGGATCTTTCCTTCACGCTCCATAGCATTTCCACAAATACTTTTAATTGATAAATGCTTTACGAAAAAACACAGAAATCCCCAACACGGCTCTCCTAGCTCAACAGGAGAGGCGATACTACAATGCTGATACTGAAATATTCACTAGACTCGGTAAAAGTCACCCCATAATGCTTTGCAAGCATTATTTTTCAAAATTCTTTTGCCTATAACTCAGCCTGTGGTGGTCCTTGGACAATGGGACCACCACCAAAATGTTCAGCATGACGTACTCTTTCTGTTTAGGTCCTCTATGGCTCCCCACACTCGGTTAGTGGGGACCCCAAATAAAAACCCCTCCCACCATTCAGTCCCTTTTTAAGTTCCCTTATGGCTGGAACTTTTGTTATACGGCTTAGAGTAGTTTCCATTCTAAGGGCTTTAATATTGGAGTAGGCTTACTAGGCCTGAGAATGTGTAAGGCACTATGGCCCTCATTCCAACCCTGGTGGGCGGAGGTAGCCGCCCGCCAGGTGGGAACCGGCATTTGGCCGCCATGCGGCCAAAATACCGCTTCCCTCATTCCGACATTCCCGCTGGGCTGGGCCGGCGCTAACCAAGTTAGCGCCGGCCGGCCCAGCGGGAATGGGGGCCGCAACACAGGAGCCGGCTCCGAATGGAGCTGGCGGTGTGACGGGTGCAGTTGCACCAGTCGCGCTTTTCACTGTCTGCTAGGCAGACAGTGAAAAGCTTCATGGGGCCCTGTTAGGGGGCCCCTGCACTGCCCATGCCAGTGGCATGGGCAGTGCAGGGGCCCCCAGGGGCCCCAGGTCACCCCTTACCGCCAGCCTCTTCCTGGCGGTGAAAACCGCCAGAAACAGGCTGGCGGTAAGGGGGTCAGAATCCCCAGGGCAGCGCTGCCCTGGCGGATTCGCCCAGCCGGGGCAAAAACGTCGGGAAACCGCCGGCCCCGGTTTTCTGACCGCGGCTTTACCGCCGCGGTCAGAATGGGCTTGGAAGCACCGCCAGCCTGTTGGCGGTGCTTCCGTCATTCGTGGGAATGACCCCCTATGTTCTCTAGGGGTTAAATACATGGTTGCTCTACATTACTTTGTGCCATTCTGTTTTCATGTGGTTATGCTCTCTAGGGGGTAAATATATGGTTACATGACCATTTTTTCTTACAAATGACATTTTTATTATGGTGTTCTCTAGGGGCTGTTCTGAACATTACAGTCAACATATTTCAATATTTGCTGCACTCGGTCGTTCCATTATGCTTTGCAGGGCATTCTTTTACAAAACATGTTTGCTCATAATTCAGCTTGTGGTGGTCCTAGGGCAATGGAACCACCTTCAGAATGTTCACCACAACCTGTACTTTCTGCCTAGATCATCTCTGGGTTAGTGGGGACCCCAAAATAATACCCCCCCTCTATTCAGTGTCTTTTTAACCTCTCTCATGGCTGGACCTTTTGTTTTACAGCTAAGAGTAGTTTGTGTTTTAAGTGTCTTGTTTGTAATATCATTGCAGTAGGCCTGCTAGCCCTGAAAATGTGTAATGCACCAGGCTCTCTAGGGGCTAAATATATTGTTACACTGCAATACTTTCAGTCATTTTCTTTTCATGTGGTTATGCCCTCCTGGGGCTAACTACATGGAGACATGACCATGTTTCTTACAAGTGCTGTTTTCATTGTGGTGTACTCTAGGGGTTCTTCTGAGCATCACATTCTAATGACAAATGTTTATTTCTGATAAAGGTTTTCATTGGGTTTATATGATAATTGTATATGTTTTATTAATATTTCCTTATTGCAATTATGATCGTAACTTAAGTCAACTTAACATCCGTATTACACTATGGGGGTTATTCCAACTTTGGAGGAGGTGGTAATCCGTCCCAAATGTGACGGATTTACCACCAGCCGTATTACGAGTTCCATAGGATATAATGGACTCGTAATACGGCTGGTGGTATATCCGTCACTTTACCGTCACTTTTGGGACGGATTACCACTTCCTCCAAAGTTGGAATAACCCCCTATGTCTGTTTGAACACTCAATATGTTTGGGTGACCCTTCTAGTTTATTTCTCTCGTTACTCCTCTGTGGCTTTCTTGTTTTGGGAAATGTGTTAGCCAACCAGCAAATCTGATGGTGGGGTGGTGTAAGTGGTATTCTATTGGAATTATCATGCCAGATTTAAGTCAAGGTGCTAAATGGCAACATTTTCATTTTTGGCTGCAGAGAGAGGAAGAAGGTAAATGGAAGTGCTTCAGCTATATGCTGGTCCACTGGAATTAAGTGTCAGGAAAATACCAAATTATGAGGCAGGGTTGACCAATTTACATGGGAAGTTATATGGCAAATTATGAATTTGCAACGCCAATACCTCTAACGCAAGTTAATGCGAGACCCATTCCATTGCAAATGCTTGTTTTGCTGCCTTATTGTTCTGGAACATGGAATGCTATGCATTTATATAGGTTTTGTATTAATTCACCTTCCTGCTTGTTTCTCAGAAAATAAAAAGGCTGCTGCTGTCTCCAGACGGCCAACAGTTTTGTTAATTTGTTGATGTAGAATATGAACATAACACATCCAAATCGGGTGGGATAACTGAGCATGTCATAGCATGAAGATTTTGCAAGTACCAAATAGGAAGCATATCGTGAGAGGGCTATACATTTTCAGAAACAAGATGAAGAAAGGTGGTTTCAGCTAATAAAATCCAAGGTCCAAAGCCTCGCTAGCTCTTTTCTGATTTTGCTGGCTGTCCTGTGCGGGGAGGTGCAGCAGCACAATTGATGATCTGAATAATGTCATGCGCACCATACGATCCATTGAGCTATAGCACCGCGTTTGTAGTGTTTCTCAAAAGAATGACTCATTGAAAATGGGCCATATACATCACACTCATAACAGATGTGGTGCTAAGAGTTTCCTGAGCTACGATATATGTCTGCCACTAGGGCTGATAATAGCATCATACGATTAGAGAGCAAGATTTGTTGGTCAAGTACGCAAATGTCCCTTGAATACGTGCATTTGAAACATAGATTGTACTCCTAGTCACATCTCTGTCTCTGTAACTCCTAAGTGGACTTCTGGAAGCATCGGAATGCGCCCACTGTCTTGCATGACAAGGCCAATATTTGTGCTCTCACGTCATTCCAGTAATGGTACAAATGTGGCGTTGCTTTCAAATTAAACCCACATACATTTTGGCATTCCAGAAAATCCTTTAAAGAGGCATGTGGCCCAATTTGTCACGTCTGCCATACTGCTGACCAAACATGACACTTGAAGTGTGTCTGGTTTGTATTGTTAAGGCCATGCCTAAATCATATTATGTACCCATGCGGTGGCCATGATTCTGTGTTTCAGTACAGGTACACAATCACATGTTTGTCAGCACTCACACAACGTACCACCCACAGAAGGCAAGAAGATGTCTCTGGTGTGACAGGCGACCATGAAAAGTGTGTTTCACAAGCAAGTGTATCCTTGGGCATCAGTTGCAAGGTGTGAGAGGGACAAGAAGTGGATGGATATTTCTGCATCCGAAGAAGGGGTATTGTGTGATAGGAGTGAACTCAGTGTGCATGAAGAGAATGTGGTGCACATGTATGTAAAAGGGTAGGACTCCAACACCCAGACGAGGGCATTACCAGTGGCATCAACCTCTACACGTGAAAGAAGAATGGTGCAAGGTGTGGACAACAACAGGGAAATGGCGGACACCAAAGAGGACACCAAAAGTAATTGTGGCTGTTACCCAAGGGTGAAAGTATCTGTAAACGGAGCTAGGTTTAGAACGACATGGGAAAAGTGAAAGAGATGCTTAATGCAATCTACTATTGCTATTGGCAACAGATCCTTGTTATTAAAGTGATTCCATTCACTTTGAGTTACAACAACATTCAGTTAAAAATATCAACTACAATAATATTGAAAATGCATTCACTTTAAGAACCCAAGCACACAGAGCTAAAATACAAAGAGTTCTTAACCATTAAATTTTTTTAAATACGTACATGTGTAGCTGACGTTTATTAACAATGTTCACTGACTGAAATGTGTTGCGGTTTGATTTGTGGTGAAATCCTTTACTTACATTGTATTTTTCCTTCAGTATCTTTCACACCTTCAAGCAAGCAATTTTAAGAATTCCAGTTTCTTGTCCCCTGGTACATAAACAACATAAGCTTGATAATTGCACAAATACTTTACACATTGCCTCTAAGGTAAGCCTGACTGCTCTGTGCCAAGCTACCAGAGGGTTGAGCACAGGTTAATTTAGGGCTGACTTGTCCCTCAACCTGGCAAGAATTCTGGTTGCTGCTTGACCAGTGCATGAGTGAGTACTCCATGTAAGCGACTGACTGTTACTAAGTAGCTTAGTACATCAGGGATTAAAGAAAAAGGTGATTTAGGATGGGCAGACTACAATAGGTCAAATAAATACATCTTAATAACTGATTTGTCAGTCAGTGCTTCCCTTGAGAAAAGAAAAATACTCGAATATATGTAAGAATAGTAAACTCTCCAGAGAATATTGACCAATAGAGAAATACAGCAGCTTCTAACTCTTTCCTGGCTAGAGATAGGTCCCAGGCATGATGGAGGTAAAGTTTTAAGAAGCTGAACTGACCTTTTGGAGGGGGGACGCTAGTAGGTAATATCTCCAGAGTGGCACGGATAAAAATATCTGTCTCTTCATTAGAATTACTGTGCTACCACTGTCAGTCTCTTGTAGCCCAGGTATGGCAGTAGCTACTCTCTCAAGAGGGGTGCACTTTGGGTGCCTCTCGCTGTCTGTACCCAACTCTGGCACCTCAAACCAGTGGGATGCTAATTCTAGCTTCTGTAAAGATAGAAAAAGATTGAAACCACTTCCAGTGAAGGGTGAGTGGGTACAAATATATAAAATAAATCTATATCAAAATTCCGCAGACATTGATTGCTTAATTGTGGCAAATGTGTTTGTGCAAAAGGCAGATATGGCGTGTAATAAAAAACAGCTGATACATTTTGGAGAGGATATTGAGGAATGTTTTTATGCCCCCTGAAAGGGATTGTTAATAATATAGGGTTATTTCAATGCAAAAAATTAAGCCAAAATATAGGTGCAGGATGGAAAGGTCCTGCTCAATGTATATAATTGACTAGAAGCAGTTTCCCAAGATGGAATGTGTCAGAAGATGTGATGCAAAATCTGCGAAATTTAGGTATAATTTGTTTAAATGGCGGTTTTCCAAGTGATATACCAGCGTGCCAAACCTTTTGTATTGGGTCTCAGAAATGCCTGAATGTTGGGTGTTGCATGTACACGGCAGTGACCCTCTTCCATGCAAGCCCACTACCAGTTGAAGTTTGGAAGAAGGGAGGCAAGGGTTGTGATTATAGATATTACATTCCCAAAAAGGTTAAAAACTAGGATAGACGAAAGGGAGCTTGCAATGTTTATGAATATTAAACTAGATTTTATACAAATTCCACAAAAGCCAAAACTCTCTGACGTATGTAACTAGTACTCTGACATAATAAGAAAAGTGATCAACTACATAAATGTGGAACACAGCAAAAACAGGAAGTGGAGAACCTTCAGGGAGTGACCAATGTTTATTCAGAGTAGGTGGTTTGACTTAGATTGTCAATGTTAGACCTGGCAGCCTGTGTGGGTTTTTGCTAACGTTTTGCTTTCGAACCTGCTGTTTTTGCTGAGTTCACTTTTGCTGGCCTCAGAACTCTGCACACTTTACCCCTGCTAACCAGTGCTAAAGTGCTTGTCCTTTCTCCGTAAAACAAAGTTAGACTGGCTTATAACCAATGGCATATTTAATGTACTTGTAAGTCCCTAGTAAAGTGGTACTAACTGTGCACAGGGCCTGTAAATTAAGTTCTACTAGTGGGCCTGCAGCATTACTTGTGCCACCCACTTAAGTAGCACTTTAAACATGTCTCAGGCCTGCCATTGCAGTCTGTGTGTGTGTATTTTTAAACTGGCATTTTGATCTGGCAAAGTAAACCTTTCACAAGGCCCAAACCTCCTTTTTCCATACATATGTCACCCCTAGGTTAGGCCTTGGACAGCTCAGAGGGCAGGGTGCAATGTATTTGAAACATAGGACAAGTTTTTTACTTTTTACATGTCCTGGCAGTGAAAAACTCTTACATTTGTTTGTCACTACTGCAAGGCCTAGCTCTCACATAGGTTAACATTGGAATTACCTCATTACATTTTATAAGTGTATTTTCTAAACGGCAACAGATAACCACCCGTTCATGCTTGGTGTCTCTGGAATCACAATTTAAAATCTTAATTTATGGTCAAGTCAGATTTTAAATTACAATTCTGAAAATGGCACTTTGAGAACGCTGGCATATGCTTGTCTCGCCTCAAGCCTGTTTTTGGGTCACATGACTGGGTGTGGGTCACAGTTGGGCTTTTTGTATTCCTCTTAGACAGCCAAACACAATGAGGACCGTAAGTGTGAGTGGATGGGAAGGTGGAGATAGGCCCAGCCCCACTTACACTTGAATCAGCTGTGTCCTGTCTTCGTGTAAAAAGCTGCATGCCCTCTGTAGTTAGGGTTAGTCTGGAGCCAGGAACGCTAGGCACTTCTGCTCTTCAAAGGCATGCCTCAAGAAGCTTCTCCCCACAACAAAGGCACAGCTGGCTATAAATAATTGACCTTAGACACCGCAGCTTCAATATATTTCTGGACCTGTGGATAGTCTGCCAGGAAAAAGGACTGTTGTGGTGCTACAAGGACTTACACTCTGCTGGACTGCTGATCTGAAAGAACTGCTGACCTGCTGTACCGACCAGCTGCCCGCTGTCCTCATGTCTAGGTGAGAAGGACTGGACCTGCATCTGTTGAATCCAGAACCCAGAGTGACTCCAAGGACTAGTTGGCTGGCCTCCTGATCTGAAGCCTCGGGGACACAACAGGCTTCCAACAACCTGCCACCTGCACCTGGACTCTGCCATCTGTGAGTCTACAATGCCAAGCAGTACCACTCCAGTTCTGGACCCTTGGAAGTGGGCTTAAGGAGCCCAGCCAGCCTCTGTGAATCCTGCGGAACCAACATATCTCCTCTGCTGTGCGGCACAACCCCCGAGCAGAACTGACGCACCTCTGCTGCTGCCTTGATTTGTCCTGTGGCAGAGGCCCCCATCACCCCTGCAACACCTTTGGAACCGTCACTGAGCGACGCATCCTTAGCGCAGGCCCTCACATTCCTCATTGACTGCAGCCTTGACAACGACACTGGACTCTGCATCACAGCCTTGCAACTCTTTGGAACCAACGCATCTCCCAGTCTGCACGTTGCATCCTCCATGCCAGATTTGCATTCCCAGCCCCATCGATGTGATCCTTGATGACGATGCAAGCCCTGGCATTGCAGCCTCGCTGCATCTGGGAACTGACTCATCACTTTGGCCTTGTAACCCACCTTTGACATGGATCCTTGCAACGCTCCTCAAACCAGAATTTAAGGTACTTTGTTCAGTGGGCCTAACTGGGTCCCCGTAGCCGTCACACTAGTGGTTGGCCTTAACTTTTGATTTTGTCCCAATCTGGTGCGACCAGTTTTTCACAGTTGGCACTTTGGGCTTTTTGGCGCTATTTTTACTCAAATCTTTAAAATTGCAGATCTCCGGATCTACTAATTGGATATTTGACGTTCGGTCTTGCTTTCTCAATTAAAATAAGTCCTATTTTTCTAACTTGGGATCCTTTTTGTGTGATGTTTTCACTTTATCACTATTTGAAGTATTGTACAAATACTTTACACATTGCCTCTAAGTTAAGCCTGACTGCTCTGTGCCAAGCTACCAGAGGGTTGAGCACAGGTTAATTTAGGGTTGACTTGTCCCTCAACCTAACAAGAATTGTCATTGCTGCTTGACCAGTGCACACACCCCAGTCAACTAACAAGCCAGTTTCTTACAGTCAAAAATTGAAGAGTCATCTAAGGAAGATGCAAAAGTCCATGAAGAGAATGCAGGGTTGTGAGATGACAGGAAATGGATGTAGGTTATGGTGAAAATATAAGGAAACAAAGAGAAAAAAGGGCATTCTTTAAGGCCAACTGGGATGAAATGCTGGATTTAATCTCCTCTAAAAATGTAAGAGAGTTCTGGAGATTGGTACATTTAAGCTTGGGAAATAAACTAGTGACAATAGGGTGTATGGTCCCAGAAGAAGCCTCAACAAAGTACTTGGAGGATACATATGTAAAGAGTTATTAAGTGTTGTGAACAGGAGAACACGTGGCAGATAGTGAGTTACTGAACAGTTCAGCTGTTAAAAATATAAAGAATGCTATTCAAACTCCCTATCAAGAGCTCCAGGACCAGATAATCTGCCAGCCCTAACGATAAAAATGAATGTAGATTGGTAGAACAGGATCTTTGTCATACTATTTAGAGCAATAGCTCTGACAGTCTCAGTACTAGAAACCTGTAAGGGGCTAATCCTCAAACCTATACATAAAAAGAGCTCCTTTTTGAGCTAGAGAATTATCAATTGGTAAGTCTCATGGGCGTGGGGGAGAACGTTTTTTTTTTTTATTAATCATAGACCACTTTTTCAGTTTATGGGCTATTGAAAAGAAGACAATTGATCTGAAAACAAATGTCTGCTGCTGGTTTGTAGACTTTTGGGTCAGCCTTTGACTTGGTCAGCCGTAAGAGTCAATGGAATGGAGGGCTGCTGAGTATCCTCAAGGAACTCTACCGGGGGTGTTGGGTGCAAGTGGAATTAGATAAGGATGGAATTTTAGCTGATATGATTTGTGAAACGGAATGGTTTGTAGCAGGGGTATGTGATTGCTTTGACATTGTTCGCATTATATTTAAGCAATCTCCCAGAAACACTAATGGGATCTGCCTCCTTTCCCCCCCCCAAGATGGATGCCGCCATATTTCCTGTCTGCTTTATGCAGATCACCTGGTTATAATGGGTATGCCACAAATCGGGCTCCAGCAGAAACTACATGCTTTACAGAGTTACAGTAAGAATAAAAAACTGGTGAATACTATGGAAAAACCAAAATATTAGTATTGATTCAGGAGAAGAAAGAGTTCAAATTGTATTTGGAGAAGACATGGATAGAAGAGGTGGAGACGTACTGATAATTGGGTATGCATTTTACATCAAATTTTAGATTGAAAATGTATTGTGAAGCAGATAAAACATATGCCATATCCACTTTAAGTGAGATGAACAAATTTAGGAAGGAGTTCAGTTGGCCCAATCGGGGCCAGTTATAACCACTTTTAAAGCTTAGGTTCAGACAAAATGTTTGTATGGGTCTGAAATTTTATTTTTGAGCAGGATACAGAGTTGGGAAAGAATTGAAAGGCAGTGCTTGAAAATGATTCTGAATATACCCAAATCAGTTATGGTCCAGGCATTAAAGTTGGAGTTGGGCATGACCTTATGGTCCTGCCTCTCATGGAGGGCTACGTTGAGATTTTGGAATAAGTTATTAGAACCCATTCAGCTCAAGATATCCCAATTGTGCAAAGATGAAATTTTAAAGAGTGATAGAAACTGGGCTGTGAGCCTAGGATAGAGTTTACTAATATCATGGTGTACTGTAAGGTCTTCATTTGCTCTGCTTTAAAAGAAAATACAATAGAATACATAATGAAAAATGTGTTGTAGAATTAATCATTTTGGCCATTTTTCCCCAAATTTTCTTGGAGAGGGAACCCCACAAACCCTCCTGGTAGTGGTCAGACTGACTCGCTACGCACCATACAGGGGCTGGTCTGACAACATTTGCCAAGGCTGCTTTGGGTTCCCAGTACAGACCTGCCTATGCCCCTGGTCTGCACCGTACATCATGTGTCCCCCACCCTCTCTCACTCTTCTAAATCAAGAGAGAGTAGGCCTGGGAATTAGTTGTCCCTCTGCTAGGTCCTAGAACCCCACCCTGCCCTCAAACAGAAATCAAGTTTTTCTGGTGGCTGTTTATATATATATATATGTTTATATATATATATATATATTTATCCACTCCAAAAGAAAATCAAACTTAGGCACTCCGTGCAAGTCACTGGCCTTGGTTTATTTCAGAAATTCCATTAAACAAAACATAGGGCAACGCGTTTCAACCATCACGGTCTTCTTCCTTGGCCCTTTTTTTTTTACAAACATACAACAAAAATGTGGCCCCTCCCACTTCCTATATATCCACTTATTCATAGACAGAAAAAATCTTTTTTTTTTTTTCTCTCTCTTCCTTCTTTTCTCTCTCATTTCCTAACTCCTTTTCTTTCTCCCACCTCCGTAAATAACAAAATTCCAAATTCTAATGTTATATTTCTAATTATCTATTACATGTAACATCCCCTATTGGAGTAATACTGATATGTAGTAAACAGTAATGCAAATAATTAGAAGAGCCACTCTATAAACCAGTCAATCATCAAAATAATATTCATTTAGGCCTTTTTTTTAAATAAAAGATAACCTAATATGGGATTATTGCAATTTTCCCCTGCCTTTCCACCATCAGACTAACCAATATGGACAGAAAGTTCTTTGTCCTTGTTCAATCCCCAAGGATAACGGCTATTTAGCTGAATAATGTATTCAGACTCCAATCTCCTTAATTGTTTTTCTCTGTCCCCTCCTCTCAGAGTACCCAGGACCCTGTCAATCCCAAAGAATTTCATCTTCTCTACTTTACCCTCATGTTTAAGATTACAGTGTCGCGCTACTGGATAAGCAGCATCCTTATTCAATATTGCTCTCCAGTGCTCAAGAATACGTTTTTTCAGAGGAAAGATTGTACTTCCGACATATTGCAATCCACATGGGCACTCTATTACATAAATAGCGAAATCTGAATTACAATTTATGTATTTCTTAATGTCTACTCGTCTGCCCGTGGGTAGCACATATTGCTTACGATTAGAACTGTATCTACACGCTTTACACTTGGCACATTTGTAGAAACCTTGATGTTTGTCTAGGAAAGTTCCTTTTGTCTTCTTTGCGTAACTATGTACGAGAATATCTCTCAAAGAGCCGCTTCTTTTATAAGTTATCATTGGAGTACGACTCACTAGCTGACCAATTGTTCTGTCAGCCTTAATAAGATGCCAATGTTTCATGAGGATCTTCCTAACTTCTGAAGAATATGCGCTGAATCCTGTCACAAATCTCGGGGTATTAATATCTTCTCCTCTCTTTCTAGGAATCAATAGTTCAGCTCTTTGAACTTCTTTTACCTTGCAACATGCATTCTTCACTATTTTATGTGGATATCCCCTAGATCTAAATCTCTGTATCATTGTTAGTTGTTCTCTCTCAAAACTTTGCGGGGTACTGCAATTTCTCTTAGCTCTTAACAATTCCCCGTAGGGTATACTCCATTTAACATTGGGTGGGTGGTGACTTGAGGCGTGTAGAATGCTGTTTCCAGATGTACTCTTTCTGAACAGTTTGGTATGAAGCGTACCATTCTCTACACTAACCTCTATATCTAAAAATTCCATCACCTGTTTATGTATTTTATAAGAGAAATGCAAATTCAGATCATTGTTTGGTAACGAATTCAGAAAATCATGCAATATTGATTCTGGACCTTCCCATATCATAACTATATCATCAATATATTGTGTCCAAAATATGATATGTTGAAACCATTTCACATTTTCATCTGACATCACCAATTGCGTTTCCCACCACCCCATAAATAGACAGGCATAACTGGGAGCAAAGCAACTTCCCATCGCCGTCCCAGTTGTTTGTCTATACCATTGATCCTCATACAAAAAGAAATTGTTTTCGAGACAAAATCTTAACATATTTAGAAGCAGTTCAGAGTGTTCCAAGAGTCTAATCGGTTTGTCCCTGAAAAAGTGTCGGCATGCCTGAATTCCCTTCTCATGTGGGATACAGGTATATAACGATATTACATCTATAGTTACCATGATATAATCAGTTTGCCAAGGAATATCCTGTATTTTCGTTAAAAATATATATATATATATTGTCTGCAGGCACTGAAGGCAGTGGTTCATTGGCGTAACAAAGGCCCCTGCAACTATTCAGTGCGGGGGAAGAGAGGAGGGCGAGCGGCGAGCTCCAAGGGGAGCTCCTAAGTAAGTCCCGAGGGGGGCCCTCTCACGTTTCGCTACGCCACTGCAGTGGTTCTCTGTGTGCATGAGTACATTTCAGAGGTGGCTGAGCTCAGAATAGGTGGGACTGCGGCAGAGTGAATTCAATTTTAGTTTATACTGGAGACGAAAAGGAGGGCAAACAGGTGGATGGAAATGACAGGTGGTGAAAAGCAAAATCTCGTTAGAATGGACGAAATCAGTAGCGGAAGTGGGGCGCACCTCCGTGGTGGAAATAAGAATATTTTAGGCAGTGGCACTTATATTTTTTTTCAGAAATACAAATTGATAATACGCGTGCTTAAACATTATTATCTCCTTTGCTTTCCTCTGAAGTTTTTTGATAAAAGACAAAGAGGTGTCAGGAACTGTACTTATAAACAGGTTCCCGGCACTTTGAAACAGAAGAGTTATTTTTTGTAAGTGCAGTTTGTAAGACAGTGTATATGATCATTGGCTCAGCAACAACCCATGAACAGTGATTTTGTTTTTGCTGAACTTGGTGACTTCCCAAGTCTATAAATTTAGTGACATGCGGCTTTACGCTGGAAATACAACGCACTCTTGTCCCCCATTTCTTTTCTGTGCCACCAGCCTGTTTTATTTCAACTGATAGTTCGGTAGCTCATGTAGAATCTCAGGTGACCCTGGTCTGCTTGGGTAGAGACTCTATTCTGGTAATTCACTATATCTGGGCTTAATACATTCACTGTAACCTGGGGCCCTAGACCAAAGCAAAGTTGGCTGGACGTTCTCTGTCCTGGCTCCACCAGCCTGCAATAAATGGTAAATATTAGACTAGGGGCTGAGTTTTAGAGTTAAAGATATAACTGCACTCTCATTGTCGTGCCTACAATGTTTCTGGTTCTTTTTCCTCATAATTAAGCAAGCATTGCAAGCCCCTGGGTGCGCACAAGCTCCCCATTGAAATAAAATAACAATAAGATGTTCTTAGTGGAACGACTCTTCGCACTTCACTTGCCAAGGAGATGATGGCTTCCGACTGTAATGACGTCACTTCCGTGTAACCCAGTGAATGCTACTTTGACGATTACCAGAACCAGCTGTCATTGCTCTGCAATCCTCATACAGAGAGTGTCTGTCTGGCTCAGTCACTCATTACCAACACTGTGAGGACAAGTTCTGATAGTGTGTTATACAATAACATGCTGTAATATGGGAGTAAAGTTATTACCCTCTCTTGGCATTACCTCACAATTTTCCTTCAGATCCTAAATGAGGCCCTTAGTGTGCCAGGTTGAAACCAATTAACTATTTTCCTTCCACTTAGGCATCTCCACGTTGTTTCATATCTGAGACATAGGTATATTTTTTCAGTTTTTTATATTTTTTCTGTTGGGGGCGCATAAGAGCGTCTGGTCTACTTTGTGTTCTTTCCCACGTTGTGTTTTCGTTCGCTATGATGTGATAACTGTATCTTTCATAATGCCAATAACCATGGATTATATCAGCGCAAAAAACAATAGAATATTTATGACGGTGTCTCACCTGTGACAGCATGTATCAGGAGCTGTTCAGTGAATTACATTCACGAGGTTTACATTTGCTTTTTGAGAACCTAGCATGTAACCAATTACCCATGGCAACTACAGTTTTGGAAACTTTTCTACTTCCTCGATCCATCTGCACTATATCAGTGTGTGATTTCCGCACCACAAGCTAATTTTAGTAACACTGTGAAAACAATGTCTTAGATGTTTATATAAATGTTTGAGCATGGTCCAAAGAGTCCCAGAGTATACTATTCCAAATTCATGGTGCAGGAATAATGCAGCAGTTGTGGAGAATGGATAACTTTATGTTAATCAAGGGAGAAAAGGGACAGATTTGTAGGTAAAAAGCAGAAAAAAATGGTTTCTTTGTGATGGGCACAACAGCAAGGCCAAATAATAACCCAGTAAGTTTGTGGCAGCACGTTAAGAACTGTCCCTGGCCTCTACTACTGCCACTAAATAGCACGTCATTTTATTAACGCCAGTCGTCCGAGAGAGGCTGTGTGGAGTTCCTGAAGAGCTGAACCTGTGACCTCGGTTTCATCAATAGACTTATAGAAATCTGTTAATTAATTGCAGCAGCTTAAATAGAACAGTAATTAGGGAAAGAGGAGAGAAAAAGTCCCAAATGGAGGGCAGAGGAAGGGAAGCGGGTACACAACTTGGATGCAGAACGGAAAGAAGCGATGCGTGTCTATCGTTGGCATGTACTTCAGTGATCACAGAAGGTTTACTTCTGAATACTAGTCCTGTCATGGGCCATAACCAGAAGGTGGAAGGAAGGGTCCTGGGAGAACCCCTCCTTTGGTCAGTCATACTCCGTTCAGAAGTCAGATCCCTAAAGGTTTAGCTTATCTCCTGTCTTAGTTGTGCAGTGCTCCTTCCTCTCTCCCAGCATGGAGCCACCTCTCAGTGCAGGCATTCAAATGGACTGACAATATGAGCAGGGTCTTTACTCAATGCTGCGTTCCCTTCTGGCCTGTGCTGCTGTTGCACTGTCAGCAAAATATCACTGAGCACTTTCCTTCCTAGAAATAGGTTATTGAGAGCGACCGGAGACAGGAAGTGGTACAGAGACAGGAATCACTAGATACAAGGTTACTGAATGTTATGTAGTGAGCATAGTTAGTTAGAGGAAATCTGTAAAGGTTGGGGCAATCCGATTAAGATTCTGACTACAACCATGACCAACTGAACATTTTGCCAGGATCCTCCCAGCCTTAACCATGAGCACTAGTTTGGAGCATATGCCCTATTTCAATGTTCATTCCCAAGCTTTCACAATCTTCTTGGAATCCAGATCCAATTCATATTCCATTCTAAGTTTTAGTCCCCAACTGCTGTTGAAATGTGGTATTTGCATGCCTTCCTTGGGGCTGACACTTGGAAGTGAGATCTTTAGGTGATCTAATTATGTGTGGAACCCTCTGTTATCATCTCAGGCATGCTCCTGTGCTCCTTTGCATGCTTTTCTGCTATGTTACAAAATAAGTACACTCTGGTGTGAAAGGCCTATTGTAGGCTTAAACCCTACCCATTGCTTACCATTGGTTGGCTTTATTGTCGCCCTCATATTCTTGCTTCTTGTTCAAAGATTTGCATTGTCTATCTTGTACCATCTAGTATTTGCCCCTTCCCAGGAGTATTGCCTCTTCACCATCCTCTTGATTTTGCTGACTTTTGCCCATCCACTGCCCAATTTAAAGTGAACTACTTTTTTTCTTTTTGATTAAGCACACAATAAAAGTGCATGTGTTTTCTATCGGTCTCCCTCTCCCTCGTGTGCTACCCCCAAATACTGCAGTGCTCTGTGCTCATGTGTACTTCTAGCCCACTCTCTGTGTGGTTCTATCCCTCTTGTCTTCTCCCTCATTTCCCATGTTGCCATCACCCTTGTGTGCTGCTCAATCAATCAAGTGCTTCTCCTTCCACCCAGCGTCTCGTGTTCTTCTCCCCACCACACCCCACTACACAGTGTGCTTCTCAGCTGTGTTGCTTTCCCCCTTGTGCGCTGGTTTTCCCATCTACCCCAGCACCCACTCTCTCATCCACTCCTCTTTTAAACCTCCACCCACAGTCATTTTTTGTAATTTTGCGCTGTAGTGCAAAACAGTCTTTATTTTTTTACTCATCCAAGGGGCATACAGCATCTTGAACTGTAAATAAAGAACAAAGAAAATAGTACTAGTGGAATGATGCAACTGGGCGCATCATTACTTCATTTTTATTTTAGTTTTTTTTAATGGAGATGCCCAGCATCGGGGGAAATCATTTTGCTCTGCCCTCAATGCTGTAGAGCAGTGATTCTTAACCTGTAGTCCGGGGACCACTGTGGATCTGTGAAGCCTACTTGGGAGGATAGTGACTGCTTAGAAAAATAAACAATATTAACAGATTAATTAAGTGTATATAAATAAAGAAGCAACGTGTAAAATGTAAAATTTTAAGACATTCTGTAAATGTTAAAGAATTTGAAATAGGAGGCTAAACATAAAGTTAGTAACCACAGATGGATTTGCGAGAGCTGCGCAAATGCATGAAACGGAATATATAGTATGGACAATGAGTGGTCTCAATTGATTTTAGAAAAGTTCCAACCTCTATATAAAATTGAAAAAAAATAGATTAAAAACAATATATATGTTGGTGAATTAAATAAAATATTTTATCATTTGTTTACTTGTTTGATTAATGCTATGTTCTGTATTTTTGTGTATTATCTTGTGGTTCAAATCACCAGAATGGCTTGGAATGGGGACCCAGGCTTCCAGTAAAGACTCAGTAAGGGGGGGGGAGGTCCCCAGATACCACAAATGATTCACTGGGTTCCCCAGATTGCAGTAATGATTAGATGGGAGCCCACAGAAGTCAAAAAGTTAAGAATCACTGCTGTAGAGCATCAGAAAAAGCCAATGGTTGAAATCTCCATGCACTCTTTCAGACATAGAACTGGAGGAGGGTGTTTAATTGCTTGCATCTGCACTGTGCTTCAGTTAGCTCACAACTGTTCCTTGCTGCAATCAGTCCCACCCTATATGGGCGTCAGCTGGAAGGAGGTGATTAAAGGCTATGGCCTTATTTATAGTTTGGTGGATGAGATATTTCACCACAGATGTGATAGAGGTCTTGTCTACCTTCCATATTACAAGTGCATTATTACCAGGGCTACCAGTTTTACAATATTTGTTTTCTTAAAATGTCCACCTGCATTCATCCATATTTTTTAGTCATCTTACCTATATGTATCCACATTCAATTTTGCAGGGAAAAGAAGACCCTGTCTCTAGTAGCTTTCCACATTTATTTAAAGAGACAACACAATCTTGCACTTCGTTGTTATAGGTTGAGCTATATGTAGAGTTAACCAGAATTAAGGAAGCACAATACACTTATCTGAAAACCTTTCAAATGTAATCCAAGCACTTGAGCATTTTAAAAGACTATGCAGATATTGAGGCTCTTTCTGGTTTGTTAATGAAATTAAGACCCCTTGAAACCCTTTCAGTATTTGCAGATGATACTGGAATGGCTATAAAAGTCAAGGAAAAATTACACAATGTCGGTCATTCTTGTGTTGAAATCTTCTTCAATTACATTTATGATGCCACAAGTAACTCCAACAAGCTTGGATAAATCATTTTGACCATTAAAGTCTTGACTTCACTGAACATGCAACCCTTGTACAAGAAAATCTGTAAATCACTCATTTGCTCTGTTGTGTTCCTATCAACAACAACATCCCACTTACTTTTCAGCGTTTATTTGCTAGTAGTAGTCTCTTTTAGGAGGGAATTTCATTTGCTGTTGTACAATCTGTAATAAAGAGATAATTATCGGGTCTTATGTACAGACATGCTCCAAAGCTATGTCGACATCTATAGCTGAACATAATTAGTGAACATGTAGTTCTTTTTACTCAAGCTTCTTCTGTACTTTGATGGTTCCCCTTCAGGTATTTAACAAATACTCATAACTTTACAATACAAGATTGCTGGTTTGCATTATTTTGCAAATAGTTTTCGCATTTGATCCGTTTGGAATCAAAGACTGCCTCATTTTTTTAAAAGACAAGGTAGTATTGCCATAGTTCCAAAAGCATTACTGTTCCTCACACCAGCTGAACCATTGGAACAGGGTAATAGGACATTGATATGTTATTCTTCTATCTGCTTTTACTCGAGTAAAAATGCATGACCACCATTTCTGCATCCGAGCCGGGTTAGGTACCACTACTTCACTATTTTTGTTTTAGTTTCCCTTCTAGTAACATTGTGTGCTGTATGTTGTGCAAGATAGAAAACATTTCCCCATTCTTTATGCGTGAGTGTTTTCCCTAATTTAACTTCCCACCGTTTCTAACATGCAATTTTCTCTTTGTGCTAGGGGAGCTGCACTAATAAAGAATATACTTCAGTAATTTAGCGTTTGTCTTTATCCTTCAAGGGAATCCATCTTATAAAGGCTGTGTGGGATCGGTATGCAAGTTTCCTGATGGATGGGCGCATGCCCCAGTGCCTAATCTGCTAATACTGGAAACTGTCCACCTCCAGTAGCCTGTAATCTAATTTTAACCTGTTGAATGGAATATTCCCTGCATCAAATAGACTGCCCATTCTCTTGCATGCTGTGCATTGACATTTAGAAAAGTGTTCTTGTTGAAGGCCTGTGTGAAGTCTGGGTTGACAATAATTGCCATTATATGTGAAGAGAATGATGAATGATGTTAACTCCCTCCTTTCAGCTTCTCTATACCAAATCACCAGAGTGGTCTTGGTTACGGGGTAAATATAGGCCCTGTGTTTGTGTGGCAACCATGGGATTTCCAGATATGTGTGCTTGTGACTGTGTGATCCATAAAATACCAGTGCTTTTCTGATTCTGCCCAGCCCTATTCTACCACATACCAAGGCTGAGCTGCGTGGTAGTATCTGGAAATTGTATGTGAAAGGAATTTAACCATTTGAGCTGCATGAAAATGACTTACTTCCTTTGCCATGTAGGGTGCCAAATCAGAACATATAGCAACCAACTCATGACATGATTTCCCTAACAACTGAAAAAACATTGTTTGCAAGTGAGGCAATTGTAGCATAATTAATTGATTTGATTATTTTGTTGGTCTTTAAATATATTTCGCTTTTAGGTGTTATTATTTATTTGTGTAAATATTGTGAGTTCATAAGCATTGCACTCAGTGTATGAGTTATGGTTTGTAAGAACCTAAAATGGATTTACTTTCTTTGGAAAGTTTTGTGAAGATTTGTCAAAGGGCTTCTAAGTCATTAAGAAAACAAAATAATGAAACTCACATTTAACCATAACATAAATACAATGCCATCATATACTTTTCTACAGATGCTGAGCCACTTGTTGCTCCAGGTCCTCTGGTCTCCTTAAAGTTATCTGCTTTAATGCCAGCTCTCACCAGACATGAAGAATTCAGTAAGACTACTCCAGAGGTGCAAGGGTGCAGAGCTTTCCAACGTTCCCTTGCCAAAACTGTCACATGTATTTCAAAAAGCCACTCCACTTTCAAAACTAGGAGCCCTGAGGCCACATCAACACAACCAGCCTCACAGCTCCTCCACCCATGAAGCTATGACTGTACATAGAATGGGTTCTGGCATAAATGCTTGACGTTTGCTCATGTTGCAACAATCTTGGCACTTCTGAGCATTCCTCCATAGTTTTTCATCTGTATTTATGTGTAAAACTCAATCTAAACAGAAAACTGAGAACCTTGGCTCTTGTAATATGTCAAACGAAATCTCCACTACGTTGCGACAAAGTATGCCATCTGTCAAACTCTTAATAAGGCTCTGACATCTTTCTTTATAATTTGTGCTATCAACTGCAGCTACTAGGAGTTTCTGCCTTCTACTCTAGTTTCCTGCATTGGTGGTGCTATATCTAAGAACCAGAGAAGAAACTTGAACCCTACTACAAGTTTCCTGCCCTCTTTTATGTGACTGCCTTGTAAAGCATTATGCTTTATCTTTTTTTCCTTGCTTCACTCACTCCAAATGTTTTGTTTCTTTCATTGTTTCCCCTCTTCCTGCATTTGCTTCTTAACAACTTTTCATGCCATGTTTGAGATGGTTTTGTGCTCTCTTTTTCCCCAGAAGAGGACTATGGTTAAAGCTTACACATTGGAAGGCTGCTAATTTACTCTAACGTTGCTGCCATTTTGGATTTTAAATTGATTCAAATATGGAGGTAAACAAGATAATCTGGATTTCGATCATTTCTGTCTTGTCCCTGTTGGGCCTATGCCGTGTATTTGATGAGCTGGCAGTGGTTCTTTTCTCCCTTGAGTCTGTTTCTTTGTCTGTAACCGTGTTCGGTATTCCTGTGCTAGTTTCAGTGTACAAGCAGGGCATAAGTTATGCCAGTGACTGTTGGGTACATCCTTGAGATCACTTTTCTGATTTCCTGTTCCACATTCTTGCAACACTACTTATGTAGGCAGGAGGCTACCGGTATGCCAGCAGCACTGCCACCTGCTGGTTTATGGCTGACTTCCTGCTGCTTTTATTGAGGCTGTGGCATGCCTCAGCAATTTCTCCTGGGAAGAAATGAGAAAGCAAGACCCACCACAGCCAGGCATTAAATTACCTTAATTGAATTTCGGAAAATAGTTCTACTGAGAGTGTACGAGCTGGTAATTAGCTTGCTGGCTGCTTTCAGTACTGGAGAACATCAAAGAGCCTATAGTGAAAATGAAATAGTCATGTGCAGGCGGCAGCAGGGTTTTTAACAGCTAATCTTACTTTTTTCAAATCTTCACTCAGACAAGAAACTGCTTTTGATGGGATGGCTAATTTGCTTACCACCCTTTTTCATGATGCAGGTACATGTCCGGGTACAAATGTTTTGTAGCAAGTGTGTGTGTATCTTCAACATGATGTCTTCACTTTGCAATAAAGCCCTTGAAGTGAGTTAACATTAATGCACAGCCCCCACCTTGAATTCCCCCTCTTAGCTGTTCTTCTACATTGAATATCTGTCCTCCGCCTTCTTTGGGTCTTTTTGGTGATAGATCACACCGTAATTTTCTCTGATCTGGGTCCAGTGTTTATGTGATGCTTGATCATAGGGCGTAAGGTAATATAATGTAATATCTATAATGATAATAGTATGCTAATGCTACTCGGTGGTTCCGTGACTTGACAAATCCTACCTCTTTTTCATCACAGAATGTAGGCAAGTATGATTCTATCTCCATGTCCCAGCAGGGCATTGTATTTTCAGGGTGCCTTTTTGGTAAATCATAGTTTTCCTTGTTCTGAATCACTATCCTATTTTCCTGTGACAACAGGACATTGCTTGTCATGGGCACTCTTAATCTCTTAATTCACAATCAGGTTTTTCTGTAGCTCTCATCTTGACTTCTTGCCTTGATTTTCTCCTTGACTCTTTGCAGTCTTCATTACTGTCTTAGCTCGAGTCTTTAGTGCTTCTTCTTCTCTTTTACCTGGATTCTGATCTTAATTTTGTCTATCATGGATTCTGGTTATTCTGCCACCTCTGGTTTTCTGTACCATTTCAAGATTGATTTACTTTTGCAGTCCCATATCCATTTACGGTGTGACCTCTGGGAATAGTCTCTGCTCTGATCAGGTAAAGGAAAGACTTCAGTTGTTGTGCCCAGGTCCATAAAAGCAGATCCAAACTATGACTTTGCTCCGTGAGTCTTTTTTAAGAGCAGTCTGCCGACATCAATTCTAGGGCTTTCCCTAAGGTACCAGAAGACCCCTTGTCTTGTGCATCCCTTAATTCAATTAAACCTTGTTTTCTACCCTTTATTCTTGCTTGTCTCCTGTTCTTCTCCTTCCTCCTCTTACAGCCATCAGGCTTGTGATCACTGTTTCTAATGAGCAATCTACCATTTTCTTTATCCTGTTATAGTGCTATGTATTAGCTCCTGAATCATATAGTGTTACCATTGCCCTCTGACAGATTAACAGTACCCCATCAAATTGATTCCTGGTGCAATTTTTGGCATAGTTAGGACCAAGGCATTTGCGGGTAAAAATAAATGGTCTGTGTCTAGACGTTCAGCTTCCAAGCAACTGCCCACAAAAGCTATGACTTTAAAGAGAACCTCCTGAGAGAAAATGATTTTTTCTATCCATGAAGAATACAGTATTTCCTCCTGAATCAGCTTTTCCTGCATTCCTTTCCTAATAACTTTCCACATCATGCTTGAGATGGCTTGGGCTCTCTTTTTCCCTAGAAGAGGACTATGGTTAAGGCTTACCCCTTGGTAGGCTGCTGATTTACTTTAAAGTTGTTTATATTTTGGATTGAGGTTGACTCAGATTTGAAGGTAAACAAAATAATCCCATGTGAATTATCTCATTTTCCAATTTTTAGCTATGAAGCCCCAGTTATTCAGCACATTTGTCTGGTAAACTTTTTTATTGTATTCATATGTAAAACAGTGCTGTTTTTGTGTGTAGGCACTGGGTTTCATTTTTCAACTGTGACATAATCTACAGGCCCTGTCCCTAATTTATCTCTGATTAAGCTAATGTTACATACTGTCACATGTGTACAACACTGCAGGTCATTGGCACATAAGAGCACACAGTGGTATGGGCTTACCTGGCACCGTCAATACAGCAACCAGATGAAGGGGTGAAGGAGAAGGTGCCACTTGAGTCTGATGGTGTAGAAACATAAAACAAACCAATTCAGCTTGTGATGGCCAAATGCAAGCAACCAAGATGTGATCAGCATTATAGTGCCCCTTACAATGGCAAAAACAGAAGTAAACATTGATGTCAAAGTCTTACCCATATCACTGAAGACAGCCCAGTGCAGGCTAACGTGTCCATGTCAGAAGACTTACCACAGTTGACTTTCTGTGCAGGTATATGACTATTTTCTTTCTGTGTCCGATATTCGTTATTGAACTTCCGTCCTTGCAACTTGTCATAGCATAGAGTTGACAGAATGCACAGCTTACTATGTGAGGCATGCTGACTGCATCTAGCCAGCAGACAGACTGGCCACTGCTATAGTGGGAAAAGATTTACCTAGAAATTAGAAACTGGCACACAATACAGATCAAAACACAAAAAGGTAGATCCCTTGTGGTGGGGCAGCAGAATGCCCACATTTGGTGAAGTCATCGTAAGGTGATCATGAGTTCTACTCCCACCTTTGTTGCACATTCAACAGACATGCCTGAACCAACTTTATCTGGAGTGATTACGATTTCATTTAGTTATGCAAGTGTTTTGTAGAACCTCTGTGTGCTGTTTTGCATCCACTTCGTAGTACTATCATTGGAAGTGTGAAAGCCAATAGGAGCATTCCTTTTAATATGTAGCCAGCTAATCAGGTAGGTGGGTGGTTGTTCTTAAGCTTTCTGAAAGGATGATGGAGCGGATTCGCAAGGATTGGGAGAATGATGCCTATATGACGGGATGTCAGTGAGACAGAGAGAAACTATATTCCCTTTCCAACCTGCCTCCTTATTAGAGGATCAAATCCAGGAAAAAAATCCTCATTTGCAGAGTATAATTCTAAGTATTTTTTATTTGACCAAAGTAAGCACACATATCTTAATGTTCACAACCTATATTTCCTCCTAAATGTTAAACCATTACACAGTAGGAAATGGACGCATACATAAATAATTTCCTTTTAGTTATGTCTGTAAATGCGGTCTGAGTTTTGCTTCAATGGTCCAGATTAGACTGTTGGATATGGAAGATGTGAAATGCTAAATTCTGAGCCGCAGGAGTGCGCTAGGCAGGCCAGGGAAATCTGTTGAAAACCTGCAGTCCGGCAGCCTGATTCTCCAGGACTCAGTTGTGGAATTTGAATAAAGGACCACTTTTGGATTACAGGTCTCGTTTTATAGTTTTGATGCTTTCCGTTGGCATGGATTTTGCATGAGGATCTTTGTTTCTGCAGTGAGTTAGTCCTTCGTGTTTTTGCACTTTTTATAGGCTTCCAGGACACTGGACTACAAACTGGTCGTCTGGAAACCCAGGTCTCTTTTTATTTGTGTTTTTAAATATATATTTATTGTTTGTAATAAAGCAAACCAAAAGAACCCAAAATAGGAATGGTACCCTCCAAAAATCAATCACCTGTACATACTTCGTTTTAAAAAAAGGTAGTTTAGGTCACTCCTCTGATTTCTCAGTTTTAATGGCGGTAGAAACCATACTTCAGACAGTTTTTCAATTCCGATTTCCACTCCAGTTGGAAATGAGCTCCGCCAAAACCTCTACTGTGTGAGTTAGCCTCTTACCTTTTCCCTCCTTCTTATAGGTCCTGCAGTTATGTGATTGATTTTACCAGTGCTTCATTTGAATCAGCCATGATTTTTCTGACCAGCTCTTCTCCTGCTTCCAGTTTCTTCTGGTTTGCACTTGGGTGTCTGGTCTGATGGTCTGACAGACTGAGGACTAACCCTTCCCCCGGTTTTGTTTATGTATCCTTCATTGGAATCAAGGTCACACCCCCTCCGCTGCATGAGCATCGCTTTCCCTAGGTCTCTTCTTCTTGGCAATTTTCCTGTTTCACACTCCCACAATGCTCCCTTTCTTGCCAGAGGTTGGCTAATCAGTACTGCTCACTCTCGAACACACCCTTCACAGAACAGCTGTAGAGAGTTCAACAGCTATATACTGTCACACACCCCTTCCTGGGCTCGTGTGTGTATTTACTGCCACTGCATACATTCCTTTGGCTCATAGCAGGTCCCAAATCAGTCATTCTGGCACCCATTCAAGTAAGTATAGTTGGATGACTGCTGATGTTTATGAAGAGCGCCCATGAAACATGAAAGCATGTTCGGTGTGTGATTTGCCATACGGAACATAGATAAGTATATCAACATTTGTTTGTAATGGGGTCAGGGGTCCTGAAGTATGATAATCCTTTGTTCTGCCATACTTGTGCAACTTCATGTAATGTGGGTGGTTGGTTTTGTGCTGGGTAAGTAGGCTTTATGTGGTCTGTGTGTATAAAATGAGATCTCGGGTGGGTAATGATATGACTATTTTCTCACTAGCTGGTCCTGCCAAGTACATTATGGTATCAAATGACTAATGTGGAGGTAATTGTAGATGTCTTCCACTTATCCATATATTCATGCACTTGGCATCAGTGCATGCATTTTGATAATCTAGTCTATCTTTCTCCAGGCCCTTGATTTGTCCAGTGGTGAGGCTGTGACCATGGACTCCTTCAGATAGCATGCCTAACTTTTCTAACACCACAGATGCAGTACATGTTCTGCCTTGTCCATGCTCTAGCTCCACACATGCTCGCCTGTTTCCGGGTACCCAGCTCTGCTGTCGACAGAGTGGATATCAGATGTTTTATAGCTGTCATGACTTACTTTATTCTCAATTCCTCATGTCGTGAGCCCACTCATAGGTTTCCATGCTTCTAGAGCTCCCACTTAGATCACCGGTTTGGGAATGTATATTTTCTGGTGTGCATTATTCTGAGGCTGGCCCCTAAAAAGACTTGAGTGCCTTGGAGGCAAGCATCCCATGACCTCGGATTTGCCTTGCCAATCCCCTCTTAAAGGGTATCAGGATCAATATATGGAAAACCTATATAGAGCAAGTTTAGTAAAAATCTCTTTATACAAGTTGTGTGCATGGGGGACTGTTTCCATGGTACAAAGATGGTAAATGGTAATGCCTACACTGGAGAATGCCCCCAGGTGCACACAGGGCTTTACAACATGGCTACCCTGTGTTATCAAGCAATCTGCCTTACACTGGAGCCTGTTCTAAAGTCCAGCATATGCAACATTTCTGCATGGAACTGCACCACCAGCCTACACCAGAGCTTGTTCTGAGGAACTACTTTTGCAGTCTTACACCACAGAGTTCCATGGATAAAAATTACCCAGAAGAAATATAAAGATTCTGATTACTGGGCATGGGCAGGTCGGGGTGCTAATTTTGCATCTGCCAGTTACTGCTACTGCAAGGTGTGCTAATTTCTCCAGGTTCTGGGGTTGCAAACTGCAATTTTCGCAAGTTATGTGAACCAGTTCTTGCACTGGGAACCAATGTATTGTTGTTTCATAGGCAAGCAGAAGTTTGTGTTCGGAATGGGATTTGCAGCTGCCTAGTTATATTTAAAGCTTTATTCCTGTCACAAAATCAGGCTTTTCGGCTATCCTGATTCAACTGAAGGCTTACATTCCATGGCCCATAACAATGGTGCAGGACAACCACCAAAAGGACTCTTGTGGTCATTCGGTAAGAAACACCATTTGCTCCTGGGCATATAAACTTGATGGAGAACCAGTGCTTAATTTGAGCTGGTGGTTGCAGGTGAGGGCCACTTACTTTTGGGGACCAGCACTTATTTTTCCTCAACAAAGTTTGATCCAGAGCTAGAGAGAGAGAAAACAAAAAGAAGAAAGAAAGAGCATGAAAAAGACTGAAAAACAATGACAAAGAGATAAAAGAAGGACAAAAAAGGGCCCTGCAAGAATGAGATAAAGAGACAGTGAATGTCTGCTGGTGAATGAAAGAGTCATGAGATGGAATCAAGACTATGCAACATTGATATTTGGCAACACACTGACTTTTCAGAGCACCGGCTGTGAGTGTCTGAACAAAGTTCTGGGTAAAAATTAAACATTGCAGAGAACACAGCTCCAAGAGGTGTCCACTGAGAGCCCTGCTCTGAAGATACCCTCCTGGTCTACAGACAACTAAAAATCAATTAGAGGTAGAGACTTATCCTTTCTTCCCTGTGCTTTATATTACTTAGACATTGTTTTTGCTATCGGTTAAATATCTGTTTAATTTATAAAGTAAAAATCTCTGATAGTAAAGTTTTCAGAATAAGTAACTTCTCGCAGTTATATCTTCAGTAAAGTGAATATCTCTTCAAACCCCTTTTAATAAGGACGAGTGGATGCTAGTTAGGTACTATTGTCTTTGAGAGCGTTGCACTGGTAACTAAAGCAAACGGTTACCGGCTCTTGCATTAGGAGTTGCTAAATGGACTGCCACGGCTTTTAGCTCCATTTTAGCCAGAAGCATGTTGAAATGTATGTCAACTATTTAAAAGGTTTGCCTTCTAACAAAGCAGTGTACAAACTAAGCAACGAGGCCTCAGTATATGCAGAATGTCTTTTTACTTTGCATCCATCCCAGTTTCAATCCTTTCTTTTGAGTTGCACTGTAATCCATTAGGGGAGTCTTTCTGCCAGGGGGTAATTCAGTTGCATGACTCAGTTTCACGATCACATATTTCATATATGTCAATATGTGGCACCGGCGCCTTTGATCTGCAGTGACATTGCTTGACTTCTTATTATAGTGCAGATTGATACATTAATGACCCACACCTTGTCATTTAATGGTTGTTCCTCTCATTTTCACCAAAGAGTGTGCTTCTAGCCAACAATGGGGCTATCTGATTAAACCTGCATTTATACATGATTTGAACCCATGTACCCAAGGTTTAGTTTTTACTCACATTCTGCTTCGTGAATGTATTCTGCTGCCTCTGCCCTGTCCTTCAGAATTTAAAAACCAATGTGCATTCCCTCCACGACTCTACGTGAGTAACCAGAATCCCAGGACCTGCGTCGCAGTGCCCTGGCCAGACAGTGTGCCTGATTAGGATTCACGAGGCATAGGGGATCTGAAATTACTTGAACTAGAATCACCAATTGTAAATGGTATGTTTTCCTCCACACCACACAGTTTTAAGTTTTCTCAGCTAGAATGAGGAATAACATGCATAGTTTGAATTTACTGGGCCCATTTCAAAATGTTTTCCCAATGCCGTTTGCTTTCAGCCAGAGGAGTCTGCATGCAGATATTTTCAGGTGCACAATGGGGGCGAATTCAGAGTGCGTTGTACCTTTTTCTCCATTAGTTGTGGCATATTAAAAAAAAACATATTTGACATTACAACCGTTTCTGTACTGTATAATAGATGATTTTTAATAAGTAATATATTCTCCAGTGAACTAATCATATTACTCGCCAGGAAGATAATTTCATTTATACACTAAATAGGTCAATCAATTTATGATAGACTCAGGGCCAATTTGTGCCAGCATTCGTCTCCTCTAAAGTATCTGCACGTGGGAAGATTACTGGCTTAGACAATCTAGGGGCTAATTCCGAGTTTGGCAGACAGGGTAGTGAGCCACACACATGAAACATTAGCAAATGTTCTGCGTTATATCTGTCCTTTATATTGCCTACTTCGTACTTGCTTGCCAGAGACAGCTAGTAGGGAGTCCCAGAAGGCTAGTGCTCCTACTTAAGATGCCAAACACAATATTCTTACAATCTGATCTAACAATGTGAATACAAACAACTATTAATCCATGGAAGCAGTCCCAAAATCAAGTCATAGAAGTGTATCAAACGCAAAGTCTCATGTAACCAGGGATAAAAAAATAACAAGGTGGTCGCACCTTGTTATTTTTTACCCATGCATTCATGGATCCCTTTTATGAGGTTTCAGGCCATCCCTTTTTGAATAGTTGGCACGGGTTACGATTATTGTAAACACACCAGTGTCTCAGGCACAGACCTGATGATGATCTCTTCATCTTGCAAAGGGATCGAAACATTGTCAGTTGATGTACCTTGACTCACTTGTTATATGTGACTATTTCTTGTATGAGCATTGGTACTAATAGGATGTGACTTAACCATTGTGTTGCATTATATCACTATAACATGCCTGAGGTTGAAAACTTCATTTGATCCTTCACTTGTTTGTTCCCCCACTCCTATCATGCTTAATTTACATTAACAAAAAGCAATCCACTTGGATATTGTACATAGATTTCATTGAATCTCTATACATTATTAGTAATTTTATTTTGCTGATAAGGGTCCTTTATTCCTTTAAAATAATTAACGCACGATTGTGCACTGCAAGTTCTTGCCACCGTCAATCTTAAATCACAGCACACCTTCATACATTGACAGGACATATTCTCATTCCAGATTTCTAGATGTATCATTTGACATCTTGCAAGGTGCGTATCCTCTTTCCAGAAGGGGCATAAGGTGAGGCATAACCAGAGTATATGGATGAAGTCCCTCACTTGACCACAACTTGGATACAGAAATGTGAATGTATCCTCCTTAATCTCAACAGATGCACCCTAATATAATATACCATGTGCATCATTTGTATTAAATTAAACCCCATGCTCACCCCCACGTTCCTCACATGATAATGCTGTGTCTCCACCGACCTTGTGTCAAGTAGGTCCACTCCCTATCTTGCACTCACTGTAGTATGAGCGGCATATTAGTAACCACGATATATGTGTTAAAGGGGCTGCTTTCTGAGTCAGTGCTTCAGCCAACAGTCCATTCTCTACATGGGATACATCCTGGATCATGGATTGCAGTGAGGTATGAATAGTTAAAGCATGTTTAAACTGCAAAGCTCTTAATACTTCAATATGGATCAATTGTAAGCTCACTTAGAGGTGTACAGATGATTTTAGCCCAGACAAAATATCTCCTAAGGTGAACATCCCATCCTCTAAAATCCACAAGTTATTTTAGAACACAACTCACCCACAACGGGGTGTATTTTGTCAGTGCCTCATTCCATCGTAAACTAAACATCACAGCTCAACAGGCTTTAGTGAAAGTCCCTGAATGCTCTGGCAAACTATGCAGGGTCCTGCCATATGCCTGAGACTATGACGGGAGAGCTTGAGGCTGAGATTTATCTAGAAGAGCTGAGGAAGGTATTACAGTTAATGCCCAAGGGCAAGACACTGGGAGGTGACAGCTTTATGACGGTGATTTACCAGACTATCGCACATCAATTGTCTGAGAAGCTGTTGGAAGTCTTTAGAGAAGCTAAACAAATGAGTATTCTTCCTCTCACTATGTGAGATGGTGTCATCTGTATGATGCCAAAACCAGTAGGGGAACCCAGCAGACCTTTCTTCTTATCGACCATCGACCATTGACCATGATCAACTCAGACACTAAGGCCCTCATTACTACCCTGGCGGTAAATGCCACCTACTGCCGTGCTGACGGCCGCCAACATACCGTGACCGCGGCGGTATTCCGCTACGGGTATTATGACCTACACTGAGAAATCCGCCACTATACAGACACCCACACAAGTCCGCCAGAAGAAAGGTCAGTGATAAATTGGTGGTACCAAAACCCACACCTTTATGCCAACAGGAATACGCCCACAGTATCAGGACCCATGAATCACCACGGCGCTCTTTCAACTGCAGGAAACTATTGGCAGTACACACCTCTGCGCTCAAAATACACACTAACACTCACAAAACTACACCACATTGGACAATTCAAACTACACACACCTGACACAAATACACACACCACACCCACACACTCAGACAACTATAAAACACACACCCACATTACCCACAACCCTTTCAACGAAAAAAAAGATTACGACACAGAGAGATACAAGCCAGGAGCACCCACTCAATCTGAGCCATATAACACCATCACCAATACACCATCCACGCACCTCACACCACACAGCACAACTTATCACCCCTCACAACCTCACACATATCACTCACACCACATCCATTGCACCCCAAAGACACCCCAGGTTTTCAGAGGAGGAGCTAAAGTTCATGGTGGAGGAAATCATCCGGGTAGAGCTACAGCTATTCGGATCACAGGTGCGGCAGATGTCCATTGGTAGGAAGATGGAGCTATGGCAGAGGATCATGGACAGGGTCAACGCCGTGGGACAGCACCCAAGAACAAGGGATGACATCAGGAAGAGGTGGAACGACCTACATGGGAAGGTGTGTTCCGTGGTTGCAAGACACCAGGTGGCCGTACAGAGGACTGGCGGTGGACCCCCACCTCCTCCCCACAACTAACAACATGGGAGGAGCAAGTCTTGGCAATAATGCATCCTGAGGGCCTCGCAGGAGTAGCAGGAGGACTGGACTCTGGTAAGTTAAATCTTTACTACTATATCCCCCACCCTACCTGCATGCCCTCACAAACTCCTACCCCTACCATCACCCCCATCACTCCATCACCTCACATATACTCCACCATCGCAACCCACCCATCCCAAAACCAAACCCTGCATGTAACACCAATCCATGGACCCCCATCACAGACCTGCATGGACACCCATCACTACAGCATGCCCATTAGAGAGAATCACCTAGTCCACAAAATCACCATGCACACAAGCCTAAGCTGTCAGGGCTATCCCAACCATACAGGGAAACAAAAACCCATGCACAAGATGGCACACGCAGATACAATAATAGTGCATTTTCATCCCCACAGGACCCCGCTCAACGTCACTGGAGAGGAGTTGCCACCAACATCCAGTCCCCCGCTCAAGAGGAGGCCCACAGTGATGACAGCAGCTCTGCATGCCTGGATCAGGATGACCAACCTGGCCCATCAGGGACCTCTGGACAGTCGGTTACCCTGACACAGTCCCAACCCACCACAGAGCCTCCCCCGTCAGGAAACACCACCAGAGCACCCACCCAGCGGGCCCATGCCACTGTTCCCAGGACACGTCAATCAGCAGTGTGTCCACCACTACAGGGACCCCAGGCAACCCCACAAACACAGGACGATCAGGGACCTGGGGTCAGTGGCAGCGGGCACACGGTTCAGGGGACGGCGTTACAGTACAACAGGGAAGCTGGGAGACTGCTATGCGACAGGGGGAGGACAGGCCCAGGAAACCCACTCTCCAGGAAGCACTCTCCAACATCCTGGGAGCATACCACCATTCCCAGGAGACCATGGGCTAGATACTGTACAAGTTGCAGGAGACCCAGCGGCTGCAGGAGGGACAGTACCAGGGGATCAGGGAGGACCTCAAAAACATCTACACCATCCTGGTCACCATTGCAGGGGTGCTGGCAGACATGGGCAAGACCATGAGAAAGGCAGTGGCACACCAACGGGCCCATGACACTAGCCACACCGAAGAACAGCCCTCCACCTCTGCCGGCGCCAGTGGACAGGAGGCCCCGCCACAGGACCAACAGGCCACCAGCACCCCACCCCCTGCAGAAGGAGAACTACCCTGCAAAAGGTCCCTGCGATCCAGGTAGAAGCCAGAGAACATTGCCAAGACCCCCACCAGGAAATAAGACTCTCCTGATTGTCACCCTTCAGTCCCACTCCGTCACCCTGTCCACCTTGAAGTGCCATTACTCCCCTTCCTATGCCCCGTTGGACAATGCACCTGTGATACAAAGAGACTGGAATCTAACTGGATATTTCTCCACCATCACCCCAGCCCATTGCACATCCCCCTCTACGTATGAGCACTTAAATAAACACCTTTGGAACAAATACTAATCTTGAGTCTATCAAATGATTGAATTATGTATTAGTACAACATTCTGAAAACATTGCAAGTCATACATACAGTCATTTATACATTGGTATGACCTTTAGTGGGCAGCAGTAAACATACCAGTAGCCAGAGTGGGCCACAGAGATCTGAAAATAGAGATGCCAAAGTGTACAGTAAGTGGCCATAGACATAGGGAAATCAGGCTGCCATGTACAATGTCCAACAGAAAACTGAAATGTAAAGTGAAGTTACAGTGTCTTATCTGTGTGTCACTGGAAGTACTGCTGAATTATATTACTTCTGTTATCCACATCTTCTTCCTCTGCCTCCTCTTCCTCACTGTCCACAGGCTCCACCGCTGCCACAAGACCATCTCCAGGCTGGTTGTGCAACATGCAACATGAAACGATGATCTGGCACATCTTTTTGGATGAGTAGTACAGGGATCCACCTGTCAGATGGAGGCATCGGAACATGGCCTTCAGGAGGTCAAAGGTTCGTTTAATGATCCCCCTTGTTCCCCCATGTGCCTCATTGTAACATTCCTCTGCCCTTGTCCTGGCATTCCTCACTGGGATCAGTAGCCATGAGAGGTTGGGGTAACCAGAGTCACCTGCAAATATCGAGAGATACCTGTTAGACACACACTAACCCTTAGGGACAACCACATACCCAGACACAAACTTATACTGGGTGGTGACCTTGGGCTCACCTATTAGCCACACCTGGTGCCTCTGGAGTTGGCCCATCACATATGGGATGCTGCTATTCCTCAAGATAAAGGTGTCATGCACAGAGCCAGGAAACTTGCCATTCACATGGGAGATGTACTGCTCCGCCAAACACACCATCTGCACATTCATAGAGTGATAGCTTTTTCTAATCCTGAACACTTGTTCATTTCTCCAGGGTGGGACAAATGCTACATGTGTACCATCTATGGCATTGATGTTGGGGATATGTCCCAGGGCATAAAAATCAGCTTTCACTGTGGCCAAATCCTCCACCTGGGGGAATGCAATGTAGCTGCGCATGTGTTTCAGCAGGGCTGACAACACTCTGGTCAACACGTTTGAGAACATTGGCTGAGACATCCCTGATGCCATGGCCACTGTTGTTTGGAAGGAACCACTTGCCATGAAATGGAGCACTGACAGGACCTGCACTAGAGGGGGGATACCTGTGGGCTGGCGGATAGCTGACATCAGGTCTGGCTCCAATTGGGCACGCAGTTCTTGGATTGTGGCCCGATCAAGTCTGTAGGTTAGGATAATGTGTCTGTCCTCTATAGTCGCAGGGTCCACCAGGGGTCTGTACACCGGAGGATGTCGCCATCTCATATTCATCCTCAGCGGCAGAAGCCTATGGAGGAAAACGGTGAGCAGAGGGTCTTATTCACACATCAATTGAAATAATGATGCATCTTTTACTTTACAGAACCTGTATGTGAATATGAGAGTCAGTTGATGTGCTAATGTCTGCTGTGATGCAGTTAGGTGCCATGACCTGTGCCCCCCTGAAATGGCGGCTGCCTGACCTGTGAGGATGACAAGTGGAAATGAGGTAATTCTGCTGGCGTTGTGCGCTGTTGCGCCGCGCATCTTCGCATTGGTTAACATTGGGCCCTATGGGTTCCAGGAGCCAATGGCGATGTACGCCGGTGGTGACGGTACGCACCGCCGCGGACGTGACCGCCATTTTATGTCTGTTCACTCACTTGCTACCTGACCTTCAACAGGAGAGGACCTACACTGCAAGTGCTGCTGTGCCCTGAGTCTGGAAGCAACAATGACTCATGTGTCTGGGGAAAGGGCCCCGCCTTCACTGTGGAGGAGTTGGAGAAACTGGTGGATGGGGTCCTACCCCAGTACACGTTACTCTACGGTCCTCCAGACAAACAGGTGAGTACACTGTGAGCATGATGCCTGGGCCATGAATGTATGGATTGCTGTGTGTGTAAGCCACATGTAGGGGGGGCTAAGCCATCCTGGCCAGGGTGATGCATGTATGGTGGTCAATGTATGTGCGTCAGGGGATGGGAGGGATCTGGTGGGCCATGAGTGTGACGGCCTGGATGGTTAACTAATGCCCTTTTTTGCTGTTATTTCCATGCCCGTCAGCGCCCATCAGAAAAAGGGTATTTGGCGTGCCATAGCCAACGAGGTGCGGACTCTGGGGGTCTTTGACAGGCAGATCACCCACTGCCCCAAATGGTGGGAGGACCTGCACCGCTGGGCAAGGAAGACGGCGGAGGCCCAGCTGGGGCTGGCCTCCCAACGAGGTAGGGGTGCCCGTCGTACCCTGACCCCCCTGATGTTCTGCATCCTGGCGGTGGCCTATCCAGAGTTGGATGGGCGCTTGAAGGCATCACAGCAGCCACAAGGGGGTGAGTAGATATTCAGATTAATGACTGTGCGCGTGTTAAGGTTTACCTGGGTGGGTGATGTGGGCTGTGGGTGCCCCTAGGCCAGGGCGAACATGTCAGGATAGGTCCCTTGTTGGGCAGGCTCTGAAGCACTCCACCCCAATAGTGTTACTGTTCATGTACTACTGGGCAGGGTCCTGTGGGTTTCAGGTGTGCAGCTAATGGCGTTAGGCATTGTACCCCATGGGCTGGTGACTATCTTACTAACTGGTAGTGCATGGCCCAGTGCATAGAGCTGCTCCCTTTGAGTTGTGTACGCCAACGGTAGTGTTGTTGCTGGCATTGACCAAGTGTATCCACTGTCTCTCCCCCCCTTTTTGTTTTGTCACCCTGTCCTTGTGTGCGTTACCATCATCTGGTGGAGGAGCAGAGGCACCAGCGATGGAGGGAGGTGCATCCCAAATGGGCCTGGAGGCCGAATCCACTGACGGTGAGGGCACCAGAGGAACAGAGAGCGAGGGGAGCACCATGACGGGGACAGGAGAGGACACCACAGACAACGACTCCTCCTCCGATGGAAGGTCCCTGGCGGTGGCGGACACCTCTGTGCCCACCCCAACAACAGGTACAGCCGATACCCCCCCTACCAGCACCGCCCTCCCAGCAGCCCCTCAGCGTGTTTCCTGTGCCCAATCACCCAGGAGGATGGGCATCTCCTTCGCCCCAGGCACCTCAGGCCCTGCCCCAGTCAGCCCTGCTGCCCTCAGTGAGGAGGCTATTGACCTCCTGAGATCCCTCACTGTTGGGCAGTCAACCATACTGAATGCCATCCAGGGTGTCGAGAGGCATTTGCAACAAACAAATGCATACCTGGAGGGCATTTACTCTGGTGTGGCGGCCCAACAGAGAGCGTTTCAGGCGCTGGCCTCAGCACTGATGGCAGCCATTGTCCCTGTCTCTAGCCTCCCTCCTCCAACTTCCTCTACCCAGTCCCAATCCCCTCAACCTCAACCTATCCCAAGCACAGCTTCAGACCAGCATTCACCCAAATCACCACACAAAAGTGGCTCAGGCAAACACAAGCACCACACTTCATCTCACAGGCACTCACACAAGCACCATCTCCTTTGCAGACACACCAACATCCACTGCCTCCACTGTGTCCCCCTCCTCCTCGTTGTCCACCTCCCAACCAGTAGCGTCTCCACTCACACATGCATGCACTACATCCTCATCCACTACCTCCGTCACCAGCACGCCCATCACAACACACCCCTCACTGGCAGTCACCACCCCCACATCCATGCACACGTCCCCTGTGTCCTCTCCCAGTGTGTCTGTGACCCCTCCTTCAAAAAAGTACACAAACGCAAGCACCCACCCACCCAACAACCATCCACCTTACAACAGCATCCAGACCATGCACTTGCACCCAAACCCAGCAGACAGACACCTCCTACAACCACTCCCTCTTCCTCCACTCCCAAACTCTTTCCCTCTTCCCGCCCAGTGTCCCTAAGAAGCTTTTCCGGGCAAACATTGACCTCTTCCCCCCATCCCCAGTCCTTCCCCTCGGGCCAGGGTAGCCAGAACCCAGCCCATCACCTCAGCCACCAAATCGTCATCCGCTGTGGTTCCTGCAGCTATCAAAGGCTCAAAGGGGGCACCCGTCAGCCCAGCCAGTGTACCACCAACCCCTGCCAAGGCCAAAGCCATTCCGCCACCTGGCAAGGTGAAGAGGGGGACAGGATCCAGCAAGGGGAAGACTTGAGCTGCCAGACCCAAGGTCACACCACCATCTGCCAAGGTGAGGAAGGGGTGGAAAAAACCAGCCAAGGCACTTCAGCCGTCCGAGGCTGCAGGTGAAGGCCTGGTGTGGACCAGCACAACCGCCAGCACCGCCACCTGCACCGCGGCCAGCACCGCCAGCAGCCCGCCTCTAGCACCGCCGCAAGCCACGCCACCTGCACCGCCGCAAGCACCACTACTGTCAGCAGCAGCCCCAGTGGGCAGCCGTCCGAGGCTGCAGGAGAAGGGTTGGAGCCTCCCTCCACTACTGGCAGCACCAGCACCTGCACCACGGCCAGCACCGCCACCTGCACCACCGCTAGCACCACCCCAGGCCCCACCGCAAGCACCGCCACCTGCACCGCCGACAGGAGCACCACTTGCAGCAGCAGCAGCCCCATTGGCAGCTGTCGGAGGCTGCAGGAAAAGGGCTGGAGCCTCCCTCCACAAGTGGCAGCACCCCCACCAGCCCCGGCACTACCACCAGTTTGCAGCTGTAGCCATCGCCGGATGCAGTCTAGCCCTGCCTCCATGGACTATCGTGCAACCTGGTCCCAACAAATCTCGTACCTCAGACACCCAGGTGAGGGACTGTGAACTGCCACACCCCAAGTGTTGCATCACTGGGCACAGAGCCCCCTCCAGAACCAGTCGAAGAAGCCATCCACTCAGCCCCTCCTTACCAGGATGAAGCACACTGGGCACAAAGCCCCCTCCAGAACCAGTGGAGAAATGCATCCACTCACCCTATTCTTGGCAGGATGAGGCACACTGGGCACAAAGCCCCCTCCAGAACCAGTGGGGAAATGCATCCACTCACCCTATCCTTGGCAGGATGAAGCACACCGGGCACCAAGCCCCCTCCAGAAACAGTGGAAGAAGGCATCCACTCACCCTATCCTTGGCAGGATAAAGCACACTGGGCACCAAGCCCCCTCCAGAACCGGTGGAAGAAGGCATCCACTCACCCTATCCTTGGCAGGATGAAGCACACTGGGCACTAAGCCCCCTCCAGAACCAGTGGAAGAAGGCATCCACTCACCCTATCCTTGGCAGGATGAAGCACACTGGGCACAAAGCCCCTTCCAGAACCAGTGGAGAAATGCATCCACTGACCCTCTCCTTGGCAGGATGAAGCACACTGGGCACCAAGCCCCCTCCAAAACCAGTGGAAGAAGACATCCACTTGAGAGACTGTGGCCTTGCACTCCCCAGGAGCAAGCAGTGGGCAAACCACCCACTTGAGAGACTGTGGCCTTGCACTCCCCAGGACCAAGCAGTGGGCAAACCACCCACTTGAGAGACTGTGGCTTTTCACTCCCCAGGACCAAGCAGTGGGCAAACCACCCACTTGAGAGACTGTGGCCTTGCACTCCCCAGGACCAAGAGGTGGGAAAACCACCCACTAGAGAGACTGTGGCTTTGCAGTCACCAGGACCAAGCAGTGGGCAAACCACCCACTTGAGACACTGTGGCCTTGCACTCCCCAGGACCAAGCAGTGGGCAAACCACCCACTAGAGAGACTGTGGCTTTGCACTCCCCAGGACCAAGCAGTGGGCAAACCACCCACTTGAGAGACTGTGGCCTTGCACTCCCCAGGACATCGCTGTGGGCATGGAGCCTCCTCCAAGAGCAGTGGTGTTGTCCCATCTTCCAGCTGAGGTGCACCCCACTTCACCCTCCCCCTGAGGTGCCTGTGTGTTTTCAACCTGATGCCCCTGCAGTGTTCTCTCCATATTGAGGCAGGAGTCAAGTGTGGGCTTGGCCTATGAGTTTTGGCCCAGTGGCCCACGGTCATTTGCAGTGGACAATGTACCGCCTTATGTACATAGTGTATATTTTTGTAAATACTGTTTTAGAAATTCTTACGTATATATGACTATTTCTAATATATCACTGACTTGACTCTATTCCTTTTGTCCTTGCCATCTTCCAGGGGGTTTTGGGGTGTAAATGTAATGTTGATGCATGTGTTTGTGTGTATGGTGTTGTAGGTGAGGGTGAGGGTGGAGGGGGGCGTGTTGCGTGTGTGTGTCACTCTCTTTTTCCTCCCCCCCTCCCCTGTCTCCTAGGTGCAGTACTCACCGTCGTCGTTGCCGCCGCCGTTTGTACTCCTGGTAGATGAGAAGGTAGACCAGCATGGGGAGGACCTGCAGCTCGGGTTCCATGGCGTCCTGGTTCTTCGTTGAGTGTCGAGAGGTGAGTGGTTTCCCTTCCTAGTACTGTTTCCACCGTGCTTTTGATGGCGTTGGTACCGCCCCAGAAAAGCTGGCGGATGGGCGGGTTGTGACGGGGTGGGCAGTACATTGTCTTCCGTCTGGCTGTTGGCGATTACCGCTGTGGTGTTTGTTGCTACTGCCGTGGCGGTCGGAGTGTTAAAGTGGTTGTATGTTTTGGTGGTTTCCGCTAAGGTCGTGATCCCATTTTTTTTACTGCCAGCCTGTTGGCTGTATTACCGCCGCTTTAACACCGACTGCCAGGGTTGTAATGAGGGCCTACGTTTTTGTGTATGATCCTGGCCAATAAGTTGTGGCAGGTGATAGGACAGTTGGTTCATGTTGATTAATGTGGGTTCATCCCAGGCCTCAGCACGGTCATGAACATTCAGAGATTCACCCATATGCTGCATTGGGTCATAGACAGTGATAAAGAGCTTTCTATGATCGTAATAGACTTGGAGAAAGCTTTTAACACCTTAAGTTAGGCCTACTTAATGGAAGTTCTCCAAGGGATGGGATTCGGATCAGTGCTCTTTGTCTGGGTCTAATTACTTTATTAGTATCTCAGAGCAAGGGTTGGAGCCAGTAGAACTGTTTCAGACAGTTGGAATAATGAGCGTAGAATGCAATAAGGGTGTCCGCTTTCGCCATTGCTCTTTGCTTAGGCCCTTGAACCTGCATACCTTGGGGATTAGAATAAATTAAACATGTTTAGTCAGTGTTATTGTAGATAAAAGACGCATTTTGTATCTCAGACTGCCCAGGGTTTTGTCCCCACAGTTGATGTGGTACTTGGCGAGTTTTAGTGAGGTAGCCAGCCTCAGGGTCAATAAGTGTAAGACCATACTTTTTTCCTTGGGGACACTGACACAGTGTACGAAGGAACAGCTGCCTGACTTGATGTTACAATGGGAGGTGGTTTGGTTTCAGTATCTAGGACTTATAGTTTTCTCGACTGCTGATAAACAATACACATCCAATATGGGAAGAGTACTGGATGGTCTAAGATCTTCCATATGGTTTTGGAACACGCTTCCCCTTTGTATCGTGGGTAGGGTGGCCATTGAAAAATTGGCCTCCTCCTGTAGTGTCTGTATAATATACAAAAAGCTTTATGCAGCTGAAGACTCAGTGGTTTTAAACAGCTGAATAGCCTGTTTGTGTCCCTCGTTGGGGTTGGTAAGCGAATTAGGGTAGTGCTGGGCATATTAAAAATAAATCAGGTGGGGTGGGCTGGTTCCTCGAAGCACAGAGCTGTAGTGTTAGGTGACCCATATTCAACATGCTCCTAAGTGGCTAACTGAGGGCGATAATTGGGAAAAGTGAGAGAGACGTGGCTGTCTGTCTGAGTTACTCATGAGGGGCAGCAGGGTGGATGGTGCATACCCTTATGTTGTGCAGCAGACTGCAAGAAATTGGGAAAAGATAGCTACCAGGGTTGTTAAATGGTCATTCTTTGCTGGAGAATTAAATACATGACATCTACCACCATTTCTATGTATTTGAAGGGATATGACAGTCAATGTGGGGAGGGTGCTAGTTGTATGGAGATCTATAACATGGGAAAACATTAATCACCTTTCAGGAGGTATCGGACTCGTTTGGAGCAGGTCTGGGACAATCTCTTCAGTACGCTAAGTTGCCTGGTACAGAAAGAGATATCTTTAATGTGCCTCCCCCATTGTTTACTCCAGAAGAAATTTTAAGGTTGTCTATGGGATACTATATACAATATGGGACTGGGAGAATTAATCAGTCCAGTGCACAGTCTCCCAGTAGTCAGATACAAAACAAATAGGTGCAGCGTTCCAAGGGAACTCCACGGTGCTCTGGTAATTACCACAATTCAACTAGGCACTTCCATTAATAGAAGCAGGATCCCTCACACACCCCAGTGGGTGTCATGCTTCATCATTGGGCGCTGCAATGCCCGACGGGCATTGTCCCTATAGGGTCTAGGTCAAGGTTAAAAACAAAGGGAGTGGCCAAGGAAATAATGTTCCCTCACTCAACTGGAAAATGAAAGAGGAAATGAAACCCTTACCCTTCAGTGATGGTTGACATGTTGCATGCCTGTGTTGTCACCTAAGGATCAGTTGGCATTTCTTCAGGACCGAAAATTAACAAAAAAATCCTAGACTTCACTTGATAAACCTTTAAGTGTATCCATAGTGTGTAAAAATATTGAAAATTATATTGAAAAAGGACTTACAGAAGAGTCTAGAAGCCCTATTATAAGGTTGACATGAGAAAAGAAAAAAGAAAATGCGATGACATAATATAGAATATCAATGTCCAGTATAGCCATAAGGTGCCCAAGTACTCAGTGATCGCATGCACACGCAATGTGAACAGGTGTCACATCTCCCGCAAAAACTGTGTGCGAAAGTAAGTATCAATGCACCTAGGAGGAATACACACACACACACACACACACACATATATATATATATATATATATATATATATATATATATATATATATACATATATATAGATGTATATCTACATATATCTATATCTATCTATATATATATATATATGTATATATATATATATAAAGAAAAAACCTTCATGCCTTACCCTCCTATATTAAGGAAAGGACCCTTGGGAATATGCGAGCCGTGGGATTACCGCATAACTATAATAGACAAAAGCTCAAGAATGAAATACATATACAGAACATGTTTCATAATGTACAAATGCATGATAAAAGAGGCCTATCAACTTAGTGAATTGATGAATACATCAGCAATCACTGGGTTCAATACTTAAGAGCATGTAAGTGTTGCGACAGAAGTAATCATTCTAGGTTACACATAAAGTTTTAGTGGGAGGGATGGAAGGGAGACTAAAGAAATGTGTCTGTTAGCCCTACTGAGTAGTATATAAAAATACTTCATGGGCAGGTTATTCAAACACCAGAGTTCTGTTCCTATCACAATCAAATGAGGTTTGTTTGGGAAAATCTCTAAGTATTCTTGTGGGCATATCCAGGCACCCCCCCACTATACCCCATGGATGGAGGAAATTTCTCTCTGGTGATATCTAAGGGGAATTTAGTACTGGGGTGCGAAATGTAGACAGTTGATGGGCGGGTCTTCTTAGGGCAGTAACTAACCAATAAATACAAATGCTGATATTATGGTGGCGAAACTCAGTTTCTCCTCGTAATAGATATATTGTTGGTTATTGCAAGCCTAGTCAGTAAGGTGTTATTGGAGGTCATGTACCTTCTCAAGAGAAACTCATATGAGGAACCGCCAGACATACAATACCCCACATAAAAATGGGTCAAATCAAACTTGTGCGTTGCAGTCAAGAATAGTGTGTGCCACACACTGAGGAGCTCAATGCACTGACCGGTCCTCCCTTTAATATCTCAGTGGCGCTGTTAATCAAGTTAGAGAGAAGAAAAGAAGAGAGAGAGGGTAGTATCAGTCCAAAGGCTCCTACTCACATTTGGCACGCGAAGTCCATCCTTCGTGATCTACCCGGCGGCCGCAAACCCGGAAGTAGACGAGTGATGCAGATTGTCATATTTATGTCAATGTTGCCTATTGGTCATTAAAGTCCGGCCCCATGGTGCAGCTAAATCGCATTCCATAGAGGGCCTCGCAATATCGTATGCGGTAGGGCGCAGTAATAAAAACATATGCTGAATGCATGACCATAGGATGCACACGCGCAGTAATAAAAACATATGCTGAATGCATGACCATAGGATGCACACCTCACTAAAAAATAATGTTATAAATTAAAATGATATTGTCAAAACGCAGCGGTCCTGCAATTAAGCCATAGAGTCTACCTGGACCGCATCCTATGCTAGTCCATGACATACCTTGTTATGGAAACAGGAAGGATTACTTATACGGGGGTCACGGGGAGCATGTTATATAAAGTACAAATTGTTATCACGGCAGGAATAAATGAGAAGGCCTAGTATCACTTCGATAAGGGTATTAGTGACAGAGTTTGTAAGATGTAGGTGGATAATATTAATATTGATATTATAAATCACTTTGTAATTAATGAGAAAAGGTTGGACCTTTATATAACATAATTTAGTCCAGTCACATGAGTTCTAGATGTAAACGCCCAACATTGCCTCCCTGCAACTATACTGATGCAGGTAGAATGGCCACCATACAATTTTGTGAGAAAAAACAGGACCATTGTGTCATCGTTCAGTCCGGTCACACACGTTTTAAGTTTGAACACCGATCGTTGCTCCTTTTCAAGTAGGTGTTGTGAGGTAGTTACAGGGTCGGTGAGTGCATCAAGAACAATCCACCATAAGTCATCGGGGGTATGTTCTTTATCAATAAAGTGAGTACTGAGCTTGGTTGTGGACCATGCACATCTGATATTGCTACGGTGTTAATTAATCCTGGTCTTCACCAGCCTAGTCGTCATCCCTATATCATGTAGATCACAAGGGCATGTTACCAGGTAAAACCAGTTACGAGTGTTGCAATTTGTGTGTATTCTGAGTTGCCATCTCCCTCTTGGTTGTAGGTCTACGAAGTCCACTCTCCTAGTGAGGTGGCAAATGCTACAATTACCCCAAGGGTGCTGACCTTGCACAGGTGGAAGCTGCTACAGTCTCTTCTGTGTGGTTTAGGGTTGAACAAATTTCAGGCAGGTGTGAACCACTAAATCTTTGATGTTTTTGGTTCTTTGAACGCAAATAGGTTTTTTTTTAATTTCCTCTCCCCGCTCATAAGACTGGACCAACGTCTGTTAATAATCTTTTTTACCTCATAACGGTGTGAAAGTAGAAATGCACATCAGGCGTGTTTCTGTTTATTTTGGATAAATAGCCAACAGAGGTTCCTGATGGTTATTCCAAGCTTGCTTTCTAGCAGAGTTAACAATTTGTCGTGGATAGTGTCGCTTGAGGAACTTCTGGGTAAGATCATCAGCTTGACTCTCAAAAGTGGAACTGTCGCTGCATTTACGTCTAAGTCTCGGAAATTGACTGTAGGGTAAGTTGTCCCGCAGTGCCCATGGGTGATGGCTGTCATACAGGAGCAGGCTATTGCGGTCTGTTCTCTTCTGGAAGGTTCTAGTAACCAAATTGCCTTGATCAATGGTGAGCAGGAGGTCTAAAAAGGAGATTTCTTTATCAGAACCGGTTGCTGTCAATTTCAGGTAGGGGTCCAGGCTATTGATCCAACTGACAAAGGGTTTAACCTCCTGTATATTCCCATGCTATACGATCAAAATGTCTTCAATATAGTGGCGCCATAATCTGATGTTATGTGCAAAAGGGTTGTCACCATTGAGGATGAACTGTTGTTCAAAATGGAACATGTAGAGACAAGCCAAACTAGGGGCGAAGGTACTCTCCATGGATATGCCACATGTTTGATGGCATAATTGATTTTCAAACTGGAAAAAGTTCTTAGTTAGATCTCAGGCAAAGAGCAACCTGGAGGGGCCTATTGGGCATTGCAGCGCAGGCCTAATGAGGAGACACAACACCCATTGGGGTGTGTGAGGGCTCCTGCTTCTATTGATGGAGTGCCTAGTTGACCTGTGGTAATTACCAGGGCACCATTGAGTTCCCTCGGAACAGTGTACCTATTTGTTTAGTATCTGGTTGTCTATAGGGTGTCATCTGGTTTCTCTAATATATGAAGCCCTGAAGTTAGATCGCATTGAAAGCTAGATGTTCATGAGAGCATGACACAGGAGATTTGTTTACAGGCAAGATTTTTGTTTTATTTATTGGAACATTCTGCCCTCTAGTGGTGGAATGTTCTAGTAGCCTTATAGCCCTTAGTCGTTGGGCTATACCGGCATTAAAGTCCTGCTCCCTTGTTAAAGACCCTTGTGTTCGCCTCAGGCCTTTAATGGCTGGTATAGCCTGGTACGGTGGGCTACAAGGCTATGTAAGAAAAATGGAATGTTGAATGTTGAAAGCTCCACTAATGACAATGGAGTAGCTCTGGGCTTATAATCACTGGTATAAGCCCGGAGCTTCAACTTTCCAAACATATTCATATTTCTCCATTTTTAATTTAGAACATTCTACCCTTAGTGGGTGAAATGTGCTAATAGCTGTGCAGCCCTTATGCCTCCGGCTATACTACTTGTTAAAGGCCCTCTCCCTCATTATAAACCCTTGCTGCTCGGGTTCAGGGCTTTTAACAACTGGTATTGACCTCGGCAGTGGGCTAAAAGGCTATATTATTGCTTGACCAAAACACAAGAAAATATATATAAAATATAAGTTCTTATAGGTGACTTTTGTTGTTGGCAAAGAAATGCATTGCTATTGGTTGGGAGGGTAAACAGCACCCCAGCGTTATTTTGTGGGGAAGAGATAAGGTGGAGTTGGTGCTAGCAGAGGAAACACACATAAAAAAACTACAGGTGGCAAAAATCCTGATGATATGGATAGATGTGATGCTTCAGTTCTCTGGAAAGCTGCCATATGGCACAAAATAGGGAAACTGCTCAGACTATGAAAGTATAGAGAGGCACACTTGTTATATGCTAAACCCTGTGTGCTGAAGAGGTAACCCACAACTAATGAAAGGACCTTGTAAAGAACAGCCATGTACTGCAAAATATGTTCTAGAGGAGGACTAACGGAGAAAGATAATGCGACAATGGTTTGCAAAATGAAACATTTGTATTTGTGTTTTTGTTTGCTTTTGAAAAAAATGCAAAAGAAAGCATGAACAATTCTGTGGAGGGCTTCGTATAATACATTCACTCATTTTACCAGGAACCTTTAAGCCCATGTGTCACATTATTTTGTACAACTAGGATGAACTAAAGAAGTCAGATGCTTTTTGAGCATGTAATGAAAAGATGACCTTTTTTCTCTATTCTGTCCACCAATATTTGTGACCATGCATGCAGATCTAAAGAATGTGTGTGGTGCTTCCTCCTAAGATGAGCCAGGTGTCTCCCACCTTTCATCAACTTCTTAGGATTATTTCAGCACATTTTGACCCAAATAATCATATTATGTACGAACAGGGCTTTCGTAGTGTGCTTTAGGAATGGTTCCTCCCAGTCTTAAGCAGGATACTTATTTAGCTACCCATATTGAGTTAGGAAGAATTACTTGTTTGAGTACCTCTTGAGAGAATGCAGCTGACTATTGTGCCAGTACAGGGTTAAAAGCATTGATAAAATTGCCAAGACCTAATGCTTGGCTTTGACTGTTCATCTTTTGCCACCTAAAAGATAACATTTACACTTGAACCTGTTACAGAAACCAGATAAGCACTACGGTTTAGCAGGGTTGTTAATGCTCCTAAAAGTTAGGGACGAGCCTACCAGGTTCCGCATAGCCGAAATGATCTCGCTGCGCATTAGTCATGTCTGTGCACATCACTATTCCTCCAACCAGTGTGAGGAATTTCTGGTATAACTCAGTTTTGCTGGTAATTGTAACAGTTGTCAGTGTCTTTACCCTTCCAATCCCCATTTCCGAATCCACAGATTAGGAACTGCACCTCCTTTAGATCACAAACGAACAGTCTTTCCCAATATAAGCTGGAATACCTGCTCCTATGAACAAACTCTCTAGTGAGCCACAAGAAGGTAACCATCAGTATTTGTGGGCCCTTCCGGTGATTGGGGTTGACAGTGTGAAGTCAACCTTGGAAGACTGGCATGCATTGTACTCACAGTTGTTCATCCCCTCTCTAGACCCACCTAGAAAACAAAATAATCCCCATTACCTTCAAATTGATTCGGTATGTGTCTGTAAATTTCTGTTATACACTGTATTTTTATTTTTATTTTCTCTTTACAGTCAATCAGAATTACGGCTTGGAAACACAATACTCCATTCAGTGTTAAATTGACTTAACGAATTTTGTGCTGACCCCTGACAGGTTTCCTGACATTCATACTGTTCACCTATCCCCGAGGTATTAAATCACTTGTTTAGGGTCAATGGAGAATTGTCTTCTCAACTTAAAGTCTGCATTTAAGAGAGCATAGTGCGCTAAGGCATATGATGTTTTCATCCACCATATTCCTTACTGACTGGTAAAGTTTATGGAGAAAAGCCAGAATAACTTGCTGCTCTTAAGTCAAATAGACGTCTGTCTGTTAAACATTGGTCCTATCCGTGAACCAAAGAACTCAACTATCATTGGTCTGCGTGAACGCTTAGTAGAGGTTTTTTGTCCAGGTCGATCCTTGAGAGTTTTGGATGTTCCACAAACAGCATCATGGTAAGTTGTTTTACATATAATTTCAACGTTCAGTATCCTACTGCCATTACCAAAAGGTTATCTTTGTTGTACAGTGAGCGATCTTCCATATCACTTAACATTTGGTTTTGCAGTCAAACGTTTTTCTGTAGTTCTGTAAGATTCTGTGTGTTTAATCACATATTTTTTATTGTGCACGTCCACTGTTTCCTCATCACCTCCATGTGTAATATGCATTTTCTCCCCTTGTGGTTGGTTTATATCAATACTGAGTACACACACCTCTGAGCTCTGCACATTGCCTTTACCTATACCTGTCCCTTGGGTTATGCCATATTCCGTATTCAACTGGCTCTGGCTCTCTCCTTTTCTTAAAACCAGCCTGAATTTTATGATTCATCATCCTGTTTCTTTTCTTTTTAGCAGCTTGAAAATATCTCCCATGGCGTCACTTCTATGCTGCAATTTCTAAACAAAGGGCGCCAGGTATGCTCAGACGTGGGTCCCTTGCTCACTGTGTCACTGGATTCAAGCTAGCCTGGCTGAAAAAGGTCCCAGGATGCTTGTTTCTGGTCTAGGGAGGATCTGGCCTGGCAGTTCGGGCTGGACTGTTCCCACGAGGAACAGGTTCAAGACTGATTTGCATATGGCTGGGTCCAAAGTGGGGTGGCATGGTGAGCAAAAGAACAATGGATTAAACCCAGATCTGTGACTTGGGGGTGAGTGTTTGATTGGCTCTGCATTCTGTTCATCATTTGTGTTTATTTGCAATTTCTAAACAGGCAATTAAATGACAAAACCCTGTTCTACATCAGTTCCTTCTATGCGCAGTGTGTCTTAGTTCCAGTCTAAAATAAACTGGACCAAAGCCTGGTTTGTGAAATACTTTGTAAAGCTGTTATCAGGTTTCTCTAACATTTGCAAGAGAGCAACACTTTGACTCCTTTTGTACACTGTTCTGGTCTGGAGACATCCAACTAGAATGCACATCTGATGCTGTGATTCTCGGCTCTATTCAGCTAAAAACAATACCTCCCACCACCAGTGCTTAGTTTGTAAAATTATAAGTGCTCGTGCCCAAAGCCCTGCTCAGAATTAAATGTTGGCTCACCCAAGACCGAGGCTTCATAGTCTTCAATCCACCTCATGCCTCTTTAATCAACTACCAGACACTCCCTGCCCATTTATCTCATTCTTGTAGGTTCCTGCTTTCTCCTGTCTGATAGAGACTTCTAGCCTAATATTGCTGAACTTTTGAATATTCCTCAGGCATCAGACTGGATCCAGGAACTTTTCAGTAGTGCCTCTGTGCACCAGAAGATGGCGCCTTGTGGTTCCGCACTAACATTGTTCTGGAAATGACATGTAAAGGCGCCGCTCCTGAGAGCTGACATCAGTTCTTTCTTCCCACACCACCAGACACAGATTTGGGGCTCGTGTCCTTGATATTTTCCAGTGTGCAAGGGATCTCACTTCCCAGAACTACAGGCTTTAAGTCCTGTAGAGACTATCACAAACAAATGTTTGTGATGGATCACCACCAGGTTTACTTGTGGTCCCTTAGATTGAGCCACGACTCTAAGGCCTGCACTGACTGCACGTCAAAGAACACAAAAGCCATCAGAGAATGCGAGGTGAAACTCTACATTGCCAAGCATAAGAAGACTCCATGTCAGGGCTGCTTCATGTCATAGTCTGCATCCAAAGTTCATTTCTGATCTTGTTCCTGGACTTGTCGGAGCCACTCGAGAGGCCACTCTTCATCGCACTCTAAGTCTTCAGGTAAATCTATAAAGAAACACAAGAAGTCAAAGTAGGATGGGGACGTGGCTTACTGAGAATGGTGTAGGACCGGAGCCCGAGTGCTCTGGCAGGCCGGGTCCAATTTGATCCACATCCTGTACACTATTGCCCCCAAACACAAAATCCACAACGGTAAAGACCGGGCACGTCTGCCAGGGTGCTGCAGTCAACAGTTTGGGGAGTACCGAGGGGGAACAGGACTCCCATAACAACAGCGGCAACCCATCTAAAATGGCAGACGCACAGAATCAGTGCGACTGAGGACTCACAGGGCTCCATTGGATGAGCAGTGCAGCGTAGACCAACTCCACTGCCCACTGAACTGAGAGGTGATGGCACCGAGCTGCAGTGGCGGAATACAGTGCTGAGATAAGAGGAGGCCTAGGGGAGGCCTAATGCAGTCGGGCCAGCTGGACGACTGATGGGGGCCTTCCTCTGGGCTGGGCACCATATCAAACAGAGGGAAGCCCCCTCAGATGTTCAAGCAGTGAGTGGCGCAGAGGCAGATACTACCCTCTTGGGTGCAGCGACCAAGGGACAAGGGATCCCGGCAGCGAATGTGATGACCTTCCCAAAATGGTGGATGATTGGGGCCAGGATGAGTGAGACGCTACAGATCTAAGATGTGCTGCACTCCGGAAAGTAGACTGAGGCAGCCACGGTGGCTACTGACATGAGCGGATCGACTCCCTAGACCGGCTTACCGGAGACAATGTGTGGCCGGGGTCCCTTGTGTGAGGCACTGCGTGAGAAACGAGACTGCCAAAAGGGGAACTGGTGCAGGCAGGCCTGAAGGACGGCTGGAGGGAGACCATTTAGATCGGGGACTGCAAAGGGGAGAAATGAGCAGTGTCTGGTGTGGGTAGCAAGGAGAAACTCCCTCCCTCCAGTCTGCCTAGGCACCGATGCATACAAAAGGTGCTGATGCGCCATAGAATCCCTAACACATAGCAGTGAGCTCTGTGTGCACAAGTCAGAGAGTGCTGGCTACCCGTTGGGACAGCAAAGGTGGGGGCATGAGAAAGCTGCAAGGGGCAATTGAAGTTGCAGGGAGCCCCCCTCTGACAGGCCTGCCCACATAATTGAAGACCAGAGAATTTGGGCGCATCTAGGGGACTCGAATAATGGAGAAACTGCCCAGGGGGATGGTTGATGGCCACCGGCTGTGGGGCAGAGGAAGAAAGATGGGGTAGCCGGCAGAGGAGAGGACACCCGCATCACCTCGTAGGGGAAGAGCAGAGGAGAGCTGACACCAATTCTATGTTGCGCTGAGAATTGGTAGGAGCTGCAGGCAGAAATACTGCTGAGCTGATCGCCATGCCAACAGCGGGCTCAAACTTTCTTGTGAAGGACCTGCAGGTTCCCTATGAAGGAGGAGAGAGGTGAGAAACGAGGGAGGATGAGAAGCCCATGAGAGGTGCATAAGGTCAAGATAATACTATCACAGCCTTGGTTTTGGGGGTGAAGAAGAAGAGAAGAAGCCAAGATCCTGAAAAGCTGCGAGGGGCAATTGAAGTTGCAGGGAGTCCCCCTCTGACAGGCCTGCCCACATAATTGAAGACCAGAGAATTTGGGCCCATCTGAAAAGCTATTCCGCAACCCGATGCCTGGGAGCCGCGACCGAGACTGGGAAGTAAGTGTACCAGGGAGATGCACCACTGAAGGATAACCAGAGACCCTCTACCTCTCAGTCAGAGAGGCCCACTCCACAATAAGAAACGCAGACTATCATCTGGGGAATAGTGGTCTGCTGGGAGTATAGATCACTTCCCCTGATTCACTGGCTGCACACGAACATGGGAATGTACTCCCACAAGCGCGTAATAGAAATTGGTGGAATGTCCCGCAGTGGATCAGCCAGCGGGGCGCCACTAGAAACCGCATCTGCTGAAACTGAGAGCTCTGCACCTCCCCTATCGCTGCAGGACATACTATAAGCTATCACAGCCTCGTGTGAAGCCCTAGAAACGAAAATAGACTCTCTGAGCTTGGACCTAGGCCTTCTGCGCGACTACCATAGGTGACTAGCTGAAAGGGTCACCACTAATGAGAAAGGATTGGCGGAGGTCCCCCCGGCGCTGTCCGCTGCCCATGCACAGCTTGCTGCACAGGAAGTGCGCATCAAAGCACTGGAGTCCAAAGCTGATGATGCAGAAAATAGTATGCGGCGTAATAATATCCGGATAGTTGGGCTCCCTGAGCACCTGGAGGGAAACAACATGGTCTCATTCTTAGAAAACTGGTTGCATATGAAGGTGGCTCCAACGGGCCTCTCTGCCTTTTTCGCACTAGAGAGAATGCCACTGAGGCCTGTGGTAACCCAGCTGCTGTTTTACAAGGTCTGAGACCACATCTTAAAACAAGCAAGACAGCTGGGCACCATCACCCTGGAGACAGCAAAATACTGATTTTTCCTGACTTCTCCTGAGCGGTCCAGTGGCAGAGGGCAGCCTTTGTAGAATCAAAGAAGAGGCTACAGGAAATGGAAACATCATATTCCATGCAATTCCCGGCACGACTAAGGATGATTACCCCGGAGGGGTCTCAGTTTTTCCTGACTCCACAGGAAATTTGGTCATGGATTGAATTGCAACCAAACGCTGGTCTCAGTGGGGTGGACCGGGTGAGCCCCCCAGGCTGTCGCCTCAATCCCGCCGGATAAAGCCCCTGAGGTAATCAATGGAACCAATGCTTACAGAAAAGCAAAGTAAAAGGCAGAGAGTAGTCCAAGCAGTGGCATTTCTGAGTGGTTCCAGTACTGTCCTAGCTACACCATCCAAGCAGCCTGAAGAAGAAGTAGAAGAATCCGACTCGGACCCTGGATCTTTGGACTCAGTACACTCAAGTGACATCCTACCAGTGGTAACTGCTGGGAGAGCAGATGAGTAATCGTAAGGCAAATCTAATAATGTTGGGGGCCTGCAAGCTGGAGGGAAGGGTGCTTGACTCGAGGTGTCAATCCTCAAACAATAATATTCGGGACAATTCATAGTCTGTTCTACCCTACCACTGCACATCACATTCCAACTACATTGAAGGTCAGATGGCTGCATGCTCGCCTGGCTGAGGGCACCACTATGCCAAGTCTCCTTACAAGAGAGTTTTGAGTAACTTTGTTACATCTAGGTTTGGATGGGAGGGGTTTTGCTTCTTATCCGTGAATGGGAGTTGGGAATTATTGTTCACAGTGGGATTTAGAGCACTGATTATTACAGCACCTCTGAGTTGGGTGTCATTATCAGACATACTAGCGATCAGGGCAGGGAAGGACCTCAAGCTGACTTACTCATCGACATGGCACCCGAAGCAAAGTATAAACTGATCTCCTGGAATGTCCGGCGTATACACTCCTTAGCAAAAAGCTATAAAATATTCTCATATCTAAAACGTTGGGGTGCCCACATAACCCTACTTCAGGAAACATATCTAATGTCCAAAGAGGAGGCAGCACTCCAGCAGAGGTGGGGGGGGCAAGTGTACTACACCTCATACTCAGCCTTTGCTAGGGGTGTATTGATCTGGATTAGGGTGGGGGTCCCATATCAAGATTACAACCCTATTATGGATTCAGAGGGCAGATATGAGACAATCTCTGGTAAACTTAATTGAAGAGACATTAACATCATAAATGTATATGGGCCAAATACAGACCAGCTTCCATTCCTGGCAGTGCTATTGACATGACTGTCTTCTTTCCTAATGCATGACGCAGTTGTCGGGGGAGGCTTTAATTGTGTTGCTGACCCCCTTCTGGACAGATCGCACCTCCTGTTGCACGGATCTCCCACACATCGCATAGACCGAGGACTGGCAGATTGGCAAAATCACTGGTCCCTTGTGGGTTCCTGGGGACACAGATATCTCCAAACCTGAGACTATTAATATTTCTCTCACACGCATGAACTCCACATGCGACTTGACACTTTCTTATGTGGTGCTAACATACTGCCACAAGTGCATGATATTGAATATCTCACATGCACCATACAAGATCATAACCCAGTATAAACACACCTCAGCTAGCACAGAGCATTAACTTGAATACCCACTTGGAGACTAGCTCCTGAGGAACTAGAGGACCCACCATTCCAGGCCGACATTAAGGAGAAAATCTGCTCTTATTTTGCGGATAATGTGGGGTTAGAATGGGATGCATTTAAGGTACTGCTCCAGGTATATTGGTTATCAACAGTACTGGGGATTCAGAGACCATTATTGCAAGAGCTTAGCGATGTAGAAAACAGCCTAAGGGAGGAGGAACAAAGATGCCATGAATATCTAGAGGTGCAGGTAGCATTGCTGGAGGCCAGAGAGAAAGTAGCAACACAGACTGAGCGGCTACGCTCATTCGACTACAGGACTTACATAGAAAAAACTCATGTAGAGAGCGACCGCCCCAACCGCCTACTGGCCTGGCTGGCCAACCTGACAAAACGGGGAATACCCATAGTTTAAATACACTCTGCAGCAGGAGACTCACTATATTCTCAAGCGGACATTAATGATTTCTTCCTGCAATTTTATACAACGCTTTAAGAGAGCAAATTCAACTTAGACAGTGCCACGGTGCAGGCATTTTTGACACGTATTGCCCTTTCCCGGGTAATAGCTGATGAGGCCAAGACTCTGGGTTCAGATATTACCACGCAGGAGATCCTTGTAGCAATTAAAGAACTTGCAAAAAGCAAGACCCCGAGGTCGGGTGGGCTACCAGCAGAATTCCATGCGATCTACGCCACAAAGTTGGTTCCCTGACTGGTGGACGTCTTTAAGGCTGATATGCACTCGGGGAACCTCTGAAATACCACTCAAGAATCCATAGTAGTACTGCTCCTGAAACCAGGGAAGTGAGCAACAGATGTAACAACATATAGACCGCTCTCTACGCTAAATGTGGACTACAAGATATTAAGTAAAGTTCTTGCCAACAGGCTCCTCCCTCTTATGTCACAAATCATACACCCTGACCAAGCGGGATTTATTCCACGTTGTAATATAGCCCAAAACGTGCAGAGATTGCTCACTATACTGGAAGCTAATACTCAGGAGTTGGAAAGGGCAGTCATATAGGCAGTAGACTTAGACAAAGCTTTTGACAGCCTGGAATGTGAATATTTATATGGGGTTATGCTGCGTATGGGTTTGGGGCTGAGATTTGTCCGTTGGACGAAGTTACTCTACACGACCGTGTCTGCACAGGACACACCATATGGAGAGGGGAACATGGCAGGGATGTCCCCTCTCGCTCTTTCTCTTTGCTATAGCGATGGAACCACTGGCAAACATGGCCCAAGTGGCTAATCATTACAGAGGAATCCAAATGGGTGTAGTGCAGCAAAAGAGAGCGCTATATGAGGACGACCTTCTATTATTCTTAGGCGACTCCCACAATGACCTGATTGGGGCGAAAGCAATGTTATGGGATTTTGGTGATATGTCAGGACTGAGAGTTAATTAACAAAAGTCGTGTCTCTTCCCTACTAGGCCCGAAACACAAACTCCTGCAATGCTAAATGGACTTCTTTTACCAGGCAGGGAAATGGGACCATTGGTCGCCACGCTGGCTACACTCACTAAAACACCATTGAGAATTGGCTCAGCTTTACGGCCTGGCCTAAGGGAGTTTGCTGTCATCCAAAGATGTTGGGCGAGAGCGCTGTGAAAGTCCCGTACTAGGACTCTGTACTCCCCAGAGTTACCACTTCACTTGCTGATAGAACTACCACATGGGGGAGTGGAGGGGACTTCGGCAGTGGCCTGCAGTGGGCCTCATGAGCATGGGACAATTATTCCGGGACTCAACCCTACTTACATTTGATGAACTCAGACAGAATATTGAACTACCCCCGGGGCACTTCCTACTACATAGATCGATAACAGCAGTTATCCACTGCCATTGAAAAACTGGTGTGCGCGAACCCACAGCGCAGCATTGTTGTAGCTGTATTGCAACATCTGCTGGTACACTCAAGGTCATCGCATGTCTGTATAAAGCAATGCAAGCTGCCTCCAAGGGACCGCTGGACTTGTTGCAGGCCCGCTGGGAAGAGGACTTAGGGACTCCTATAACAGAGAGGACATGGGAGACTATCCTGGAGCTCCGACCCAAGATACCTAGGAACGCTCGTTTTAAATTGATAGGGTTCTATATACTACTTAGGGCCTATCTCACCCCGAGGAAATTAATACATTTTTTGGACTCACTGATGCTGCTTGTACTAGATATGGAGAGATGAATGCCAATTTTCTCCACATGTTTTGGGCGTGCCCCTTTCTTACAACATATTGGGAGGGGGTCACCACAACACTGGCGAGGCTGACTGAGAAGACAGTTCCCACAACACCTGGGCATTGCCTTCTCCACTGGTTTCCACACACAACTAAAAACAGAGTCACTAGTACATTTCAGGACCTAGCCTAACTACTGGCAAAACGGGAGCTTACACGTCACTGGAAAGACCCAAGGGGCCCACAACTGATAGCATGGAGACGAGAAATTGAAAAATGGGCACACTGCAAGGGGTCACTGTTGATAAGAGAGGCCCATCAGGCATTGGTAAAATAGATAATGCTAGGCCATAGGAGGTACTAGTTGATGGTCTAAGGAATGTGGATCAAAGGTCCCACAATACCTGTCCTGCACACCCCCACCCCCGTAAGCCATGAGCTGGTAAAAAACAATGGTCCTTCACATGGACCCCGACTGCACTGTACAGTCCAGGACACATACGATAACTATTAGGCCAGAAGAATCAACAAGCAGCCCTACACTACATAGGACCAATATTCTAGTCCTATTGGAGTGCCCTTCCATGATAATAACCACTAAGTTGGCATGTGGAGTTCCTATCCTAGACATCTGCCAGGCAGCTAAGTGGGCAACCCTGCATACATTTATGAAGCACTATTGTCTTGAGAGTTAGGTTCGGTGAGAGGGACATTTTGTCTGCTCAGTTCTGCAGGACTTTCCGGTTTGAGTTCTATCACAGACCCACCTCTAAATAGGTACTACTTTGGTACCAATTCAAAAGGTGAGGAATATGCAGCTAGAAGTCTGTATCCGAAGAACAAGTTACTTACCTCCGGTAATGCTCTTTTTGTTACAGAGTCTATCTAGTCACAGACTCCTCACCGACCCTCCCATCCTCCCCATTCTGTGATTGTCCATTATTAAGATCCCAAGGCTAGGCATCTACACCCTGTCTACAAATATGATTTTTGGGCTCTGTGTCTTGGGGCACAGAGAGTCTTGAAAGCAACTGCCATCAGCGTGCAGGAGTGGCTCTATAAAGACCCCGCATGACATCTCCAGAGTCGAAAATTATCAGTGTGGAGCCTCCAAACCACAGAGGTACGTCTGAAAAGCTTCCAAATTGAGTATGACACCTGGGGATTATTCAAAAGTTGAGGATTCTGTGGCTAGGTAGAGTTTTCACCAGTAAGAGAGTTATGATGGAAAGTAACTTGTTCTTAATGACTGTTTTCCTGTATTTCTCTTCCTCCATCTTTCTGGTTTGTGTGGTTTACTCTCTCTTGTTCCAAATGTCTGATGTGGTAAAATAAGTGCCAGTCCCCAAAAATGAGCGTGGGTACTCACCACCAACAACCAGCAACCACTGGCACTACTCTGATCTAATACGGGACTGGAACTTGAATTTGCTGTTTTCAATCTTCTGGGCACTTCATTAGTGCTCCCAAGACATAGTAACTATGGAACTGGAATTGGCACCGTTCATCCTTTCCGATGGTGTAGTCATGCAGCTGGAAACTACAGCTCCCAAGGTGCACTTCACGTATTGTTTTGGACATCATCCTCTTATAAAGTACTTCAAACCCAGAGATATCCGAACACTTACACATGTCGATCAATAATTTCCAGAATATAAAAAGATCAGTATTTTCAAAGACTGCCAGGCTGAGGCAGCAGCCTGTAATGGAGAAGGGAACTGCAGCCAAAAGGCTTAGAGGACGTGCCAGAGGTTCTAAATGGCTTGTTAATGGTCCACAAACCTAAAGCCACTGTTTAAATAATGTTTAAAATCAAAACCTAGAGGTTGCCTCACAAACCTGCAGTGTAGCTGTGATTGAAGAGCAGTGCTGCTCCCACACAGGACTTTGGTTGTGCTTTTTGTGCTCTTTTACAGTGGTCCACGATTCCTTGGCATCTGCCACTTGCATGCTTGATTCCTGAACAAAGCAGCGCTAGCATAGAGTAGATGGCATTCTTGACTTTGATGAGTCTGCATAACTACATAGCTCACTTTTGCAACTGCCTGTACAGAATATGCGTATTTGTAATTCTTGGCTTAATCAAGTTTACCATTGCTTTGGCTTGGCGCAGATCAAAGACTGGAGGCTACATTTCTGTTCTTGGAAATACGTACTCCTGATGGCTGTATAGTAACCCTTTCCCCAGTTCTGTTTCCATCCTGGCACTGTGCATAACCATGGACATAGTTTTGTTGAGTTAAACAGGTGGTGATATTTCTAAAACCAGGAAACCCTGACAGTTATACATCATATCTCCCATTAACATTGCGTAATTTAGACTATTGGGGCCATATTTATACTTTTTGATGCAAATCTACGCTAGCGCAGACTTGCCTAGCGCAGATTTGCGTCAAAAAGTATAACGCCAGCTACCGCCATTCCAATGTACCAGCTGGGCGTCATATTTATGGAATGATGGTAGCCGGTGCTGCGGCCTGGTTAGCTTCAAAATAAATGACTCTAACTGGGCAGTGGAGACTTAGGGAAGAATAGGGGTTGTGGATCAAAGAATGGTGCAAGTCAGGTTATAGCCAAAATAGTAACTCTAACCTGACTAGCGTCAGTTTTTGACGCATAACCCCCATGGAAATGACTGTGTCTTAGGAAAGACAGGAGTCATGCCCCCTGCCCAATGGCTGTTCCCAGGGGACTTCTGTCCCCTGGGCATGGCCATTGAGCACAGTGGCATGTAGGGGGCCCAAGTTAGGCCCCCTTATGCCCCTTCTACAAACATAAAAAAATACTTACCTCAACTTACCTCTACTTACCGTAGATGGGTTCCCCCATCCATCGGTGTCCTCCAGGGGTGGGCGAGGATGGCAGGGGTTATTCCTGGGGGCAGGGAAGGGCACCTGTGGACTGCTTAAATTGTCAGAGACCATGGAAATGAGCCCACAGGTCCCTTAACGCCTGCCCTGACCCAGGCGTTAAAAAATGACTCTAATTTGGTTTAGAGTCATTTTTTAAGGCCCTCCCGTGCGTCATTTTTGCACACGAGTATAAATAAGGCGCAAATTCCTTTGATTAATTTTTTGCCCGGGAGCGCCTACCTTGCATGTCATTAACGCAAAGTATGTTTCCACAGTAAAAAAAAAACTGAGTCCATCAATTTGGCTCTAGACGTGTCTAGCGCCAAAGTATAAATATGGAGTTACGTTTGTGCCGAATTTGGGTTAAAAAAAAATGCTGCAAATCCAGCGCAAACAGAGTATACATATGCCCCTACGTTTCTTGTGAAAATGTTTGCCACATGATTAGCTGGCATGAGCAACACACTGATTTCACCTACTAAGACAAGCTTTATCTGCAGTTGTTTGTTGTAGAAGGAAATATATTGTGTAGAAGTAGAACATGTGCCTTTTGCTGCCTGGTTTCTTGATCAAAAAAAGGCACTTAGGAATTGCTTTAGAGTTTGGCTGAAGGGATTACTCTCTCATAAACGTGATGGATATGCCATCTGCTGTATTATGATTCCATAATAGCCTATGGAGATCGTAATACAGTGGACGGGATACCCCTCACCTTTGTGACGGGTAACCCATCTGCCAAACTCTAAATCAGGGTGTTAATTTTGTATGCTGGACATATTAAGAAGCAGCAATGTCCAGGATGGCGTTCTGAGCTCTGTTTATCAGGATATTGTGAACCAAGTGCGGGGGACCTCTGGCAGAGAAGGGTGTGGAAAGGGTGAAACACAGATCGAACAGGGTACCTAACAGGAATGACCCCTCTGTCCACTTTTGTTTGCTTCATTTATAGAGCCCCTCTGTGGGTATATCTCAAATGATGACCAATTAAGGGATAGTTCCCAACATTCTGGGGTCATGAAAATATTATCTTATGCCTATATGGTAGCATTTCTTGATCCTAAACAATACAATATCTCTAAAATATTAGAACTAGACGCACCCCTGCTGCCACTCTCTCAGCCAGAAGATGCTTTCGCTACTCAGGCGAACGAGGGTGGCCCAGTCACTCAGGCCTTTTTTACAAGTGCTATTTGGCACCTTACATGCCGACATAGCAGCCATCAACCACTAAATGGCGATGGACATCAAAGACAATAAGTGCAACATGGGGGAACTAGGCCACAGAGTTGATGCTCTTTAACAGACTGGGGATGCCCGTGAAGAAGAAATGGACACCTATTGGCATAAGTTGGTGGAACTACACAACAAGAGCACTGAAATGCACTTTCAACTAAAAGACCTCGAAAACCGCTCAAGAAGGGCCAACATCTGTTACTGGCAACCTGGAAGACTGTGGGCCTCATTACGAGTTTGGCAGGGGGGATTACTCAGTCTCAAAACTGATGGATATCCTGTCTGCCGTTTTACAAGTTCCATTGGATATAATGAAACTTGTAACATGGCGGGCGGGATATCTGTCACTTTTGGGACGGAGTAATCCCCGCCGTCAAACTCGTAATGAGGCCCTATGTTCGCAGGCTTTTCCACCATGTGGTACAAGAGCTTATGCCCCAGGACATCATATTTGACTGCATGCACAGGGCTGGTCAACCCGCTACAACTCCAGGTCTGCCCCAGGACATCTTGACCTGCTTACACTACAATAAACAGGAGGAAGCCATTATGCCAGATGCATAGAATTTGAGGGAACTAAGGTATGGCTGTCTCAGGACCTTACTCCCATCACTCTACAGAGTCAACATATGCTAAGGCTGGTTACAGAGCTACTGCAGAAAAAAAGGATCAGACATTGTTGGGGGCACCCATTTCATCTACCTTCATTCGGAATAAGGAAATTTGGATCATATGCACATTGGAAGATGCAGCAGACTCCCTCTCGCCCCTGGCAGGCCCTGAGGTGCCTCACAAGACCAAAGACGAAGTTACAACCTGGCATACTGTACTGGAGGGCAGCCCTTCTCCACCAACTCCAGACCCAATAAGCCCCTCGACCCCAACAATGACTAACAAGTAACATCCACGCACCATCGAAACCATGGGCTTCAACTAAAGTGACCACTGGACGTCTCCTGATGACTAGGGAACGATCAGCAAACCCCCGCTTCCCTCAAAGCACTGAACTGTTCCAACAGGGGAGCTCCCGAACTGCTAAGACTGATGCAGAGTTACACCTGGCAACCACGACATGGACCCTGTTTACTCTACCAATCGTGCTCCCAGGATGGGATTGTGACAGTTATGTTCAATGTTGTTGTTCTTACCCCAGCCTTCCTTCCCTTTCTTCCTCCTTTCCCTATCCATGACTGCTTTCACAGATATACCTTCACACTAACCTAGATAGATACATGCAAAGGATGGGTCAAAGAAGAATCCTTACACCACAGGGCCACCAACAATTGAATAACTATGGACTCACTGACATATGGCGTAACCGACATCTAAGTTTGAAAGATTACACCTTTTTCTCTGTGGCACACCAGACATACGCAAGGATTGACTATTTTCTCACGAGCCCGCACTTTCACTATGGCAGCCAACATAGAAGTAGCTGCCCTCTCAGACAACTCCCCAGTTAGTCTCAATGTACACCTGCCTGGTTTTACCCCACACCGGCATACTTGGTGCCTCAACCATGAACTTCTAGGACATAAATCCACTCACTGAAATAAAGAAGTCAATTAAAGATTTTTAGAAACCAATGATGACCCAGGCATGTCTGTGGCACTACTTTGGGACACGCTGAATGCCCTGCTATGAGGCCGACTTATAGCAATAGCCACTCGTCTCAATAAAGATAGACAAGAAAAACTGTTTAATTTGGAGAACCAGGTGAGGGAATTGGAAGGGGCACACAAGCGGATGGGCTTACAAATTACGTTGTTAGCTCAACATTGCGCACAAGCAGCTTAAAAAATTTGATATGGACAGAGCAGAATTTGCTCTTTTCCGTACCAAGCAGAAATTTTACACAGGAGCTAATAAAGCAGGTCGCATCCTGGCCCAGCATCTGTGGGCACAGGCTGTTCCCAAACCTAACCAACTCATGCACCTCTTGCCCTTCACTTGGGCCTCATAGGAGGTGACAGACTTTGGCCTCCAATTTCACACTACTCCAGCACAGACTGCTGAAACTAACTACAACACCCGATCTACTTTGCACACCTGGAAATGCTGGACCCTTTCATGGATGGGGCATCTTGCGGCAGTCAAAATGATGCTGTTGCCTAAAATTCTATACATTATGCAAACTCTGCCACTACCATCTCCACCACAGCCCTTAACTAAGTTACAGCACCTCCTTGACAAATACATTTGGGCAGGTAAAAAGGCCTGCATAGCCAAAAAGCAGGCTTATCTACCCTCAGGCTGAGGGAGGCCTGTGTATCCCCAATCTTATCTACTATTACCAGACGGCACAGTTATGCTACTTGGTGGAATGGCCTAGGCCATACTCAGAGAAGCACTGGTATTTCATTGATCAAGCCATTGCAGGCATCCATATATGGAAAGTGCCCAGGTTGTCCAAACCTCACAGACCCCTAGAGTATATATCTCACCAGTTCTTAGAGCCCTTATAGGTGCCTGGGATAAGGTACAATCTTTAAAACGGCTATCCGCTCCAATGTCTCCCCAAGCCCCACACGTCGTGAATCCTGATTTTCCCCCAGATTATCAGGGAAACACATATATTCAATAGCAACAAGCCAACTGTAAGTTAATAGGTAACTTATTTGATCAAACGAGGCTCATGGCATTTCCTCAACCGCAGCAGGAATATGGCCTACCTTCTTTAGCCTATTGGCAATATGTTGTAATATGACATTGGATCACATAGCCTAACATTCAAATGCATGCTAGCCGCCCCATACTACTGTTTGAACATTGACTCATTACTAGACAGAAGGACAAACACCTTCTCTCTGATTAGCTATAGCTTTGTAAACGCAGCACAGACGCCTTCCAAATCAAAAGCACAATTCCACTGGGAACAAGAATGCAAGCTCCTCTTTACACCTAGAGAGTGGGCAGACATCCAGAAGAGGGCAAATGCTTCAGCCCGTAGCGCAGCTGGCAAGGAAACTCTTATCAAGCTGGCACTCTACTGGTATTACACTCTGGTGCGATTAGCTCAGTGGAAACGGGATGGGGACGCACGCTGGAGGGGTCGTGGACAAACTGGAACCCTGGCTTATCTCCTCTGGTGATGCCCCAAACTCCACTAATATTGTTCAGACATTTCAACAGCCATTGACCAAATATACAACACATAACTCCCCGAACTATATCTTACTGGGCCTCCCAAATGCTCTGCTCTACCCCTTGAAATCCACAAAAGGACGTGCCATTACCCTAGCTCTCTCTGCAGCTAAACAGACCCTGCTAATAAGGTGGGGAACTGCTAAAATACCTACACATGTAGATTGGCTTCATAAGCTCTGATAAAAGCTAACAGCTGCAATCAAACGCAAATTGCCCCAATTCCATAAGATGCGGGAACACTGTCTTCAATACCTTTCCCACAAATTCAGGGAATTAACCTGCCCTACCTACTTGTGCATACTCCACCTCACCACACCAGAACACCCAAGTGACTGAACATTCGAAGGTGTCAACTTCCATCTGTTTGCTATGCCCTCATATGTACCTCTTCTCAGTTCTAGTGATGAAGTCCAGCGTCGACAAATAGGCTGACTACTTCTAGGGACGCATTTTTCCCTTCTCATAACTATACCTTGCCCCTTCTCTTTTTGTTCCTCACTGGCTGTTGGATGTAGGTGACTGGTTTTGTATTACTCCCCCTCTGAAACTAATAAAACAGATTTATTGACACCTTTTTTGTGAATGTCTAGATTCCTTATAGTTCTCTTTTTAGCCCTGTGCCTAGCCTCTTGCCCTAGGTCTCTTTCATTTTCAATGTGGTTTCCTATCAGAGTAAGTTTTTTTCTTTAGTCACACTTGGTTCGTCTGGTCTAGGTAGGTTTGATGCCTGTTCATTGTAGATGTATCATATTTGCATGTTTTCATTGCCATAGAGCAGTGCTTCCTAAACATTTTAGAAGTACGGACCAATTTTCAGAATGACAAACTATTGCAAACCACCTATCTTTAATGAACATGAGGATGGAATATTTTTCAATGTAACTAAATCATTATGTGGTAGCTCATTGTCATTTACAGGCAGCACATTTTCCATTAAAATGGCCACTGCATTTGCACCGACATCCAGTTTTACTGATACAACTACACAGCACACAAATGGTAATGTGTGGAAATCGTTTTTTTAAGTATATTTGTGCATCACGAAGTGAAGTGTCTTGATTGGTTTTGATTCTATTTAAATCTCTGTTTCCAGCGCACTTGAGGATTCCAAACAAATGTGCTTCATTTTTGCTTTCCTAACTGCTGAACTCACACAGTTCATTTAGAGGTATTTACATTTTGTTTTGTGTTGCAAAAAAACAGCATCCTACAGCCTTTTCTTTCACACTTCCTTTACTGCTGAAAGATTGTCATATAATTCACTTGAAAACCTCCTCTCACTTTCCAGTCAAAGGAAAAAAAGTAAACATCAATCCCCATGTTAAAATAATAAGCAGCAATTTGTCAGAAGACATAGCTTGACATTTGACTTCTGTCTTTAGAGCACTGTAAAGGTGACAAGATAAACACAGCATTTAAAGGCATCTTTATATGTTGCTCAGACTTTCCCGACCCACCAAAAATTGGCTTGTGACCCACATTTTGGGGGAGGCTGCTCTATATGCATTTGGGCATGTAATTCTTGGACTTTATCTGCCCACGCTCCCATGCTCAATTACAGTTACAGGATTAATAATCCTACGTCTTTGTAAGTATGTGTGTATTTGAATCTGTTTCTGTGCTAGATGCAGATGGTGACTTTATGCAGTCCATCTTCCACAGAGTAAATGTTGTGGTTTTTTTCTTGCAGACTTGTTGCAGGGTAACTACCTGATTGCTTGCCTCATTGTGGAGCTGCATAATTTCAATCAAAAAAACTAGTTTCCTAGCTGTTTTGTGTCTCCCTAACACCAAGGGTATTAGGAGTGGATTAGTAGCTTACTTTAGTGTAATTCTCCAAAATGGTCTGTAAACCCCACTGATTACAGTATTAAATTGGGCTCAACAGCGGTATGATCAGTATGAAACGCCTTTGTGGGTGCAGAAAAACACTGTCCATCTCTTAAGTTCGAGTTGTGAGGGCTTCATATGATATGTATGTGCCCGGGTAGGGGCTGTTGGCTGGCTGTCTTGTGGTGCCACCTGTGTGGTGTCCACGGCTGCACTTCCCTGATTTCAAGATGCGTTCACCTGTAAAGCTGATAATACCACCCCTTCGAGAATCGTCATCCTTAGGAGTCATTCAGCCATTGATGGATTTACCACCACTTACATATATCATGGTTCACATTGGTCTCATGTGCCCGCAATACACAGATTCCGTTCAGATTGTAAATGTTGTTTCCACAGTCACCTCTCTCACCTCCTGGCACCCCGTGCCGCTTCAGTGTGACTTATCTCGAGCCTGAGAGGCAGGTAGGCCCTCGCAGTTCTCCTGTAACCACCAAGCCTCGGGCCCAGTTTCCTTAGGAGACGGTGCACAGTTGAAGCACAGTCAATTTTTCTCCAAAAGCTACTTTGGGATTAACGAAAAAAGTACAATTGAGCAATCTGTAATTTATTGTCTGGTCAGACACTCCCTCGTTGCTATACTGATACACTATAGCAGTAAGGGAGAGGCACTCCACGGTTAGTTCATCAAAGCAGGTTGAGAGCTTGCCCAGATAGAGTACAAGTGCTATTTCATTGCCTAAAAAAAAAAAAAATGAATTCTTTATTTTGTTCCCAAAGGCACAACAGGGTACATGGTAAAAAAAAATCAAGTGCATTACTGCGATGAGCTGCAGGGAGGACTTCCAACAATTTCTTTGCAATATGAGGGAGGCGAAGAACTCTACAGTACATCAGATCATGGGGCGGAGGAAATGTGCACATGACTGATCTTTTAGCAAAACGCACAGGCCACCTTTCCATCACAGAGTTGTTTTCAGGGCGGAATTCGGTTTATAGAGGTCTGTCGAAGGAATCCACAAAAAACACATCTTCCGCATATATAACTAGCAAATTTTAACTATATCGTTTTTGGGTTTAAATCTGTTATTTAGCGAGCAATAGCAACAAAAGCAATACATAATAAAGACCACAGCAGCATTCAGCCAAGAATTTTAGAAAAAACACAGCAACAGCATATCTTGCAAGTTATAACGCATTACTATAGTGCTCACTTCCACAGATATGCAGTTTCATTGCGCCTCACACTATACGCGTGTGTGGGTGCAATACTTAATTTGTGCTGGTGCTTGGCACTGGCACATCATATTAACACTGGCACGTACATATGACAGTCCACCACATAATCCCACTGTCTATCAGTTTAACAATTTAATGTACATTTTAAACATTCTAGAGCGTCCGGGCCATTTTTACTGCTGTAGGTGGCCTGGAATAGTTCAAACTCTCACATGTATAGGACTGTAATTTTTATTAGGCACCGTTTATACTGCTGTGTAGCAGCGATGCCATTTTCAGTTGGTAGTGCAACCTGCAGCGGGCTTCAGAGCAGTACCTTGGACCACTGCACTTGTTAATTTGCAAACTAAGCAATGGCGGAGGGGCAGGGAATAACAAACACCCTCGATAATGAACAACATGATGTAACTACTCTGTCTGAGAATGTAACAACTTCTAACACAAAAGCGAGTCCCGTTAGCTTGCCTGCTCTGCGGGTCGGTAATCAAGTAGATTCGGTCCTTTTCCACACCTGCTGTCACTAATGAGCAACCATTTCTGGTTTCATCCTTCTAATCCGCTTGATCTCTGGAGTCTCTCCTTGTCTTCAATAGACATTGTAGTACGAGAATGAGGATTATAGGATTATTCCCTCTGTCTCAACCCCCCAGTCTGGCTTGGAACCTTAGGTCGAACACCATCCCCGTGGAAATCAGCTTCTTCTCACCAGCTGGAAAGCCTCTCAAAGCTGAGTAGCTCGGGTACAGGAACCCATGAACCTCTCATCTCTACATTTCTATTCTTTGCTGCCATCCTAATTACCAATCTGGCCAGAGTTCTTATTTGAGTGAGTACTGTCCCTATGCCTGTTGGCATCTAGCCAGGGTTTTGGTTGAAAAACACACCGCCTTAAGGACAGGGATGTTTGCAGCACCTTCGAGAACAACTGAATCTAAAGGTTGGAGTACCTCTGATTTTAACTGCCCATCCTTTGCTTGGGCAGGGCTCCCTAGGGTCTTAATCTTACTACCTTTGGCTTCATTTTTGAACTCCAGGTGCAGTGCTGAGGCGTATGTGTTGTTTCAAAACTCTGGTTTCTTTTATTATTGGTAGTAAGTTAGCAGAGATAGGAGGAGTCAGTGATGTTATAACATTACTACTTCAGTAGATAGATTCTTTAAAGTTTAATTTGAAGCAATAGTGGTCAGTCCAAAATATAAGGCTGGAGACATGCAAGCCTCAAGAATGATCAGAAGTTGTACCACCCTGTCCTTTGGGGGGAAATCATGCACGGATGGAGGGTAATTTGAAGCAGGTTGACCCTTCCAGAGGTAATGAGACAAAATGGGGGCTGCAAAAAGAGATTTAAAACAAAGGGTCAATATAGGGACAGATTTGTCATATGACATTTTCCTAAATAATTATTTCCCTTTCCTCAATAACACTCCTAACGTGTACCTGACCAAATGCCTAGAGCTTCTGTCTATCTGATTTACCCTGCAGCAACTTCAGGGATGTTCTTTGTACAGAAGTATGTGCAACAGAAGAGAATGTTGGGTGGTAATGATCCCAGATTTGAGGGGCCTTGTACTTCCTTGTGAAGATGGGAGGTGACCATAGTAATGGTCAAAGAGGAGAGGTTCCCCCTCATGCAGAATGATAGCAGAGACAGACACGGGGGAGAAGGAACACTGCCTACCTAAAAGATCAGGAGTCAAAAGATTTGCTCCAACAAGGAAGAAGTAAAGGTCTGCACAACATATCCGAGCCCTAAGGAAGTTGCTTAGACAATGACACATTTGCCCCTCAGGTTCTTACAAGGGTGCTGGGAATCAATGAGGGCTTTCAGGTGTGTGGAAACAGACCTTTGCCTGACTGTGAGTGGGCCCAGGAGAGATCAGGCACTTCTCTACCAAACACAAACTTCACCCATGGTGCTGTTTCCTGATGGGGCGGGGCTGTGGAGCTTTCCTTCTCTTGTCTAGGTCCCCCCCCCCCAAGTGTCAATTTCAGCCGCCACCAGCAATAATGGCTGTAGTCTCCACAGTGAGGTCCACCATTACCTGTGGGTTCTGAGCTGCACCTAACACAGGTACAAACGAGCCTGCTGATGGATGGTATGAAGGTTCGTGCTTGCTCAACGGCACATAGCCCTAACACTACACTCTAGAAAGTAAAAGATTATTGAAAATATGCAAAACAGGCTTTACAAAAAGTTGATAGGATTAGAGATAGTGACCGGGATTGTGATAATACAAATTATGATGTAAATTAGGAACATTTGTAAGAGGTGCTTTAGAGGTTTAAGGCCTGCAATAATGAAGCGAACAGATGTCACAATGTCAAAATTCTTCAGAGTTCAATATTCAACAGGTGTGCATCCAGGATGTCCTTAGAGTAAAACAGGGGCCTATGGAGGGCCACGTTAAGTACAGCCGACCGCTCCAACAACTATGAATAGCTTCACAGGTCAAGAACAATTTTGCTTGCTTTTCCTCTCTATCATCTGTTCCGATGCATCCTCGTACTTTCTCCACAACAATTGATGTGTTTGCCACATGGCAGTTGCTATTCACAGTGTCTATATTTAACACAAAGACTGCACCATTTCATCAGCTAAACTCTCAATAGACATTGGAAGATGCACATGAGTTGTTCTCCACTTTTTCTATGCATACTCAGGATAATTTGTTTAGCCATAGGGATTAATGGACATTTGCACATACGCACTTAGGTCTTTTCCCTTATTGTTTGCTGTTTATGATCTTGTAATATTAAGTTATTTTCTGTGTTTTAGCCAATTATTCCTTTAAACCATTCATTCATTCCGTACTTGTTTGCAAGATAGCCATGTCTGAAGGTATAAGAGGCAGCAGCACCTATGTCCATGCTTAATGGTCAGAAGCACAGGATTGATGCTGATCCTTTCTGAAAGGTTTTGGGAAACAAACTCCTGTATTTGGCAGTTGCCCTTTTTTCTTGCAAGCCAGGTTCACAGTTTCTGAGGCATGTCGGCTCTCAGTGGTGGCTACATTTCATTCCTTGGTCTCTTGGTCCAGTGTGGTTTAAATTTTGTAACTAGACTTTACCACAATGTTGTACAGGATTTGACACTTTTCAGATGTTTTCCTTCCGGCAACCTGTGCTTCGCCCTTTGCAGATGGACATTAATTTTGCCTTTTTCCTCCAGGACTATTGTTGCCCTCTGCCCTATGGGTTTTTTTCTCAAGTCCCTGTGGACCTCTGCCTGCAGCTGTGCTCTGTATATCCTCCTGAGGTGGTGTTCATTATTTTACCTGCAGCCTTATCATTCACCCGTTTTTCAAGCCAGCTTCTAATCAGTAGCTTTTACCTTGATCAGTGGTTCTTCACATGGGGTTTCCAGAGCACTTGAGGATTATAAGGGGCCCGCAACTGTTTAGAAAATGTAATACTGTTAGAAATGGGGTCTTTGGTTGGCAGTCAGATTACCCCCTGCCCAAGCAAGGAGCCTCACTCTAGTCAGGGTAAAGGATAATCACCCTCAGTTAACCCCACCTCACCCCCTTGGTAGCTTGGCACAAGCAGGCAGGCTTAACTCCAGAGTCTAGGTGTAAAGTGTTTGTACCAACACACACAGTAACTTAGTGAGAACACTACAAAGTGACACAACAGAGGTTTAGGAAAATAGAAAATATTCATCTAAACACAAGACCAAAACGACAAAAATCCAACATATCCAAGCAATGTTCCCTCTAATTGTTTTCCTCTGTGTACGGTAGTAAAAGGTCTCTGTGCGCTGCAGCTTATGCTATGTGCCCCAAGAATCTGACCATGGATGCAAGCCTGGCCACTAAAAGGAGGGCTTGGGGGTTCTCCTCCCAAGAAAATGTGGGCAAAAATGACACGGTTTAGAACACATATTTCATTATACATTCAACTGTATTCACTTTTAAAGCATAGTAAATGATGACCTTAGAGTGTACCAGGACAGAGCAATCTTTGTTGGGACCTTCAATGATTCCCTCACTATCAATTTCCAGGAGTGCCCGCATCTCTCTGGTGATTGCTGTACCCCATGCTTTGTTCCTGCTGTGAAGGACAAACCCCATGCTAACATACACAAACATAAAGAACATGACAAGCACATACATGGATGACAGGATTGAAGCTCTGGAATACCTCGAGACACTGGCACATCTATATACCTCCTAACTCATACCATCCCTTAGGAAATCTCCTGCGAGACCCCTCTGAGACCAGTTACTGTTAAGTTTTCTTGTTCACTTTATCATCACTTTTCAATTTACCTTCTCTTCCTTTGGGACACGAGCAAGCTGCAGTTACATGTGGGGATTGATCTGATCCGGGGAACCCAATGGCTTATAGGTGAAGACCCTACTGATAAAACTGTATCACATAATTATTTAAGCAAACCAAGTAAACACAACACCAGACTCCGCAACCAACCCCACACAAACACACGCACCGAGTGAAACCTGAATGAAGTTTACTAATTGGAACAAAGCTGAGTGATGTGTACCGTTTAACCGATGCCTACTGTCAATGTTCACACTGCTGTTTCTAAGAGAATGTACAATTCTTTGTTATGAACTGTGATATACAGGACAAACCATATAATCTATAAACATATTTTTAAAAAATGATTGTAACTTATGAACTGCACAGTAACAAAAGGGTCTCTGTGAAAAAAGCAGTATCCCACTAAGCTATACACATATTATACTGTTCTGTGATCTGCATGGTACATGTTCTTTGTTGCAGGCACTTTTATCCTCTGCGCAACCTTATATTAGTTAAAGCCGCCACTAAACAAAACTCCAATCGCTCTCCAGTAGGTACATTAATCACCAGAATTATCTTGCAGATACACACACGTTAACAAATGCAAAAATACATGTACATACATACAAACAAACCGCACATACGTGCGTAGTCAAACTACATACTCAAGCATACAAACACACGTCACATATGTACAAGTGCACATTAAAGTGCACAGAGACACACAAACACACAACTTTGCAAATGTATACAAGTACATGTATGCACATTTTGCATGCCTGCTATTGTCCCTTCTTTCTGTGGTGAATGTCCCAACAAAGCCTCCATGGTCACAAATTTCACAGTGGCGGTATCTAAGCATAAATAAAACTTTTGTCAGTGTTCTGAGACATTCAGTATTTTCCAAGTGTCTCTTGTGTGATATTTTTCAAGTACGGTCTTCCGAGGGGTGCATTCAGAAACCTGCTTTCGGTGGGGATGTGGTGATAAAATTCCCGTGTGTTTCACTAGCCTAGGGCAATAAAGTTCCACCATCTGTGCAGTTTTCAAGACAACTTCCCCTGCCAATCAGTAGTAATTATAACAACGCTCTATAACTTAAACTTTAAGGCACTGATAAGAGGCTGTATTGCTACCCATTCTCGATGGTACTAATTTTATCAACCTTGGGCGGCTGAAAGTCTGAGTGAGCCAGTTAGATTCCAATGAGCGACGCTACCTTAGATGAGTCAAAAACGCCACTAGACAAAATTCTGATCTCTCTCCAGCAGGTGCATTAATCACCAGGGGCATCTTGAAACTTTTATTGTTGCCTGAAAACTATGGGATATACAAGGAACTCCGTACCAGGTGCTTTCAGAACTGCTGCACTGCTACAAAAGCGGATTCCAGTAACAGAAGCTGCCCCCACCCTTCAACCTTTCCAGCCTTGACTGAGAGTACCATTAAATAAATAGACACACTTGAATGTGTTAAATTGTATTTATCTAACAAAAAGCAGTGCTGTCTCGAAGCATGCCACGCACTTTCATGATCATGAATGTCAAAAGTTACACAATCTTCTTCACAAGTCCTGCAGCCTGCCTCCCATTTTGTAAATGAATTCAGCAAGTGGCATGTGCAGGAGCCTTCAGCTGCTCAACAGGCTGCTGTGGAAGAGGAATACTTACAAGACACTCGTGCTGTCCTCTTCAACGGTGGTCTCCTCATCTGCCTGAATTTGCTGCATTTGCTGCCACTGCTTCCAAGGAATACAACAAGATAATGACTGTTTTTCGTGCTGCTCCTATTTGATAAAGCTGTGGCACAAAACGTATATCGCGTGGTCTGCAGTGCAAGTGTGTGCACGCTTCACACGAGACACTGCGCACTTAGGGCAGAACAGGTGCACGTGCGCACACCTGCACACCTTACAGGGAACACTGTATACAAGTCAAGTTATTAATTTTCAAAGCAAAAGAGTCTTAAATCCTTTTGTAAACAGTAAAAACACTGTTAGCGTTGAAAAGTACCTGAATAGCGTCAAAATAACACGCACGGGCGAGTGCGCATCGAAAAATGTTAGCGATGCGTCGATTTCTCACCCGCAAGCGAGACCGTACGTCGTTTCTCCTTCTCCAGCTGGGTCGGCGTGCATTGTTTTTCCTCTCTGCAGGAGAGCAATGTGTCGATCCGGGCAAGCACTCGGTTCCAGGCAGGCTTTGTGTTGTTATTACGCGCCCAGCAAGGTTTGCTTTGAAAATCCTGCTGCACGGTATCTGCAAAACCGCGCTGTGTGGGTTGCGATGTTACCAGCCTCCGCTAGCGGTGTTGCGCTTCATTTCTCCAGCCGCGTGCGTTGATCTTCCAGCCGTTCTGCAGGTGGAGCGTCGATTTCAGCTGCAAAGCCGGCGGTGCATCGTTTCTTCAGCCACTTCTCGGAGGGTGCGTCGGAAATTTCTCCGCACGGCGGTCGGTGCGTGGATTTTCAATCTTGGTCTGTCAGCTTCACCTGTCAACGCCCCAAGAACTGGATAGGGCACCACTTGGCAGGATAGGAGTCTCAGCAGGGAGTCCAGGTGTTGGCAGGGGAAGTCTTTGATGGCCCTGAGACTTCAACAACAGGAGGCAAGCTCAGGACAAGACCTTGGAGATTTCTTCACAAGCAGGAATGCACAACAAAGACCATTCTTTGTCCCCTTTCACCAGGCAGAAGCAGCAACTGCAGGATAGCTCCACAAAGCACAGTCACAGGCAGGGCAGCACTTCTCCTCAGCTCTTCAGCTCTTCTCCGGGCAGAGGTTCCTCTTGATTTCCAGAAGTGATCTAAAGTCTGTGGTTTTGGGTGCCCTTCTTATACCCATTTTGGCCTTTGAAGTAGGCTTACTTCAAAGGAAAGTCTCTCTTGTTTGTGAAATCCTGCCTTGCCCAGGGCAGACCTCAGACACACACTGGGGGTTAGAGACTGCATTGTGTGAGGGCAGGCACAGCCCTTTCAGGTGTGAGTGACCCCTCCTAGCACAGATGGCTCATCAGGATATGCAGGCTACACCCCAGCTCCCTTTGTGTCCCTGTCTAGAGAGAGGTGCAACCAGCCCCACTGTCAAACTGACCCAGACAGGGAATCCACAAACAGGCAGAGTCACAGAATGGTTTAAGCAAGAAAATGCTCACTTTCTAACAGTGGCATTTTCAAACACACAATCTCAAAGTCAACTTTACTAAAAGATGTATTTTTAAATTGTGAGCTCAGAGACCCCAAACTCCAGATGTCTATCCGCTCCCAAAGGGAATCTACGCTTTAATCATATTTAAAGGCAGCCCCCAATGTTAACCTATGAGAGGCATAGGCCTTGCAACAGTGAAAACCGAATTTACCAGTATTTCACTGTTAAGACATATAAAACACATTAGTATATGTCCTACCTTAAACATACACTGCACCCTGCCCATGGGGCTACCTAGGGCCCACCTTAGGGGTGCCTTACATGTAAGAAAATGGAAGGTTTAGGCCTGGCAAGTGGGTACACTTGCCAAGTCGAATTGGCAGTTTAAAACTGCACACACAGACACTGCAGTGGCAGGTCTGAGCCATGTTCACAGAGCTACTAATGTGGGTGGCACAACCAGTGCTGCAGGCCCACTAGTAGCATTTGATTTACAGGCCCTGGGCACCTCTAGTGCACTGTACTAGGGACTTACCAGTAATTTAAATATGCCAATCATGGAAATCCAATTACATACACGTTTTATATAGGAGCACTTGCACTTTAGCACTGGTTAACAGTGGTAAAGTGCCCAGAGTAACAAAAACAGCAAAAACAGAGTCCAGCACACGTCGACAACCTGGGAAACAGAGGCAAAAAGTTAGGGGAGACCACGCCAAGGATGCCAAGTCTAACAAATACTATTACCAGATTAATAAAATGTATCTAGGTAAAAAAAGCAAACTATAAAAGTGAAAATTTTAAAACACTCTGTAAAGGAAGGCATTTTAAACTGGAAGCTAAAAATTAAGTTGCTATCTTTAGCTTGATTTGCACAAATACAGGAAGCAGAATCTAGAATGGATGATTGGTGACCTCAATTGAAGCGCTACTATATGCCATTAAAAGACGGCATCGATTAGGAGCAAAAAAAGACGAAGTGATATGCTCGAGTCTAGGATATTGCTTCATCTTTTAGAAATAAAGCTACCTTCTTGCAAAGCTCTAATCTTCCCATTAAAATATGATTTTTCTGTATTTTTTTGCTTGTGAATTAAGTAAGATATTTAATCATTTTGGTATACCTGTTTCAGTATTTTTGTGTTTTGTTTGAAGGGTCAGTGAGTAGAAATTGCTGAGACCGGGGTCCAGCTTCCAGTAGTGATTCAGTGGTAGTCAAAAGTTTAAGAACTGCTGTTTTAGATCTCTGCCAAGTGCCTGGATTTCACTTTTGCCAGGGATTTGAAAATCGCTTCGCCTGCCCTTTGATTTTTTTCTTGTTCAGCTTTCTGTATATTATTTAGTCCCGAAATTCGTTTGAGACGCCCACTCATTCCTTAGTCTGTTTAGCTTATTTCAGGGAGGGCTCTCTTGTGGAATGGCGTGCTGCGGTGTTGTTCATTTTGAACTGCTGCTTGTGTGTAATCTTCCCAAAGGTCACAATTGCCTTTACTGGCTCTGCCTTGTTAGGGAAGACATTCACAGGCATCTCCTTTACAACTGTTAGGTACAAAGTGTAATGTGGACTGAACGTGAGTTCATTCCCCCTGGAGCTGCTTTGTAACTTGTCCAAGTTGCAAGGGCCAAATAGGCACAAAAACTGTCTCATCCAAGTTCAGTACTATGTAAGGAAGTAGACTTTTATTGGTAATGAGTGAAGCATTTCTAAACCGCACTGGTAAGTGTAGGTAGGTGGTAAGGTCCTCATTCACATTAGTGGGGGAAATGGGTGTTAATTTCTGCACCCTGTATATACGGATACCTCAGGCTGTGGTGTTTGATGGGTGCAGTAATTACCTCCTACTCAGTGGGTTGAAAATAGGCATTTCATGCAAGATCTTTGTTTTACACACAGATAGCTGGATGTTTTGCCTTTTTTTTCAGCCATTTTCCTCACTCAACAGAAAATTACACCTGGAGGGTATTACCATGCATGGCAAATACCATAGGCAGCGAAGCCCGCACAACTCGAAATCCTGAATCGTGGGCAGACTGAACTTTGCACACAAACTGGTATTTCCTAGCTACTTAAAATAAATGGCCAAGATTTAGGGTGATGAGGCATGTCCTGTTGTTAGGAACTATTTTGCATTCATCTTCTACTCCGTCACTCTGACAGCAATGGTAGCAGATCAACTGGCCAGTTTAGCATAATTGATCAACCCCTTGTCTGGCGGACTAACCCCCGAAAGAGTTTAAGAAAGGAAAGCGCACTCTCCTCATGTTGGAAAAATAGCTATGTGGCTGCTGGCGATGTAGCCGACTCCCATCATGTTGGAAGGTAGATAGGTGAGTACTGACCATGTAACTGAATTGGGGCGTATTCAATTCCAGCGTCTGCATTTGCTGTTGGCAACTCCCCAGCAAAGGCAGAAGTCAGTCACTTTGACGGGGAACCTCCCGCCACTCTGATCGGAAAGTCAGTCACTTGGACGGGAAGCTCCCGCCACTCTGGTCGGTAAGTCTAAATGCGATAGATTTTCCTCTGGTCCTTTAACTGGGAGGTAAATCTGCACAGTGTTTAATTTGTAAATAAAAACGTGCCGGTGCCCAAAGCCCTCCTCTTAAGCACGCGGCTGCTGCATTTAAATGTGCGAGCACGGACTACTGAGGCAGCGTAATCCTATAGCCAGCTCAGGCCTCTTCAATCCATTTACAGCCACTCCCTCTCCCTTCAGCTCACTCTTGCAGCTTTCTGCCTCTGTGACACTGTTTCGTTTTTCTCTTCCTCTGTCTTTCCCATGCGTGTCTTTTGCTCGCAGCAGATGCTTGAGGCAGAAGAATAAGAGCCGGTCCTCAAAAATAAATGCCGGTGCTCAGCACCGGAAACAATAAGCACAAATTAAGCACTGAATCTGCTTCAACTGCAGAAGGAAAAGTCGCCATCGAAGCTCTAAATAAGACAGTGTGTGGCTCCAGTCTTCATAGCCCACAGCGTTCAGAGCCATGATGTTCATTCTGAATAGCGTTACTCAGCTGCTAGCAATGCAGGTTATTTGCCAAAAGATTAAAAAGGCATTTTTCCGTTAAAAAAATATCTTACTGGAACCAGTCAAATTCAGTTCGACGCTTGCAACTGTAATACAATGTACAGTTCATATTTTTGCTGGTGGCCTCGTTTTTTTTTTATTTCCGAGTATGTACTTCACTAATTAGGTGCAGTGTACCAGCTGCAGGCCAACGAGCACAAACAGCTCCGAACCAAGAGGTTCTGGTCGTCTTGTCTAGTCATGGGGATGGCATCCACAGAGTGACTGCCTTCCTACTCAGCGGCATCTCCTGCCAGCTGCGGGTGCCCGGGAAAGGTTCATCCAGGAAGAAGCCGCTGCCAGCAGCACGCGCCTCCCACCGCGTGCCTCATCAACAGAGGGAAACAATATCGAACGTCTTCCTCTCTCTGGAATCTGCAGAGCCTATCCCTGGGCTGCATTTCATAGAGAACAGCAGTGATGGTGCACTTTTGAATCACCTTTTTTTAAAATAAAATAATGGGATTTTGAAAAATAGAAAAAACACGGTAAGTGGGTAGCATCGCTCTCAAACTCTGCACTTCAAACTTTCATATTGATGGCGAACGAATCCTCTGATTCCAAGGATAGGAACGGCAAATAAATTATTACAAATCTATCCTTAGTATCGTTTTTTAATTCAAAAACTCTAAACAGCCTGCTTTATTAATGCGTGCTTGATGCGACATTATTACTTCAATGACGGTTCCATTCGCCTTACGATAAAATCGAAAGGATTTATGTTTCAGAAACAATACAGATCTTCACAAGGAGTTCTAGCATGAACAAAGGGCCACATAGACAAAGCATTTTTCTAGTCGAATTGGCCTGTTGGCGACTAGAAAATATGTTTTTTGGGATGTGCAAAGCCCAAATTGAGATTCAGGGCCAGATGTAGCAAAATCGATTTAGCAAATCGGAAATTGGGAGTGCTAAATCGTATGCAGAACGGTGTCTCAGACAGATTCTGCGAATCTCAAGGGGGCCGCAAAGACCCACCTCATTAATACTAATGAGGTGGGTCGCATTTTGCGGCCCCATTGAGATTCCCTGCACTCACAGGGATGGTGGCCTGCTGGAGACAGCAGACCTCCATGTCTGTGACTGCTTTTTAAGTACAGCAGTTTTTTTTTTTGTTTTTCAGCCCGTTTTCCTTAAAGGAAAACGAGTTGCAATACAAAAAAATAACGAAACCATTTGGTTTCGTTTTTTCACAGTAGGCAGTGGTCCATTGGACCACTGGCTGCTCTGAAAAAACATTAATAGCGACATTCACAAAGGGGAAGGAGTCCCATGGGGACCCTTTTCCCTTTTGCGTATGGGTTACCACCAGTGTGGCACTGGTGGTAACTGCGAATTGCTTTGCGACCGCGTTTGTGGTCACAAAGCAATTCTGCATCGCGGTGCGAGTCGCAAATAGGAAGGGAACACCCCTTCCTATTTGTGAGTCGCATTCCCATTTTGTGAGTCTGTACCGACTCGCAAAATGGGAATGTGCATCGCGATGCACGTTTTGCAAGGCGCAAACTGCGATTTTCGCAGTTTGACCATGCAAAACACGTTCTACATCTGGCCCCCAGTCACTTGTTACCGAATCGCAATTTGGGTTTTGCGATTCGGTATTAGGAAGGGTCGTGTCCAGGGTGTCCCTTCCAAATACCGAATCTGAATGGTATGTATGATTGTCTTGCGACTTTGAATGCGGTCGCAAAACAATCGCAGTTAACACCAAGTTTAAATTTGTGTTAACCCATTTGCAAACAGGAAGGGGTCCCCTAAAGACTCCTTCTTCTTTGTGAATGGAAACAAAAATAATTTTTCAGTGTCGGCAGTGGTTCCATGGACCACTACCCACTCTGAAAAAATGAAAGGAATACTTTTTATTTTTATTTTTGATATGCATCCCATTTTCCTTTAAGGGAAACAAACTGCATTTCAGAAAAAAACTGCTTTATTTAAAAAACAGTCACAGACATGGGGGTTTGCTGTCCCCAGCAGGCCACCATTCCTGTGAGTGCGGCCCTTCCCAATGGGGTTGCAAATTGTGACCTACCTCATGGATATTGATGTTGTAGGTCATTTGCGACCCCATTGGGAGTCTCAAACAGTGTACTTAACACTATTATACATTTTGTTTTGCGACACGCAATTTGCGATTCCCAAATGGATCGCAAATTGTGAGCTGCAAAACAAAAGGTCATACATCTGGCCCATAGTGAAGAATGCCGACATGCAAAAGGTTAAATTCCTGCTCTGCTTAGTTTGTAAAAATAACATCATACGTGAAGGTGCCCACACTTTTTCTTAGGAGACCACCACCTACTTCTCCCCACTGGCACTGCCAACTTCCACCACTGGGATCGCCCACTGCTTCCATAGAGAACACCAAAGCTAGATTGCAGTGATCAAGTGAACTGAGCAAGGTAGTTTCCCTTGTCAGTTATTGGAGCTTCTCCACCCTAGAAATTGGTTTCCTTTGTCCGCCTGATATTTCAAAATCTATGTAATTCCCTCACACAATGTACCACAGAATCCGAATTTTAATTTTCATCGCTATGTACACTTTGCAAGAGAGGCTGACGGTGGATGAGCATATAGTAAGAACACCTTTATGACACAATGCTGATACTGTCGGAAAATTTCACTGCCTTCAGACTCAACTCCAGAGCTTTTAGTTGTGGGGTCATGAACACCCTTCCACTTTATGGATTCAACTTGAAATTCAGATCACAGTGTGCACTACAGAAGAATCATATGTTAGATGAAAAAACTGGTAAAAGAAAACACTCTTAGAAAATAGGGATACAAACACCATGCAACATGAAGTAAAATGTGTGAAATGTAACAGTGAATTCATCACTGACCAGGATTACCTTAAGGGTTCTTGGATGCATTGACAAGAAATAAATATTCATGTTTGTTTTTGAATTAAGGACTTCAAAAATGTTTTGAAGTCTGTTTTTAAATATTGTTGGTGCTGATCACCCATCGACAGACACACACACATACACTCCCCTCCATCCCTCCCTGCTCTCTCTAAAAGGAGTGGTGTGCGGCTAACCAGCACAAATTAACCACTGATTCCCCTTCTTCCTCCATCATGAGGCTCCAAGAGTTCAGCTGCCCATCAATGCCTTACCTGGCTGGCATGCTAGGGAAGTCCCTCCTCTTTATTTCCGGAAGAGAAGTGCTTTCATGACAATTTTCTGAACTTTTTTAAATGTATCCAGCCTGAGGCAAGGTACAGTAACTGGCATTTGGTTTTGGAAACGTTTTGAGTAAGAAAAACTAACATTTCACAATATGTGTGACAAACCACTGGGTGCTTCAAATCTCTACTGTGATTGTACTTGGTCAATTGCTATAGAATATGTCCTATCAATCAAGCTGACCAATGCTTAAGCAGCAAATAATCAACCAACTGGTACTGTCAAATAGCTTAACTCAGCAAAACTAGAGTGCATTTTGCAGACATCATTGCTGAACCGCATATTGCAGGCTAATGCGAACATTCCCAGCAAACTAGAAGTAAAATCTCTTTTTAGTTTATACAAGGAAGGAAGATGTGTGCACATCCTATCTTTTTATCCTCAACAACAGCTTTGACAAAGTCAGTAGGTCTGGCTTTAATATGGTAATGTATGAAAAAAACGTCATGCAAACAATATGCACTTGTACATGGCTGTGATTGCATGTGTTACCTCATTAAAATCAGACCTACTGGTTTTGCTAATGACTGTTTCATGTAGAGCAGAGGAAAAAATTGGAGTGCGCTGTTATGTATTGAAAAAACTCAAAGTTCAAAATTAGACTTCCTGAAGCCTGCGTCTTAGTAAAGCCAAACCCCTGTAACCGAATCCAAGAATTGTTGCAGAAATAAAACTAAATGCCTTATGTTGGCAGATTGTCTCCACTGAAAGCATTGGCACAGCCAATAGCCCACATATTTACAAGGAGAAAGAAGCGTGAAATGCCTCCCAGGAGCAAACAATAGGCTGACCTGAATGGCAGAGATGGCTCCTATGAACTCCACAGAATATGCAGGGTGGGGCTTGTCGGGCATCCTTTTTGACATTTCAGTGTCACATCCTGCCTGACAGGCCTTTTAAACCACAAGTAACACTTAGGGCTTACTTGAACGGGAGAGAGCAGCATGCCAAGACAATTTGTTTGTATTCACATTTGAGTGCTGGCACACCATGCTTTTGTCCTCCTACAGTTCTGTCTCTGGATTTGTTGTGGGCAAGGTGCCTGCCTCAACCTGGATCTTAGTGTTAGATTTGGGAGGACACAAGGCTTACCATAGTAGTCTCCCAACATACACCCAAGCCCTCAGGGCCCAAGTTGAGTGTGGCTGAAGACTTTTGCTGTCTTGACACAGGGCATTTTGCACCTGTTTGCAATAAGGCAAACATGAACTACTGAAAAAGTGGGTAGGACTGGCCTCATTAACTTTTACCCCATTGGTTAGGGCATGTCCAAGAGTCACTTTACTACCCTATTTGGTTCCAGGTATAAATGTGGCACCTCCAGGAACCCACTTAAGAACACTTTCTGGGCCTGCTGAAAATTAGAAAAGCACTAGAACTGCTGGCTGAGATTCGAGAGGTGACCTGAAGGATCGGACCTGCTCCCTCTTGTGCCAAGGACAAAGAAGTAGATTCCAAGGGTCAGCTGGCTGGATTGCCTTATATGTGGCTCCAGGGAGATGACGAGTTGCAAGAGGCCTTTCCTGAAAGTATCCAGTTGTTTTTTGCCTGACACCCTATTAGTCTCTAAGTGCCCCCTGAAGTCCTGGGGGTGTTAGAAGTGTACTCCTGTGGGTGAACGGTATTTAAATAACTAAGTCAGAAGGTTAAACCTTTGAGCAGGACGAACCTGGTAGGTGTAACTGATCTGTGCTCCATCACAGTCAGCCTCAAATGATGCCTAGGACTACCATGACCATTGACATTGGTACTTTGTTCTTTTTGGTGCTATTTCTACAAACAACTTTTAAAATGTATGTCTCCGGTCCCCATTATTGGGTTGTTGTCATTTTGGTGTCATTTTGTTTATTGAATTTGACACTCTTTTTCAAATATGGTTTGGGATTTTTATTGCTTTGCATTTTTACTTTATTGTTGTTTTGGTCCTGCATACTTTTTTTTTTATACATTACCCAAGTTAAGCATGTCTACTCTGTGCCATAGCTACCGGGAGGCTGAGCTGAGGTTAACTTACCGACTGTGAGAGTTCACCCTGACAAGGGTTGTGGTTATTCCTTGAGGATGGTAATCATGCACCTCAAACAATAATCCATTTTCTTACAGCTAACTGTTGGTGGACCACCGAATTATGTTGAAACTATTCTGCTAGATTTCAAAATAGGAAAGTTTTACCTGAATTATCTTTAAAAGTTAACACTGCTTCACATATCCAGTAACAAACTCAGATCAAGTAAAAAAATCAGAATGATGAACTCGAAAGATACACACATGAATACTAGAGACCGAGATACTCAACTGTGGTACTCGCTAAGCCCGAACCTGAGACACCAAATTTACAAACAATTACAAATATTTGGAAATAAGCCTTTCACCTCTCCCACCAAAAATTGGACTTGCTTGGAAAGAAAAACATTCTTACATTCAATTCGAAAAACGAATTTACACTAAAGGGTATAACAAATCTTGATTGACAACTTCTGACTTAGAGGGAAACGTGAAACATAGAAGTCACAATTTTTAACTATTCAGCACTACAAAGTGCCTTATTCTCAAAAGTTAATGCTATACTAATCAATAAAATAAAATCTATTAAATTAAAAAATACCTTTACAACAAATCAGAAAAGTGTCTGAGCTTTGGGCTATGTCTTCCAAAGAGAAATACAAGCAAGGGTTAGTGACAGCACATCCACTGGTACTTTGCAGGCACAAAGAAGTTCTTCCTTTCTGGTCCTGTTCCAAAACTTCATCTGATGAATAGTGGCTGAGCAAGTGATTACAAAGCAGAGACCTGGTGCACCATAGGTAGGGATGTATTCCTTTATGCTCTACACGTTCCGATATTCTTCATACTACCTTTCCTAGAGTATGATGTAAGTGAGCACTTGTGAGATTTGCCTTCAGGTCCAGCAATCATTACAGAGGGCATCTGAAAAAAATGGAAAAATGAAAAGAGCAAATCGTTGCTCAGCTACATGAGAAACCAATATCAAAGATTTACCCGAAGCACAGGAGCGTTTTTGACTGGGACTGGCCTCCTCAGTGAAAAGAACCCAAGCAAAAAGTGCCTTGAGGAGTGCCTATTGGGAGCAAACTCATGTCTTATAGTACAGTGACATTGGTGATTAGCCTCTTTGGTAGGCTGTGGGATTGTGGCTGCTTTTACATCTGCTGTGAAAGGCCAAGATGGAGCACTGTTCCATAAATACTGGTCCTCCTCGTACATATTTGGACTTGTGCTGAGGGCATATATGTACAAACATGTCCAAATATGTACAAGTGCCATCACTGAAGGTCTTGCGCTCTTTCGATTGTTTGACTAACAGTGCAGGTCTGCAAACCATTTGCCATTCACCATGTGAATTCCAGTAAGTCAAATGGTGATTGGCCAAGATATTTAAGACCCTGCACTGGCATGCATGCTGTCTGCCTGCACGAACGTGCTGGTACCAAAGGATGGAGGATGCTGCTGACCCTTCCTGCATGAGTGTCAGGGTCTCTCACCAGGTGTAGCAGTGCTGGAGATACAGAGGAGGATGAGAATGAGGCAGCATGCTACCACATAATTGGGTCTGGGTGGCAGGCAGGTGATTAACAATGGAGACGTCACTCTGACTGGATACTAGACAGTTTGCAGGTGGGGAAGATCTGGGGGTTGAGTGGTGTATGTGTGAGTGTGCCTGCATCTGTGTGTACTTATATGTGTTTGTCTGTATGTGCATATTTTTGCTTTCATATATTGCTAAGCATGTATGAGGTGTCTGATTGCCACCCGATCTCTTCCTGTGAACTCCAGCCCCTGGCATCTGGTGGCCTCATCACGTTGCATCTAGTGACTTCCACCCAAGGCATATACTTCCCCTTTAGGCGACCCTCCTTACATTTATTGAGCTTTCAGGGTGTTATAATGACTCTGGAATAAGCTTACCCTCTTAGCATATTGTGGACATTCTTATTAATATAGAAGACTTGGCATAACTTTACTATTTTCTTTCCATATTATGGGTATTGTGTGTACAATGGAGCCTGTGGTATCAGGGTGGCTCCATTGGTGTATTTTAGGTGTGTTGGCATAAAACTAGCCCCTTGATCATACTGTGGGCTTACTCTCCATTATGGTGACCCTGGCACAATTTGTGTGTCTTTGGCACATTATTGATATTCTAGCTATTACACTAGTAGCTCTATCATTAGTTACACCCAATGTCTTTATTGTGGCTGTTCTAGGCTTGTTGGGGCCTGGCATTGGGCTGACTTCATTGGCATACTATAGACATTATAGGCAGTATTGTGACCCTTCTTGGAATATTATAACGACTGTCCCTAGAATACTCCTGGGCATTATCCTACTACTGATGCATGATGCCTGCCTTGTTGTCTGATAGACCTCCTGTCATAGGCTGGACATCCATGATCTTTGGTGGCTACCACTGGTACAAGGTCTACCTAATTATATACATAGTCATATACATAATTGTGTTACATGGACAAGTGAGTCATTTGCCTGTACGAGTACTTGGTGAAAATGTCCAGTCAGTACTTGGGCAAAAACAAATGTGTGTCCTTCCATGCAGCCTCGCAGGCTAGCCTGGAACTCGCCCTGCAATCACGTCCATTTGACAGAGTTTGGAGTAAGTGACGGAATGGAGGTGTCACAGCAGATTTACCATTATAAGTTTAATGCTCAGTTTATAGAGTGATAATTCTTGTTGCGTTGATGTACTGCTGATATGTTATCCTTGGTTTCAGAATGCACTTGCTGCTATGTCATGAGGCCATAAATCTACACTGAAGGGAGATCATTGAATATGAATGAATGGAGGTTTAAGGTAGAGTGATGAAAGATGTTATATATACTCACTGCACCAATATACCTTGTAGGGTAAATTGTTCTCTATAAACACCTATTACAATCACATTGTATACTGATCGAGATGTGATGTGAGGTCAAGTCAAATTGCACATCCGGATTATTTGAAAACCCTTTACACCTTTAGCCTTTTCCCATCTTTGTGAGAAAATTCAAATGAAAATTGCAGTTTTCATCAATTTTCTACCAAGAGAGCTTGAGAGTGAGCCCCCCCACCATCTTGACAGCATTGAACTATTCCATAAGTATCCTTTCAGTACTGCTTGTTAAATGGCTTTGCAACCAATGCATTTGGATGCTATAAAATCCAAGTCCGGTCCACTGTTTTTTCATGAGTACTTTGTCGGGAGGAATTTACCTGAGCGACCCTAGAAAAGATCAGGCTTTTCTTAATTACAGGGTCAATTTGGACCACGTATTTACGTCCCACCACTTCAAAAGTTCACATATCGATGCCCATGTAGATATTTCAGGGAATCATTAAATATATTGCAATATTTCACAAGTGCTCGTTCAGAACTGCCAATGAACCCGATTTCTTTTTAACAGGTATGTTTATAAGATCGCTAGTTGCACTTGTTTTCTTCACTGATGAATAACCACACAGACTTTTAGGACCTTTGAAATATTCCACGGAGCTGCCTATAAAAACGGGCTCCTTTTAACAAGTATATTTGGAAAATTGTATTGTAACGTTCATTTACCAAACATTTCTTTAGAGAAGGATCGTCTCAAACCCTCTCATGGAGTGCCAGGCGACGGTTCACATGGTGCACTCATGCAATTTGGGACTGGTGCAGGAATTTAAGTTGCCCCGGTTCCTCTGGTTCTCAAACTCGTTAGTAATTAAAAACAGACATTGAAACTGGTCCCTATTGGGTTCTAAATTCATGTCCTTAACTTTAACAGCAAAAAACACTGATACGGTTTCCTTCATTCTGTCCTAGTTCCTGTTTATATTTCACTTTTCACTTAATCTTGCATTTCATAAGAGTGTTAGCTACTCCAATTTGCTGTTTTTCTGTATTTTTTCATGTTGCATACTACTCTTGTATAGGGCATATTTTCAATGGAGTCACCTCCAAGTCTTCATAATGGGCAGTGATTGGGAGCTCGTGGTTTGAAGCTGAAGGTACTCCCTGTGCCTTTCAGTTAGACAAAAGGTGTTCGGAGTAGATGGTCATCCAATCCTCGGCCTCTCTGCATTGTGTACAGAGCAATGGTTACATAGTTCATTTGCAACTGTGATTCTGTGTAAATGTATGTGAAGGAATCACACCCTTGTCAAAATATTGACAAGGCAAAAGTAAAAGAAAATGCAGGGCTTACAGGTTGAGTGGGTGCTTGAGTATTTGGGGAAGTGAACAGAAAGAGATGTGAGGAAGTACATTCAGGAGAGGGTGAAAAGAGGGTACTGAAGAGGAAAGAGATGATGGTGTAAGATAAGCAGATGGACGAGACACGAGAAGAAAAGGCATACATGTCTTACATAAAATTAACATAATGGGGATGATTGAGACACAGAAGACCATTCCCACTTCCACAGGCCTCAGCAATGTTTAATTCACAGTCTCACACTTTGAGAACTGAAGCATTTTCAATATTATTAGCAAGAAAGTCATTGTTACTCATTTACCTTAAACAACCAACAACCACTGACAAATCCAATAGTCCTTGCTGGTTTTAGGTGTATGCCAGTTGTTGTGTTAGATATCTCGATGCAATAATAGAAAGCTTAAAGAGGAACCAAGGTACTGATCAGGTGGAATGCTATGCGAGTGACAGAAATTTAGTGTACATATTTAAGCTGCACCATTAATTACATAAGCCACACCCCTTTTGGGACCCCCCTCCCCACTTTTTCATCCCACTTAAAACCCTGGGTTGGTCTTAAATTAAAATTCTAGATCCGTAGTCCTGTCCTATCCAGGGGAGCCATTGAATTCTAGCAATGACTTAGCTCGCCCTGGGCTTTTAGCATCTGCTAAATGGTGGGGTCTCCAAGGCCGAAATGTAGTAATCTATGTAATTGAATACTGCCCTGCCAAGTACCACGCAGAAGGCGTTAGTCTAATGCATTTCAGTATGGTGGTCCGCATCACTGCACTGAAATGGAAAATCACATATTAAAGAGCCTCCTGAGGTGTCATGTGAAGCAGTACTATAATACACAGATCAACTGAGCTGCAGTGCAGAGGGGCTGAGCGTGCTGTGTGCTGCCTGCTCCCGGTAGGCTAAGGGGCTGCTGGCTCTAGATCTGATTGCATTCGAGTTCTGCTACAATGTATCTGAGTTAACAGAGACACACTGCCCGCCGGGCCCGGCCGACACACGCTGGCATAACTTAAGTGACATCAGAGTCAGTGAGTGTCCGATGGCAAAGTACTCTGAGTCAACTGCACAATGCAGTAGGGTGACTGAGTCACGGGTCCATGCCCTCACTGCTGCACGCGGGGCCAGCATGGGTGCCTTGCAGAGGCAGCAGCTGAGTGACTCCTCCTCCGTCCGCAGGCTACTCACTCACAGAGGCAGGCCGCATGCATCACTGCAAGCAGGAACCAGCGGGCTGTGGCGCCAGCACTGCAGCTGAGCTGCTAGAGTGCCTACTGAGTCATGGGTCATGCTTAGAGACTCATGACGTACTTATAGCGGGAGATGCGTCGGACACCATGGCGGTCACAAAGCCGCTTTATTGATTTCTACAGTGGGTCTTTTCAAATGAAACACACACTCAGCCGGGCCCTGCAACCGCAATGTGACCTAAGGCTAAATAATGTGTGTGCCTCAGTCAGCCTCTCCTGACTCGAGGCTTGGCCCCCACTCCCCAATATTCTTGCTAACACAGTCTTATGCGTGAGTTTGGTTGGAGTTATTGAGATCTCCTTAGAGTTTCTCCTTGCTCAAATGGGTGTAATTTCTGATATGTGGCACAATGGTTAGAGCGGCAGACCCTGAAGCAGAGATCTGGCTCAAGACCAGGGTTCAAGTCCTGCTTCGGCAGGTCTTGGGCTCAATTTCCCTTGGACCAGATAACTCTGGCTTTGGTGCCTAATCTAATTAATGGGTCCCACTCTGCAACTCTGGGCAATAGCTTGCTTAATCTCCACAACAGCCCCACCAGCACTTGGATGCCTGGCTTCACCCTGGGGGTGCCCAGGAGTGGGCACCTCACAGGGAAAAGCCAGGAGGGTTCCATAGCGGTATGAGTACAGCACCTTGAGACCCTAACGGGTGAGTAGTGCGCTATACAAGTGCAAAGTGCATATGTGTATGTTTCCCTCTGTTTCATTGCTTGATTTTGCTCATGAGAAAGTGTCACTCACAGTCTTTGAATGTCACTCATAATTACACGAAAATTATAAAAATGTCACACATAGCAATCTGAAACCTTGGCAGCTATGCGAAAGACACATTAAAGCAATAAATTACGACAGAGGTCCCCAGTTCATCATTTGACATGTGCGCACACTCACGCAAACACGCACCAGCACGCACTCACACTACGCACACGTTAACGTAGGTGAACAAGAACTGAGAACATCTGCGTGCGCACGAATTCCAAAAGCGCTCTGGAACAATAAAATTACTATTTCATGTTCGAAGCATAAACATATGGCACGTTTCGCTTTATTCTGAGTACAGCCTACCTCTGGCATCCAGCCCTTAGAAGGGACACTTTGAGCTTATGAGCTGTCGCACTGCAGATAACCCATGCTATGTATATTCATTTTCACTCAGTTAATTATCTGCTAATTAATCCCCTGTTGAGGACAAATTCAGAGCGCGAGACAAATATTCTTACTGTTTCTTTGTGCCAGTGACCTGCGGAAGTAGAGCAATATAACCCCCGTAACAACAATCGGTCAGCATGGGGTGTACCCAGTCCTTGGCCAGTGTGTAGCTGACAGGGTCTCATTCTTTGATGATAACAATAGCTTGTTTTTAAGCGGCGGCTTATGGTGCACTTCTGTTGTTTGTAAGCGCTGGATGTAACGGGGTCTGTTATTATGACATTTATCAGTGCTTAATTGACTAACCTCTTAAGGGTGGCTGTAATTGGTGAAAGTCTGAGTAGCCAGCCTTGCGACAGTTTAAACGTAACCCGCAGATCGCAGCCGCCAGAGGTTTACCCATCTTCGCCTGCACATGTGCATCCATGGTCCTGCCAGAGCTTACATTGCTGAGAGCCTGTCGGTAAACCACTGTGCATATTCAATGACTACAGCAGAAGTACATGGAGCCACCTGACTAGCATCTCTGGACTTCTAGCCCTTCCCTATAGAAGGGAGGGTGGCCAGTTCTGGAGTGCTTGTATATGTGTCTGGTTGTGTACTTACAAGGCACATGTGTGGCCATAAAGCCATGGAGCACTGTGCTGGGGAGGGGTGCAAGGGAGAGGTGCTAGTGAATCTTTCTTATTTGCATACCATGGGGTTAGTTTTCCTGAGGCATCTTGCAGGTGTTGTTATATGTCAGATTAACTTTTGGATGAGAAGTGTGTGTCTGGGGGGGTGAGGCGTTGGACAAAAATTGTGCACAGGCATCAAACTAAAAGTGGATCCCATTGGTGAATCAGATCACAAAGTGGCCACATTGGTAAATCAGGGAAGTTTTTAACTTGTAAACACACACTGTATAGGTGTTTTGACAAGTAGGGTAAACTGCATGCATTTGTGCTTGTTTCAGACACGCTTTGGCGTAATATCAAGGAAATTAACATCAATAACCAGTCCACCAGGCCCTAAACAGGCCCACAGAGAGCCTAAAACCTGGCCCACACTGACCTGCCGACCAGCACTTCTGCACTGTCTGTTTGTCCTATAGGCCAGTCAACACTGACGGAACCAACTGGATCTGTCTCGGTTGGGTTCTAGATCTTGGCTGTATACCAGGAGGTCACGTTGTCTGCTCTTCTGTTTCTTGCAGCTCTTGGCCATGAGCCTTGCAGTGTCACTGCTGTGGTTAGTGCCAAGGCCAGCAGACAGTGCTTAATTTGTAAATAAAAAGGTGTCGGTGCCCAAAGCCCTCCTCTTAAATGCGCGGCTGCTGCAATTAAATGTGCAAGAACAGAATACTGAGGTAGTGTAATACTAAAGGCATCTCGGGCCCCTTCATCCATTTAAAGCCACTCCCTGCCCCTTCAGCTCACTCTTGCAGCTTTTTACTTTCTCCCTTTGTGACGCTTTTTCGTTTTTCCCTTCCTCCGTGTGTCCCATATGTGTCTTTTGCTTGCAGCAAAAGCTTGAGGCAGAAGAATAAGCCCCCGCCCTCAAAAATAAGTGCCGGTGCTCAGCACCGGAAACAACAAGCACAAATTAAGCACTGGCGGCAGAGATACTGCTTGCTATGTGGGGTGGCGTGTTGAAGTTTGCAGCCTTAAATGTGACACAGTAGACCTTAAAGATGGCAATTAGTGCTGTTGCTTTGTGCTAGTGCTGTTGGCAGAAAATCTGGTTGGTGGTAGTCAGGAAATAAAATCATGTCCTGGTGGTTAGTCACGGTCATGACGTACAGAAAGCTGACAGCCATGGTACGTGTACCAATATTTGAATGAATACCATGGCCATACATCTTGATCTGAGTAGACTGGTGTTGATATCTAAACCCTAGGAGCTGCCAGTGTGGCACAAGGAGGGAAGAGCCTGATGGGAGGCTGGGGGAATGTATCGACGTGCAGAGTGTGATCTAGATCTGGTGCCACGCTAGTCGCACTGTTAATATGTACCTGGTGACTTATTTTATATGGCCACTAATATATCTGTGCTAGAATAACAAACGTGAGTCAGCCATATCCAACGTAACACACAAGCAGGGGTGTAGCTTTCATTGGTGCAGCAGGCGCAGTGACTCAGGAGCCCACGGCTTAAGCCAGCAGCAGAGGGATCAATGAGATGCTTGCCGTGAGGCCCATGTCACCTTTGCAACACAACTCCACACGTGTAATAACGCATGTAGCAAAGATTGCCAGTAATCAGTTAAATCACTAATCATACTTTACTGAGCTCTCTTGCCTGTCCCTCTGCACAGATCCTGCTTGTGCAAAGATGTTGGTGAGAGTGACTGAAATGTGAACTCTGGCACAATTATTGTAGCTCGCCTATCCCATCGCCCACCCCTTCTCCCTATAGTTCGAGATGTGCTCCTCTATGGCTAATCAAAGGGGCTGATGTAGAGTTGTAGGGAGATGAGGCAGTGTACTACTTGTCTGGATGTATGTGCAGCCTGACACCTGCCTCTGCTTGGCTTGGAAAAAGGGGACTGTAACAGAACCAAATCTCAGAGCCTCGGGCAGGCTATATAGAACTACCCTAAGTGCCTCCAGAAAATTGCTCCACACCACAACAGTAAACCACAACATCAAGGAAACCAAACAAATCCTATTAGAGGACAGCCAACACCCTAAGTCTATGACAGACTAACGGAGTGGAAACATGAAGCGGAAACATGGACTATGTTGTACCCAGATACCAACACACCTTTGTTCATTTCCACGAAAAAGTAAAAAAGTTGAGTTTCGACAAGCCCTTCACGTGCGTAGTATCCCAAAACATATTGCTTTGGGTTGCACGGCACTATGAAAACACTAATGGCTTGCACCTTAAAGGGCTGCGCCCTACACGAGGTACTCAACCTCCTACTTGCAACCTGTTGCACGCACATCTAAAGCCCATCATATAAGTACATACAAATACACAACTCGCTGCTTTACAACCAATATTCAAAGGTGCAGCCTGCAGCAGGATAATGGACAATGCACGATAATATACGTGTTGCTTTACTTTCTGGTTTCAAATGGGTTTTTTTAGAACGCCTTTATGGTGTCAGTGCGGTGTGTGCGCGTCTGCACGCACGTACGCGCGCGCGCGCCTGCTGTCTGTGCGTGTGCTTGTTTGTGTATGAGCGTGCAACAACTGCAGCCTGCTACCAGAATACAACAATGATGCCTTTTGGACACTATGATGGTGTCACCCGAGACGCCAAATCAAACATATTCCAGCTGTTCACCAGACGATCACAACTGATGATCAGACAACGCCTCGGGCGAAGCAATGTCACGCAGGCGGATTTCTTCCCACTCCATCCTGGCTAAGCAGCCATTTCTTTTTGAGAGCGAATTGTCAGAAATCAAACCCCTCACTAATAAGTGGAGAAAATGTACATAATGCAAACACTGGCAGATTTTCCACAAAGTTGGCATAATTTACTCTCACTCTTTCCAGATGTAATAATAACATCCATTTTATATGCTGAGTGCTGTAATATAATGCGGCAGTAGTAATCTGCTAGGCCTGTAAATTTCCAGGTGGCGCATTCACTTTGAAGTATACAGGGAGTGCAGAATTATTAGGTAAATGAGTATTTTGACCACATCATCCTCTTTATGCATGTTGTCTTACTCCAAGCTGTATAGGCTCGAAAGCCTACTACCAATTAAGCATATTAGGTGATGTGCATCTCTGTAATGAGAAGGGGTGTGGTCTAATGACATCAACACCCTATATCAGGTGTGCATAATTATTAGGCAACTTCCTTTCCTTTGGCAAAATGGGTCAAAAGAAGGACTTGACAGGCTCAGAAAAGTCAAAAATAGTGAGATATCTTGCAGAGGGATGCAGCACTCTTAAAATTGCAAAGCTTCTGAAGCGTGATCATCGAACAATCAAGCGTTTCATTCAAAATAGTCAACAGGGTCGCAAGAAGCGTGTGGAAAAACCAAGGCGCAAAATAACTGCCCATGAACTGAGAAAAGTCAAGCGTGCAGCTGCCACGATGCCACTTGCCACCAGTTTGGCCATATTTCAGAGCTGCAACATCACTGGAGTGCCCAAAAGCACAAGGTGTGCAATACTCAGAGACATGGCCAAGGTAAGAAAGGCTGAAAGACGACCACCACTGAACAAGACACACAAGCTGAAACGTCAAGACTGGGCCAAGAAATATCTCAAGACTGATTTTTCGTAGGTTTTATGGACTGATGAAATGAGAGTGAGTCTTGATGGGCCAGATGGATGTGCCCGTGGCTGGATTGGTAAAGGGCAGAGAGCTCCAGTCCGACTCAGACGCCAGCAAGGTGGAGGTGGAGTACTGGTTTGGGCTGGTATCATCAAAGATGAGCTTGTGGGGCCTTTTCGGGTTGAGGATGGAGTCGAGCTCAACTCCCAGTCCTACTGCCAGTTCCTGGAAGACACCTTCTTCAAGCAGTGGTACAGGAAGAAGTCTGCATCCTTCAAGAAAAACATGATTTTCATGCAGGACAATGCTCCATCACACGCGTCCAAGTACTCCACAGCGTGGCTGGCAAGAAAGGGTATAAAAGAAGGAAATCTAATGACATGGCCTCCTTGTTCACCTGATCTGAACCCCATTGAGAACCTGTGGTCCATCATCAAATGTGAGATTTACAAGGAGGGAAAACCGTACACCTCTCTGAACAGTGTCTGGGAGGCTTTGGTTGCTGCTGCACGCAATGTTGATGGTGAACAGATCAAAACACTGACAGAATCCATGGATGGCAGGCTTTTGAGTGTCCTTGCAAAGAAAGGTGGCTATATTGGTCACTGATTTGTTTTTGTTTTGTTTTTGAATGTCAGAAATGTATATTTGTGAATGTTGAGATGTTATATTGGTTTCACTGGTAATAATAAATAATTGAAATGGGTATATATTTTTTTTTGTTAAGTTGCCTAATAATTATGCACAGTAATAGTCACCTGCACACACAGATATCCCCCTAACATAGCTAAAACTAAAAACAAACTAAAAACTACTTCCAAAAATATTCAGCTTTGATATTAATGAGTTTTTTGGGTTCATTGAGAACATGGTTGTTGTTCAATAATAAAATTAATCCTCAAAAATACAACTTGCCTAATAATTCTGCACTCCCTGTATTTAGTTTTTCGTAACAGCTTTCTTATTCTATTTTAGTTTTTGAAAATTGTTCATAGCAGGTCCAAAGTTTATAATTATTTTAAATATTCAGGAAAATAGAACATGTGGCAGACGTTGCTCTTACCACCAATAATATAATTATATAATCAGCAGCAGTTGTATGAAAGTAAACAAAAATGGTAATGTTGTCATATATCTCAACAAATATATGAAGTATATATGGATTTGGGGCCATACACATCAATGCTTACTTATGTCTTCATAGTATTTAACAAAACGTGGAAATATTACTGAGTTTGGTTTCAATTATCGTCTTTAACTGTCAGTACAAATAAACCACCCAAAGTTATGGAGAGGCCAAATAAAAAAAAAAACAATGGCTGCAAAAGAAATCCGTATATTCTGACAAAGGGCCTGATTTAGATCTTGGCAGAGGAGAATACTCTCTAACAAATGTGACGGATATCCCAGCCGCCCTATTATGCTCCCATTGTATCGTATGGGGATCGTAATATGCCGGACGGGATATCCATCACACTTGTGGCAGAGTATTCCAGCTGCTGAGATCTAAATCAGGCCCAAAGTGTTTTATCAACTCCAACATGAAGTGCAATAAGTCCTAATGACTACATGATTACATTCCGGCTGAGTAAAGTCTCATATAAAATGGTGGAGCGAAGTAGCCTTCCATTAAAAAATAATGAATTTATGGCAGGAGCTGGGATTCCAACTTCAATAGAATAGCAGTAAGATAGGGTCTGAAATAGGATTATTTCAGGCTAAATAGAGTTTTCGTTAGTTCATATGTGCTTACCATTACTTCAGGCCAATTCTACTACATTTGGAGGAAGATTAGAATATCAGAAAATTGTCCACAATGACTACAGAGACCAGCATACTGTCTTCGTGCATTAGAGATGAGAGTGAGCTACAGAGAATCTATGGCCTATGCTTTGGGTACTAGAGACTGGGCTCCTGTTTGGAGGGAACAGTTTGGTATTGAGAGCCTGATTCACAAAAGTAGCTTACACTTTTGAGTAATTTACAATTTTGAGTAAGTTTACTACTTTTTTAACATATTTTTATTATTTTATTCATACACAACAAAGAACAGCAGTTATCTCTAGAAGGGATCGAGTATTAAATAATCAGCAACGATGTACATCAATATACAAGCTGTTCTATATGAGGTATATAACACTCCATCCTGAAAACCCTTGAGGGCCCCTCCATCCACCCAACTAGATCCACCTTAGAAGTTATTATGAAACAAATAAGGGCTAATACTGTCACTAAAACAATCGGTCAAGAGCATTTACTAATGCCAATTTACAAAAGGATTCCCTGGCCACACTGACACAGTCCCACAGAGTGGAGCAGAGTATTACCATTGGTTAATGGAGGCATCCATGCAGGATACACATATACAAGAGGTGAACAGCATTTTAGGTTTTTTATATTCTATTTTATTAATTTATATCATATTATTATTGAGCAGTCAGATTGGTGGGGTTTAGGACAAACATATATACAAAAATTTGTACAGAGATGGAAAGCATGATCTTGCAATTAGAATATATGAGTATCGTAAGTGCAAATGGGATGACACATGGTACACGGCATTAATACATGTTTCAAGTATACTAGGTACTAATAAAAGGAAAACAGCAATGCTTTTGTTGGGGAAAGACATAAGTATCTGCACAGTGTGAGAAGTTAAAGGTTAGTAGTGTTGAAGGGTGTGGGTGGCTGAGCTAACAAGAAAAGGAGAATATAGTGGTGAGCTATGGTGTCTACATTGAGCAGGTAATGAGCCCTAGGTCAAGCAGTTGACAATTGTTGTGCATTATTCTCCATTGGGATCAGCTTTCAGTGGTGCTATGTATCTACACGGTGGGCCAATGGTGTGTTGTCAGCGCATATGAGTGTTGCGCTGTACAGTTAATATGTTGGTTGTAATTGTTACCTCATGGTAGTTGGTGATAATTTTTGACCTCTGTTCTCTCTACGAAAACATCCCAGATTTTGCTCCCTGTGCTCAGCTGGCCTCTGTCTCAATGTTTGCAATATGCTTGCCTCTGCCTTTGCTCAGTGCGGTACTGTTTGAAGCCGTAGAGGTGTCCAGCGGTTGGGGCGCCTTTCATTGCATGGCTATTTGTCGTTTGAACAATATAAATGCAAGATCTACAAATCTGTTTCGGTACTTGTCTTTCTTAGCTCTATGACGAATCCCTAGCAAGCAGGATTCCGGGGTGGGCTCAGTGTGTGCTCTCTTATTTCAGATGTTAGTGCGATGATACTATGCCATGTATGCAGAAGGGGAGAGAACTCCCAAACCATGTGATAGAATTTCGCTTCAATCAAGGCATACCTCGGGCACCCAGGGGCAGAGGAGGGGGACATGTGCTTAATTTGCTCTGATGACAAATATGCTTGATGCATGTAGTTGAACTGAGTGAAGCGTAATCTAGGATTGTAAGACACCAGCTTCACTTGTTTCAGAGCCTTTGACCCTTTCATTGGTGGTAATGTGTGTGCGAGATCTGCGTTCCATCTAGCGTGTGCTGCCCCCATAAGATCGCTATTGCCAGTTGTCAGGGCAGTGTATAGTAATGATATGGCTCGTCTACGGCTGATGCCCGATAGTGGTGTGTGTAATATAGGTGATTGGGAGGCTCCGTGTCAGCAGTGCCCCAGTTGTTGCGGAGCAGCTTGTAAACAGCATCTTAGGTTAGTGTATTCATGGTACTTCCGCGAACAATGACTTCTGGGAAGTCCCCAGAGTTCATGACACTCATGCATAGCGTTCATCATCCTATGAAAATGCAGAGTGCAGGGGAGTAGCTTCCTTTAGTGCAGCAGGTACAGTGGTACCTGGACCCAGAGGCCTGAAGGACCCACTGAACCCTGCTTATTGTTGTATGTCATAATTCAAACAGCAGCCAGGGGCCATTTTCCTTTTTTGCCCTAAAGTCCATGGCACACAGGTTGCAGGAGATATACTAGACCCTCATCTTCAGCACTGCGACAGGTTCTGAAGGCCACATTTATCTCACTGTGCTCCATCCTAGAGGCCATTTGTGGATGATGGTGCCCAGAAGAAGACCAAGCATGGCCTCTTGTTTCATGCAAAATAATGTGTGTTGAATTCCCTATATGTGAATAGAATTCAAGAAGCCCATCAACGAAGTCAGAACCGGGAGAAACGTCAGGGTGGCCTGATGTTGACGTTCTGTGTTGTTTGGAATGTGCATGTTAATTCATCCCATCTGTTTGAGACTGGCATTTTGCACAAGCTGCGGTGTTCTTCCCTGATGAAAGCTCATGCCTCCATTCCATCCCAATGGAGGACCTCTTTGCTACACCCCCGCATGGAGGGGGAAACATGCATTTTGCAGTTTTTGGTAATGTTTCTTTTCGCAAGGAGCAGCGATAACTCCATGAATCTTATAGCCACTATGGTTGTTGTCTGCAAAAGCTTGAGTAAGTTTCCTTCTTTTTGTTTATTAACAAAATCCAAGTGTAAGTTACTACTACAAAAGACACTAGTAAGTCCAGCACCACAGATGGCCAACCACTAGTACTTAAAGACCCTCCCATGGAAAAAATTGGAGGTAGGGAATTAAAGTAAAACCTCATAGGAAGTAATGTTTAATTCAATTAAAATATGTAAAATAATTAAAACTAAAAATTCATATAATTTAATCTAAAACAATAGATGTAAAAATAGTACGTATTTGTTTTTTAATTAGAACGTATCCCAATACCATATAATTATTACCATGTGGCAATCTCACTGTAGAGTCTCCCTATGGTATAGTAAAGGGAACATTAAAAAAATATATCTTTGACTCAATAATAGATATGAAACATTTTTATAATAAAAATAATATAAATTAATTTTATATATTTATTAAAATGTGGAACCAAAAACATGCCACAGCTCTATTAATTTGAAAATGATTATGTAATTAATGGGAATATATTAAATTAAATTAAAACTGTTCTTCTGAAGTTTAAATGTAAAAATAAATTCCTACCTTAAACAAAATAAGTAATTTTACCTTATGTATTAATATTTTTTAAAAGTGGTGTATCTAATTAAAAGCAACTTAAGTATATTTTATAAAAAAATGTAAAATATTTTAGCTTTAAATAATACATTTGTTTTCTTTTTATACATAATATTATACATTAAATTAAGTTTATTTACATTTTTAACTATTTTAAATAATTAAATTGAACTTACCACGATTTCCTATTGGGCTTTAATTTAAGTCCCTACTTCCATTATTATGTATAGGAAGGTGTTGCAGTACCAGTGGTTGGCCGAGTGTCATGCTAGAAGGACTACTATTTCTTTTTTGGTAGTAGTAACTTACACTTGTAAGTTTGACTTCAGACCCTTCTTCAGGGCTGGAGACATGTAAGTCTACAGTTGTGAGTAACTTCACATTCAGGTGTGATGATTAGCCAATAACAGTAAAAGTACTCAAAAGCGTAACAGTAAATTACACATGTAAAATACTCACAAGTGTAAGTTACCTTTGTGAATAACCTCTTTTGTGTGTCTGGAGGAATCCAGATCCTCAAGCTCCCTGGCTGAAGCTACCTGTCCTGTTCATCAAGCTGGTCCACCCAGGCAAAGCCACTCATGGAACCACATCCACTGCATGGCTTTGGTAGTGACAATCTCAGAATAATTAATCATAAGTAGGTCTTCCCATGGCCGGACTACTCCATCCTTCATTATACATAGCCGTAGGAGCTTATATGTGAAAGTGTCAGTCGACCCTACATGGTACAGCTGTTTGTGTGCACACTGACACACGCAGCAATGCCAATATCTTGTGGCCTTAAATTGCCCATTGCTCCCTTGACAATGACTTCCCTCTACACTTCTTGGTCCCCCTTGAATGCTCATGAATCCATTTGTGCCTAGCCACTGCTGATCCAGTTCCCCCTGGCTTCTGTTCACACTGCCTTTTGCAGTTGAGCATGGCCACAGCACCACTCCTCCTGAGTTTGACAGATGCGCCTTATTGAAACTTCAGTCAAGACTCTGTAAGTGATTCAGCCTGGTGATGTCTGGGACTAGCCCTCAGGACCACTAGCTGCAAAGTTTCAGTCTGCTACATGTCTCACATGTGCCCTGTAACTGCCAGGACCAGCACAACAAAAAAACAACCAAGAGCAAGTCAACCAGCAGCACACCATTTGAGGCTATGATTGCATCCTACTGACACTCTTGTAAACACATATTTTTCATTTTAATGCTGCATTCCCATGTGCTGTAAGTTCTTGTCCATGTCCTCTGTAACTGGGCTGTGGCGTTTATTACATTCACCAAAGACATTTCTGACTTGAATGCACTCACAAGAGACAATCTCCACATGTGCAAGATCCATGACTCAAAACACCTTCTGCATCACTACATTCATGTGAGTGAAGGTATTAGTGTATGTCTCTTTGCGATACCTGGATGACTATGTAGCAACAGAGAGTTCTGAGGCTGTGAAATTCAGTTCAGCTGACCATTAGAAGTAAAGAGACTCTATCATGGTTTGAGAGGTGTCTAAACCCTTGCTTGTTCTTCACCGAGTCTTTCGGTCACATTAATCCCAGCAGGGCATGCACAGCAAATGGAATAGAACTGTGGAAGAGTTACATGCCAGGAAGATGCCACTGAAATAGCCATGAGGGCTGGGATATTTTTCAGTTGTCAAAGAATGCCACTGAAAGGGCTCATAGGAAGAATTGTTCAAATCAAGCGAGCCTTGCTGGCAAAATATTTAGGACCTCATTACGTATGTGGCAGTCCGAGGACCGCCACAATTCTGCTGAAGGTCAGACTGCTGCAACTTTGGTGGTCTGACCACCGAATTACACCCTGGCGGGCACACCTGCCGTCACCACCGAGAACATGGTTGTTGATGGCATGACAGCGGTTGGGCTTGTAACCAGCCAGGGCAGTGCTGATCTCAGAGCCGCCTGGCTGATTACGCCCCCTCTTTCCACCAGCCTTTTCATGGCGGGGACCCCGCTGATGGCATGGCCAGTGCAAGGGCACACCCTGCTCAGCACCGTCTGAGTGTGCTAGAGTGTTAGGATCTTGGCCTCGGCTTCCTTAAAGGAGCAGAGACCAATATCCTAACAGTGTCTCCCCGTTCAGCCCGGTCGGAATGCGTATTACAATGTTCTCACCAGTCAGCCCGGTGGGAACATTGTGATACGCTTGGGGGGAACGTCACCACTATGGCAGTGGCTTCCTCCCCTGTGAGTTTGACAGTCATGTGTTGGAACCACCAACTCATAATGAGGCCCTTAATCCTATAACCTCTCTCACTTTCATGATCAGGGATAAGGTTAAAGATGAATAAGGCGGTGACTCACAGGCTGTAATAAAAAGGAATGGAATCTTGCTGCAAATTTTCTCAACACATTTCATTAAAGGAATTTGGTTGCAGTGATGCCTCATCCAAGATGGCGGTCGCTATGGGTATATATGCCACAAAGTGAAAGAGAAACTAAAACCAAATACTGTGAGACATGGAAATCTCATATCGCACAATTTTGTGTTAGTGCCTATCTTGATTTCTAATATAACAGGATAAAGCAAAGTAAATCAAAGTGCTTCCCAATCTTGCTGCTGGAGCCTTGCAAATCGTGGAGGTTTTAGACACACTTCATATTGCTTTTGATGTCTACTTTTCTTGCTACTATTACTGTTCTTAAGAGTTTAGTAGGAGGGACTACTTTCACCCATGACTGCCTTTTCCTGAACTTTAATAATCTCTTGCAAAGATTTGCTTGTGACTCAATTCACCCTTTACTCAATGTAATGAATGCTGCTGAACTGGGAATCATTTTAATAAGAAGTCAAAGACTGAACTTCCTCCATATTTTATTAACTTTATTGAGTAGCAAGTGCTGTTAAGTCATTTAATTTCCTTTAATAATGTGACATTTCATTAGTTTTTTTTCGGGAGAGTGTTAGAAGTAGGATGACTAGCTGCAATCTGGCTGATATGAAGAAACCTTTGCTCCAGCTATATTTTCTCTTTTATCCATTCGCCTTCCTCTTTGGATACTTATGATTCACACTGAATTTGTGTGGGTGTAGAGTGCCTTTTGAGAGAGGTGGAGCAAGCCTCAGTGTATTCATGCTACTTCTGCAGAGCAAAGGCTTCTGGGATGTCCCCATAATTCATGACAATCATGCATATAATTCGTCATCCTATTAACATGCAGAGTGCAGGAGCAGAGCTTTCTTTAGTGCAGCAGGTACAATGGTACCTGGACCCAGGGTCCTGAGGGGCTCAATGAACCCTGCTTATTGTTATATTTTATAATTCAAACAGCAGCCCGGGGCCGTTGCCCTTCCTTACGCAAGGTCTATGACACACTAGTTGCAGGATATATACTAGGCACTCATCTGCAGCACTGTGTCAGGTTCTGAAGCCCACATCTACCCCACCGTGGTCAGTTCTGGAGGACACATTTGGAGCACTGTGTTTGGTCCTGAAGGCCATTTCTATCCCTCTGTGCTCAGTCATAGAGGCAACTGATCTATGATGGTGTCAAAAGGAGACCAAGAATGGTCTCTTGTTAAATGCAAAGTGTTGTGTGTCGAATTCCAGAATTATGTGCAAGGGATTGTGTGCACTTCTTTAGGCGATCTCTCCAGAAGGAAAATCGAGGCAGTCCAATACTATGTATGACAACAAAGCAAGGTCTGATCTGAAGGTCCCACGAGGAGAGGCTCAAAAATCTGAAAATATCTTTACATTAGAGTGCACGACAAATGCTTTTAATGTACTTTTCACTAAACTGAATAAAGCACAATTAAAAAAATATACACTGCCGGAGAGGGTGGGGAGAAATAGAAAGAAATTGAGGAAAAAAGAAAGAAATGCAGGAAGAAACGGAGACAGAGAGGTAACCATATACGGAAAACAAGCATTTGCAATGCAATAGGGTTTCCCATTTCTCCGAGATACAGCTATTAGCAGTTGTAAACTCCCACACGGATTTTTCTTGCCACATTGAATGGAAAAAAGCAGTGCGATCGCGCTGCTCCAGCTCACTCGTAGTGAAACCTATCGGCAAAAGTGCAATTACCTACGTAACCGGCAAAAGTGCAATTAACTATGTGACAGGGTCGATAGTATGCAAAGCGATCGACTTCTGCCAAGCGAGATCGTGCTGCGAACAAAAGATAAAAAGTAGTCCACAAACCTGACCGGAAACAACGAGCCTCACATGTTTTCAGTACTTGGTCGCTGCACTCGAGGAGGGCTAACCACGGGAAAATGCATGCCTTCCACTAATGAAAGCAAGCAGATTTTAACAGGCAAGCCCACGAACCAATGAAAGACACTGACGTGACGTGGACGGGGCTCCAAGCCCTTTTCTAACTCCTAAAGCGTCTCGCAAGCGAAACGCATGCACAAGCGCATGCGACGCAGGCTCGACCCTAAAAAGCAAAGAGAAAAAATATGCGATGAAGAGAAAGGATGGGGAGAAGAGAGACAGTGGTGGAGGAAAAGAAACAATAAAGTAGGAGGGAGGAGTAGAAGGAAAGGGGAAGTAATTGTGTAATGGAGCACAGGACAGGGAGAAAAAAAAAAGGGGTCAGAAAGGACAGTAAGGAAAGCTGTCATGAAAGCTTCACACATGCTGACACATCCTTTGAACGAGTGTTGGTTGCCGTCTCTTCAGAGGTGGGGTATGTGGAAGGTACGTGGTGGGAGATAGATACAAGATTTGCCTTTGCCTCAATAACCAACAGAGGGAGCAGTCTCTAATTTAGACCACTTAACCCTAAGGTGTTGCCTGCTTGACGGTCAATTTCTCTATGTCTATTGTTATTAATACACCGGGTATATATTTTTTTCCTTTTGAACTCAAGCATGAGGAGGTTTTTCTGATTGGTTTCCTCAACATCGCTGCTGCCTCGACATTTATTTTCCAGTGGATTGTCTGGTGTGATAGTTTAAAACAGAGCGACAGTGGGGGCAATTTTGAAAATAGCGAATGCATGCTTGCTCTATGTTGCTCATAATTATTTTTCTATTTGAGGGTTTTGTAGATTGTTGCATTACTCAATTTGCTTTACTCCAGAGGTGAAGTCGATTTTGCTCAGCTTACAGATTCTTTACAAACCGGTCCAAGATGTAAAACATTTTCTGATATTCTTGAGTCATAACAGTTTCTTTCAATGACCCAATTGTGCAAGTTTGAAAATGCCTGTTTTCAGTAGTTTTTACACTTCTCATTATTTGGTGTTGACCATTCCATAGCTTTGGGACCCCCAAGGATGTACCTCCAAGTCCAAGTCACTTGAATGATTCTTGGATAGTGATATGTGCAGTCATAGAGTGAGTATTTCTGCTTAGCACATAGGTGGGGGAATGGAACTACTTAACACCAATCTGAATAGCTTGAAGTAGAAAGCTATTGGGGTCTGTGACAAATGCTGAATACATGGTTGATTCACAAAGAAATGTAAAAATCCACACTTGCAGGTTTGACGATCCTAAATGCCCTGCAGCTCCCTCTCCCTCCTTTGTCTAACACACAGATGTTTTGTAAGCACGTTTGCGAATGATGGCTCAACGTGTGAGAATTAGGAATTTCGTGATGCTTTCCATCACATGATCCTTATTTTTGCTCTCTATTCACAGTATAAATGATTATGCGCTCATTTCCCTCATGGCTGCCCAGTTTCTGGAAGTTGTGCAGTGAACAAGGTTAGAGCAGCACATGCATATACCTTTAGTTTCACATTTTCTATGAAACATTTATACTCAAACCAAGGGGCCTCATGTACGAAGAGTATTTGGTAAACCTGAGGGTTTGTGACCACTAAAATACTTTAAAAATAAAACTAACCCATTTAATGGATCGGAAAAGGTTTTCTGAATTGTTAACTGGGTTTCCGAAACACCAAGGAAAATCTATTTGAAAGGGTTTTTTCGGGGGCCCTCCTTCCAAAAACCGAATATTAATTACATTAATATTTTACAGCCAAATTGAAGGAGGCGCCAACCCATTTGCAAACCTCAGCGAATGGTGAATTTTTTTTTCTTCTTAAGATGGTCCTATGGACCTCTTCCTAATCTTTAAAAATGTTTGCACACATTTTCGATGTCGTTAGCCCGTGCTCTTTTTAAGAAAACAGAATGTATTTAGAAATACAGATTAGTTTGCTCAAAAGCAATCACAGACATTGTTGTCTGCTCACCCCAGCAGTCCACCATGCTTGTGATTGTAGCCAATCTTAGTGGGTGGCAATTTGCAACCTACTTCATTGTTATTTATGAGGCAGGTCGAATTGTGACTCATTGCAATTCTGTATTGTGTGATCTGACCTAATAATACATAGTTCGTTCACAAAATAAGATTGCATTCAGTACAAGCCGGAGCATATATTGCGAACCCGTTTACCAGATACATTCTTCCAACATGAGGCCCCAGATCTCCAGTCGGGAGATAACTACACAGCCAGCATAGGTCAAAAGAAAGTGGGACATTATGTGAGCTATGGTCACTGGTAGCCTAATTGCCATTAACTATGAGTAACTATATTTGTGTTTTAAAAATTACACTCAGGTCTACTTATTTCCTGCCCTGCTATGCCGTCTGTAGGACAGCAAGACATCAAGTGAGTATGACTATCCCTTTCCCCCACCAAGCAATCAAAGTCCTTGACAGGAGCTGTGAAAATGTTATCCTTGACACTCTGGGTGAGGTATCTTCACTCACTAAAATCAAATCAAGTTTTTCATATATTGTATGTTTTGCTTTTGCAGTTCCCCACAATGCCACAAGGCAGCAGAGAACCAACTGCTAAATAATCTAATAAATCAAACAAGCAATAAAACAGACTCCAATAATTTGCAGCCATGCCCTGCCACAATATGGGCCTCATTATGACCCCGGCAGTCTTGAGACCGCCAGGGTCACAGTGGTGGTCTGACCGCCGCCAAAGCGGTGGTCTGACCGCTTTGGCGGCGGTCTGTCTGCCACATTACAACCATGGCAGTTGCGCCACTGTCGGACCGCCAGCACTGCCAGTTTTCCTCCACAGGAGGGACTGGCGTTGCTGGCAGTCCTAATCAGCCACAGCAGCGCTGCAAGCAGCACCGCCCTGGGGATGATGACCCTCCCCTCTCTGCCAGCTTTCACATGGCAGTAGGACCACCATGTAAAGGCTGGTTGAGATGGGTGCTGGGGGCCCCAGACAGGTCCCTGCAGTGCCCATGCACTTGGCATGGGCAGTGCAGGGGCCCCCATGGCCAGCCCCGTCGCACTGTTCATCGTCTGTTTTGCAGAACTGAATAGCGCAATGGGTGCTAGTGCACCATACGCACTGCAGCATTGCCGCTTGCTCAATTATGAGCCGGCATCAGTGTTGTAGGCTGTTTTCCACTGGGCCAGCGGGCAGAAAATTCTTTCTGCCCGCTGACCCAGTGGGAAACTCCTAATGGGCCCCACAGGAAGGTGGCTGCACTGGGGGCAACCTGATTGCGGGAGTTTCGCGGACGGCCTTTTCCATCTGCCCAACTCATAATGTCCCCCTACATGACTGTTAGCCTTTGACTGTGTCCTGTGTCAAGTTTGCCTGCTCACAACAAACCCACAGTAGCTGTGCCCTGTGACCACTGAGCTCAAACATGGTCAGTGATCATCCCTCCTTCCCAGGTTTCTTTCAGAATTACCTGCAAGACATGATTTAGGCCACTGAATGTTGTGTGCATCAGTTGCGGCTGGTGACATTTAAGAGCGGTGGGTTAAACAACGTGAATATTTTGTCCCACTGACAGGCATTGTGAGGAACCAGCAATACCTCCAGGGTCAACGCCAAAGCTCTCAATCGTGGCTCGTTATAAACAGATCACGACTGAGAGCTCTGGAGTTGAGAATTAGCTCCGGCTGGCAGCAGTAAAAAATAAAGGATAATAACATTTTTGTGACGTTTCGTGTGATCGAAGAGGGGCGGCAGAGGGGGCTCCTCAGCCCTAATGGATGAGCCACTGTTGGTGTGCGTAGGCACGTATTGGGCGCATATATCTGTTAGTTGTGCTACATGCCCATACCCCAATCCTGCAAGACCCAGCAGCACAAAAATATCACCTTTGGCCATGGCCTACCCACAATACCAGACGGCATTGAGCTCAGAAAATAAAGAGTTAATTAAAAAACCCACAACGTTTGTTCAAGAACCTTAAATCACCTTCCTGGCTGTGCTCCAGTTTCCAAGGCCTTGCTGCAATACCTCCGGCATTCAGTCCTTTCCTGATATTTCCATTCCTTTCAACGTGAGTGCAATATTGACATACACATGTTACAGTTCATTTGCACCCTTTTTCTCAGCCTGAGTACTCCATTCATAAAAGACGGAAATATGGTAATCTGTGTGGCGCAGAGAATTCCACTGCTCTTAATGGAGGGATAGCTGTAACATGCCTGAGATTCCTCGTAAGACACTTGATGCATCCTTGCAGAGGTGTGTCTGCTGACGGAAATTCCTTTCACAGTCACTTGACAGGAAGATTAATATGTCTCTGGCGCACAGCCATGTAGGAGGGGATATATTATGTGCTAACATTTACTGCTCCCGTAGCCATCGCTCTTTCACCCTCAATTTGTCTTATTGTTCTTTCTTCCCATCACTTCCTCTAGCTCTGCATTTATTTAATCTTCAAAACAAAATGGTGAAGTTTAACTGCAATCCCAGCTGTAGGCTCCTGTCGAACAATTAGATCCACATTTCGTCTGTAGTAGAGAGGACTGGCGTTTGATGGGGACCTTACGTTTGGTTGACAATTGAAAAATCGATTTTTTATGTGCAAAGTACATAAATGTATCACCGGAAGATATGGGTAGAAAAGCTAAAGTTATACAATTATTTTTCTCATATTGTATCTTTCCTTCAGATGTAGTTACATCTTCATTCTCACCTGGGAGGTGATACCAGTTTTGACAGTAGCATTAAATATAGGGCCAAATGGGGACTACAACAAACGTGATAATAATATACCCGATGTTTCAGTCCAAGCATTTCACCAGGGAAAAACTGCCAAAATGTGCCGGTGTGCAAGAACCCGGAAATGAGAAATAATCACAGGAACTGGGCGCAAAAAGCATGATTCCAACACTAAATCCCCATCTCTCAGGGTACGAATATGGTACAAATTGCAATCAGACAGCATTCCTGCACCCCGAAGGTTGAAGAGCGGCTGTTACTCCTAGAGGCATCCTGGTGCTAAAAAAGCAAATTGCAAGAGGGGAAGAAAAACGTGGAGTTGGAACAGCCAGGTCTTGAGGTGTTTCCTGAAAGAGGAAAGGAAATTCAGGTGACACAGATGAGGGGGAGGGATTTCCAATGTTTGGCCGCAAGATAAGATAACAAGTGGCCTCCTAAACGACTGGAGAAGAATTGGAGATGAGGAGGAATGCAACAGTCATGATGGAGCATATGGACCAACTGTATTCCTAAGGTAGAAAGTCCCAACATTATGAATGGCCTGTAAGCAGATATAGATGAGAATTATTAGTCTAATCATAGGAAATATTCAATATGGCCCTTGATGGAGGTGCAAAGGGAAACAGTAAGTACCAGCCAAGCTGCCGCATTTTTTACCAGTTGAAGACGATTGATGAGGAACTGACCTAGATAGAGAGAATTGCCGTAGCCCAGTTGAGATAAAATGATAGCAACAACAGATTCTTTGCACTCTTATATAATAAATCATTGTTCCAATGACGTAAGAGCACCTTACAAGAGAACCAGATTATGTTACATACTTTTTTTTAAACACAGGGAGATTTAATCATTTGTCCTAAGTCACAGTACATTGAGCCGATGCAGGGACTCAAACCTGGTTCTCTAGTTCCAAGGTTGGTAGCTTTAGTGAGGAGGCCACATCTACTCCCCGATTGGTCTAAAGGAGAGAGGTATCAAAGATGAAGACCAAGTCTGTAGCTGATGTGACTGGAGTGGGAGTAGATCTACATTCAGGGGGCCACCAAGCAGATAATCAAATAGAGGGTTGCAACCAAAGATCCAAACTGCAGTTTTGTCCCATTCAGTTTTAGACAGTTTCTACATCCACTTAATGACAATGGGTATTTGAGTGATGTGAGTACAGTCGGCATAGGCCACAACACTAAAAATAAAAGATAGAATGAGAAAAGTAGAGGGGAAATGTAAATATTAAATACTGCAGGGCTCAGAAAGAAGCCCTGAGTTACTCCACATAATATTTTGAAGGAATTAGAGTAAGAACGAGTTAGAGTACAGCCTGGGTGTGATTAGAGAGAAAAGAAGACAACCGTGTATGGGTATGGATGTGGTTATTGATTAACAAAACACATGATGGAAATATTTTATAGGAAACTATGTCAAATGCAGTGGAAGTCTAAAATCATGAGGGCAGCAGAGTCTCCATGATCCACAATACCGCGCAGGCAATTACCGATGGATAAAACAGTGATTTCAGTACCATGGAAAGATCTAAAGCCAGACTGGGTAGTAGCAAGCAATTCATTTTTCTTGAGAGAAAAAAATATAATTCACAATGTTCTGCCTTTTCAAGAAGGTTTGGAAGAAAAGGAAGAAGCAATATCAGTCAGTAGCTCAGAACAGTAGGATCTGCAGTAACGTTTACAGGATGGGAACTACTGAAGCAGGCTTTCATTCACTTGGGACTGAACTAGAAGCAAAATGAAATTACACACTTGAAGAAAGATAGGCACAGCAATGTCAACTGCAAGAGATAGGATTTGCAGAGGGCATGAATCCAGGGGGATTCAGATTTGATGGATTTCAAAAAGTTAGAGACAGTATGTAATGATAGAGGAGTAAAGCAGCATAGGGTGATAGTACAGCTAGGCCGACAGAATGAGATCAACTTGTCACTTTGGGTAATTCAGCGCCTGGAGTTCCAAAGGACTTGTAGATGGTGTTGATTTATCCTGAAAAAAGGTGGCAAGCGTAGACCATAATTTATGAGGTGCATAGGGTGAATCACCAGTAGCGGCAGGCTCATACAGCTTTTTAACAATAGTGAAAATGTTGCAGGCTGAGTTGTTGTTATTGAGTATAATTGTGGACGATACCAGTGATATTGGTAATTCGGGATGTTGGAGTACTGTATCTGTGTGAGTCAGTTAAATGAGGAATCTTCTCACATATCTATCCCTTATCACTTATGAGCAAATAATTAATTCCTATTTTTTCATGGCATTACTTTTCCGATTATCCATTTTGGGACACAGGTATCATATTGCAAGAAGAAACAGTGCCATGTCATTCTCTAGTAAATTTATGGTTACTAAGTTGGACGAGAAGTGCTTAGATGCAGAAGACCTTGTTAGGTTGTCAAATAGTAGACGGAGGAGCTACTATGCAAATACACTAGCGGGATTACTCCATCTGTCTCTGCCAAAGGGGAAGTAAGTAAGGCTTAATTTGAAATGCGACCTCTCCACAAAGGAATCCTAGGCAACACTGTCCACCAACTTGGACAGGTCACATATGTCCTCTCTGCTTGAGACACCTCATGATTCCTTTCCACCCAGTAGAAACATTTGCACCTGTGATTCATTGGAAAATATTACCTGCAGTGGAATGGTCTTTGAACATTTCTAAGCAGGTGTGAAAATGGTTCACTTGTCTCGTTTTCCTGTCTGAATAGGTAGAGGATTACCAACATGTTACTTAATGCCAGGTGCAATACCTTTTTTGAGCAAAATAGGGCTATATAGCGTTGAGTAAGCCTGACATTGGTTGTTCCTTTTGATCAGAAATTATATTTCATTCCACGTTTTTTTCAAAATTCACGCTTCTCATTTTTAATTGCGACACCCTTCTCTTAATGCATCTCTAATACAGCTCTCTAAAATATATTTGTGTTTTTCCAAACAATTTCCAAAAATTAGGATGTCCATTTGGAAACTCACAACTCCAGTGACTCTCTGCTACAGCTGATCCATAATCCTTTGGAAAATGGAAGACCAGTTTGAAAGGCAGACTGACAAATTTGAAAGAGCCTAAAGTAGACACACACTTTGTATATTGATGCAATTCTGGTTCAGATTCATGTTGGTGGTGCGGTGAGGCCAAATTGAGCATTGAAAACCACTTCAATCTTCCCATTGGAAGTAAAATGTCATCGGTATACAGTACCGGATGGCATGCTACCCAGATTTCTTTGTTTAGATTGTGATGATCGATTTAATACTCAATTAACCATTTTTGATGCTGTCACCAAAAGGGACAACCATAAAGCGCATTCCATGGTTCCCCTCTTAATACATCCCATTCAACTCCTTTTTTCATTTTCCAAAACATTCTCACACTACATAATACGCTCCTCATTTTGTAGTTGCCAGCACAGCACTGTTACTTTGATTTTTTGTTTAAAATATTTCATTTTTTCTTGAGGTAAAAATCCTATTGAAACCTTACAAACTTTGTGATAACTCTCTTTGCGATTTGCCAAAACTTGTTTCTTAGCAAAGGGTTTTTAAAGCATCCTGAATAAACATTTGTGATATCTTCTGAAACTGACAGTGTCTTTCTTGGCAACCTACACTCTTTGAAAGTTATTTCTGTGTCATGTAAGGCAGTAAACCTACTTTCTGACCTTTATCAATCAATCAATCAATCAATCAAAAAATTTGTATAGCGCGCTACTCACCCGGAGGGTCTCAAGGCGCTGGGGGGAGGGGGGACCGCTACTGCTCAAACAGCCAGGTCTTGAGTTGCTTCCTGAAGGAGAGGTGGTCGTGGGTCAGACGGAGGTGGATGGGGAGGGAGTTCCAAGTCTTGGCTGCCAGGTAGGAGAAGGATCTTCCTCCCATGGTGGCTTTTCTAATGCGTGGCACGGCGGCGAGGGCGTGGCTGGTCGATCGTAGCTGGCGGGTGGGAGTGTAGAAGGTCAGGCGGTTGTTGAGGTACCTGGGGCCCAGGTCGTGGAGTGCCTTGTGTGCGTGGGTGAGGAGGCGGAACGTGATTCTCTTGCTGACGGGGAGCCAGTGCAAGTCTCTCAGGTGTCCGGAGATGTGGCTGTGTCGGGGGATGTCAAGGATGAGGCGTGCGGAGGCGTTCTGGATGCGTTGGAGTCTTTTCTGTAGTTTGACCGTGGTTCCGGTGTAGAGGGTGTTACCGTAGTCCAGTCGGCTGGTGACGAGTGCCTGGGTGACCGTCTTCCTGGTTTCGGTGGGGATCCATCGGAAGATCTTTCGAAGCATGCGTAGGATGTTGAAGCATGATGAAGAGACGGCGTTGACTTGTCTGGTCATCGAGAGGGAGGAGTCCAGGATGAAGCCCAGGTTGCGTGCGTGGTCCGTAGGTTTGGGTGCGCTGCCCAGGGCAGGGGGCCACCAGGAGTCGTCCCAGGCAGAGGGTGATGATCCAAGGATGAGGACTTCCGTCTTGTCTGAGTTCAGTTTCAGGCGGCTGTTCATCATCCACTCGGCTACGTCTTTCATCCCTTCGTGCAGGTTGGTTCTGGCGGTGGCTGGGTCGTTGGTGAGGGAGAGGATCAGCTGGGTGTCGTCGGCGTAGGAGATGATGTTGAGGTTGTGATGGCGTGCGATGGCTGCGAGGGGGCTCATGTAGACGTTGAAGAGGGTGGGGCTGAGTGATGATCCTTGTGGTACGCCGCAGATGACTTCGGTGGCCTCGGATCTGAACGGGGGAGGCGGACTCTCTGGGTTCTTCCGGTGAGGAGCGAGATGATCCACTCTAGAGCCTTCTCTTGAATTCCGATGTTGCTGAGGCGCTGCACTAGGGTGCGGTGGCAGACCGTGTCGAACGCTGCGGAGAGGTCCAGGAGGATGAGGGCTGCTGTTTCCCCGTTGTCGAGCAGGGCTCGGATGTCGTCAGTGGCTGCGATGAGGGCGGTCTCGGTGCTGTGGTTGGCTCGGAAGCCGGACTGCGAGTGGTCGAGGGATCCATTAGTCTCGAGGAAGGCGGCCAGCTGTCTGTTGACGGTCTTCTCGATGACTTTGGCAGGAAACGGGAGGAGCGAGATGGGGCGGTAGTTCTTGAGGTCGGTGGGGTCTGCTGAAGGTTTCTTCAGGAGGGCGCTGAGTTCGGCATGCTTCCAGCTCTCCGGGTAGGTGGCGGTGTTGAAGGAGCAATTGATGATGTCCCGGAGATGGGGTGCGATGACGGAGTCGGCCTTGTTGAAGACGTGGTGGGGGCATGGGTCGGTTGGTGATCCGGAATGGATAGTGTTCATCATATGGATGGTGTCTTCGGTGCTGACCGGGGTCCAGGCGCGGAGGGTGGTGTTGGGGGGCGTTGGTTTGGTGGTTGGGTGCGTGGTCTGTGCGCCGAAGCTGTTGTGTATGTCGGCGATCTTGCGGTGAAAGAACGAGGCGAGTGAGTCGCAGAGGTCTTGTGAGGGGGTGATGTCGTTGTTTCCGGCGCTGGGGTTGGAGAGCTCTTTGACGATGCTGAAGAGTTCCTTGCTGTTGTGTGCGTTGTTGTCTAGTCGTTCTTTGAATGCTGTCTTCTTGGTGGTGTGGATCAGCTGGTGGTGTTTACGGGACGCGTACTTGAGGGCGGTCATGTTGTCTGTAGTCGGGTTTTTTCGCCAGGCTTTCTCGAGGGTGCGGCAGTTCTTCTTGGAGTTCTTGAGGTCGTTGTTGAACCAGGAGGCTTTCTTGCTGTTGGGCCTGATGGGATGGGTTTTCAGAGGTGCGAGGTTGTCAGCGCAGTTGGTGATCCACTGTGTAAGGTTGTTGGCTGCTTGGTTGGGGTCCGCTGAGCTGGCGGGAGGGTTCTGGCTCAGTGATGTGGAGAGCTGGTTGGTGGTGATCTTGTTCCAGCTCCTGCGGGGAGCCTGTTGTGGGTGGTGGTGAGTCGTGGTTTTTCTGAAGCTGAAGTGGACGCAGCTGTGGTCTGTTCAGTGGAGTCTGGTGGAGTGGCTGAAGGAGATGTACTTGCTGGAGGAGAAGACTGGGTCAAGCGTGTGTCCGGCGTAGTGGGTGGGGGTGTTCACCAGTTGCTTGAGTCCGAGGTTGGCGAGGTTGTCCAGCAGGGTGGTGGTGTTGTTGTCGTTGTAGTTCTCCAGGTGGAAGTTGAGGTCCCCTAGGAGGATGTAGTCGGCGGAGGAGAGGGCGTGAGGGCTGATGAAGTCTGCGATGTCTTCGCTGAATTGTGTGCGGGGTCCTGGGGGTCTATAGATGAGGGTGCCTCTGAGTGTGGTCTTGGGGTCGGTGTGAATCTGGAAGTGGAGATGTTCGGCAGCTGTGAGGGTGTCGTCGGAGTTAGTTGTGATGCGGATGGTGTTCTTGTGGATAATGGCGATGCCTCCTCCTGTCTGGTTTATGTGCCACCGCTTTATCTGGCGGGTCCAACTTTTTCTTTTCCTGTGTTTCACAGAATAATTCTTTGGTTATTCTGCCTCCAGAATATATAAAAAAACAATATATACCCACCACAAAAATGTTAGCAAATGCGTTTACATAATATAGTGAATTGACACTAACCTTTTGAATTTACTTCATCTTCTTCTGCTAGAGTAACCTTTGTTCGTGTATGACCTTGAATCAGACCCTTACAAAATGACCTTGCTTACCACATCACTTACACCTACTATTTTTCCAGACTCGCTGTATGTTAAAGACTATCTTTGTGGCAAACATATCTGAAACATATGACCCTCTGTTTAAAAAATGCACTCGTTATTTGCCTGTAACACAAGGGTACTTGTCCTGTTTCTTTGCAGAAGGTAGTAACGATTTGATGTCCTTAGCTATATCAAATACTCATTCTAATGTTAGTTTTTTATAGACCGTACCCTCCATGAACTTTCTATTTTTCACAACATCTACTCGTGATCTGTTTTTTAATGAGTTTCATTGCAAGGACTTTGACTTGATATTCAGCAGCTAAAATATACAATGCCGACACGTACGGGTCAGTGGATCGCTCCTGTCATTGGACTCATAAAATTTTATGGCACATTACTCCTAGGTTCAGCTGAGCATCAGAATGACCTTTCAATATCTCTACTACCTCTTGATATTCATCTTGCTCTCCTCCTTAACTGACCGCACCAGAGACCAATGTTTATACATTTCCTGCCTTTCAAAACATAAATTGTGAATAGGCAAAAAAGTTATCTCAGATATGTACCTTGTTCTGCTCACGGCACATAAATAGTTGATGAATCCTCTGTATTATGGCTTCAGTTTGACTGGGGAACAACTTGATGTTTGGAGAAGTGGAAGTGATGGGTTGACATATTGCATGTAACTGACTTTAAAATGATTTTGCAATTCAGTAAGCACACTGCATGCCAGTACCCTTGAACTCTAAGCACTCCAATAAGAACTGCAGTATTAAAAACTGGACTAGCATCCCTGATGAATAAACTTCCACTCACACAATTATTCTTAAGATTTCACTAGGAGTGGAAAGTGGCCAAAACCAAACTGTCCCGTTTCCTCAGATTCCCTATGCGTGCTGTTATGCCCCACAAAGACTGCTTCACAAAATGGCTGACATTTATTGTCGCCACATGATGGTGCTATATGTTAACAATGCCATCCACAAGATGGTTGCCATACAATTGCCATAATGCGTGAGAAGGTATCAGACATACTGTGCTCGTCCGCTTATTCAAAACGGTAGACTCATGTAATGGAATGCAGATACGGTCATCCACAGCTGGTCATGGTGCCTCTCCCATTAATGGTTTTGTATGTTGCTCTGAATCTACTCTTGTTTGCTGGAAACTACCTTGCTGTGCAAGGGTCACTCTCGGGGAACCTGTCACAGGACCATGAACATGAAATTTGTGTAGATCGTTACTGAAAAACAAAGAACCAAAACAGCCAGCACTTGGTGAGGTGACATCTGATGCTTAGAGGGTTGCTTAGTCAGATACTGCATCGCCCAAAAATGTAATCACGGCAATGACACAATTAGAATAATCTGTCAGACCTTTAGTCACATAAAAGCAACACACCAGCTAACAAAGAAGGGGAATAACTTGCAACAAAGAGAACATGCATTAAATACAAAACAGTCAACATTCAAAGGTTATAGAACAGCTCCCCATGAAAGGGGAATTGAGGTTGCCACAGTAATACATCTTTAAATGTTAAACACAACACGCAAATAGGTAATTGTGTAATGTGACATAAGCGGCATAGGTCTAAAGAAAGGGAGCACTTTCTGTCCCTCCTTCTTACTCTTTCGACACCGTATCACGGCAGGGAAGGTCAACTCTTTGTCAGTACTGGCCCAGAATACCAGAACAATGATGCTGCAAATTAGGTGTGTAAGTGAGCCGCAGTCTTTTGAAGTAGCTTCTTAACTTTCTTGTCGCTCTGCATCATGACTGTCAGTGGAGTATTCTTCTATTGGCATTGGCATTGGGCTTATACTGTGGTTTGGTCCATTCTTGTGTATTTTATTTCCTTCAGGAGTCTCTAACACCGAAGACCGCAGGGACTTAAAAAGGAAGATATATTTTTAAGGAACGCAGTGGGAACTTATCAGTGTTGGACTGAGACAGAAAATAGCCCTGGGCTCTCCATCAGCGAATCGGCTGAAAAGTGCTAACATATGCAAAGTGGAGCAGTTTTGAACTGGTAGAGACATGGTGTACAGCTATTTTGCAATATATGGGAAACTACATGCATGTGTGCTTGCGAAAGGCAATGCTTGCTGTAATACATAACTCAACAGTAAATACGAAGTTGAAGTCAGTGTTCAATTCTGTCTTTAGGAATTGTCTAAAGTGGAGGTGGGTTGTTTCTTCTATGACACTGGGAGTCAAGGAGTTCTAAAGACTGAGACCTTGGGTGCCAAGAGATCTGTCTCTTTTTTTCTGATGATGAATGCTTTTTTCTTGATGTAGTGATGGTTGAGGATCAAAGGCACTTAGCTGGGTTACAGTGAAAACATGGTGTGCAGGTATTCTTTGATCTACTACACATTGTGGATATTCAAAGGATTTCGAAGTAGGAACGTCACCTCAAAAATGAGATAGTGGAGGACTTTTCTCATTACATTCCTGAATGTCCATCTTGTATTTGTAGTACAATGCTTGGCAGCCCTGGACAGATCATATTACTTCTGGCCGTTCGTACTATTAGTAGATGTCTTGTCAGCTCGATTTAATTATTATTTTGCGCAAGCAAAAAGATCTTCCTGAGCGTGGACAATCGTAGGTTTACACCACTATCTAGAGCACTGATTTGGAGGTGACCAATAGATCTGAATCGAAAACGATCCCCAGATTTTCGATGCTGAGGCTTGTGAGACGTGGGATCGTGGGGACCACAGACCTGCAGGCTGTTCAAAGGGAAGCCAGTCATGGGCTGGAACTGCTCGTACCAGGCCCTCTCTTTTGCTCCATTCAGGGCGAGGAAAAGTTAACTATATGTTAGGTGTGCTGTCTGTGATAATAATCTGAATTGTTGTTGTAATTACCTGTTTACATTTGTAAGATCAGCCGATGCTTCTCAGGGTGTATGAGTTAATGGGAGCATATCAACGTTGATGAGCAGGGATGAGAGATAGGACCTGGGGAGGAGGCTGTGGGGGGGGGGGCAGGGGAGGAGGTCCATAGCATATCAACCATGGTATAGGATTTATTTGCCTCCTAAGTGGTCTTGCTGACTTTGGCTATAAAGGTAGAAGCAAATCCACTAGGGATATAAGGGGTGCCTAGTAATGACTTGGGCAGGCGGCCATTACCTCAAGGGTTTCCGCTGGTCGTGTCATGAGTCAAGGAAGACAGATCGGATCTGCTTTTTCTTGGCTTCTTCCTGTCTTACCCTTCACAAAAAAATAGCAAACTTTATGAAAGTTTAAACTCACTAGCTACATCATTTATTAAAATGTTTCAAAGTAATTCTTGGTGTGAATGTTTCAGTACTCAAATTAAAGCGCTGAAAAGTTCTTAAGACACTGAAGAGGGGCAAGAAGGTCCTCATTCCCTGTTCGAGGTTACAAAACTGAGAATACTACTACCGTATATGTATTTGTGGAAGATTTCTGACGTTGTAGGTATTCACAAACAATCCCAAGAGTACTCCTTTAAATCTCTTTCAGAAGTTCTCCTGATTTGCACCAAGCAGAAAATTTTCATGATTAAACCATGCAGAACTGTAGATTTCTCTACAAGGAAACGTATTAGGTCACACCACCATAAAATACAGGGCTGTCTGCCCTCTTCCTTTATCATCCTAAAAAGGCCCGTACTTCTGCCGTCACAGGAGTAGTTTAAAGTGCTTCTCCGCTGTAGGAAACTATACGTACACATTTTGTGACTACATAATACAGAAAGACTGTGCATCTCTTCTGAGTATACAGAAGGTTTGTGCACAGCATCTCTTCCTTGTAATGTCACCTTTCCCAATCCTCCCTCTAACATTACATGGGACACTGAAGCACCAGTTGTCAGGGGCTAGCTACCATTGGTGCAGCAGGTGGAGTGGCACCGGGGCCAGAGCCCGGAGGGTCCATTGAACCCTGATAATTGCTGTATTTTACAACCACAACAGCAGTCAAAGGGGTACTTTTCCTTGCTTGCACCAGAGCCCATGGCATCCTTCCAACCTACTGCTAATGCCTTCTCTTCCCAGGGTGTTTTCATCCCCTTTGAGAATAACCTCACGTCATAAGCAATGAAGATGTCCCTCCGAGCCAACATATGCGACAAATCAACCAACCAGGCATGAATGCAACAAGAGATTTTCCCGGGAACACTAGATACATAATTTTTCGTTTGGCTTCCAGATGTAGTCCTGGCACAAAAGTTTTGTTCCACTATTTAGTCTGTATTCCAGCTGAGACACTTTGTATATGAAGCACTAGCCTTTCCTATTTGCTGTTTAGTTTCAGGTCAAAGGAGAATGGCACAGCTGCTTGAAATTTAGACTATGGAAAATATGTCCCTCTCTTTATTTTCATTTTCTCTCTTTCCCTCTTCTGAAGTTATAACTGAATTCCGTCCTTTCAATTTTCGTTCTTTCTCTCTTCTTTACCGCGTTATTTTCACCCGCCATTCTCGTAATTTTATTTATTTTATTCGTTCTTTCCACTTTTTCATGCCTTTGCTTAGTTAACTCCATTTTATTTGCTCTTTATCGTCTATTCTCTTTTCTCTGTTTCACTTACATATATAATTAATTTGTCCTCCTCTTCTCATTTCTTCCATCATTTTTCTTTTGCCTTTCCTTTGCTGCTCCACAACACTCAGAGTTCTGCATATCTTTTATTAGAAGCTTAATTGATCACGAAGTGCTCTCCTGCTGAGACGCATAATCTAATACAGTACAGGGCGTGCCCAGGTTAGCTGTTCCTCAGTGACCAATCATTTTAGCAGTGCCTCCACCTGGTTTGTGGACAGCCCAGAATTACATGAACAATCGTATCCCTCCCAAATGAGTAAAGCCACTCTAAACTTCATTATTGGAAGGCCACATTCAGTGGGCCTAGAGTGCATCTACAAGAGTCAGAGATTGGGACAGATTTGGGGAAAGTGGTGCCCAGCCAGACCTTCCAGTCTGTTGGTCTTTGATCATGTTATGTGCACATTCATTTGGTGAACAGACCTCATATAGAAGGGAAGAAACCAATGGGATCACGACGATATTTGTTCTCTCTGTATTTTTGCTCATGTCAGGTTTCTCAAACTGCCCTCAGGTCCCTGTGGTTTCAACAGGTTGGGCAAACACTCGCATTTAGGGGAAATTATTTGCATTAATATGGGTGGACGGTGCTTGTCCTGTTGATTCATATTGAAGGAGGTGAGACTTCCATTCCTCCTGAGGGGAACTAATAAAGGACTGAGCTGCAAACGCTGCAAGGTCAGGATCCTACGCATGCCTGGAGCACGGCCGGGTTTTAGGACTGGACCCAGCAGCCATAATTGACCTAAGTAGGAGACTACAAATTGCCGAGACTCTCCTACACCTTTGGTGGTCCCATATGGTGATATGGTGATGTTCTGTCTATTAAGATACAGAATGGGGCTCAGCTTGACGTTTTCTTTCGAGGAAAAGAGCATTATAGGCAGATTTTATTTATATGAAGGAAATGGTAAATATAAACATGCCACTATGGTTTAATTCAGGATTTGTAGTTAAATATAGGACCACATGTAGGCATAAGTTGATCCCAGTTAGAGATCGCTCAACCCTTTTCTCTTCAATACCTTGAAGCAAGTTTTGAGGCAGATCAATTTTCCTAGCAGAAGGTGAAATTGAATAGAATGGTGATCTATCCAAGGGAATGGTGATAGTAAAATACAGTTTGGGATTCTTAAAACATTTATTGTTTTATAGTCACTTCATAGGATTTATTAATGATTAATTGATGAATTAATATTGTTTTGTGACTTCATAGTTTTGATTAAATAGGGTCACACATAAAGAAGATAATTTTGCCTTTAAAAAAATTAATGTTAACTCTCTGAATGTTGGGGGGCGTGGCCTGCTGAGTAGCGAGATGGCCGCTCTTTGAGTGAGCTCCGCCGGCCGGAACGTAATCCTTTAAATATCCTTCACTTGGGGGCGAGCCGTAGCTGTCAGGACCAGTAAAAATTTGCAGGTGGCGGTGCGGCACAGGCGGCGATACGAGAGGCTTATATCCTAATGCCTACAAGGAACTGGGGACCGCGCGGCCTACAGACGGACCCGACGGAACGCCTGCTGGAGCACGCTGCTGGGAGAGCTGAGACTCGGGGCCGGGACGCAAACCGGCGGCGGGGCCCGCGCGAGGGCAGCGCCGCGACGCTGTGGATCCCGGCACAGATAAAGGCTGCCCAAGGGTTCCTGCGGGTGCCGGGGGGGCTGGAGCGGCCTCCGGGCCGCCAAGGAGCGGAGCTTTTTGGAGCCGCGTGGCTGGGTGGCGGCTCAGAGGTCGGGTCGCTGTCCGCCGGCGCGGACGACAATAGCAGGAACGAGGAACCCCTAAAAACAAAAAGTCACAGGAGCGACACCAGGGCTGCACCCCGTCTGACGGAGGTGGCCCGCTGAACACCGTCGTTGTGCTTGCGGTGGGAGCTGTGACGGCAGAATTTGGAGGTGACAGCCGCCATTTATGAGCCAAAACACAGGCCTCAGAGTGAGGCGGTGCGGGAACTTGTGTGCGGCTGGGCATAGACGCGGGTCCCAACATATGCAGTGGGCGCACTGGTGAAGACAACTGGAGCACCGGTGGTGGTGGTAGTGCCTGGTATACCCGGGCGACGCAGGTGGTGTGCTCCAGGGATGCAGAGGTGAGGAGACAGGGGTCCTGCGAGCAAGCACTGCTGGGCTGGAGGCTGAAGGTGAACAGTTGGGTCAGGCGGCCTCGTGTGTGCGGGGGGTTTATGAAGGGCCTCCCCCCCGTCGATCTGAGGTGATGGATGACATAGTGGACATTTGATTACATCCTGGCAAAGGCTTTAGTCTACCGCGGAGAGACAATCTATGGGAACCAAGTGGAGGTGCTGGCGGCGACTACGGGGTTCATTAGTGAGGAATCAGTCAGTGTGAGCGCCGTGTAGGAGGTAGTGGTCCCCTGCTGCGGCTACTTGGAAGCGGAGGTGGCTGTTGGCCCGGCTGGTGGCTCGCGGCGTGACCTGGTGGATCTCTAGCTGCCATGGGGAAACATGATACTAAGCAGCCGAAGCTGAACTTTGATAACAAGCGCTCTGCACGTCAGGGAAAGTCGGAACAGGTGCCCCAGGCGGCGGAGGGGCGCGATCTAGTCGCCGATGACCAGGGAGAAGATTTGCGCACATTGATGCTGGAGATGCGCTCCAGCCTCAGGAATATCGACACTAAACTGGACAATCTTACCAGTCAGTTAGACTCTGTGAAAATACAGGTGACCACACATGAGACGAGGTTGGACACGCTTGAGGCTCGCCAGTCTGATTGTCACGAGTTTCAGATGGAAACGAGGGACCAGCTCCTACACATGGACAAATTGCTGAGAATAATCCAGGCCAAAAATGAGGACCTGGAAGCGCGGTCCCGGCGCAACAATTTACGTATCACGGGGATCCCAGAGACCACTGCCATAAATAAGATGAAAACATACATCACGGAACTCCTACATGAACTATTTGACCGTAACCTTTCGGCGATGTTCGCGGTGGAGAGGGCACATAGGTCATTGGGCAAGAGGCCCCCTGTTGGATTATCGCCCCAGCCTATAATTGCGAGAATCCTGAACTACCAAGACCGTGATTTGATCCTTAAACTAGCGAGGCAGAGAGGTTCCACCACGCACAAGGGCAACAGCATCTCCTTTTACCCTGACTTCACCCCGGCTGTGCAGACTGCCCGCCGGGAGTTTCTGCCTGCTAAGCGACTTCTACTGCAGGCGCAGGTCCCGTACTCCCTCCTCTACCCGGCTAAATTAAAGGTGTCCTTTGAGGGGTCTGCCCACATATTCACAGATGCCAAGGAAGCGATGAAGTTCGCCAAACATGTGGGACGCAAATCCGCACAACGCTCAAGAGAGGCTGCTGAGAAAATGGATAGCAGGCTCAGTGACAATGAGTGAACGCGGGCCCAATCTACTATATCCTTTGGGAATGTCTCTTACTTAAATGTGACCTCTATTTGCTTGAGGGGGTGGTGCATATGGGTAGTTTGTGGTTCAATCTCCGTCACCTGCTATTCTAGATAGATCCAAATTATAAGGTTTTGAGCGGCGAGGATCCCCTGCAGATCTTCCGGCCACCCCGTTTCATACGGGGAAGTAGCTGGCATCGCCACACCCTCTCGGGAATGTTCCCTTGTTTATCAAAATGTCTTTTTGGGGATAGTATGGGGATGGTTATTCTACGACCCGGTTGGGGGGGTTGGAGTGGGTGGGGGGTGGCTGATGGGGGTTGTTATCTTGTTGTTTATTGCCAATATCTATCATTTGCTATTTGTATGGTGTTTTGAGCGTACAGTAGGGTCACTGTCTGCATGCCCTCCTGCACTCTACATGATGTGTATGAGAAATGTTAAGAGTAGATAAAACCTTGAACTGTCTCACCTGGAATGTTAGGGGGCTCAACGACCACAGGAAGGCTAGGTTGGTGCATGCATATTGGTACGGCATGGTGTGGATGTCTGCCTACTGCAGGAAACTCATCTGAATACCGCCCCTGCCCGTAGACTACGCCACACCAGATGGGGGCATGTTTATTCAGCTATCTATTCCAACTATGCTCGGGGGTGGCGATATTGATACGACGCAGGTTGGACTGGCGTGAGGGCGATGTCCGGTGCGACCCTGAGGGGCGATATGTTTGGGTACAGGGCATTGTGTGTGGTGTTTCGGTAGTATTCGTGGCTGTGTACGGGCCTAATGCCCGTCCACAGAAAATGCCAAGCATGGTACTGACCTGCCTTGTAATGCCTGACTATAGAAACTGTATACCCTGAACCTGTTTGCTAAGCGTCGGGTGGCGATCCACTGTGGTAGGCAGAGGGTACCCGTGGTGAGAGATTGGCTGGCTGATGTAACTTATGGACACACACAGTTAACTACATTCTGGGAGTTAATGCCGGCTGCTTCTAGACCCCATGACATTTGGGATCCGTTTGTGAGTTGGGCTCGGGAGCATCAGAGCAGGGGATCGGAGGGTGATACTCTAAGTGAATAACCCCTGGGAGGGGTGGGGCAGTTGGGGATACATCGCACTCTTCTCCTTTCATATCATGTGAGTGGGTCCCGTATCGTTAGCATGTGCCTGGCTACTAACCTGTTTTCTTCCGTTGCTGCTCTCTCTACATACTATAGCAGAATGTTGTGGCCCTCTGATCCCTTGTGCCCAGGCTAGAGGCTTGTAAACTCTATCAATATTGACATGATGACTATCGTAACACGTTCTTTTTTATATGACACCTAATAGCATACCATATGTAACATACTAAGGATGATAACTGGCAAGTTTGTTTGTTGTATTTTTTTATATTGTAAAATGCTCAATAAAAAAAAAAAACTCTCTGAATGTTGCTTATGTACCTTAAATGTCACAAGTATATTTCCTGCCCAGGATCACAAGTCGTGACAACTGAATGAGAACACAGAAATTGATTTAAAAAGTTGTCAATCACCCTTCCTCCCCCTCCGAATTCACACACTTACTTAAAATATGAACTTCCCAACAAAAATCATACAAGAGTCAAAATTACCACAGGCCCGACTCAAGAAGTTTTCCGTCATAAAGGTAGGGGTATAGGTAAAGCAATTTCTCCATGGTGAAAGAAAAAAACAAATAAAATGCTATTGCACAGTTGTACTTCCTTTCCTTAGTGCAGAATTGCGCAGGATTTGGCATCCCAGCAATGCCTACGCAGTAAAACGCCGCATAACTTTCCAGGTGTCTGCCTAGAAAGCTGTGAAAAACTGTGACTTATATACCTTTTAGATCTGCTTTTGAATTGAATCTCTGTAATCAGAACTGGTGGTATGAATGCATGAAGATACACCTTTTTTGTCTCCAACAAAACAAGACCGGTTGATTCATTAAGCTTTCTTGAGGGAGTAAATGTGAGGAAAGAGTAAGTTAAAGTTAAGGGTAAGTCAAACCTATTCATTAAAAAATCTCTGTGAATCACTACCACTGTCCTTTTATAGATCCCCTTCAAAATCTCACCAAAACCCTGCTAGAAAAATAATTTCCTATGAAAAACACATTTTCGTTTTAAATACAAGTTATTTACAACTCCTTAATCTTCTCTTGACCCTAAAAACCCTTACTATCCCATACCCTTACCCATTCCTGTACCTTAAAAACCAGGGTCGGCTCCTCTGCTATGACCGAGGACATTGCCCCCCCCCCCCACCACCACCACTACCAGCAGCAGCTGCAAAGCTTTTACAAGAAAACAATAATAAAATATGTTTACTATTGTTTTCTTGTAAAAGGGGCGGGCCTTGGGTGATGACAGGAATGCGCATGTGTTTGGCCGGCCGTCTTGGGCCGGCCAAACACACATGCACACTAGGTTCTCTCTAAAGCGGCCCTGCGTTGCCGGGTTGGAGACAGCAGGCAGAGATTCTCACTCTGCCTTGGAGCACCCTAGCTGGGCGCTCCGTCCAATCCTAATGCTGCTTTCATACTGCCAGCAGTATGAAAGCAGCGTTAGGACCGGATGCAGGGCAGGCTGTGAGCCTGTGCCTGCAGTGGAGGACAGAGGAGCGTATCAGAGCGGCGCGGCGGGAAAGGTAAGTTTAAAAAATATATATTATATATATTTTTTATTGTCCCTCGCCCCGCCACGTGCCACGCTGCCCGTCCCACCCCTTTCCCTCCTGCGAGCTGCCACTGTTAAAAACCTCTTACTACTTCCTAACCTGCTCATCCCTGAACCCTTAAAACACTTACAACCCATGCATTTACCTATTTGTTAACCTGAGAAGCCCCTTACCACCCCTCCTCTATCCCATCCCTAAACCTTCTTACGATCCTGTACCCTCACCCGTCCACAGAAAATGCCAAGCATGGTACTGACCTGCCTTGTAATGCCTGACTATAGAAACTGTATACCCTGAACACGTGTTGGATATATGAGAGAAGTGGTTTCTTAGGGAAAGCACAACAGCGATGGGAGATTAGAAAAAGGAAAGGAGGCAAAAGGCGGGAAATAAATGATGGGGAAATGGTGCTGCGTTATATGAGAGGGCAATTGGAGGTGGGATGTACTAAATGTGTGTATTTGATTGGTGCTTTCAAAACTGTAGACTGAATACGTTGGTAGTCTGGCTTATTTGAAGACCATTGACAAGTGCTGTGTAGGCTTTAAAGAGACAGGAAAAACGATTTTAATCTTTCTCTTTCCACAAGCATGAATCCCTTCTAAACGTGGTTTGATGCCTAGAAGCGGTTATGCACTTGCTTCAATGCACTAGTCTTGTTTAACTTTTTTTAAATACCAAGAGGACCTCCTCGCATAGAAAAAGAATAATTATTTTTCTCTTGAACAATTGAAAGTTCTGTTTTGGGATTGAACTCATGGATTGTTAAACTTCACCTAACCCATGCTTGCAGGGTTGGCAGTTTTAAAGATGAAAAGTTTAAGGCTCTTTAAATAAATGTGATATGTGGGATTCATTGAAATAGCATCTAACACCTCTTCAAATCTGGGATTCATTCTATAAAGCTAAGGCATTATAACTTCAGTGAAATTCTCCTGTTGCTTGGGACGAGACCCTTGTCACAAATTCCACAAATAAAATCTGTGAGAGGAGTGAGGCATTTGCATAAACCTCGATTACTTCTCGGGAATCAATTTTTAGTTATGGTTTGCTAAAATGGCTTGGACTTAAAAATATTGAGTGCTTTGGCAGCAATAGCCATCAGTCAATTGTTGCAGCTTCTTTGACCCACCTTACTTAGCTTGGCCACAGATCATCAGAGCTACTGTCTCCCTGAAAGATGAATTGAGTCAGATATTGTACTCATCATCTGATTGCTCTGTAACTTCTCAGTCATGATGCAGGAGTAAAGTACTTTCTGTGCAACCTGTCAAATTAGGGGATCTTTCAGAAGACGCACTTTGTGTGCCTGGCGATAGAACCATCTCCCATGTTAAGAGGCGTTCAGTTTAGTCTGAAATACAAAAATCCCAGGGTACATAACTTTCACATACAACACTAATTGATCATCTAGATAAACATCTAAATTACCATAATGTTAATGCTTTGGTATTGGAGCCTGAGAATAATTGTAAAACCAATACCAGTATTTTTCAAACTCAGTCATGAATAAACCTTGTGAATTAATTGGTGTTGATGCAATAGCAATAACGGATAACACTGAAAACAACAGAAGTACAATGTACAGCCTGGAAAATCATTTAGTGGCACAGATGACACATTGAGTACACGTAGGGTAATCTCCAATGTAGTAATGGCTCGTAAAAAGTGGACCTGAATATTAGCCAAGAGTAGGGGTAACCTAATGCCCAAAGAATATAAATATGATCACGAAATATCCATAGTATTGAACGGATCCCACAATATATTTGAAACCATGATCATGGAGTCATATTTCAATGAAAGCTTAGGAGCAAGTTTAGCCAGTAACGATTCACTGGCAACCACACTCAACTCAATGTCAGCTTTATTGACAACAACAGGTGAAGTCTTAAATCTTCAATAATTGCAAATGGATACCTAAATAGACATTTTACTCAAAATCGCACTCCAAATGCAGGAGTTTAAGGAAAAGTTGATCCAACCAGAATCTATTTCGAACATTGCATAGTTGCAGTCTGAACATAAAAAGCACTGCTTCTGTGATACTGTCCTAGAGTAACTTGGAACATTACCGAAAATGATCTCTTCATGGCAGATGATCCAACACAATATGCTTGATGGATTAACACTGAATACTCATATAGGAATGGTTCCAACTCCAAATAAAAAATACATACCTGAAGACTTAACAGAGGTTCTGTATAGTCCAATAAAGAACACAAATCAGAAACCATTTCAGTAAGGTTTGTGGGCTCTTCTGATCTATTATTGAGTGAATTGCAGGCCGAGACTCAGGCTCCATCAGGTAACATAACCATATCACAACCTATTGTCAATGGAGAATCAAAAAAGCATTGGAATCCATTAAGCTTGATATTTGAAAAGTAAAGGAATTGTAAGAGTATCACAAGCGGCTGTCCAGAAACAACAAGAAAAAGCAAAATAAGCTAATGATTACTAATCAAAAAAACGTTTACGTTGCTTCTTTCCAGCACTGAATGAAATGCCTGTATAAGATATACCAAATAAGGAATGACCAATCAATATTGTTATTCACTGATCCAGGCCATGAAGTAGTACACCTAGTCAATGATTCAAATGCCACAATAATGTCATCATAAAGTGAACTATGCCCACACTCGAGTATTGTCAAAAAAGAGGTCACCAAAAATAACAATGAAAATAAAGTTGATGATCATCATCCACAAAGAACCATGGCAACCCAAGAGGTCCAGCCGAGCAAATAATCATTGACTCCACCACCTTGGAAGACAGACGTGATGGTTTAACATACATAGAAGCAGATTCATCTGATTTCCAGATACAAAAATCTGTTTCAAATTGAAGAGTCCTGTGTGAACTAACTAAAGCGGATTCTGACAGGCAAAAGAATACTATCATCGCGCATTTTCCTACATTGCACCCAAGACATGGAACAACCTCCCACAACACATCAGCGTCTCCTCCTCACTTACTGAATTCCACAAGAAGCTGAAGCCCTGGCTCCTCATATGAGCACCTTGGGACCACACACCTGTACACCTTGCCCAAGCACCTGGATACCCTCTCAGGAGATTAGTGCACTAAACAAATTAACAAAACATAATATATAACATAACATAATGTAACATAACAAAACATAACAGAACAGAACATAACGTTACAGGTCGTGAAGACAGTTCAGACGGAGGAAACTTCACAGAAACCCATAAACCTAACGAGGAGATAATAATCTATAACCTCTCATAGGAAAATAATTATCTTATATTGTGACAACCCTAAACTCAGTCAGAAAGGGGAATAACAGTTAAGGAAGCTAGAGCTGAGACCCAAATCTTAACTCAGTTCATCACAGAAAAGATCAGTTGATTGCCTAGACAGAGGGGAGAAAAAGCTCCATCACGGCAGCCCTCATAATTACTCTATAACATGAAATGGCACAGAATTGTGTGATTATCTTTCCCCACTCGACAAAAGCGAGGGCTCACACAATATCCTCAGTAGAGGAATGTTACTTTGTTTGTTTGCAACAGTTCCAACTTTGGCTATCATAAAAACTACTGATGTATAATCAGTACAATTAATTCCCCGTACTAAAACAAGGGGAATTTGCTTCTAAATCAACCAAAATTGTGTGTGCCTCAGAGGAAATTATTCTACTGATTTACAAACACAAAACTGTGTTTTTAAACTGGGGAATAGGTGTAGGAGCTCAGGTCACAAACAACTACCCGTCCCCTTTACAAAGCCAGTCCAATAATTCCAACTTGGTATTCCCAAATGGAAGAGTAAAGTCAAAATCCATTCTCAGAAACACTCTTGTTAATCCATTACAACACAATAATATCATCAACATTATTGTGTTCTTCCCACTCAAACGCAAAAGAAAATACAATGAAAAAATACATGTATCTTATAAAATCAATAAAGACGTTTGGACGTGGCTTCCTGGTATACTTGCATCTGCAAGTGGTATGACATAGCTACAGTTATATCAGACCAGACACATTGATAAGAAATTAACAAAAGCTGTCAGTTCTGTCAAGGAATATAGCAGGGGTGAATCAGCTAAAAACAAACCTAGAAGTTTAAAATATTGTACAAGATTATGACATTATCTGCTTACAGGAAACCCGGGTGAAGGATGAGATTGCTCTTCAAGGTTATACATCCAGTACTAAATCAGCAGTAAATTGTCTGACAAGGGACTTTTTTTCTGGAAGATTAGTCACCCTAATGACCACGAGATTAGAAAACATCAAAATAGTTTTGCCGATTGAGTCTAACCATACATTGGTCTCTGATGTTTCAAGGAGCCACTCACCTCCCTACTTGGATATATATCACCTATATCCAGTCATGTACGCTATGAAAATGAATCATGCACAATGAACTACACAAACATTTTGAGAAATAGCTGCTTCAGTCAGTCAATGCCGAGTTCCTAATAACTGGAGACTTAAATGATGTGCCAGAACATAAGCATCTTCTCCCCAATCCAGTGAAAGAACCGCAAAGATTTTGGGGGATACCATTGATGAAATCTGACTACAAACCATTGAGCTGCACTAGCCATAATTTGTGGTTGAACCTCTTAGTAATCCAGTAATAAAACTGAATGCCCAATTTTTACCGGATATTCGAGTTAAGCCATCACATTCTGTGGCCTCAAAAGGAATTTTTTTAGAGTATACTCCCATACCTATTACAGCAGATTGAATATTTTCAAATGAACAGAAAAGAAATAGATCTGTGTCCCCAGGTGATTAAAGTATTTGGGCGATCACACATAAAAACCTACAAACAACAGCAGAAAAAGAGGTGGAACCCATCTCGAGAAAAATTAAATGGAACAAACCTTCGAGAAAGGAATGTGAAGGCTGGATACATTTGCTTGAAAAAAAACATTATTAAAAAAATAATGAATTTGAAAATAGATTCTGTTATTATTAATGGTGGGCAAGACACCCTTTCCTACCTACTCAATTTTTATGTAAATATGGATAATAAAAAAGGCATTATCAACATACTATTACTTGGTATACCATGGAGCTGGAAGTCATGAAAATTAATCTACATCCCCTTAAGAGGGGGTATGTTAAGAACAGAATGATATCACAACTGATAGAGCTCAATGAGGTAAGAGCAGAGAAGGAACACAAGAGCCGCAGTGAAAAACGCGTGTGAATTGAAAAGACAGCACAATATCAAGAAATGGGCAGAATCGCACAACTCGAAGAACTTTTGGGGATTAATAGGAACACTGGAATATACGAAAAAGAAACATAATATCAGTAATGCGGAGACTGTGAATCATTTTGTATCAGAGCTTCATTTCGATACACAATTGAAATGCTACATCGAATCCAAGGCTTATGCCGGAACATTGACTATCACTGAAAAAATGATTGGTAAGGCATTAGAGGTATACCAGGGAAATAGCGCCCCTGGCACAAATGGTGTTCCCATTTCGATATTCAGAACCAAATCGTAGTTCTGGAAATGATCATTCTGGAGGCAGCGACAATCCCTGGCTCCTGAAAGGGTTACATTCTACACCCGCTCCCCAAAACGGGAAGTCGATCTCAAAAACTACAGAAGCATTGTCTTACTTGATAGCGACGTAAAAATGTGTGCACGCATCTTGATTTCTCACCTCGAAAAATGGCCGAAGGAGAAGGAGCTTCTTCTACCTGTACTCCAGACCGCTGCACGGAAGGGTTCCCAAACCACTGATAACACAATGGAATGAAATGAATGGCAAAGAAAGCAATTGATAGCAGCTCGCCTCCTTACATCTGCTATTTAGATTTTAGAACAGCTTTTGGCAAAGTAAAGAGAACAGTACTTTGGGGAAAACTATGCACATGGGGCATTCCCGAGCCTCTACTAACCTGGGTGTTGATGAAGACAGGAAATTGTACTTCAGTAGCCGGTGAAATCTACACCATCCATGGGCTTAAGCAGGGCTTTGACTTGCACCATTACTTTTTTTTTAATTTATACACAGCTGCCGTGCATGTACCAGACCTTCAGTGGGCTGGTGGTACAGTCCTTTCTGACCACACCCACATCGACCTGTCATGTTTACTGGTGGACTGCATGAGTGCAATGTAGCCATCGAATCGAAACCGAACGTGAATAAAACAGAAATTGTTTCCTTTGTTAAATTCGAGTCAACCTCTAAGTGGTTGATCGGTGGAGAGAGAATCAACCAGGTCAACGCCTATCAAAATCTGGGTGTCTGGCAAAAAAACCCATTATGAGTCAAAAGGCAGAATGCCAGGCCATGGAAAATAGGGCATGTTATCTGTAGTACCAACTACATCAGCTGGAACAGCCCATCTGAAGATTCAGTACTGGAAGCGTTTAGATCAAAATTTCTTCTGGCCATTCCATATGGTTCTCCTTTATATGGGTCGAAATTCCATAAACATCTTGTGATGACTTTGGCAGTAACATGTTTTTGGCCGATTAGGACTGCAATTTGGGCTTGTTAGTTGTAAACGGATGACCGACTTACAATTCATCAATATTGTTTTTGGCTGAAAAATGCTGCCGCTGACAAAACCGCTTTGCATTCGCAAACGGTGCGAATCGCTAAATTTGGCCGTTTGCGAATGCAAAAACGTGGTCTGCGATGCTTGAAAGGCATTCGCAGACCAAAAATAAGAAATCGCAAAAATTGCGATTTTTTGCATTGCGACCTAGTTTTGTGAGTCGCAGTTTGCGATTTGGTATTTCAAGTAGGAAATTGCGAGGCGCAAAATGCCAATCGCAAAACCAAGTCGCAATTCGATGCATCAAAAAATCGCAAATTGCGATTTTTCGCAGAATGGCATTTTGCACATGCAAAATACCACTAGGTGAAACCAGGTGGTAACCAGGTGCAACCTATATAAAGAGGCCCAGAATGCCTCAGACTCTTTTCCACAATGACTGCACTCTACATCATGGCGAGGAGGATGAGGATCTTGGCAGGTTTGAGGAAAGGGAGGAGGAGACAGGAGCACATTTTCAGATTGTGCATTACACTTTTTGACCAGACAGAGGAGGAAATATTTGAGAGGTATAGGTTGAGCTCTGCCATGATACTCAACCTGATAGCTGAGCTACAACCCATACTGCAGCGCAGAACACATAGGACTCATAGCATACCCACCCATGTGCAGGTATTATGCTCCCTCCACCTACTTGCCTCAGGGAGCTATCAAGGGGTTATAGCAGCAGCTGGAGGGGTATCACAGAGTACCCTCTGTAGATTTTTCAATGCATTTATTAACGCCATGCTGAGCAGAATACACCAGTACATCCGATTCCCCCACACCCCAGAGGATATACAGCAGACAAAAATGTATTTCTACCAGATAGCACAGTTCCCCCACGTCCTAGGTGCCATAGATGGGACACATGTTGCAATCTGTCCACCATCAGCCACAGAGTATGTGCACCGCAACCGTAAATACCAACATTCTATGAATATACAGGTGATATGCAATGCCTCATACATCATAACTGATCTTGTGGCCAGGTACCCAGGGAGCACCCATGACTCATACATCTTTCGCCACAGCGGCATTCACACAAGACTGCTAGCTGGGGAGTTTGGTGAAGGATATCTACTAGGTATTGTCCCTCTGAACACTGGTGCATTGATGGCAGTGTGACGTCAAATGCCTCAGTTACTCATTATACCCTCTGTCCCTTCCAGGAGACAGTGCCTACGCAGTGCGCACCTACATGATGACACCCTACCTAAATCCAAATACAGCTGCTGAATGGAGATACAATGCAGCACACAGGGCAACCCGCAACGTGGTGAAGCGCACCTTTGGCCTGCTGAAGAGTCGCTTCCGATGCCTCCACAAAAGTGGAGGTGCACTACAGTACAGCCCAGAGACAACATGTAGAATAGTGGCTACTTGTGCAATCTTGCACAATATAGCTACCACCAGGGGCATACCTGTGGAAATATCTGATTCTGAATCAGATGAGGATGATGATCCCATACCACCCCTACAGCCAGCAGACAGGACCAGTGCAGCAGAGGGAAGGCAAAGGCGTGCTGACATCACACACAACCATTTCAGATGTAAGTATGAAAACACGAATCCACTGACAAATGTATCTGTAGTGAGTAAATGTATTACCTTAATGTCAGGTAATATAAGTTCCACGAGTACCAACAAAAGTAATTGTGACAAACAACAAAAGCAGTTAACAGTAAAGCACTATTCCTTCATAGTGTTTTCATGCCAGAAATATATACAGTCCCCTGTGGCCACTATACTCACTTCTTTTGGCCACGCACGCCACTTGAGTGCGCAGTTGCCTCACTGGCACCTTGAGTGCATGGCACTGAGACGTCTGGTGTCCATTGCGGGCACAGCTAGGCTGCTGAGGCTCAATGTGTCCTCCGTGTCCCCCAGTCCAAGTTCAGTAGGTGTGGCTGACCGGTCACCCATTATATTGTCGATCACATTAGTGATCTGTACAAGTCCTTGGGCCACCTCCCTGCTTCTGTGTGCTGCCTCAACCTGTGCAGCCACAGCACAACGTGATATTAGGGATGTAGAATTAGCCAGCCTAGTCACAGAGCGACATAAACCTCCAAACATGCTAATGAAGCGTCGCTCCTGCCTGCGGTGGCTTACCCTGTCTTGGCGCAGCTCCTGACACAGTTCCCTCACAGCAGTAGTCAGCTCCCTCGTATCCTGCGATGCCTGGACCTGTCCCTCATGCAGCTGTTCAATGTTGGCATTGGAGCACTCCAGCTGGCGATGCAGGCCCCCCATGTTTGCATTATATTGCTGCATCTGCCTTTGTAATGCCGTGATTTTTTTATTTTGCAGGCGCTGCTGCTGTAACATAGCCAATTCCAGGCCACCAAATAACAATGTTCCCTCACCTGCCTCAAAAGCCTGTGCGCCTGCATATGTAGGCATCCTGCGGGGTGGTGTGCTCTGCTGCGAACGGGGCTCCTGCATCCGAGTGCATCTGCCAGTTGGGGACGGTGTTTGTGAGTCTTCCTGCTGCTCATCAGAGTCCTGACTCAGTTGTGGCAGTGGCAGTGCCCTAGGCCTGCATTGGAGTGGCGCAATGTTCTGTGACTCACTCGTATTGGAGTCTGAAGCAGGTTGGGTGTGTGTCTCCCCTGCACTGGCACATGCTGTGGCTGCTGGGCCTGGGCCACCTGCAACGACAATATGCAGCATGTCAGTTATGTATGTTACAATAAAGGTCACACAATGGTAATAAAGGTACAGTTACTTCTCATCACTATGTTGTGGGTATTGTGTTCTCCTGTGTGTCGCTCTGCCTATTACATTGTATGTGCTACTTTCAGCTCTGGGTTGTGGACTACCACTCCCATAAGGCATTGTTGTGCTGCTTCTAAGATGTGGAATGGACTACTTCTCACAAATGTTTTACATTACTTGCTAATTCCTACGGGGCTTTTGTGCATACACATATGGGGTTACATTTCAATATTGCACTTACCTGTACTTGTACTTGGTGTGCCGGATGTGTCAATGTCAGTGACCCCACTGACTGCTTCTGGGAGGAGTGTGGACTCCACTAGGTCTTCTATCGGGGTGGAGGGTGTCTCTGTGGGTGGTCCGCCACCTGTGCTCCTGGCCTCCTGCAGTCGTCTTGCCACCCTCTCTTTGGCACGGGACCGCAGGTCGTACCACCTCTTCTTGATTTCTTGAACAGGGCGCAGCGCCACTCCAACAGCGCAGATCTTTGTCTGGATATCTGCCCAGAGTCTGCGTTTTTCACTCTCAGGCACCTGGAGTGAGCTTTTGCCGAACAACCGGTCATGGCTCTTGACCACCTCCTCTGTGAGCACCTCCAGCTCTTGCTCACTAAACTTCAGCTTGCGCTTCCTTTCTCCCTTCTCCTTTCCCTGGGCAGAGGTGTCCATGTTTGTTCTGCTGTGCTGCCTTCTTCAGAGGCTTGCACAGTGTGGCTGGGCTGACTCTCTCTGAGTGCTGGTTTGGGTGTGGCACCTGCAAACTGCCTGTGATGACTCACTTCCTGCTTGTGATGTCATCAGGCTCCTCCAGGTGTGCGTTCTCGCAATTTGCGATTTTCGGTTACCGAATCGCAATTTGCGAAAATGCAAATTGCGATTCGGTATTTGGGCCTCGCAAACCACAAATAGCGATTTTTAAGAAATCGCTAATTCCGATTTGCATGGCCTATTGCGACTCGGAAATAGCGATTTCGTAAAAATCACTATTTGCGATTCGCAAGGCCATTTCATGATACATCTGGCCCTTGAATCCTAAACAGTTTGGGGTTGAATGAGGAATGGAACAATAACTGAAAGTACAACTCCTTCAAGAAAAAGGCTAAAAAGACAACAATATTGATGTCCTTTTTAGAAAATGTGGAGGAGCTATCAATCCTAAGAAGAGGTGAGCTACTGTTGTTGACATTTAATTCATTTGCAGCCCAGCCATACCTGTCATGTTGTGCTTGAGATGCATGTGTGAGTCAGTACAGGCATATGTGAGTGCGATGCGATTGACTGGGTGCGGAGGAAGGTGGTGTAGTGGGTGATGGGGTTGTGTCAGTATGGGTGTCACTTGCATATGGCACGGATGTTGTATATGTTGTATTGTGTGTTATGTTGCTGCGTGCAGAACTCAAGTGCATGTTGTTGTGTGGCGATCACTGTCATGATGTGTGTTGTGCTTGTGGTTGTTTGTGCAGATGAGTGTGTTGGTTGTGTCGTGTGTGAGTGCAGTGTCACTAGTGTGTGTATGTTGTGTGATGGATGTATGGATATGTGTGTTTGTGGCATGTACGAATTGTGTTGTGGGGCAATGGCAATGGATAATGGTGTGTATGTGGTGTGTTGTGTTCTGTGTGATGCAGGGTGACACATATGTGAAGGGCAGAGTGTGTGTGTGACTTACTTCTATTCCATGACCTCTGGCATTGTTCGATGTTCATTGGGTCAGCAAATCACCAGCGTACACCATCTGTCCAACTGTAACATCTAACCCAGGAACCCGCCTGCCTGACGGCTAGGAAGAGCACTCTGTTGTGGCAGTCTTCAGCTCATCTGCAATACATCTAAATGGGCAAAACACAGTTGACTTGACAGTCTTCTTGGGCCTGCCGTGGCTTGGCAGTAACACCACCAAGATCAAAATCAGGCCTATTGTTTTTTAAGACTGTGGCTCTGTAGAATAAAAGATTCAATCCCAGCCTGCATCCTGGGTAACGACTTACAGTTAATTTGCTGACTGCTCAAGTATTTTGAACTTGCTTTCAGAGAACTTGAGAAGGTTATATTAAGAATACAAGCCTGGATTGTATGGAAAGAAATTTTAGATCAAAGACCTTGGTGTGTCAGCTTGGATTTAGGCCCTTATTATAAGTTTGGCGGTGCGAGGACAGCCATGGTTGCGATGGCGGTCACACCGCTGCTGGGCCGATGGAGAAGACAGCCATATTATGACCATGGCGGTCTTCTGAGCCAAACACAGCCAATCCACCACCAGTACCGCCAGTGCAGACAGACGCGTCGGATGGCGGTAGGCACATCCAGGATGGTGGAGACCGTGTTCTCGCTGAGTGTATTACGAGGTTGCACACTGCCAGGATTTTTGTCATGGTCGCGCCCCCACCAAAGCCTGGTGGAAACGAACCATATAAAAGGAGACACTCACCTTCAGAAGCACAGACACATTCGAAGCTGCCATGGAACCAGAACTTGAAGTCTTCCCAATGCTCCTGCTTGTCCTGCCTCTTCGGAACCAGCGACGACAAAGAGAACAACAACAGTAAATATACACACCTAACACACACTGGAGGGAAAGGTATTAGATCACATGCACACACAACTCACATATCTGGAACGTCTAGCGACGGACATACTCACACGCAACCACACACAATACCAACACACACACACACACATGTGCCATACACACCCCACACACACACATCACCACCACAGGCCAACACACATATACACAACACCACATAGTCAGAAAACATCACAACCGCAGCTACACAAACCCTTGCCAACACATTGCATTGCACACCTACACAAGACAACACATACTAACAACAATACGTAAAGACAACACACAACCAATCAACAACAGTACACACCCACACAATGTATCAAACGTCACACCATGCCCACACAACATGCAACGCAGCTGACATAGGCATCACCACAAACACAGGTGCACACACAACAACTACATAATGGCACACAACACCACCACAACACATTACACCACGTACAATGCTCAACTCAGCTACACACAAGCATGGAACCACACAATCATATCACACACACAAAACACATCGGTAGCAGCTGTACCAATGGCAGGCACACACACACATGCATTTTGAATGAAAGGCAGGACAAGTAAGTCATCATCGACACCAACGGCAAGTTGGCCCTGATGTATTAAAACTTAAATAGAAATAAATAACTATATACAGGCAAAAGGCCATTGGCCAGTCCATGTCTCAGCATGCCATGACACAAATGACAAGTATCAGTGCCCCAACTTGATTCCTGACTGCAAAATCACCTCCACATGGTTGGGGCATCAAGGTGGCAGGCAGGCACCTCAGGGGTGATGGGGTGGTGGTCGAGGGGGGAGTTTGGGCTTGGGAGGGGGTTTTGGTGGATGGTCTTTAGGTTTGGCCTTTGGATGGGGGACTTTGGGTTTGGGGAGCAGACCTCTTGGCAGGGGAGGAGCATAGGCAACACCAACGGGGGCACCTGTGGAGGCAGAAGTGGATGGACTGGAACTGGGCAGGGACACAGGGCACTTCAGGGACTGATAGGGTGGGAGAGGGTCAGTGAGATGGGTAAACTCATAAAGGAAACGTCTCTTAGGGACACAAGGGCGGTCATGGGGAAAGCATTTGGGAGTGGAGGGAGAGGGAGTGGGTGTCAGATGTGTCTTTGTGTGTGTCATGGGTGCAGGTGTGTGAGTGGAATGCTTGTGTGTGCTGGGTGTCTGTTGGGTGGGTGAGTGCAGGTGTTTAGGTGTTTTGGGGGAGGGAGGGAGGAGGTGCTAGAAATTGCCATGATGGATGGGTGACTGTGTGTTATGGTGGTGGCTGCAGGAATGGTGGATGTGCTGCATATGGGGGTGTTGGTGGTTGTGGTGAGTGCGGATATGGTGACTGGGGTGGATGTGTGCAGGTCAGCTAGTGTAGTGACTGTGGGTAATATGGGAGTAGTGGCTGGATCAGGGAGTGTTAATGTCATGCCAGCAGGTGTGAGTGGTGAAGTGCCTGGGATGGAGGGGGTGGTGGGGGTGTCTGTGCAGGCAGTGGATGTTGTTGTGTCTGCATGTGGGTGTTGTCTGTGTGCTTGCCAGTGGTGCTTGTGTTTGTCATGTGGAACTGTGTCTGTTGTAGTGGATGTATGCATGTGTGAAGGTGTGCTCTGGATGGGTATGGGGAGAGAGGATTGGGATTGGGAAGAGGTAGGTGGAGGGGGGACGATAGACAAAGGAACACAGGCTGCCATCAGGGAAGAGGCCAGAGCCTGAAAGGATCTCTGCAGGGCAATCATGGCACCATGAATGCCTTCCAGGAACACATTGCTCTGTTTCACTTGAGCTGCCAGTCCCTGGCATTCACAGTGGTGGTCTGACCCCTAGAGAGGGACCTCAGGAGGTCAATAGCCTCCTCACTGAGGGCAGCAGGGCTGGCTGGGGCAGAGGTGACTGCGGCGAAGGAGATGCCCACCCTCCTGGGTGAGCGGGCACGGGCAACTGGGTGAGGAGCTACAGGGAGGGCAGTGCTAGTAAGTGGAGTTGGTGGACAATGATGGTGCTGGGGTGGTCCCAGATGGGTCCACTACCGCCAGGAAGTGTCCACTGGAGGAGGATTTCAAGGATGATGTAGACGATCCGGTCTCCCCCGTGGCACTCCCCTTGCCCTCCGTCCCACTGGGTCCCTCTGCCTTGCTGGATTCAGTCTCCTGGGTCCCATGGGCTGCCACTTACCCACTCACCTGTGCCCCTTCTCCTTCGCCAGATGATGCTGATGCACACAAAGGGAGAGGAAGAAAGGGAGGGAGAGAGAAGAAAGTGTGGAAAAGGGCCAACACCTAACTTCCATAAACACATATGAACATGTGCATATCGCACATAACATCTCATGGCCGGGCATGACATTGCAGTTGCAATCCAAGTCTGATAATACCTATTGCCCATGGAAAGCTGTATTGGACAGTTAACATCAGATGTCCACACAAGAACAGATATGGGCATGAAGAAGGCAGTGGGCATGGGAACAGTCTAGCCAGAACTGCCAAGCCAAGTCCTCCCTGGACCAGAAACAAGCATCCTGGAACCGGTTTCAGGGTATCACCCTTCATTATCCAGGCTAGCTTGAATCCAGTGGCACAGTGAGCAAGGGACCCACGTCTGGGCATACCCTTCCCACTTAGGGCAATTTTAGCAACACAAAAGGTTGATGGACGGAGTGCTGAATAATGCAAACACTCAACCCCAGTCACAGGGTTTAATCCATCATTCTTTTGCTCATCATGCCACCCCAGTTTGGACACAGCCATATGATCTCTGTACTGGGGGTGAATGTTTGACCTTGTTCAGCATTCCGCCCATCACTTGTTCTTTTTGCATTTGTCACCCCAAGTGGGAAGGGTAAGCCCAGAATTGGGTCCCTTGCTCCCCATGCCACTGGAGTCATGCTAGCCTGGCTGATGAAGGGTGATACCCTGAAACCGGTCCTAGGATGCTTGTTTCCAGTTCAGGGAGGACCTGGCTTGGGAGTTCTGGCTGGACTGTTCCCATGAGGGAACAGGGTCAAGACTGATTTGCATATGGCAGGGTCCAAAATGGAATGGCATGGGTGACAAAAAAACGATGGATTTCGGCCCAGATCTCTGTACAAGGATAAATGTTTGACATTGTTCAGCGTTCTGTCCATCCCTTGTTCTTTTTGCATTTGTTGCCCCAAGTGGGAAGGGTATGCCCAGACATGGGTCCCTTGCTCCCCATGCCACTGGAGTCAAGCTAGCCTGGCTGATGAAGGGTGATACCCTGAAACAGTTCTAGGATGCTTGTTTCAAGTCCAGGGAGGACCTGGCTTGGCAGTTCGGGCTGGACTGTTCCCATGGGGAACAGGGTCAAGACTGATTTGCATATGGCTGGGTCCAAACTGGAATGGCATGGGTGGCAAACAAATGATGGATTTAGGCCCAGATCTCTGTACTGGGGGTGATTGTTCAGCATTCTGTCCATCACGTGTTCTTTTTGCAGACAACATGGGACATCAAACAATGTACAGGGCCAACAATGGCCAGCACGAATGATAGAAATGGCCCTCCTGAATACACAATGTAGTGTGTGTCACATGTGCAGGCATGTATGCATAATTTGGTGTGAGGCACAACAAATTTGCTATCTAACATGTGTGGAGTACTAATTACAATCTACATTCTCTCCTCTCCATCGTAGATACCATGTAATGAGGAGAATGTGAAATGCACCGGTGTACCATCCGCTAGTCGACTTCGCTACCTTGGAAGAGAGACACATCGTCCAGACCTATCGTCTGAATCGTGTCACCATCATGGAGCTCTGTACCCAGTTGGAGATAGATCTACTGCCTGCCATTCGCAATCACTCACACAGTACAAGTCTTGATGGTACTACACTTCCTAGCAACAGGGTCCTTTCAGGTCACAGTGGGCTTGGCTGCAGGGATGTCACAGCCCATGTTTAGTTTTGTTTTGAAGGATGTATTGTCTGCTTCCTAAAACACATGGAAAGCTACATCAGGTTCCCCCATACTGCAGATTTGGCCACTGTAAAGGCAGGCTTCTGTGACCTTGGACACATTCCTCACGTTATAGGCGCAATTGATGGCACCCATATTGCTTTGGTTGCTCCCTCTGTAAACGAATAAGTATATAGGAACTGGAAAAACTTTCACTCTATTGACATGCAGGTGGTGTGTTTGGCGGACCAGTACATCTCCCAAGTGACTGCAAAGTTTCCAGGATCTGTGCATAATGCCTACATAATGAGGAACAGCAATGTCCCACACATGATGGCGCATCTACAGAGAGAGAGGGCTTGGCTCATTGGTATGTATCAATATGGATGTGTGTCTCTTTTGTAGCACCTGTCAAAACATTATTCAATGTGGCAGTCCCTGGTTTGTAACATGTCCTGCCTTTATTCATAGTGGTGACTGAGGCTATCCTAACCTGCCCTGGCTGTTAACACCAGTGAGGTTCACTGCCACGGATGCCAAGACACGTTACAATGAGGCCCACTGCAGGATGAGGCATGTGATTGAAGGGACTTTTGTCCTACTAGAGGCACGATTACGGTGTTTCCATGTTTCTGGAGGTTCCCAAAAGGTGTGCCAGATCATAGTTGCCTGCTGCATGTCCCCAATCTGGCCCTACAGCGTCATATTCCATTACTGGAAGATGGGGAGGTGGATGCTGGACCAGTGGGTCATGATGGTGACATGGAAAGTGATGAGGAGGCAGATGAGGATGGTGCAGCACACTCTACGATGGAGCTGATCAATCAGTACTTCCAGTGACATACATGTAAGTTGTGTGTGTTGCAGCAGGTACTATACTTGCACTTGGAATAATTACTAAGCCCTCCTGGCCATTGTCATCAGTGCAGATGTACCGTTTACCCATTCCTCTGTGTGGGTGGTGATAGACATGTGATTGTTTGTCAGGAGAAGTGTAATTGCACTCCACTCTGCCATATGTCCCTTATGCAGGATGCTAGGCAAACATTTTCTGTGGACAGTCCTGTAGTGTGATATGTGTCCTGTCATCTCATGTCCAGATGTGAGTCCAGCTATGGACTGTGTACAGGATATCATTTCCTCTCTTAGCAGTTGCCTGAGCTATTCACATCAAGTTGTCTTTGCTAACAGTTGAAGTTGTTGAGTTGAGTCCATTACAGCTGTCAGCTACAGCTATTTAGTCATGTACTTATTGTGTTTGCTGATGTAGAAGTGTAATCAGTTGTGCCCTGTTGCCTTGCCAATCCACAATGGCCAACACATTTACTGCATATGTGCTTAGAGTGCTACCAGGCCTCACATCCTGATTTGTATTCCTGTGTTGTGCATTTTTCAGATTTGATTACTTGATCTACTCTGGTGTGGCTGGACTACTGTCTCTCGTTCAACTGACTATTGTGACACCTCTGTTGTACTGTGTCCCCTGCAGAGGATGCCTCCCTCTACAGAAATTTGCACTGGCTGTTGGGTGAGGGGTATTGCTACACATGACATTTTTCTGGACACACATTTGAATGTCACAAAATAGAAACACAAATGTATTTACTGTGATATACTGTGTTTATTGTGCATATTTTGTCCAATTGTTGATGAGTGGGGCATGGTCGATGAAATATTCGGAGTGGATGCCGTAGCTGTAGGTAGTACAGGTCCAGTATCCAAGGACCATAGGTAAAATGGAGTAATGACATAGAACAGTCAACAGGGTGTGTCAGTAGCACACAAGGGGGATGTTCAGGAGAGGGTCACTTCCTGGCATGTGGGTTTGGTCTTTGCATGTGCTCCAGCCAGATGCCTGGATGGACGACCACATTTGCGGAGAGGTTCCTCAGCTACAGAGGGAGGGGTGTCAGTAGCATGTGGCTGCACTGGCAGGGCCTCCCGTCCACTGACTGCCGCTGGTGTAGATGGCTCAGATAAGGGATTGCCAGTGGAAGGGGACTGATTCTGGGTGCAGGTGGAATGCAAGATGTTGGGGAGGTCCCTGAGCACCCCTGCAATGGTGGCCATGGAGGCACTGAGTGCCTGCTACTGCTGCATGGCCTCCTGGTGGTACTCCCTCTACAGCCTTTGGTTTTCCCCCAAGATGGAGTATTTGGTCCATCTTGCCCTGGGATTGCTGGTATGTTCCCAGGACTTGGGAGATGGAGTCCTGGTCAGTTGGCTCCTTGCCTGCCCTCTCCTCTGGCTCACAGATGCCCTCCCACGCCCCCTGCCACCCTGTGCCTGTGCCTCAGGCATGGTGTGCCCACTCCCAGTGTCACCAGGACCTTCATTGTCTTGGGTGTGAGGGGTCGACTCTGGTCCCTGTAGTGTGGGGTACACTACTGATTGACCAGTTTTTGTGACACAGTTTTGGGGACGAGGGGTTGGCTGTGCTGTTATTGCCCCGAATTGGGGGGGGGGGGGTTGGATGTGGGCAGGGTGAGGCTGTGAGTGGTGGACTGACCAGGTGTCCCTGATGGGCCATGTAAGTCATCAATGTCCAGACATCCTGAGCTGTAGTCCTCACTGGGGCTTTCATTCTGGGGGGAGCTGACATTCTCTGGCACTGTCTGCATGGTGGCAGTGGCAGGGGTACCTGTGGATAGAGTGGAAAAGTGTTACCTGGTGGAGGTGTGATTGGTTGTCTCTTTGTCTGAGGCATATAGTGGTTTGACTTGATTTCCAGTTATAGCAATAACTGATGCAGCACTGCAGGCATTTTGGATGGTGGATTGTGGGGTAGGTCCCTTGTTCCATTGGGGTTTGAGGAATGGGGATTGCATATCTGTCATTGCCATGTGTTGGTCCTCAGGCGAAGCATCCAGTTGGTGTGGCAGGTGCAATAGTTATACATGAAGGAGTTGCACTGTGCAGTGGACATAGCAGGTTTATATGTAGAATGGCTAGTGCATTGTGGGATTTGTAATAGTTGTAGTTGGCATTGCTGTCCGTGCACTTGGGAGGTACTGTGTGGGCATTGTTGCTGGTTGGTAGTGTGGCATACAGGGGAGTGGTATGAGGTGGAGTGGTAGATAGGGTGACTTGGGTAGTGATTGGGTGGTGAGGAAGCATACTGAGGAGTAGTACTTGGTGCAAGGGGAGTGTTAGTTACTTACCAGACTCCAGTCCTCCGGGTATTCCAGTCAGGCCCTCAGGATGCAGTATTTCCAAGACCTTCTCCTCCCACGTTGTGAACTCTGAGGGAGGAGGTGGGGACCCACCGCCAGTCTTCTGTATGGCAATTTGGTGTTGTGATGCCATGGAACGCACCTTCCCCAATAGGTTGTTCCACCTCTTCTGGATGTCCTCCCTTGTGCGTAGATGGTTGCCCACTGAGTTGACCCTGTCAACGATTCTCTGCCAAAACTCCATTTTCCTGGCTATGGATGTTTGCTGGACCTGTGTTCCAAACAGTTGTGGCTCTACCCTGACGATTTCATCGACCATGACCCTCATCTCTTTGCCTGTGAAGCATGGGTGCTTTTGACGTGACATGGTGGTTGTGTTGTGGATGGTAGTGTGTGCTGTGTGCAAGGGTGCAGTGTAGGGTGGTTGGTGGGGTGGGGGGATTTGGTTGTCTGTGCTGGTGGTATCTGTTGTTTGAATGCGGTGGTGATGTGTGTATTGTGTTGCTGGTGCAGTGTGTGGTGTGTGATGTGTGGGAAGTGTGTTGGTGCCTATGGTATTGATGTGCAGTGTCCTCCGTTGGTGTGCTCCCACTGTCAGTGTTGGTAGTTGTGGTTGCAAAGGATTGTGGGGTTGTGTGAGGGAGTGTTATATAGTGAGTGAGCAGGTGTGTGTGGTGTGTGTATGTGTCTCAAGTGTGGGGTATTCGTAATGTCCAATGTGGTGCTGTGTTCTGGTGGAGGTGAGTTTTTGATTGCAGCGGCTCGCACTGCCAATGGGTTTCCAACGTGCAATGACCACTGTGCTGATTTGTGGGTCGTAATCTGGAGGGCAAAATGTGTACGGCGTGGTGGTGGGACCGCCTCTATCTCGCTCTTGGTTGTCCTGGCGGTGTCAGATTTGTGGCTGTAGTTTGTCTGTCTTCATTGTGGACTCTCAATACGGCGGGTGGGATGCCGCCAACACTGGCGGTCTTTTGGCTCCCGCAACTGCGGCGGTCTTGGCAAAAGACACCAAACCCATTATGAGGGCCTTAGTCTTTTGAAGCTCTGTCTATCCTACTCATTCACATATCAAACTGCTCTCATTGTATCTTTATGAAACTGACCTGTAACTGTTTTATGTTGAACTCTTATGTAATACCATGAAATTAATACAAATCCTATTTTTCTAATTTCAACACATTTTAAATGTGTTGATAAGTGGGAAATGCGTGTTTGCACAATCTTAAGTTTGTTGTAGAATTAATGCATTTTGTAATGAATTCTATTAATCACATCAATGCCGTTGAAATTTGCGTTGCATATTTTCCCTGTAGTGTAACACATTGGAGGTGCCCCACAGTTACCAATACAACCCGGTAATCACTATAGTTTACACCCATCTACAGCTGTGTGTTGTTTTTCCATTCATTCGTATCTTCCCCTTTTGCTGAGCTGACATTAATCATGCCAAATGTACACCCCAGAAATGAAAGAATTTACAAGGTCGTGCTCTTTCTCTAAATTGATCCAGGCCAGCTGCTACAGAATAATCACATTTCTAAATACTTAAATTTAGTTGTGTTGAAGGTACTATTTCAAGTCTCAACTATTTCACATATATTGGCAGACACAATTTTAAATACATTGTGTTTCTCCCTTTATTTTGGGCTTTGCAATATTGTGAAGTCTCATTTCTGCTGCATTTAACCCCATGCCACCTCTGATTATGCCTGTGTTAAACATCTCAGTGCGATTGTGGTAGGGAATATAGAAGCCAGAATATTGACGGATCACCATTTTGTGACCAGAATATAGAGGAACAAACTATCGAAGAGGTGAGAGAGAGGTATGGGTTTACTTTTGTAAACTCCACATCTACGTAACTTGAAGATATATACTGTACATATATATGAATTCACTGGAAAAAGCAACGGTTACGGGGATGTTATATTTAGGTTCAGATTTTACACACACAATACCATAGAATTTCAGCAGTTACCTAGAGTTCACTGACCCTCCATGTCTCTAGGTATACATAAATCTTTTTTCTTTAATAACTCCAAAGCTACTGAACGTATTTCCAACAAATTGCATAAAGCACTTTTTCTGCCAAATTTGGTGTAGTTCCGTTCAGCGATTCTGGTTGTAGTCGTGTCTAAAATTCCTATGGGAAGTTGCATGTGGAAAACGTGTTTTGGAACCACCCTTTTTTCCCAGCCGCCGCTTGATGGATTAACTTTTCATAGGTGAAGAGTGGCAAACTAGTTTTGAAAATTTTGTGAAGATTCGTCAAACGGCGCTAAAGTTATTAGCAAAGCAAAAAATATTTTTTCTTATGGAAACTTAGGGCCTGATTTCGAGTTTGGCGCAAGGGTTGACCCGTCTGGCGAACTTTGAATGGGGAGGCTGCCCCAATACAGCCACCTCTCCGCTGGGTCCATTATGACTTTTCCCCTGGGCTGACAGGCGGAAACCAAGGTTTCCGCTCGTCAGACCAGTGGGAATGTGGCAGCTTTATTGTCGCTGGATCGTAATTGAGCCGGCAGCAATGCTGCGACCTGCAGGTGCCACCAGCACCCTCGCAATGGTCACTGTCTGCACAGCAGACAATGAACATTGCGAGGGTGTTGGGCAGGTGGACCCCTGCACTGCCCATGTCAAGTACATGGGCAGTGCAGGGGCCACCCTGCACCTGTTCTCTGCCAGCCTTTTCATGGCGGTGAATATACACATTCACTGAAAAAACTGAAGGTAAAGTAGCATTATAGTTAGGTGAATATGTCAGTGACAACATTAACGTTTTGACCCAAAAAGCCATAGAAAAGGACAAGTTATAGTTAGCAGAGCTAACTATAATTTGTGCCAGTTCTGCTGTGCTTTACACTAAGAGGAAACAATGCCAATGAATGCAGCACTCTTAGTTTGAGTAATTCATTTATTAAGCCACTTCTCAGATATCAAATAAAAGAACACGAATACATGAAAATAAGCTTTTAAATCAAATAGAACACATGTATATACAAGAATAATTGCAGAGAAAGAACTGTGCAGTGAATCAACAAAGCATAAATATGTAATGTATGTAATGTATATAAGCTAAATAATTAAAAGTTAGAATGCATCACCATGGTTGTCGGATCCAACATCATCCTTGCCATCATCAAGCCAGGGAACCCTGAATGGCTGAGGAAGGAGAACCTCCCCAATTGTATCTTAATGGGCAGTGCGTCCACTCCCAAAACAAGCTCTTCTGTGTCCGTGCTAAGTTTTCCCCACTTTACATACCTTAAATTAACTCAAGAGGAAGATTCTAGTAATTGACCCCTCCTTTCACTTCTTGACTTCAAATGCTGATGTGAAAACATGCAAAAGAACTGACCAGGCCCCAGTGCGCATTATTGAGAGAGAACGGTACCTTTCTCTGCTGAAAACATTCTCACCCTTGTATACTCTTATCCCCAACATATTTAATCCAGTCTTTGAGTTCTCCTAACTCAGGAACTGCCTCCAGCACAACCTTTAAAAGATTACCTGTATGATTGATTAATAGGGTCATTATCACATGTTTTTAGGCTGGAGGAGCAAAGCGAATTATTTTGTTGTGCACTTACATAGAGAGAGGTCCGTCTAACAGACAGTGAGCATCACCCAGGAAAATAGCAGTTTTCATTCCCTCCTCCTTTATTCTCTGCATTGCATCTCTTAAAGTATACCAGGGCTTATCATTTTGTGACCAGTCTGACTCTATAGGATGCTTATGGTTACACCCCATGAATGCTAACTTCAGTATGGTGATCTGTTGGTTACCCTGATAACCCCTAAACTGCTCCTGTACAGTGGGATCAGTGCTAAGTATGCAAAGCTTAGGAGCATCTCCTATATCTAGCATTACTCCAGAGGCTCCTTCCTGTGTCAAACATTCACACCATACATGTAAGTAATGTTTCCCTAGATCTCTGCCTAAATCTTTTATATCATTGATTTCCTGTTGTGTATAATCCTCTAAAAAATCCATAGCAGTACCCGAACAGGGTACTGAGGTCCATGCTGCAGCTTTCATCTGTGTATGGGCTGCACCTGAGTTATTTTCTGTTCATCTGCCTCACTCTGAACGGCACTATTTTTACAAAGCTCCTCTCTAGAATCAGAAAAATCTGTGGAATCCCAACTACTTGCATCCTAAGCATCAGGATTCCAGTGTAGCCCTGCTTTAGCAATGGCTAAGTGAACCTTTCCTTTTATTAACTTTCCCCCTGCCCTTTTTGTACGTATATTGAGCGATGCAGACAGCCGCTTTCTCTGAGACGGACTGATAAGTATCAACTTTATCTTACAGTAATTGATTCTGACAGGACAGCATAGATACATTGTTTTTTGCTTCAACTCCAACATCAAGCCGAAGAATCCTGAATGGCCGAGTCAGGAGAACGTCCCCAAAGGGATCTTATTGGGCAGTGCCTCCACTCCCAACATGAGCTCCTGTGGGTCAGTGCTAAGTTTTCCCAGCTTTGTATACCTTAAATTAAATCAAGAGGAATATTCTAGTAATCGACCCCTCCCTTCGGGGATTGACTTCAAATGCTGGCTGTACTTGGTCTGTGTCGAAAAAACGGGCAAAAGAACTGGGCAGGCCCCAATGCGCATTCCTGAAACAGAGCTGTACCTTTCTCTTCTGAAAATATTTTCACCTTCGTACACTCTTATCACCTCTGCATCCCCCACACTATGTTCCCTGCTCTGGTGAGAAGAGCGAAAACACATTCAGTGTAGAAAACAAGCTTTGTCGAAAAATACCTGCACCGCCACTGTGATTGCACCTGAAGCTGAGTACAAAATGGAGTCAGAGGTCAAGATGGAGTCAGTGGTCAAATACAATTAGCATTACAGCGCCTCCGCCATGCACTGCTTATGACCTCACATAATGCATCACTCATGACATCATGTTTGTTTATGACATCACTAATAACATCTCAAATTACATCATTGACATCAATCAGTGAATTTCTGCGGTTAAAAATAAAATCTCCACGAAATCACCAATTACATACAGGATAGCAAGATCGTTTTGAGGCAGATTAGTAAAGAGTGGCATTAGAAGTGGAGCTGACTCATGGCTCAAACCCAAAAATGGATTTCTGAAGGGTAACAAATACAAGGTGTGTAAGCATGGGAAAAAATGCCATCTCTCTTAGCACACCTTTTGGCAATGACATCAAGATCACGAAAACAAATTGACATGCAAAAGTTAATTTTTTGTTTATTTGTTGAAACATCCATGCAATAAAGTATATGTGGGCAGCACAACATTACAGGTGCACAAAATAATATTACAACACCTTAGAGCTATCAAAAACCTGGCTGAAAACTCCCTGGTAGCTAGATATTTTTGAAAAGTACACCAAGGTAAGGCAAAGCTATTGAGTTATCTTGTCATAAAGAATGTCCCCAAAAATCCCAGAGGAGTGAACAGGGAAGGGATCTATGCAGATTAGAAGCCGTATATATATAATGAGATTAGACTCATCAGAACCAAGGCGTCCCAATCTAGATGACAAACTGCCTGTATTTGTTTAGCCAGTCTCCCAAGACAGGTATCCGGTGTTTTTATGTGATTAACAGATACAATGTTCATGTTCAGTAATGTTTTTTTTGTCTTACTTTTACGTTTTCAGGGCACTATTCTGGATGGTAGAAAGAGGCAGTTCAATCACACATAAAAAGGACATTTTCCCATTTGGGCTGAATTTAGTTTTTGTAAGTAGCTATATTTTCCGTTTCTGTGTTTGTGAGGTTAATATTTATTTTGTTTTACTCTCTATTTTTACTTTATTCATGCTATGCTGTCCATTTCAGTGTTTAACTGTGTCATTGTGAATAATGGGATATACGTAATATATAAGGAATGATGCAAACGTGTATGAAAATGATTTTCATAATTTTTAATTATTTGTTTAATTTGATGAATACTGGAGCATGGGCGACGTTACAGCCAGGTACTATCTGTGGCCTATTTTCTAGTTTGTGCTATATGTTTACATGTTGTCATTGCAGCAAACAGCGAGTTGTCACATAATAAAGGATAGAAAGATTTGTGTTCCCACTTGGGTTTAATCTGGGTATAGTCAGCGGGTACATTTTCAACCTGCATAATAATGGACACTTTGGGCTAAGATATGAGCTAAACATTATGATGGTGTAAACAGATCTATACCGAGTGTTTTCTTATTTTGTTTAATGTGATACACACTGCAACATGGCCTATGCTTAGGCCAAAGTTACTGCCTTCTGTATATTTCATTTAGGTGATATTTACATTCTGAAGATATCATTGCAGTTGAAGAAAATGGATGGCCTAATCATGATGAAGAACTGTGCGGTTTATGTGCCCACCTGGACTTTATGTAACTATTGTTTGCGGGCACAATTTTCAGTTTGCACAATAATGCACATTTAAGTTTTTCAATGTAACTTTTTTTTTGTTCAGTACTCTGCATTCCTTAATGATGCAACAGAGAGTGGAATCTGAGTAAACTGATCTTTTTAGGATCAAAATATGCACTTTTTATGTGCCCTTTACATGGACAATGAAAGATGGCTGCTATTTATATGTGTTTTAGTGCTAGCTGACCAGCCCCTTGTTTATTTTGCGTATTTGCTGAAACAGTGCATGTACAAAATTGATGTAAAACATGGCACCCAATATTAGGACCAAGGCTATATTTGCGATTATACAGTGTGGAGAATACTGTTCCTTTCTTATTAGAGAGGCTGCAGCATATATATCACCAAGGTACGTAGATTTGGAGTTAGATATAGAAATTCCACACAAACTTACCTTTTAATATTTTGTCCTTCAATATTCTGGTCACAGTATTTGTGACCCGTTGATATTCCAGCTTTGATATTCCCAGCTTGCACCCTCAGTACTTATGTCAACACCAATAAATAAAGTATATATTCTCAGTGTACTTTGTCTCCCACATTTAAAAGCATTTGCGCAGACAGAAGAACATTTTATCATCAAGGGTCTTTTATTCCCCAACTTGTCTCCAGAAAAGTGGGCATAAGTGCTAAACTGTTTATCAGATTCACAGCATTTAACATTTCGGTTTTATCCTAATGAACCTTTTTCTATTTGAATTCTATTAATCCCAATTGATAGAAATAGGGGGAAACACGTCTATATGCCTAAATTCCGTTTCCTAATCAGAGACTCAAAGTGTGCAATCTCAGCTCACTAATGTATATGATTTAGGATACACATTGGCAAATGGGACTTTATATCATGTAGGAATATTGAAGATAATGTCTCTAATACCAAGCCTGAATAAGGGCCTGATTATGACCTTGGCGGATGGGGTACTCCGTCACAAACGAGACAGATACCCCGTCTGCCGTATTATTAATTCCATTATATCCTACGGAACTTGTAAAACGGCGGGCGGGATATCGGTCATGTTTGTGATGGAGTATCCCATCTGCCAAGATCGTAATCGGACCCTAAGTGTTTTAAAATACTGATTTGTAAAAGATGACACTCAATGCAATTCAATTTAGCAGATAACCTTGAATGCTATTTCATAGTTTCATCTGGAAAGCATGTCCCCAGTACTCCCCATAGTTGAAATAGTTGGAATCTGGTTCTTAATGTACTATAATTACACCACACGCAGTTTTTAATGACATTTTGTTAGTATATTTTCACCACCTTAAGCTATTCCATAACGTTTGTTCAGGTCCACCCGTTAATATATGTTGAGGTACAGTTAACTAACCCAGAGGTGGCAGGGTTGGAAGATCCACAGTTTAGAGAGACAGGGCCTCTCATTGCACAAATACTGTCCATTTAATAACATACATCAGTTAGAAGAAATGACACACTGCAAAGAACTGCTGCATAGCGTTTGCAAAGTCCAGAAATAACACAGACAACTTGGTGGCCATTTGAACATGGCGTTTAGCTGCACGAATGGTGGATACAATGAGGAAAGAGTGCAGAGTTGCATTCTACAAATCATGAGACCCCGCACATCATAGCGTGTATAAAGGTATGGCAACAAATGTTTCTAAAGAAGACGTATGTTTAACTATTGGGCAATGCTACTGCTCCGATCTATCAGTATACTCCATCCCGACTTGAACGCTGCGACTTGGAGTAACGCTATAGAATTTAAAACTATGGAAGATTGCCAGAGGTACTCCTGAAAAACGTTTCATAATTCCCATTTACACAAATTTGAAGGTATTCCGACATGAGTGCCTGCAGCAGAAAAGCTACACTCATACATGCAAAAATGTCTAGAATGAGTGCAACTGCAATTCAAATCGTTTTTGTCTTGATGGGGAACTATTTTTCCCAAAGGAGAAGCCACTTCCCCCTATAGCTAACCCGTTTTGGGGGTGTTGCATTCCCATTCTCACCATTGAAACAGATTTCTTCCTGCCTTTAGTAGGAATAAAACCTAAGCCAGTGCCATGGTGTGAATGGACCAAGCAAATATTTATGAATACACACAAATTCAGAAGTTTGAAAAGGTGTGATTGTGCACAAACTTTCCAGGGCAGCGCCTACCTGCACTGCTCTGTCTCCTCAAGGAAGCATATTTACTCCACCATACTATTACACTACACTGTTGCAATACTGTGTGACAGTAAAAAGATTTACAATGGAAAATTCTCATTTCATGAATACAGAAAATTATCTAACACTCATAAATGACGCCACTTGCATGATTAAGCTGAACCTATACATGCTAACGTTTTTGTGAATTGGGCCAATATGTGGTATTAAACCTCAAGTGGATCTTAAGGTACAATATTACACGAGTCAAACGTGGACACCAATTAAGGGTACCAGTTGCAACCAGTGGTCTTAAAGATTATCAAGGGTGTGGAGGCACAGAAAGTAAACTTGTCTCTCATAGCCATCTTTAGCAATAACAAAACACAAGGCTGTTGTGGGTGATAAGTGAGGGTCGATCAAATTATGTCATTGATGGATAAAGAGTGCGTGATGTCACTTCGAATTTCTATGAACTCTTGGTGAATTGATGACCATGAAGTGAAATGTAAATTTTTTTTGAAGAATACAACAAATAAAATATCTTTAGAAGTTAAAACTGTGTAGGAAACAAAGGGGCATATTTATGAGCCCTAGTGCCACCAGAGCGCCACTTTCCGTGACGTTCCGGTGGCGCTATGCCCTGCGGCGGATTTACAAGGTGGCGTTAAGCCACTTTTGTGGCTTAACACCACCTTGCAAATACGACCCCTTCACATGCAGCCCTTTGCATGGAAGGGGTGTGCAATGGGTGTTGCTGTGGGCGTGCAACACCCATTGCATTTTGACGCTGCCTCAGATTTCCGAGTTTTCGTAAACCTGAGGCAGTGCCAAAATCTAACGCCACCCTATGGGTGGCGTTAGCAAGGTGCAATGAGGAGGAATACTTTAATTCCTCCTTGTTTTTTGCTTTACTCTGTGTGCTGCATTCTGCAGAATGCATAGAAAGAGAAAAATGCCAGACATGATTGTTTATGTGTGGGAAGGTGTCCCTTCCTGCACATAAACAATCATTTTAAAATGACGCTTTGGCACTTCTGTGTTTGCTGCATTTTTGCAGCACACATAGAAGTGCTAACTCGCCATTAGTGATTGTCCTATGTTTTTATTTCACATTCTTTCATGGTTACCTATGATCAGATTATTGAACCCTTTGCACTACCAATTGGTTGGTACAGGTAAACTGCAAGGGAGGAAAGGAAAAAAAGAAACAAATGTAGGTAGCAACTCTTCTACACGGTGAAGATTAGACACTCAAATAAGCACATCCATAGGGCAACATTGACAACAACTAAGATTTTAAATTGCATTTTTTTAAAAGTTAAATGTTTAATAATTTATTTATTAACTTCTGAGTCATATCATAATTGAATAATTAAACGTGTTGATTGCAAACGTTATACAACACCTTTCTACAATACTTAAGTGAAATGTACAATGAATTGCTGCACACTGTAGATATAACCAAAGGCCTTAAAAAGCTCAATAACATAAAAAAAAACATTATTTTATAATGTTGTTCGATACTGTCAAAACCTGCTTAGGTTTCACAGTGCTGATACTGGTGATGTTCTTGTGCACAGGAAGTATATATGATCAGTTTCTAGTTACCAGTTCTAGTTACAAATAATACTTTGATTTCCTGTTTTCATGTATTATTTTACCTTTAATACATTTTAGGTTCTAGCTTACAATGTGCTCTAGCAACTTTATTAATTACCTTTTTACAAAACTTTTATTTGCTACATTTCATATTTATACGGTATCCTCATTATTCAGTTAACCAAAATGTAATTCTATTTACTTTGCAATGTCTCTGATATACTTGGGCCATTATTAGGAGTGGCCCATTGGTATACCTGAATTTACAGCCACCCCCTTCGATTTACTATTACTAGAAGCCCTGGTAACTCTGGAGGAGGGGCAATTAAAGGGATTATAAGATTTCAGGGGATATTATGGAGGACTCTGTCTTTCCATGCTAATTCTTGCATGTTTTCCCCAGCGTTCACAGTGTTTCACACAGAGATTTTGTTTGCTTTCAGCTCCTTGTAAAAAACAAACAATCATTCTGATGGACTCAGTAATTCCATCAGAGTAACGGACAATCAGAATTAAAGAACCACTCATAATGAGAATGATAGCCTAGGAGTATATTTTTAGGACAATGGCATGAAAATTAGTGATATTTTGTTATTGAGAGGTGGAGGCTATAGAGTCGAATGCAAAAGCAGCATACAGCACACATTGAGACATTTGCCTTTGATGAGGTTTTTCAGCAGTATTTTGAAAATTGTGAAGAACAGTGAATTGCCGATGTGGGCTGGGTGGCATTCCAGATTTTAGGAGCATGCCTTGAGAAGGGTTTGGGATGGGCAGGTCTTTTTCTGGTGAGGTCAGTGTCAAGAAGGTGTTTTCACTGCTTCAATGTAAAGCACTTAGATGAAAGTGTTATGTAAATAACATATTCACAAATGTATATGTGATGACCTCTGCATGTAAGGTTTGCATGATACAACTAGGTGTAGATCTTCTTCTGGGTGGAATTCACCATTTCTTTGTGGAGATCTACACCTATGTTTAGACTTACAAGTTTTCACCCCTCAAATTATTATTTTTAAGTATCGTTTATTGTCATGTAATTGAAAAAAAATCAAAATAGAGTTATTAAAATATTTTATGATCAAATAATAAATATGAACTATATTTATATTCTTAATATTAATTTACAGGTATTTAGATATTTAACTATTTGAAATAATTTCATTTAATTTGACATTATTCTTTATGGGGTTTTCTTTTAAGACTTTACTTCCATTATTTTCCATAGGAGGGTGTGGCAGTAGCAGAGGTTGGCCATATGTAGCAGTGGACTTACTACTGTTTTTTATTTTTAGTAATTACTTACACTCAGAGTTTGTGAATACTGAAAAGGAGTAAATTTACTTAAAAGTTTAAAGTTACTCATTAATGTAAGTTATCTTTGTGACTCAGGCCCACTGGTTTAAATGTATCATTATAAGGTATTAGTATTATAATGTTTTATTGAATGTTTTAGTATACTTTGTAACTTTTTTATTTAATTAGGAATTTTTAATTTAGTTGTGGGTTGCTGAGTTTGTAGAGGATTGGGGTGAGAAATTATTTAAAATAGAAAGTAAATACTTTTTAATAATGTAATTTATGAATAGACAACTGATTATGTATACGTATTAATTGATTAATCACTATTTGTATTATTGGTGGTTTTGTAATTAGTTATTGGTTCATCAGCTCATTTAATTACAAAATTGTTCAACTTAATTTTATATTGTTTTAATTTTAATTGTTCAGTATAATAATTGATTTAATACTATTATTTTTGTTAGTATTATTTGATTTGTTTGTATTAGTCGACGTGATTGCCTTGCTTAGAGGCTAACACGCTGATCAACTGGGAATTAGACAAAGGAGCTAAATATTAAGGCCCCATTCTCAAAAAGATTTGGGAATTGTGCAGATTTACAGATCTGTACCTGTAGATTACACTCATAGATGGAAAGAGCAATATGAATTGGGCCCCTAAGGTCCTATCAACAAGGGTATGTTTACATGCGGGGAGACCTGTGCACATAGAGATCACTTGATAGAGCTAGGTGTAGATCTTCTTCTGGGTGGTCACCATTTTCTGATGAGATCTACATCTAGTTTTAGATTTACAAGCTTCCATTCCCTCATGCGAGGGGTGAAGACACCTACGACCAATATTATAGCTTTAAAGTTATTTGTAGTAACTTACTAGCTGTTTTTGAGATCCCTGCCACCGGGCGGAGATCTCCTTATGGGAAGCAATAGGGAATTTAAAGAAAATACATTTTTAATAATTTATTTTAAATAAAAAATATTAAAACAAACTTTCTTGTTTCCTTTTCACCTGGGACTGCTTTAGTAACAAGGGATAATACAACTGCACTAAAATGGAACATATTAATAAACTTTATCAGAATAGAATTTTAACATTTTTATTTAAATTATATTTTTTAATTAAATGTTTATTCCCCTCCCCTTATGTTATCCTTTGGGCTGCATGTATCACAATATTGGATGTAAGTTGTATATTATTTAATTTGTGATTTACATTTTTAAAGATAATAAGTTATCATTTACGATTTACTTTATTAAAATATTATTATATTTGAAAACAATAACATTTCAAGCACTTTATTTTGAAAAAGCATATGTTAAAATTAATTTTAAATAAAATGTAGTTCAAAAATGTATTTATTTTAATATTTTTTTCTATGTAATAGTCTTATTGTTTTTGCCATTGATGTATACGAGTGATGTATGTGAATTAATGGAAAAACAGAACCTGAGAAACCACAATGCAGGAAACCTAATTATGGGAAATCAATTTAAAGGAAAGACAATGTTAAGGAAGTACAAACAAATAAATTGAAAATTAATGGAAACATTTTCCAGCAAAGATCATGTTAAGAAAAAACCCAAAATTATGTTAAACATGGGCAGACTTTAGGGGAGGTGAGAGTTTCTTGTGTTCAGGGATGGGTGAAGTTTAGGGGGTGACGAGGGATTTTTAGGGATAAAGGGTGGGTGGATTTCAGGCATAGAACAGGGTCTTTTGGGTTCAGGGATGGGTGCATTTCACTGGTGGTCAGGGTTTTTGAGGGTTGAAGAATGCATGGAGCTTTAGGGGTGGTGAATGTGTTTAGGGTTCATGAACAAGTGGAGTTTAGGGTTGGTGAGGGGCTTTTATGCTTCAGGGATGGTGGAGTGTAGGGGGGGTGAAGGAGTTATAGGGTTCATGGCTGGGCAGAGTTTAGGGCCAGGGAGGGGTGGAGCTCATGAGCTAAAGTTATGACTGCCCAATGATGGCCACTATAGCCCTTCATTGGACCATGGATCACAAAAGCAATTTAATGTGATAGCCAAAATTATGTAGTCTTACAGGTAAAAACCATCACCAGATACTGAGACAATAAGAAAATAATTCCAAAGTACTTCTATGATATGCTAGAGACAGCGTGATATACACAGGTACAACAACCATGCACCAGTTATTGCTTTCTATGCCACACGCTGCTTCTTAAGCTAGGTACACTCATTATGTGCACAGGCCTGCCATGTTATTCAAGTGAAATGTTTCCAGGCCAGCAACAGGCGTGACTATAAAACTACATTTCACTGTGGCAGCGAAACACATGTTTTATTGCACAATACAAATAATAACACAGTTACAAGATGGGCACAAAATATTTACACAATTGCAGCATGTCCACCAAGCACACAAGCTTTAATCTAAAAAGGTCTCTAGATATGAACACCATTGCAGCTCATCCATTTCTGAGACCTGTCTTGGTTCCTGTTTTGCGACCAGTCTTTTCCTGTTGGGTGGCTCTTGTTCTAAGACTAACCCTTTCCTTGAAGGAGGGTACTTCTTTAACTAGAATACAAAGGGCCTTTAATCAATCTACCAGTGTGTCGTAACATCTCACTTGTGCTACTGCTGTTGGATTCTTGTCTCATTTTCAGTTTGTTCACCTCGGCTTTGCTCCAGTCCTTCCAGTGCCAACTCTGATCTAGGCTTACTGTCACTGTACTAGTGCCATCAACTCCAGCTCTATTCAAGTCCTACCAGCTCCAGCAGTTATCCAGATCTTCAGCTCCAGTTTTACCTAGGTCCTGGTCTAACTCATATCCAAAACATCAGGCGTCCAAGAGCTGGCCTGCAATTGGTAGACTGCAAATTGGAGGTATAGAAGTTTTTTTGTTTGTTTGGAATTTGGCTTTCGGTTCTGTCAGATACTTCTTTCCAGGTTGCACACTTTATGTTACCTGGTAACATCATGGTACATAATGTGGAATGCGGGAGGGATCATACTTTGCTCAGAGCCTTGTAAGAAATAGGTGAAAGACAACTGTACTATCTTATGCAGTTTAGTGGGAAGTATACAAGGTAAAGATTATAGATACCACAATATCATTGATAGCTCAAAAATTGAAAGAAAGGAGGCAAAAGATCCTTGAATATGAAACTGAATTTTTAGATTTAGAGAAGGCATTGCTAGATGGTGTAGATCAAAACACACTGTGGCAGTTAGTAATTAGCAAAGATGAATACACAAAGCTGTACAATATATAGCAAAATCAATATGCAAACACATAGAGAAGATTACATGAAACAGGAGACAAAGTGGTAAACTACTAGCATGGTTGAGTAAAAGGGGTCAGCTGAATGGCTGTATCACAGAAATAAGTATTTATCATGAAGTCAGAGCTAAAGGGGATTCCAAACTGGCTTGGACATTCACTTGGTATTTTGAAAAAGTTTATGAATCATGACATATCGAATTTGACCTGGATGAAAAAGACTTTGCAAATGAAATCCCCAAGTTGAGATTGACACTGGAAGAACTGGAAAAACATAGGAGCATTCTCAACAGAAGTCCATTGGGCACATGAGTACTCCAGCCTGGTAAGATGCCTGGCCTTAATGAGTTACCAGTATATTTTTTTAAAAGGACACATTCCGATATTGCACCCAATCTGTTGGAGACCTTCAATGATTTGCTTGGCGAGGGCACCTTAAGTGACATGGCCACAAATGTCCTTGTTCACTTGGAAGAGAAACCATTGGACACATGGCTTTTACTGGCCCAGGCCATTGCTAAATACGGAAACAAACAGATTAGCTGAAACAATAGCTAAACATGTATTGGGAGTTGTAGATACAGTAATACGCCCAGACTGATCTGGCTTGATACTGAACAGAGTAACAAGGATGAATCCATGATGCCCATGCAATAACCTAGGCATGACAAGACGGTATCAGAACTGCAATGTGACATTGTCATTAGATGCTGAAAAAACATTCAAATCCATAGACTGGCTTTTTATGTATCAGGTGTTAATAAAAATGGGACTTGGACTTAATCTCCTACCTTGGATTTGAGTGTCAGAAAAATGGTGATGCTGCCCAACGTCCTGGCCTTATGTAAGACAGTAGTAAGGGTCAGAGCTGATGGGGTGCTGAGCCACTCCTTCCCATTAAGTAGGGTTACCCTCTGTCCCCTATTGTTTGCGTATTGTTTTAACAATGGACCTTTGGGCTCGCACAATCCATAAAGACACTTTGAAAAGAGGTATGAGATGGCCCATGCAATGGAAAGATAGAATATTATTATATTCTATGATGTATTGATGTATGGAGGGGATCCAGACACATCCATAGCAGGGATACTCAAAATCTTTAGGATATGTGGCCAGTCTTCTGAATTTAAGACTCACTGTGTAAATTAGTACTTAATCCAATTAGTAACTGGAGGCCACAGAATACAGCAGAGATCAATTTTAAAATGTTAGCAGATGAGCTCCCTTACTTAGAATTAGATGTTACACCCTAGCATAAGTTGTTTTAAAAAGGGAATCAAAGTGTTGCTGGTGGACAGAATCCTAACAGACGTATGCCAATGGAGGCATGGGATGATACTACAGGACTTCCCACTTGTAGCTACTGACGGCCATCTACTCTCCTCCCCAGACGGAGAATCCTCTGATAAAAACTGAGGCACTGCCCTCTGCCAAGTGGGTCTCTTGCCACATATATACTGCATGTTGATTCTCAATGACCACGAGAAGAACTCATCTCCTGACCCCCACCACACTCAGAAGGGGCACCTCAGTGGATAATTGCTTCTTAGCTTACCGCATTGGGTTCTTTGTTTATTAGTTATAGATTTCCACCTCTCCCCACGCTTGCTCCTTCCACATTCTGGGGCTTAATCACGCAGCTTGCCTGCGTGGACTAGCACTATCATGTAACTTACTTGAATGGAAATGTCTAGCAAGATTGAAAAAGATTTGCCTTTGAGAAAATAATTTCCCTTATTTAAAGAGAACATTCCATGAGCTGATTTAATTTTAAGGGCCTGAATCACAAAACATTGTTTCTGGTAAAAGGCGGCTTTTGGGTGAAGGAAGTAAATGATAATAATCTGACCATACGTGCGAGTTGGTTATGCACATGCGTTTGCTTCTTGCAAATTTAGTGCATCATTCACAGAGAACATTATTTTCTGAATTTTAAATTAAAACATATACTCTCACATAATAAAAATAATCGATGTACAGAAATAATTCATATTAAAATATAATGAAAGATTTTTTACATTATTTTTAAGATTCAAAATAGGTTATAAGAATATTTTACAATTAAATATATATATACTAAATGTATAGTTTTAACATTAATGTATATGTATTGATATGTTTAACTATTTTTAAAAAATTGATTTAATTTAACATCATTTCTCATGGGGTTTTCTGTTAAGTCTTTAACTCCATTATTTTTCATGGGAGGGTGTTGCAGGACCAAGGTTTGGCCATGTGTACTGCTGGACATTCTACTTTTTTTGAGTAATAACTTACACTCGGAGTTTGTGAATACCAGTAAGTAATAAACTTACTCAAAAGTGTAAACTTGCTCAAAAGTGAAAGTTGCCTTTGTGAATCAGACCCACTAGTTTAATTAATTAGCTAAATATTAGTTAATGTATTTGTTATATTTTGAACTGGGGTAGGTTCTAGTTTAAGTATGTTACCTATATCATGATAGAATTGTTTGTGAAGGCTCTACATAGAAGTTCCACATGAGTCAGCTGGTTTGGCTGGCTGGTGGGGATGGACTGGGTGAGGCCATTTCTGTCCAGAATAAACGGATGTGCTCTCAACTGTACATGTGGAGCATTTCTACAACATTTTGGCCTTTAAAACAGCCTGTGGTCCAAGGAACCCATTTATATGAAATTCATTACACTTCAAGAACCCTCTCTAAATAGACAACGCATGCTAAAAGTTATTTCAAAAGAATTTTAACTGCCTGCCCCAAGCGCTCGTAATCTGCTTTATTATCTCCTTTGGATGCCTGGGACCACATGCTCACCACATCTGACTAACGAGAGGGAGACGCAACACACAGCTGCAAGCGAGACCCGAGACACAACGCGGCATGAGACCTGCGCTCACTAAGCAGCACAGGGCTACACAGCATAAATCCCACAATCAGGTACGCACCAGCAATGTGGCCCGTGGCCCGCAGCAGGAGACCCCTACGAGACACATGAGGCAGGTCAGTACGACACAGTGTGGCACAGCGCAACACATTATTAAGCTAGCGAGTAGCCTCACATCAACAACCCACATTAACTGGCCTGGGTATTAAAGACTGTCTTAGTGTATTGCAGAAGAAGGGAAAAATAACAGCCAAACACAAGAAGCTCTCACTTGATCAACAATGTTTTAGCCCACATCAAGAATCTCCACTGCACTGTTCCAACAATCTCTGTCTTTACTTCTCCTTTGAACACCTCCTTCGCCTAAATTAAAAAAGGAGGGGGGGGAGATAACAAGTGTGAAAGGACTAACAATTAAAAGAATAAATAATCTAAAGGAAGTGTAAGAAGACAATTTTTTGCACCTAAAGCTATAATGGCTATTTAGGCTATTAACATATACACCTTTTATTATGGATCCCATAACCTCTTCTGGTATAATACCTCCACCTTTGTTTTTAACGCATATGGGGTCTCCATCAATTGAATGGGAAGAATGGATAGACATATTTGAAAACTATTTGTCAGCATTGGATGGTCAGGTTTTCAGCCATTGAGGAAAAAGGCAATTCTGTTGATCACACTAGGCAAAGAAGGTCAGCATGCATATAAGTACTTACCTGTTGCTACAGATCAGGATGGGGGAGAAATCATGGAAATAAAAAACAGATTGGAAAATAGATGTCCCAAAGATACTAATTTGGTTATGAGCAGATTCAAGTTTTATACGCAACCACAAAAGACAGGTGAATCAGTGGTTGACTCTGTTTCCAGACTGAGAGAGTTATCAATCAAATGTCAGTTTGCTGGAATGACTGACGAGTTCATACGCAACCAACTTGTTGTGCATTATAGAAGCAAAAAAATGCAAGAAAGGTTATGGTCAGCTAAAAATCTGTCATTAAAGGCCGCAATTGAAATAGCTAAAGTGGTGCAGCAATCAGAATTTTGCATGTAGCAAAAGGAAAAGAGGAACAATGGAACTGGTGAAATCACATGCGTAGAAAAAATTATGAGAACGAGGTGTTAGTAACTACGAGTCACAATGATCCTTCTAGTAAAACAGCAACTTTAAACAAGTTGAATAACAAAACGTATTCTAGGTGTGGAGTAACTCTCACAACTCAGAATTTAAAGGATGTTTTGCTGAGGGAAAGGACAGCAGGAAGTGTGGTCACAAAAGTCACTTTGTGCATATGTGCAAATTGAATCCAAACCCTAAAGTTGCTGTAATACCACAGGAGTGTAAAGGGAGTGGAAGTGTGAGGTATGAAAAAGAAGATAGAATTTTATGCATTGATGATTCAAATAAATGTTCAGGGAGACTTATTAGACCTAAAGCAGACTTCAGGATCAAAGGCAAATTTATTCAGCTCATTGTAGACTCAGGGTCTCTATTCAGAATAATACCCAAGAGTACGTTTGTGCAAGAGTGGCCTAATGGGTGTTTGTTACCAAAGGATAAAAATCTTGGGTACCAGGGTGAAAAGATTGGTACTGTTTGGCATATGTTAACTAATATTGAGTTCCAGGAGAAATCTGTGGAAGGTAAAGTATATGTGGCAGAATCTGATTACCTAATTTTTGGGATGGCAGCACCAGTATAATCTTCATATAATCATCAACTCGAGAGCTCCCAACCAGGTTATGGTGGTAGATGACATTTCAATAGATGAAAATATTGAGGGGTCTAAATTGGTATTTGGGGACAGATTGGGAGAATTAAAGGGATATGTGCATAAAAGCTGATGCAGTCCCTGTGCAACAGAAATTAAGGAGAGTACCCGATGTAGTAAGGAGTGACGTCAGAAAGATGATTGATAACTTGGTGGGTGAAGGAATCATTGAACTGGATGAGAGCTCTGAGTGGGTTTCTCCTGTTGTGATTACCAAGAAAGTAGATGGTGGTTTAAGGTTCAGTGTTGATCTATGCAGTGTAAGTTTCAACATTGTGAATTAAAATTTTCCTCTGCTAAACATAAATGAATTGGTGTTGTTGCTTAAAGGTGGATGTTTTTTCAGCAAGCTTGACCGGAAAAGCGTGTACCACCAGATGGAACTGCACAAAGGTTCTAAAAAACTTGCAGCCTTCATAACAATGGAAAGCATCTTTCAATTCACTATGAAGCCATTGTCATTGTCATTAGCTTTATTGTCTAGTTAATTAAAACCATTACAATATAAAATCAGCAATAAACTTTTGTTGTTAATTAAGATCTTTGTGAGCACCTATGATTTAAAAGAAAAAAGTTAATCAACAGTAAAACAGTACCTTATGGAAAGAGTAAGAATGATTACTATCATCTGAAGGAGACTCAAGCTACCAAACTAAAAAAGGACTCCACAGCTGTAGTCTAAAGTGCTAGTGCAAACATGTACAATAACGATTATGCTAATGATTCTGCACCTTTCCAGAAAGACCGAGTTGAAGTTTATAATCCCACAGTACTTTGCTCCTAGGAGTGAATTAATATCTAGCTGTGTAGGCTGGGCACTTTAAAAACTTTAAAGCTTTTGTAGAAGAACACATACTGTGTCACTAATGTTAGTGCCAATACTTTCCAAGGCCTCTCTGCTGCTAATTGCATGGAACTGCCTAACCTTCTGAATTATCAACTAATAGCCCTCCGTACGATAGACTAAAGCGCTTGTGCAATGACATACAGTTACGATTATGCCAATAATTCAGCACTTTTCCAGAAGGACCTAGATAACATTAGTAATTAGGAAGTACCTTGGCGTGGGTTAATGTATAGCTGAGCGGGCAGGGCAACATTATGCTTTTGTGAAAGCACACATACTGTTAATGCCCATATTACCAACTTTCTCTGCCGCCATTTAAGCAGGACTGCCCCACTGTTAGACCTGGCAGCTCTTGACATGGTTTCCCTATACTTGTTGCTTCCGAACCCCTGTTTTTGGACCCTGTACTGTAATCCGCTTTTGTTGGTTTTGATACTCTGGACACTTTACCACTGCTAACCAGTCCTAAAGGGCAGGTGCTCTCTGTCTAAAGGATATTGGTAATTGGTTTTCCATGACTGGCACATTTGATTTACTGGTAAGTCCCTAGTAAAGTGCACTATGGGTGCCCAGGTTCTGTAAATCAAATGCTACTAGTGGCATGCAGCACTGATTGCGCCACCCACATGAGTAAGCCTGTAGACATGTCTCAGACCTGCCACTGCAGTGTCTGTGTGTGCAGTTTTGCACTGCCAATTTGACCTTGTCCAAACTTTCCCTTTTACTACATGTAAGTCCCCCATAAGTTAGGCCCTAGGTAGGCCCATGGTCAGGGTGAATTGTATTTATAAGGTACACTGGTGTGTTTTACATGTCCTGATAGTGAAATACTGCCACATTTGTTTTTCACTATTGCAAGGCCTGTCTCTCCCGTAGGTTAACATGGGGACTGTCTTTAAATATATTTTAAGTGCTGTTTCCCATTGGGAGCAGACAGAGATCTGGAGTTTGGGGTCTCTGAACTCACAATTTAAAAACACATCTTTTGGTGGAGTTGGTTTTTAGATTGTCTGTTTGAAAATGCCACTTTGAGAAAGTGGGCATTCTCTTGCTTGGCCATTCTGTGGCTCTGCCTGACTGTGGAAACCACATCTGGGCCAGACTAACAGCTGGGCTGTTTGTGAATTCCCTCTAGACAGTGACACAAAGGGAGCTGAGAAGTTTCCTGCATATCCCAATGAGTTACCAGGGCTAGAGTGGGGAGTGAGGAGCTGACATACACCTGAAAGGGTTGTCCTCACACAATGCAGACTCCAACCCCCTGGAGTGTGTCTGGGGCCAGGCCTGGACAAGGCAGGATTTGTGACCAGGATCTTGTGAACAACAGAGACTTTCCTTTGAAGTTTGCTTACTTTAAAGGCAGAAAGGATTATAAGGACTGGACCCCAAACCCCAGATTTTTTTAGGATACTTCTGGATCAAGAGGAACCTCTGCCAAGGAGAAGAGCTTGATGCTTAAGGAGGACCTGCCACTCTGCCTGTTGCTTTGTTGTGCTGACCTGCTGCTGCTGCTGCTCTTTCTGCCTGAAGAGGGAAAGAACTAGACTTTGCTTTTGAAATCCTGCTCGTGAAGTTTCTCCAAGAGCTTGGACTGAGCTTGCCTCCTGTTAAGAAGTCTCAGGGATATCGAAGACTTCACCTGCCAGCACCTGAGTACTCCTGCTTAGGACCCTGACTTGCGAAGTGGTGCCAATCCAGTTCCTGGGCCCATGGAAGCGAGTTCTGGTGAGAAAACAAGAAGATCCAGGCACCCCGACTCCAGAACAGGCGCCGATGCACACCCGCAACACTGCCTACAACCTGTAGCCGTGTTCCCCGCGGAGTGCAACAACACGGACAGACACTGCAGGCCCACTGCTGCTGCAGCATCACTGAAGTTCCACAATTCTGTGAGTCCTGAAGTGTCGTGTCACCAACGGCCATGACCCCTGACTCCGCTACGGAGCCAGCAGCCCCGTGGCGTGGCTGCCACCCCGTGAGTTTGCCCAACGCATCTTGTCCCGCTATATTGTCAGGAACCTGACACTTCACACCAACACCACATCAACTCCCCTGCTCTGTAGTAAGGAACCAACAACGCACTCGATCCAGCAACGCCTCACCTCCCCGACTCCGTGCACCGCCTTGTTTACAACAAATGTTAGATAGGCTTACTGAAGAGAAACATAAATATCTAGTAGAAGAGAAATATAAATATCTAGTAGAAGAGATTGAATATCTTTGGTACACACTTTATAAAGGTGTAATGAAACCAAAAAGAGATTTGTCAAACACCATCAAGATTGCTCCAATTCTGTGCAATAAAGATCAGTTTAGGTCCTTTTTGGGTCTAGTAAAATATCACTCTAATCTTTTATAAAACTTTGATCGCAGAATGGAAGATTCAAGAAAGCTCCTGAGGAAAGGTTGTAACTTAAGGAGAAAAATCAACAAGTAGTTTTTAATGTTAAGGATGAAATGTGCACGGCTGATGCGTTGGCTCCATTTGACGCTGGGTTCAAAATGATCCTTACAATGGATGCAAGTGCTGTAGGAGTAGGGGCTGTATTATCTCAAGCCCATGCAAGTGGAGAAAAAACAGTGGCATTTGCAACAAGGTTGCCTACTCTCAGAGAAAGTAATTACTATGTAATTTAGAGGGAGGCCTTAGCAGCATCATAGGGAATGGAATATTTCTGTACATATACTTGAGGTATTCAAGTTACACTTTGAACGAATCACAAACCATTGGTTAAGGTACTTTTGCCAGTAAGGGCAGGAAAAGGATTTGCAAGATTGACGAGGTGGGCTTCCCTCCTCCAGGAGTATCACTATTCCATTGAACATATTCAAGAATGGCATAACAGTCAGACTGATTGCTTGTTGCGCCTACCATTGGAATAGCAAATGGTAGATAAGGTTAATGTGGAAATGTGGGAGAAAGAAGGTGAAGTGGCAAGTGTGGAAGATGTATTTGATTGCACTAATGGCGCTGTATCAAAGGAAGAGTGGCACCAAGGAATGGTGGAAGATACCAATATAGAGGAGGTTGTGTTGATGATTAAGAAGGGAACTAGGCATGAGAGTTTGATGAGCAAGCAGGTGCAACAATATATAAATATTTTGGATGAATTATCTGTGGTGGGAGATGAGGTGTTACTGAGACGGGGCAAGTTTATTCCCCCGGTGAGTCTCAGATTTAAGTTGTTTAGCTTAGCTCATGAGGGCCATTTGGGACAAACCTTATCTGAAAGAAGAATGAGTGAACATTTTTGATGGCCAGGTTTGGATGAAGTTTATGAGGTATGGGTGGAATGACACGAAGATTGCAGAGAAAGGGAGACGAGGTTAAGAGTTGTTAGTCAAGCTTCTGGAGTGGAGATCAATGATTCTGGGATGGGAGGCAGAGTGTGTGCATGGAGTTTATAGAACCAATGAGGAATTTGGCAGGAGAGCTCAAATTTGCCTTAGTGATGGTTGATATACATTTTAAATGGCTGGTAGTGAAATGTCTTCGAGAAATCACTAATAAAACTACACTAAGATCCACAGACGAAATCTTTAGGGAGGAGGCATACCCCTGCAAGGTGATTACCAATAATGGCACTCAACTCGTTAGCGAGGTGATTACAAATTTTTTGGGAAGGTGGGATCACACAATCTCACGCCAGTCTATACAACTCACAATCCAATGTTATTGTAGAGGGAGCTAACCACATGGTGAAAGGAGCTATTCAAATTACTTTGGCTAACAGAGAAAAGATGTCAAACCAACAGTTGTGGATTTAGTATTGGCTTACCGTACAACTAAGAACAGTGTTGCAGGTGAAGTTCCTTTTGAGTTGATGAAGAGCAGAAAAGCTGGATCTAAGATGCTGCCAGCATTGATGAGATGTTTGTTGGGCAATGGGACTGAAGACCAATCTCTCAGTGGAGAAGAGAAAATAAAGGGGAGAGGAAACTGAGTAGATTATATGAAGGTGAGATCAGGCAGGGTAACAGGTGTTTGGAAGACATTTCGATGGCCATTCAAAGTTAAAGAGGTGCATTGTTAAATTTTGGTATTGGAAAATGGAGAACGGCATGTGTTCCATAGGGATCCTGAATATTCAAGAGATTTTGTCAAATAAGGACTCCTGTATCTCTTTATGTTTTTAGTTGAATTCAATTTTGTACTTATGTTTTTTGTGCATTGTAGTTTTTACTTTTATCATTGCATTTCTTTGTGCTGTAGTTTATTTTAATTATTGCCTTGTGTTTGCAGGTTTTTAAGGGGGGAGATGTGTTATATCTTGTTTCAGAATGTTACCTATGTCGTGATAGAATCCTTTGTGAAGGCTCTACGTAGAAGGTCCACATGAGTCAGTTGGTTTGGCTGGTTAGTGAGGAAGAACTGCTGAAGGCCGTTTTATCCAGAGTAAACTTACCTACTTGCAACTGTATGTGCAAAGCTTTTATTTATCTACAACAGAATTGTTATAAGGTATCAGTATTTTAATATTTTAGTTTTATTTAGCAAACTTTGTAGTTTTTAAAGTGAAATTTACATGTTTGTAACTTTAATTTGAATGTTTTTACTTAGTAGGAGGATGCTGAGTTTGTTGAGGATTGGGGTGAGAACGTTTCTAAAAGTGAAATTGTTGATTTTAATTTTTAATTATTTGTCATACAATTTAATTAATTAATAGATGAGTAATTAGATCAACTAATTAATTGATTAATCATTCATTTTATTGCCAATTGTTTTGTAATTAATTATTGGTTAATCGATGTATTTAATTATACAATTCTTTACATTAATGTTCTATTATTATTTTTATTTTAAGTGTTTAATTTAATAATTGGTTTACTACATTTTTTTATTTTCATAATGTATTGTATTCACTTAATTTGTTAATTAGTGTTTGTTTTTAGGTAGGTAGTAGGGAGGGACATGTATTCTTTAAAATTATTTCATTTGTTAAATATTTATTCGATTTATTCGTAATATTTAAAATATAGAGTTTTGAATGTAATTTAATTTGATTTATATTTCATGAATACATTTTTTATTTTAAATATGTTTTCATGTTTTAATTTGTTCTATCTTTGAAAGTAGTAGTTGGGGAGGTCCTTAACCTTTGCTTACACTGCAGTAGGAATAGTATGTGTAACACTTTCCCTACTTTGGAGTGAGAATAGTAAACTTGACCTCTCTTAAGTCCAGTACTGTCTATGCTGTTACTCATACTGGAGTGGGAATGGTAAATATAACCCTTCCAAACAGTGCTTAATTTGAGCTAGTGGTTGCAGATGGTGACCACCAGCACTTGTTTTGGGAACAGCACTTATTTTTTCTCAACAGCCTTTAATCCAGACCAAGAGCAAGAAAACAGAAAAGGAAGAAAGAAAGAGGAAGAGAAAAACTGCAAAACAGTGACAATGGGAGAAATCAAGTGCCAGGAGAAAAAGATCCTGCAAGAGTGGAATAAAGGGGAAGGGAGTTTCTGGTGGTGCATTATATAGGCATGAGGTGCAATTAACATAATAAAGTCTTGGTATTCTGCACCCCAATCTTCAATAGCACTGACCGTGGGATTTTAAGTAAAACTTAGGACACTAGCATTAATTGTTTTACAAAGTAAGCACTGTGCATGACCTTTTGAGAAAGGTGGTCAGGGTGGGGTTAATGTTGGGGATTAGGGAAAGTTTGCCTTTGGTGATGGGTTTTATGAATTTAGCTCTAAGTGGTGAGTAAGCCAGGGTTTAACTAGACCAGATTTTGAATATAGGGCTACTCACCACACTAAAAGTGAAGGAGTTCATCTCAAGAAGTGGCTGACCCTTGAGGTCCAGGAAAGTGGATATGACATAGCAAACAGAGTTCTATCTGAGATAGGACTCAGCAGGACCGGTAGCAGATGATCACCAAAGGTAGTAAAATTGTCTGCCTTCTTACTGGTCATTTGGGGCGAGAAAGTTAGTTCATCACAGGTATCATCTGAAGCCTTTACGGAAGAGGGAGCAGTAGCAATTGGCTTATTCTGGTTGGAGAGTGAATCCGAGAACCCACTGCCATCTTAAGTGTTTTGGGGGACCTGGGCAAGACATTTTTGAGGCCCCTGTAATGAACAAGTTTGCATTTCATTAACCATTTCCTGCTAATTCAAGCCTGCTTAATGCCAAACAATACTAAATTATATGCTAAACTTTCACAGGATTCCTCAAAAACAGTTGAAACACTTTTTGCCTGAAACCCAGAAAAATCCTTAAGTGGTCAGTGGGTAAAGAGGTACAGTTGAAGGTAGAAATAGGCAGAAAGGGATAGATGTTTGGATAGGAAAATAGAATAGACAGAATCAAACAAAGAGCAGGTTTTTTTCCTAGGATGCCTCTTGGGAGGCGGGGCCTTGGGCAATTACCCATTTTGCTGATGCCTTAAAACATCTTAGAACAGGCACAGGTTGAACAAATTAGAGTACATAAATCACAGAAGCTCGCCGCCCCTTATGTACATTATTAGAAGTAAAATGAAGATTAAATTGAAAAAGTCATTTTAAAACTTGTTTTTTATGTATTCTTTCAAAATCTTTGAATTCTTTTTATTTACTTAATTAACAAGTACCAATACTGTTAAGGTTCTTTTAATTTAAGATCACATTTAAAATTAATTTTAAACAACAGATTTACTTACCTTTAAAGACGAAGTCCACATTCTTTTGTTAAAGTGTCTTCCCTTTAAATTTGAAGCCCAGATCCATTAGTCGATTTCATGGTCAACTACAGGTGTCTTCATATTCATATTGTCCACCAGGATGAGATTCAGGTGGCCAGCAACAAACCTTCCAATGGTCCTCTTCTTGATAGTCCTATTAGTTAAAGAGGTTTGAAATTGATAAGGGATATAGGACCAGCACTCCTTCAATACCAGTGTTAGACACACTGAAAAAAATATGGAGTTTTTTTCTAGTGGCGTCTAATTGAAGATTAATATTACACTTGTATTCTCAGTGTAAATTCATTACTTTGAAGCCAAGGATAATTAATCCTAATTAGTACTCTACTCAGCATTTTGAGTAGCCTCTTTCCCCTTCTACTGGCAGAAATACCTGAGTGACATAGCTCTTTTTAAACACATTATTTAGGACTCAGGTTGGTAGAAGGGAGCACCAACAGGTGGGTCTGACAAATATTTCACATTCGATGTCTTTCTGTTTACAGCAAATAACCATCCATTGGGTGTTGTGACACCTGCAGACTCCAAGTCATTGTTTTATCCTTGGGAGACACAACAATAGGAAAGCTGGACAGTTTACAGACTTACACCCTCAAAATACTTTAATTCCTATTACTTTCCAGACCTTGAAGAACAGATTATCCATTGTTCCTACCTTGGACGCAGATCAATTTGATACTGAAGCACGGGTGTAGCTACCATTGGTGCAGCAGGTGCAGTGGTCCCGGGGCCTAGAGCCCTGAGGGGACCATTGACATTTAACCCTGATCATTCCTGTATTTTACTACTCCAGCAGCAGTCGAAGGGACATTTTCTTCCATTGGGGCCCATGGTATCCTTGATACACTGTTGTAGAGAAGTTTACTTTTTTCGGATCTATGCATACATTGAAGACTGTTTCATCCTGCAGGTACCAATGGTCTAATTGTCTGTAAATTTGGTACTGAAAGACCAAGATATAACGCAATTTGAGCATTAATCGATCTTTTAAAAATATGTCTAAATCTCATATACACGCTTTTATCTGAAAGATACCAGAGTGTGACTGCGACATTAGACAAAGCGGGCACACTTGTAATTACGAGTTCCGACAGAATAACGACTCCCATAATGCACAGCATGCCCTCAAAACAAGTTTTAAAGACGCACTTGCATTCCATAATGATACCTTTGCTTAAATATCACCTACGTTTCCCTCGCTCTGCGTGTTTTGGCAGGCATATTGCAAAATAATGATCCTGCTGCCGAAATACAGTGTCTGGAGTTTTCTCTCTCTCTCTCTCTCTCTCTCTCTCTGTTTCTCTCTCTCTCACATACTGGTTAACTTGTCTGGGTGCTTCACCGAACTTATACTGACCACACCCATCCACTCACTGTACTAATTCAGGAGGTGTGGACTATATTAAAGTGTGGAATGGTCATGTGAGAGTGAGTATGTGTGTTGGTGTGAATACTCACTAGGGTCAGACTGGGACACAAAGTAGGCCCGGACATGAAAATAAAAGTGGTCACATGAGCGTTTCAGATAGGTAAAAATGTGGCCAACATTTGGAAATTGGGGTAGCTGTGAACCTGGTGACATGCGCTATAGGTGTTTTGCAAGGTATGGGAGACTGCATGCATTTGTACCTGCTGCAGGCAGAGTCTGTGGCTAAATCTGAGAAATCAACAGTGAAAGACAGCCCACAATACCATAAAAGAGGCCCGCTACCAGCCAAACAAGCATTCTCAATGGTAACAGGTCTAGCTTATGAATGAAAGTGCCTTTTGCGTCATTGCTGGGAATTGGCACTGATTATGTCATAATACATGCTCTCTGTCACTCATATTTGTACGTATGCATCGATTCATCCACCCACTGACTCATTCTTACATTCACACTCTGAAACAACTGCAATAAAACACACATATTTAACAACGTGCAAGATAAATTAAAATAAAGCAAGTTGAAAAAAAGGAAGCATGCTGCTGTCTAAACATGGAGAGCATATGCTTGCAATAACAAAACTAATTACAGCAGCAGCTATCCATCTTGCAGAACAATTGTGCGCAGCCTACTGTTGTTTAAAGTTTGAGTATGGCTGCACTTTTAAAACCACCAAGTTAGCTATCTTGAAATGCTAAAATACTGACACAAAATGGACAACAGCATTCCATAATGGCCACTTGCTTTGAAGGAAATGGCTTCATGGAACAGAGCACACTGCAGATGAAATGAGTGGCAAGCAATTCACCTGGCAGCACTGCCTGGAAAGCTGTAATATCCTCTTTCAGAACTAAAAGAGGAAAAGCAAAAATATGAAAGGGGAACTATAAAAGGAGAAAATTGAAAACTAAAGGACAGACCAGCCCGCTCCGACACTGAAGTGCATTCATTTCAGGTGGATATGCACGTGATCAGAAACTTCAGTCATTTATAAAGCAAGGGATCCAATGACAGATGTGGACTAATTACCCTAGGCAGTACACTTTCACAGAAGTAAACAGAGTGTAATTGACACTCAGACAGACCAATGGCATAAGAAAGCTGATCCATTGGTCGGTCTCTCTCCCTCTCTCTCTCTCTTTCCCTCCTTCCCTCCCCCTCCCTCCCTCTAGGGATTTTCATTAGTACAATGAAAATCATTGACCCCTAGAGTCTGTCAGATGTGGGGACTAACAGCAAAATTTGTCCATGCAAGGGGTCTGTAAGATTTAATATATCAAATTGCCTATCTGTAGGCATTAATACAGAGTAATAACACTCAACCCTTAAAAGCCTTCTGACTTTAACATACTCTTTTCACAATCAATATGTCAGTTCTACTGTCCCTTATTGTTACTTTTATTTATAAACAATCAAACATATAACCATTATCATTGGCATGTTAGCATAAACAACTCAGACATACAGTGTGGGTCATAAGCTTTCCCAAAAGGCATCCATCGGGTATACTGGGATACAATTACAAATATTTACAGAATTACAGTTGGCAATATGATTTGAAATGCCTACTAATAGAGCCTAATAAGGATTGACATAGTGCAAATCATCATCATCAAAGAAACTTTATTCGGTTTACAAGAACCATCAAAGCATACAAAGGGACAAAAATATAAATATAAAACAGTATTAATATAATAGACATTTAAATTAGCTTTGTAGTTCCTTGTAACTCACTGTTCCTTGTAACAAGTTAAAACATTCAATCAGTTATATGCATTAAAACCTAGCACACATGAAATACACACAAATATTAAAATACAATTTGTGTAAAAAAATCTACAGTATTCCGGTGAACCATAATAAATCACTGGTTTACCCTACGATAATATCAAGTGCATCGGGCATAGTGGAAAGCTAAAACCTGGAAGTCAATTAAATTGGATTAAAAAATGGATCGTAACCGACCCCAAAAGGTCTGTCCAAGTGGATCGCTCGTAAATCCTAAGACAATAAAAGTGCTAAGTGTAGGGGGAGGAAGTAAGCAACTTAAAACCACTGAAACTAGGGTTATGAAGAATCAAGACCATTATTATAAGAAAGTATGTGGTCAAATCTACAGGGATATAACATTAGCTACACTTCTTCCATGATAGAATATGATCTTTGAACATTTGAACCAAACATTTAATAACATTTAATAACATTTAATTGACCAAAAAACAATTGGGCCCGAAGTACCTGTCTTTAAAATTCTGTGTGCAACCAAATCTCGTGTGACTTTTAAATTCAAACACACTGGGCGTATCCATCTCCTATGGGGACAAGACTATTCTGGGCATAAGAACAAAACATGTTTCTCCATCTCTGGAACCAAACCACAGTCAGGTCATGGTCTGAAACCTGATCTCTAGCCCAATTACAAAAAGCTTTTAGTGGTAAACAGCCCAAGCGAAATTGCATATGCAAACTTTTTGCTAAAGATGAAGAAATCATGTCTAAAAAAAGTTAAAACTTAGGGCTTGACTTAAGAAACTGATTGGTCAAGCGAACTGAAGTTACTTTCATGGCATTTTGGTCATACACAAATGCCCAAAACTTTGTTTTTAAAAGAGCTGACTCCATCTTCTATATAGTCAGGGTAATTCCACAATCTAGCCAACCCAGGTTTCTTGCACCAAATGGCAACAGACGTCAGCCAAGGACTTTTTTGACACTAGTCATCTGCATCAATACCCCCAATGACTTGAAAATCTGTTAACACGGGAGTAGACCATATTCATATCCAGTACATCAGGGCTTTTAGTTGTGCCACATCTGCAATTTGTTTTGTATCTAAATCAGAGGACAATTGAATAATAAGGGTACTGGTCGGCCCGATATAAGAGATCTAACAAAATTATTCTCTCCCACTGCCAGTTTCTAATTCTCAACATCACCCCAAATGTTGGTTCCAAAGAGTGCAGCACTTTGAGCCTTGGCAGGATAACTCTCCAGGGCTGGCATTATTGATCGGGACTGGGTCTGCTTGTGAAGTCACAATATAGCTTTAGGTCTTTGAGCTCTAAGCATGGAGCTTTTGCTGAGCTGAGATTCCTAGCAGCGCTTATCAGTCAACTTGATGCCAAGATAGTCAAAACTAAAAACTCTTTCTAGTGGTTCATCAGCAAATTTAAAAGTGCTGTTACTGATTTTACCCTTCCCAAACATCTTATATTTGGTTTTAATTGCATTCAGTCCCAAACCCCTAGCAGAGCAAAAAAGCCAAAAGTGTGTCCATAAAATTCTGAAGGCATGTGGGAGTCTTCGGGATGAGTAAAGATTCATCTGTGAAGCACAATATTGGAATGTTCTTCCAGTGCAGGACAGGGGAGTAATTTCTACTGTCTATGAGTTCCTTGACCACATAATTTATGTACAGGATGAACAGAGTTGGTGCAAGAACGTACCTATGATGTACTCTGCGTTGGATAGGAATTCTATTGGTCAGTTCACCCTGACTTCCCCGTCGCACCTGATCAAAGTTGTCTTTGTGCAAACTAGCAATCAAATTGACCACATTTGCAGAAGCTCCCATTTCAATTAGCCCTTTCTACAGGTTCTTCCAAGGCACATAATCAAGCAGTGCTCAGAAGTCAACAAATGCTACCTACAGTTTTTGGTTGTTCAGGAGTGCATATCTCCAGTAAAGAAAGATAAACCTGAAGAATTGTTTACAAGAGCTAGTTTTGGCATGGGAACCCACTTGACCATGTAACAGAATCTGATCATTGTCCATCCAAACTTGCTGTTTATTAAGTACTTGTCTTGCAAATATTTTTTCCAAATTATTTATTAGGTTTATGGGTCTATAGTTAGATGGACTAGAAGCATCTCCTTTCTTGAAAACTGGGATTATCTCCACCCCCTCAAGACTTTGGGATTTCACCCCAACAGCAATTGCGTTAGTTAAAAGATTAACATACAGAGCCCAAATGTAAGGTTCAGATTTATACAGATCTCCAGGTATACGGTGTGGTCCATTGGCTTTTGCTGCTTTTTAAAAATGAATAAGTGCCTTCTAAACTAAAACCTTAAGGCTTGATTTAGATATTGGCAGAAAAGTTACTTCATCACAACAGTGATGGACATCCCATCTGCTGAAATCTAAAATCCATAGAATATAATAGGACTTAGATTTCGGTGGATGGGATATCCGTCACCCTTGTGAAGAGTAACCTGTCCACCAATATCTAAATAAAGTTCTAAGTCAATATTATTTTTAACAGATGGTGTGTCAATGGTTAAGGCACTTGGCTTTGAGGAGCACAGCTGGGAGGTAGCAATTTCTTTTTTGGCATATAATGTAGAGAAGTGGTCAACCCAATTTATTAGCCAGATATAATAACACAGAATACTAATGCAATCTAAGCTCCCCCAAGGAGCTACTATGCCTGTGGAACTGGATGTCATTGGTTCTTGCAGCAAGCAACAGGACCTAATTTATGTACAGGATGAACAGAGTTGGTGCAAGAACGTACCTATGATGTACTCTGCGTTGGATAGGAATTCTATTGGTCAGTTCACCCTGACTTCCCCGTCGCACCTGATCAAAGTTGTCTTTGTGCAAACTAGCAATCAAATTGACCACATTTGCAGAAGCTCCCATTTCAATTAGCCCTTTCTACAGGTTCTTCCAAGGCACATAATCAAGCAGTGCTCAGAAGTCAACAAATGCTACCTACAGTTTTTGGTTGTTCAGGAGTGCATATCTCCAGTAAAGAAAGATAAACCTGAAGAATTGTTTACAAGAGCTAGTTTTGGCATGGGAACCCACTTGACCATGTAACAGAATCTGATCATTGTCCATCCAAACTTGCTGTTTATTAAGTACTTGTCTTGCAAATATTTTTTCCAAATTATTTATTAGGTTTATGGGTCTATAGTTAGATGGACTAGAAGCATCTCCTTTCTTGAAAACTGGGATTATCTCCACCCCCTCAAGACTTTGGGATTTCACCCCAACAGCAATTGCTTTAGTTAAAAGATTAACATACAGAGCCCAAATGTAAGGTTCAGATTTATACAGATCTCCAGGTATACGGTGTGGTCCATTGGCTTTTGCTGCTTTTTAAAAATGAATAAGTGCCTTCTAAACTAAAACCTTAAGGCTTGATTTAGATATTGGCAGAAAAGTTACTTCATCACAACAGTGATGGACATCCCATCTGCTGAAATCTAAAATCCATAGAATATAATAGGACTTAGATTTCGGTGGATGGGATATCCGTCACCCTTGTGAAGAGTAACCTGTCCACCAATATCTAAATAAAGTTCTAAGTCAATATTATTTTTAACAGATGGTGTGTCAATGGTTAAGGCACTTGGCTTTGAGGAGCACAGCTGGGAGGTAGCAATTTCTTTTTTGGCATATAATGTAGAGAAGTGGTCAACCCAATTTATTAGCCAGATATAATAACACAGAATACTAATGCAATCTAAGCTCCCCCAAGGAGCTACTATGCCTGTGGAACTGGATGTCATTGGTTCTTGCAGCAAGCAACAGGACCTAATTTATGTACAGGATGAACAGAGTTGGTGCAAGAACGTACCTATGATGTACTCTGCGTTGGATAGGAATTCTATTGGTCAGTTCACCCTGACTTCCCCGTCGCACCTGATAAAAGCTGTCTTTGTGCAAACTAGCAATCAAATTGACCACATTTGCAGAAGCTCCCATTTCAATTAACCCTTTCTACAGGTTCTTCCAAGGCACATAATCAAGCAGTGCTCAGAAGTCAACAAATGCTACCTACAGTTTTTGGTTGTTCAGGAGTGCATATCTCTAGTAAAGAAAGATAAACCTGAAGACTTGTTTACAAGAGCTAGTTTTGGCATGGGAACCCGCTTGACCATGTAACAGAATCTGATCATTGTCCATCCAAACTTGCTGTTTATTAAGTACTTGTCTTGCAAATATTTTTTCCAAATTATTTATTAGGTTTATGGGTCTATAGTTAGATGGACTAGAAGCATCTCCTTTCTTGAAAACTGGGATTATCTCCACCCCCTCAAGACTTTGGGATTTCACCCCAACAGCAATTGCGTTAGTTAAAAGATTAACATACAGAGCCCAAATTTAAGGTTCAGATTTATACAGATCTCCAGGTATACGGTGTGGTCCATTGGCTTTTGCTGCTTTAAAAAAATGAATAAGTGCCTTCTAAACTAAATCCGTAAGGCTTGATTTAGATATTGGCAGAAAAGTTACTTCATCACAACAGTGATGGACATCCCATCTGCTGAAATCTAAAATCCATAGAATATAATAGGATTTAGATTTCGGTGGATGGGATATCCGTCACCCTTGTGACAGAGTAACCTGTCCACCAATATCTAAATAAAGTCCTAAGTCAATATTATTTTTAACAGATGGTGTGTCAATGGTTAAGGCACTTGGCTTTGAGGAGCACAGCTGGGAGGTAGCAATTTCTTTTTTGCCATATAATGTAGAGAAGTGGTCAACCCAATTTATTAGCCAGATATAATAACACAGAATACTAATGCAATCTAAGCTCCCCCAAGGAGCTACTATGCCAGTGGAACTGGATGTCATTGGTTCTTGCAGCAAGCAACAGGACCTGCCAGTTCTTATCGACCCATTCACTTTTAACTTTGGCATGTGTGGCTTTCTATCTGTGATATTCTTCTGGGATATCTAAGCGCCTACGCTCCTTAATAGCTTTCTTTAGCTCTTTTTTAAAGTATTTTGCACTCAGCATATACCATTTGTGTCCCCTTCAATAAGTAGGTTTCTTTTGAGCTATATCATTGGATGCTGCATGCTGCAGGTCTTTAAAACATTTGTTGTGAATAGCTATTATCAGCACTAAGAATGGAGCAATTCCTTCAGAAACAGAAATAAACTGCACAAACATTTGGTAGATCTCTGAATACAATTCATGATTGTCCCAAACCTGGGGCCAAGAGCCTCTTCTGAAATAATTAACTGTGGTAGGCTCTGGTACTATGGTATGGCACACAGTCAAGCCCCTTTTAAGGGAGACTCCTTCTAAGAATAAGAGCAAGGAATTGTGGTCACTATCTAAAATAAATACAATGTTCATGTCATTGAACAGTGACCAGATCCTTACATCGAGCAAGATATAGTCGATATAGACGCTAGTATAGAAGCCCCTCTTGAATGTAGGTATTCTTCCTGGGTCAGAACGGTCTGTCCATTGCAAGCCCTTAGACTCCTCCCAACCACCAAGGGTGCAAGCTGAAGTGGAATACTGGGAAAATAATGCTGGGTGTTACCAGATAAGCTAGGAATGTTCCATAGTTGATCTTCGTCCTCAATGTATTGATTGAAGGTGATGGCTCAAAGGAAACATTATCCCTGCTACCATACGTTTCATTTGCTGCTGATGGATACCAATCAGATCATCCAGCATAGCCAGAACAGGAGAATCATTACTGAAGGGAACAGACCTAGCAAGAACATTGAACAAAACCAAAATTAACCCTTAAATAAACCTAAACTGAAGCCCCATTAGGTCTGGAGAATCTATATTTAGCTGTGTATGAGTGCAAGCAATAGTGTGTTTCATTAAAATTAGCAAACCTCCTCCCAACCTCCAATATTTCTTTGGGGGAATAGATTCAATGCTGTAAGTTATATAACCATTGACAAACACTTTACTCACAGCCTACGTCTCCTGGAAAACACAAATGTCGGATTTCCCTATAAAGGTGGTCCACTCCAAATCAGGAAGTTTAGAATTCATCCTCCCCACATTCCACGAAATCTGGGTCCGGCCTTCTTGTACATCAGAAGGTGCCAAGATTTTGTGCCATATAGCCCTAGGTTCACTCCTGGGCTGACAAATATCAGAATTAAAACTATCCTTTCCTAACTGTATCTCTGGGCTCCTGCCCTCAACAGAGGCAACAGAAATAGGGAGAGTGTCAACAGGGATTACAGGGCACTTAACCTTATAATAATAAGTGCAAAGATTCTAGCCCCATAGCTTGTTTGGGTGGGTCACTAAAAACTTTGCCTATTACGGTAATTTGCGAAATTCAATGGAACAAAATACAAGGCCTTGGCAAAATGTAAATTACACTGTATAATTGAGGTAATTTTGGGAATTACACAATATGGGGGTCATTCTGACTCCCGCCGGCCGCGGTGACCGCGGTGCCGGCGGGAGCCGTCAGAATACTGCTGCGCGGTCAGAAGACCGCCGCGGTTATTCTGTGTTTCCCGCTGGGCGGGCGGGCGACCGCCAGAAGGCCGCCCGCCCGCCCAGCGGGAAACCCCTTTCCACGATGATGCGGGCTCCGAATGGAGCCGGCGGAGTGGAAAGGGTGCGACGGGTGCAGTTGCAGCCGTCGCGAATTTCAGTGTCTGCTATGCAGACACTGAAATTCTCAGAGGGTCCCTGTTACGGGGCCCCTGCAGTGCCCATGCCATTGGCATGGGCACTGCAGGGGCCCCCAGGGGCCCCACGACACCCCATACCGCCATCCTGTTCCTGGCGGCCAAAGCCGCCAGGAACAGGATGGCGGTATGGGGGTCGGAATCCCCATGGCGGCGCAGCAAGCTGCGCCACCATGGAGGATTCCCCAGGGCAGCGGAAAACCGGCGGTACACCGCCGGTTTTCCGTTTCTGACCGCGGCTGTACCGCCGCGGTCAGAATGCCCTTGGGAGCACCGCCAGCGTGTTGGCGGTGCTCCCGCAGTCCCCGGCCCTGGCGGTCCATGACCGCCAGGGTCGGAATGACCGCCTATGTTTGATATGCAAAATCCCCCAAATTATTCCATTCTGCCACATCACATAATAATCTGCTGATCGCTGCACTTGTATTTTTCGCACTATTGTTTTTAGGGTGAAAAGCATCCTTGCATCACAAAAAGAGAAGTTAGGACGCCTTTACACTAAAATATAGTGCTAAAATGACAGATTTGCTTTTTACATAATTTCCCCCAAATTTGCCTTAGTTACTTGAAAGCAAATTATGTGAATTTTGCACACCCCTACAAAATACAAGACGTTTTCGCAGCATAATACTAATCCACCCTTAACAGCCTTTTGCCTATAACATAGATTACACACTTTAACAAATCTGATGTAACTTTTATGAGTGAATCGATAACGTTGACAGCCTTTATCATTGGCTGTATTCTTGCCCCGCCCCTTTTTTAATCTACATATGGCACGCATGGAAAGTAATTTAGCCTTACCGAGGATCTGCCCACCTTGCCTGGCAAAGAAAAAAATACAAATCTTACAATATGCAGATGATTTGGTTGTACTTGATTGCAGCCAGGTTAGATTACAGAGGTCATTTGGAGTGCTTGCACGATTCACTGCAGAAAAGGACATCATAATCTAACGAAGACCAAAACAGTGATCTTTAGTAGAACCCTAGTAAAAATGAATGCCTGGTTTATTGGAGGATGACGTATAGAAAAGGTAGCAAGCTTTAAATACCTTGGCGTTACGCTTGATGAAAGAGGTGGCAGGAAAGCTCATGTAGGAACCTTGAAAACGACAGCAAAGCACTTGCTGTGCAGGATTGGCCAACTCAAGAGGCATCCTGCATATTGCAATACCAATGCCCTACTGATGGTGGTTGCAAGCAAGCTAATACCAACAATCTCGTATGGAGCAATGATGTTTAAGCACCATCACTTGTTTGCACTACCAGATTGCACCAGCCAAATTCAAATTAGACTGGAATTTAAATTGATAAAACAGGAAATGGCATTGAGGACGAAATTTGTTTCCTCCTGCCAAAAATTGAAAACGGTGCTAAATCGTACTATGAAACAACTTCTGTGGCAGAAATTCCAGAGGCCAGACTTTGTGGGGGGCTTTTTTCTGGTGACCTCTATTGGTGCCATGAGCGCGTTCTACCTAATATGCAAAAATCTATCATGTAAAATAACAGCAAAATTATTAATGATGTATGCTAAAATAATCTCAGCGGAGCTGGATCTTCGGGACCTTGAAGTCAAATTCCATGGCAGCTGGGCAATAGATCTTTACACCCAGAGAGTACACCCAGAGTACCTGAGCCTGCCTCTTTCAAACTACTCAAAATACTCACTTATAAGATTGCGCTTTGGCCTTATTCCTCTAAGGTGCTATTGGTATGTCTGTTAGAAGGATGAAAATAACATGCAATGCAGATGGTGTGACCAAGCAGATGAGTTTCTAATAAACATGATCTACATATGTGAACTCTTACAAACCCTGAAGCGCCTATGGCTTCGCCCAATGTTTCAGACTCTAAATGTTAGGGCTTATGAAGCAGCTGTTTCAATCTGCTTACAATGTGAATCCAGCTAGTTATCAGGGCAGTTTTTGAAATTTATGAATGAGGCAATCCAGAATACATAAGCTTCAACAATAATTTTAGAGGTAATAGTAGTGAATTTTCACACTAAATGGAACACGAAGCACTTTTTTATTTTTATGGAGCACTTTTTGCCACCTAATGGGTTAATTGTGATGGATCAACATGGGCTGATTGTAACGACACAACAAATTGGGTGGCATGGTGATAAGGAGCCATGTGTGGTTATTGGTAATGATTCTGGTCTGGTAGGTAGGAACAATGGGGTAGAATGTACTTTTCATGCACGGAACACTTTGGACCCTTACAGATTCATGATGGTTTAATACAAACTATGAAATAGGTGAAGGGCTAACTGTGGAAAAGGATGTGGTCATACGAAATGATGGGACTTTTAATTATCTCATCATTATTTAGTTTTTTTTTTTTATAAGCAATTTTATTACATTTTTTATCACCAACATAAACATCAGAAGCATGGCAACATATACCGCCAGCAAGCTTCCTGCGCTGATTACATGAAGAAACAGTTTTACCCGAATTAGAATGACCGACCGAGTCTGGTGTAATCCCACTATTTGCTTCAAATTTCCCCATTTTCTTTGCATAGTCCCTTGATATATACACTGTTTTTTCCTGGTGCGCTCACCAATCTTTCCCTTGCACCATAAAGACAGTGGGGGCTGGGTAGGAGACTTCCATCAGCTGGAAATGTCCCATTTTGTAACCATAGTGGCCACCCAAATCAAAGCCTTGTCAGCATTCGTACTTGCCATTCCATCAAAGGTTCCCAGAAGAATACTTTTAAGTGAGAGCTCCATATTCATCACACTACCTCAGACAATTTACTGATCACTTTGTCCCAGTATTTTTCAATAAGGGGGCATGTCCAAACCATATGGTAGAAATCTGCAGGAGCATGAGAACACCTGAAACATGTGGAGTTGGGGGGAGGGTGAGCTTTGTGAAGACGGCTAGGGGAGAGATATGCACTGTGGATAAAGCATGTTTGGACCAGTTGTAATCTAGAGGAGATAGTGATGACATGGGAGGGCATCTCGCCAGTCATCATCCTCTATTGTCCCACCCATCCCTCCCATTGAACCTGCAGTTGTTTAAACACATCATGAGAATTGATGATTAAGGAGCAATACATTTGTGATATTCCCCCCTTCGATATTGCACCCATCAGGATTTTGGCCATGAGTGGGCTGCATTCAGGGAGTGTTGTACCCGGTAGGATGTGTACCCTTAGCGCACGGATGACAAGACATAGGTTGATTGGACTTCCTGAAAGGAGTGAATATGGGTTCCTGACCAAATATCACCCAATAAGGAAATGCCTCTCATGCCCCATTGAGCAAAGCCCTGCAGCCACACCATCTTGTGAAGCCACCTTCCCTTCCACAGGGGGGTTTGTAGAATAAGTTGAAATTCCCAATTTGTGTGCCGAAGTGCCATCTGCCAACTTTGAAGGACCTCTCGGATCACCTCTGTATATCCCTATATATTGGGGCACCATAGAGCATTCCTAATACATTCTCAAAACTCAGCAAGGCCACCTCCACTGAGTCCGTCCAACCCCCATTAACCCAGTTGTTCATGACTAGGTTCTGAGACGCTAACATAGTAGGGCACCTTTTGGCATTTGGCGAGAGCAAATCTTAGCCTGGAGTTGTGCCAGAGAAAGGATGTCACCAGGGAACCCATTTCCTGGAACCACTGATGTGTTACCATTTGGGAAAATGTTTGAAAGAAGTATAGGAACCTTGGTAGGATAATCATTTTCTAAAGGGAAATTCCCCCCATTAAATTCAGTGGAAGGGTTTACCATTGTTTCAAATCTGCTTTCACTATTTGAATCAACATGGTAAAATTAAGTTTTCATTCCAATTCCAGGAACAGCGCAACTTGAATCCCTAGATAGTGCAAGTTCATATGTCATACAGGAATGAACATCTGCCACTCAATGCATTCCCTAGAGGGACTGATTGGGACCAATATTGATTTAGCATGGCTAACCCGTAGGCCAGAAGCCTCCTTGTAAAGTTGAAGAAGCTATGGACAATGCGAGCTGGTCTCAGACAGGGCTAGCTAACAACAGGAGAATGTCGTCAGGATACAGTATACAGTATACATTGTGATGCAGCTGTGATAGGTTGCGCCAAGAGCTTAGGTATGGTTGGGAACTGCATTTCAACATATAACTACAAAACATTAGTGCACACATCACATAAATTGTTTTTTTTAAGCATATTTTATTAATTTTGAAACTTATCAAAGTAAAGTTCTGCGTACCTTGGGTGCACCACCCTTACTTCGTTGTCATTTCATAACAATTATTTGCACACTCATAAATTGCAGTATCCATAACCATAGTACAATTATAGCAACTGTTCACGCAGCCTAGAGTCATATTCAACAGTGTTCTCATCACCTATAGGTCACAACTCCTGCTTATAGTCTAGTGGTGGTTGGTTCCTAGGAGCTCATCTCTTAAGGATGGGTCTCCCATGTAGGCAGTTAATCCCTCCTCCCGCCCCCTCCCTCTTGTGTGGCTAGCTATTTCTGGAAATCTCTGAATTCAGAGTGTATGTCGCTATGATGAGCGCCCCCCGATCAGGTGTCGTCCTCTTCCCCCCTCTGCTCTTACCACTGTTTCTACATTAAGTGCTGGGGAATCAGTCTCTAGGCTCTTGTAGGAAATGTCGGCATCTGTTCCTTAAGGGGACAGTGTCTTATCTTGGGGTGCTTCTCTCAGTCGGTCCCAATCATATACCAGAGTGCCCCAGGCTCTTGCCCTCTCTGCCATTCTCTGACCTCTCCTCACCTCCCGGTACCGTACTGTCTCCTCTCATGCCCATTTCAGCATCTCCATTCTCCACGTCTCCTCCCAGGGTCAATGAGGCATCTTCCAACTCATTGCTATTTCTCTTTTAGCCAGCAACAGAGCTATACCTCCGAACTGGTTGGTCACTCTATTACGGGTCGTATGTCTATATCCTCCTAGTAAACAATGTCTGAGGTCAGTGGGAATCTCTTGTTACAGTACCTCAGTTAATGAAGTAATACCAGCTCCCCAAAACCCCTTCACATTTGGGCAAGCCCTAAACATGTGAAGGAATTCCTGCTTCTACCTCCCCACATCTTGGGCATTCAGCGTCTTCCAACTCAAAGTGTCTTCAAAGTCTCCCTGTCGTCAGGTAGGCCCTATGTAGGACATATATGTTTATAAGCTTAAAGCAGGCATTCCGTGAGACCTTCGGAGTTCAGACCAAGAACTCCTCCCAGTCTTCATCTGTGATTCCAGTGCCTAGGTCTACTTCCCACTTCTGTTTAAGAATTGTAAGCAGAGTGCATATGTTTTCCGTATTTTCTTGTAAAGGCAAGCCACTGCTTTATATGTGCCCGTGGCAAATGTCAGATATTGGCACACCTCCGACAGGGAGGGTTCTGCGCGCCCAACTTGCCAATGCTCTACAATCACCTCGGTGACTCTATAAAGTAAAAAGTGGCCTGGGGGAGGTCGTACCACTTACGGAAGTCTTCAAACTGCAGAAGGGTGTTAGCTTCATACAAGGTGCCTACAGACGTCACCCTGACCGCCTCCCAGATTGCCAGCCTCCTCCAGTCCACCCATGCAGTAACTTCAGCAAACACTGCAACGGGATTTCTGATGCGTAAGGTTTGCCACCCTTAGAGTGGCGAAGACAGCGCGCCCAACATTTATGTATGACGTTCAGTCCGTTGGAACCGGTGACAGTTGGGGCGCCTAGCTGGAGGACCAACCTAGTCAACAATGGGAGATCTGGGGTAAAAAGGGTGGGCTCCCTGTCGGGCATCGTGCAGCACGCCATCCAGGGGGTCAACCACTGTAACTGCCCCGCCAAGTAGTAGGATTCAAAATCGGGAACGGACAGTCTGCCCTCTGCCAGCGGTCTTTGTAGTACATTAAGGGCCAGACGTCGTCTACCCGTCCCCAAGACGAAGCCGACCACCACTGAATTCAGTTCTTTTAATTAAGTTCTTGGGATTCACAACAGGAGGGTGGAGAAGAAGTATAGCAAGTGGGGTAGGGCTATCATTTTCAGGATCGTGACTCGCCCTGCCACGGGGAGGGATGCCCAGAAAGTCATAGCACTGTGAAGGCCTTGAATTGCATGCTCTATGTTTCCCTCCAGTAAGTCCAACCTGTTTATGATAAACACGGACTCCAAGTAGGTCAAGCAGCGTGGTTCCCACATCAGATCGTCCAGATCCAGAGTGGCTGCTCTGCCTTCCATTTCTGGAAATAGACTAGACTTTTGCCAGTTCACTCAGAGCCCGGATATAGCTCTGAACGTCTCCAAAAGATGCTGCGCCCCAATCAGTGCGTCTCCTGAGTTTCCTAAAAAAAGGAGAAGATCGTCAGCATAGAGTACGATGTAATGGGTATGGCCTGCCACTGCTAGTCTTCTATAAGCATTATCCTTTCAAGCTATATAGGCTAATGGCTCAATAGCAAGAGCGAAAAGCAAGGGGGAGAGTGGGCAACCTTGCCTGGTCCCCCTCTCTACTCTATAGGTCTCTGATATGGTGGCCCCTGTGCGAACCCTGGCCGACGGGCCGGCATAGAGCAGCCGGATCCACGCAACAAACTGATCACCAAGACCGAACTTACACAGCACCCCATGTAAATATTGCCATTACAGACTATCAAAAGCTTTTTTGAAATATATAGCGAAAACCATCCCCTTCTGCTTCTTATAAACATCACTATCTAAGATAGAAAAAAATGCCCATATATTAGTAGCTTTGTGGCGTCCAGGGATAAACCCGGCTTGATTTGTATGAACCAAATGTGGCATGTGCTTTTAGAGGAGCATAGCTAATATTTTACTTAATATCTTATAGTCTATTGACAACATTGACAAGGGCCGATAAGACGTAACGTCTGTGGGTGATTTCCTTGGCTTTAACAGTGGAATAGGTAAGGCTTCTCAGGCCGATGCAGGAAGTGCGCCACATTTCCTGGCCTGCTCATACATCTCAACCAGCTTCGGGCCGAGCTTGGTTATGTATGTCGAATAAAACTCCACCGGAAGCCTGTCCAGTCCTGGAGTTCTATTTCGCGCCATGCTAGTGATAGCCTCTTTCACTTCTGCAAGTGTAATTGCGGCACCCAGATATTCTGCTTCCTGCCCTGAAATAGTAGGGAGGGCCAGGGGTGACAAGAAATCTTTAATGTCCCTCTTAGCTGGCCTCACATTGCTTGTGTAGAGGTCAGCATAATAATTATAGAATTCCCTGTTGATAGCAGCATGGGTAGTTATGGTATCCCCTGTGAGGTCTGTCAGTTCCACTATAGTCGAGCCCCTGCATGCTGGGTTTGCCAACAAAGCCAAAAGGGAACTGGACCGGTCTCCTTCCGAGAGTGTACATGCTATATAGGCTTTGTAGTCATAACAGCAAAGTCTCTTGATTGCTACAAGTGTGTTTTCCCGGGCAGTGAGAAGCACTTTCTGCAGGACTGGGTCCTCTGGTTTCTTTTTTCAAGTAAGCGTAGCTAACGTTCTGCTTGTGTTATGTCATGTAGAAGTGCCTAGCGTTCTCCCTTGGTTGCGAAGAAGCACCGTCCTCTAATCACTGCCTTAAATGCGTCCCATTCTATCAGTTTTGAGTGTCTCGATCCCTTGTTTGTCTCAAAGTAATCATTTATAGCAATACCTATGGTGTCTGCGAAAGCCTGATCTTCCAACCATGCAGGCTGGAGTCGCCACGTAGGTATCGGTGTCGGGATGTGGACCCATCCCATTGTCAGTAGAAGGGAGTTATGATCTGAGATCTTTTGGGGTCAGATATTCAGACAGTTGTATTGTCTCATGTATGTTCGGTGAGCAAAGGAATGTGTCAAGCCGTACATGAAGATCATATAATGGGGAATAAAAAGAGCCCTGGGTGATAAGCTCGTCAGGAGTCAATCAGGCCCCAATCCCTCTGCCAGTTTCGGTATAGCTTAGCCATTTGATTAGTCGGGGAAAATGGTAGTGGGGGTGTGACCTATCTAATGTGGTGTCTGATATGCAGTTAAAGTCCCCTCCCAGCAATATAGAACCCATAAAGTGTAGGGCCAGCCGCTCAGAAAGGGATGCTAGGAAACTTGATTGGTCTGTGTTAGGACTGTTTATGCTCCCCAGGACTATTTCCCGCCCATCCAATTTACCCATGGCTATAGTATATTGCCCCAGAGGTTCAATGAGGGATGTGACATGCTGATATGGTACCCCTTGCTTGATCCACACTAACGTCCCTCAGGCATATGCCGAATAGATAGCAAAGTAGACCTGGCCCGTCCATCGCCGTTGAAGGGCCTTCCCCTCAACAGCATCTAAGAGTGTCTCCTGCAACAGAGCTATGTAGATTCCTCGCCTAGTAAGGTGTGAAGAAACTTTATGCCGTTTAGCCATAGACCTCATCCCCCTAACATTCCAGGTTAGGACCTTAATCTTCGGTGACGTGACCATTGGAGGAATAATGCATAATATGGTAGCCAGCGTGGGGGCTTCCTACCCGTCTTGGAGGTAACAGCTCTCACAGCAATGTACGAATATGAGAAAGCTAGGCAACACTCTATAGGTTTTTCAGTAAACAAATAACATTGTCCCCAACTCCCAGTCCCCAGGGCAAGAGGTGTGACATTCTCACCCAAACAGTTAAACAACCAGAAATCAAACTTGTTTATGCCGTCTGTCGTTCAGGCTACGTTGTTGTACAGCGGTAGGCTCCAGGGAATCCCAGCACCTTTTCACCCCCCACTTCTTATGGCTGTAATGCGGGATCCGCGTGCAATCAAGTTACATCAAGTCCTGCACAGACGCCATAGGGGTAAGGCACACCTGTTCTCTCGTCGACCGGTGGCAGGCGCTTACTGTAGGAGTGGAATGGTTCATTGAATTAATACATCTGCAGCAGATGGGTGTTCGTTTAGATAAGTTCATCCGCAGTGCCCGGGGTGACTACCGGGAGGATCACACTCGAGTGGGTCGAAGCCGCAGACTCACTGTCCGAATCCGTCTGATCCCTGCTCGTCTCTTGGGCTGGCGACATGTTGCTCAGTGAAGAATCCCCCATCGATGCGACTGCAGCTATCAGTCTCTGCTGTTCTTCCTGCGATTCCTCAGCGGTGGGTGGACCAGGCCCAACTGTTGGTCATCTCCGGGGGAATCGAGGACGCCTCTTCTTCTCCCACCTCTGGAATGAGCCGCCTGGGTCCAGGTCAGGCATACGCTGCAGCCAAGACCATGCTTCCTGTGGTGTGGCAAAGAATTCCACACCTATGGTGGTGACAACCCGGAGCCGGGCAGGAAACTGCATCGAATAGAGATCCCCAATTCCCTAAGTTTCTGCTTGACTGTCACAAAAGCTGCTCTCTGTCGCTGGACCTCTTTAGAGAAATTGGGGAATAAGGACACCCTGCTGTGTTCCACCATTAAGTTCTCATGTAGCCTACCTTGTTGTAGCAGGTAGTCTCAATCCTTGAAGTGGAGCAGTCATGCTACCACTGTCTTTTTGCGGAGCTCCCTGGGACGGTGATTTAGCAGGCACCCTATGTGCCCTCTCCAGTGCGAAATAGGGGGAGAGACCCTCCAGAGCCACTACAGACCTGAGCCAGGCCTCCAAATAGCTTACCATGTCTGTGCCCTCAACTTTTTCGGGGAGCCCCCCCAGTCTGATATTGTTACATCGGGCCCTATGCTCTGAATCTTCTGCCCTATTTTCTAGTGTTTTTAAGCGAGCTTCAATGGATGTCAGGTGGCCATCCGCAAGTGCCAAGGCAGGAGTTGTCGCTGATATTTCCCGTTCCTTCGCAGTAACCCTCTCCTGCCAGGTGGCGATGATTGTCTCAGAGGAGGCACAGGTCTATGCCTACGATTTTGACTTCCAGTGCTGTGTGAGATGCCGCTATGGCCTGCAGGACATCCTGCAGCGTAGGAGCTGTGGTTGACACTGCCGATGTCACTGGCAGTGCCTGCTCCATCTCGACATTGGTAGCCCTCATGCTCCGGGGACCACCCAGCTCCTCATCTCTTTTCTTGAGGGCCTTCCCCATGTAATGCGGTGGGAGTGGGAAGCGCGCCGTTCCAGTGCCCACTCTAGGAGTAAATCAACGCCCTCTTTGAGCTCGTGAATGGTCTTGCGTCATACACGACAGCCGACCCTCAGGTTCCTCCCACCAGCGGGGTCTGATCCAGTTTCAACTGCTCTCGAATCTCCTCAGCTTGTCCTCACCTGTGCTTGCTCCTATGTTTATTATCCGCTGGGCTGCAAAATCAGATCTGATGTCTCAGCTTTGTGTGGTTCAACGATCCCGATCCTGCCTCCATCCCTTGTCAAGCATGACCTCTCCACAAACGCCCGGAAGACCGGACACGGCAGCGCTCAGGCACAACACTTCTCATCAGTAGCTGCCAAGCCCCTACTCCTCCCAGCTGCGTATCTGCGGGCCCCCACGTGGGAGGGAGGCTCCCATCAGACCGCTTGAGCCCAGCGTCGACTCGAGGGCTGGGTTCCCCCACTGCACCAGCCCCCCAGGCCTCCTTGATCGTCCCTCATGGCAGGGCTGCTGCTGTGCGCCAAACAGTGCCTGGAGGAGCCTCTAGCTCCAGACCAAATCTGTCCACATGGCGTCTGGAGTGCCTAACGCATGGTGCCCCAGCCCTGCCCAACTCGAGCTGCAGGGCTCCCGCCCACCCGATCCAGCAAGTGACACCGCAGGCCGGCCCCCCACAGGGCCCTCCTCCAATGCATCCTTCCTGCCGCCAAGTGGGAGGGGCGCTCCTCATGCGCCGAGCCCGGGGTGGGGGGTTACCGCCTGAGCCAAGCGACACTCTGCCTCCCCCTGGGCGCGCCTGCAGTCTGCTCACTGAAGGGCACACCGCCCTCAGTCTGAGGTCCGGGGGGCCCCCACAGCATCGGGCCCCGTACTCTTGCCTCATCAGCCACCCCCCGGCTCCGCGGGTATGTTTTCAGTCATCCGGCATCCACCGGGCGCTTCTATTAGGAGGGCGGTCGGCCTCACCTTGGCGGCTCCAGCTGCAGCCGTCGGCCACTCACTGTTCTCAACAGCTCAATCGGAGGAGGCACTGTGGTTGCGGGGGCTCCGTGAGCCCCCCGGTGTCTCTCCACTTGCGGGATGGATGGATGGGGGGACTATCAAGGCCGCGGGTCCTGGAGCACCAGTGCCCTGCTTCCTACGCCATTCGTCTCGTAGCCACGCCCCATCACATAAATTGTTATCGTTTCTAATACTACATTCAAACAACATAAGGATGGTTATGAAAATACATTACATTTTTACACTCCATTGAGTAAGGTTAAGGTACGCTAAATACAGTTTTCCTAACACGACAGTGAATGCACTTCGTTATTGAATTCAAGTGCACCACTTTCCATTAGTGTTAAGTTAAAACACACATTATATTGTCATGTTATGAATACATATAGGTCATTGTTGTGATGTCAGGGTTTGCAGCAAAATGTATGCTACTCCAGTAGCATAGGCCCCATGCGGAGGTGCAGAGGGAGGTTTTCCCGAGCTTTGTTGCCACCAGGCGAAAGTTATATCACCCATTCACAAACTGCTAATAGTTCAGTTGTCGACCAATGCCATCTTAGTTGATCTGTGGTTTTTTTGTGGAAAATACCATCTGAATTTCTTAGCTGTAGATTCGCCCATATATAGATAGAGTACCATATGCACAATAGTCAGTACTTTAAAAAGCACCACTGTAGAGACCAGAGAGTGTTGGGCACTAAGGGCCAGATGTAGCAAAGTTTTGCGAGTCGCAAATGGCCCGAATCGCTATTTGCGACTGCGCAAAATTGGAAATGGGATGCAAAAATCCAATTTCCGACTCGCAAAAAGCGATGCGAGCCACCTCATTTTGCGACCCGGAAATAGGAAGTCGCAATTTGCGAGTCGCAAACCATATGCAATTGCAACTCGCAAATTGCGACTAGTCGCAAAAAGCCCAGTTTGCATGTCCCATTTACCACTAACTCAGAGCAGGTGGTAACCATTACCAAAGTATAAAAGGAGACCCAGAAGGCATCTGGGTTACTCAAGATGGCGTAGATATACCTGATAGCAGTGAGGAGGAGAGTCCACGCAGCCCAGCAGAGGAGGAGGAGGAGCCAGAGACAGGAGAAGATTTACAGAACAAGGCAGACTCTTTTTCAGCAAACTGAGGAAGAGATATATGACAAATACAGCCTTAGCAGCGCAGCCATACTAGAATTAATTGAATTACTAAAACCACAGCTAGAACGCCAGACTCTGCGCGGCTGCGCCATCCCTACGCATGTGCAAGTGCTATGCTCACTGCACCTCTTGGCCTCAGGGAGCTATCAGGGGGTCATTGCTGTGGCAGGTAGGGTATCTCAAAGTGCACTATCAAGGTTCCTCAGGGCATTCCTAGATGCCATACTCACACACATGTCTCACTTCATATACCTACCCAGGAATGAGGCAGAAATTAACAGCACCAAGTTGGAATTTTACCGGATTGCCAACTTCCCCATGTCATAGGGTGTGTAGATGGGACACATATTCAAATATGCCCCCCTGCTAACCTGGAATATCTGTTCCGCAACAGAATGTGTACCCACTCACTGAATATTCAGGTTGTTTGTGACGCTCATTATGTCATCACTGACATTGTTGCAAAATTTCCAGGCAGTACCCATGACTCATACATTTTTAGGCACAGTGGGATACACCAACGCCTGGAACGTGGGGAGTTTGGAGACGGATACCTCCTAGGTAGAGCTGCATACACCTTGTAGACATACACACAGATCAATCTGCAAACCAACCAGGACTTTCTAACAGTGTAATGTTTGTGCCCAACAGGTGACAGTGCATATGCACTACGGCCAAGGATAATGACTCCGTTCTTAACACCCAGCAATGATTCAGAGAGGCGATACAACAGTGCACATAAGAGGACCAGGAACATGATTGAACGCACCTTCGGATTGCTGAAAGCAAGGTTCAGATGCCTCCACCGCAGTGGAGGTGCCCTCCAGTATACCCCCATTACAGCATTCAATATTGTTGTCGCATGCGCCATCCTGCACAATATTGCCACCCGACGTGGGCTACCTCTCACCCCTGCAGACCCTGATTCTGAGGATGAAGAGCAGGAGTAACCACATCGCCATCATGGGGATCGGAGCATCGCAAATCAAGGCAGACTGAGATGGGAACACATCGCAACCCAATACTTTGGAAGGTACGTGTCAACTTCAACCATACTCACCTATTGACCGAAAACTCCATTTGTTAAGTGGAACAAAAAACTATTTAATATGTGCAGAAATTGAACTATTTACAATGACTAACTGTTCATGTACATCAAAAAGCTAACGATGCATGGGGCACATTGCTGTCATGTGCCCCAACACCAGGGACAGGGTTTTGTCTATGACCTACGGCGGCCTCTGCCAGCCTGGCTGGTCCCAGGTTGTTCTGCAGTGCTCTGCCTGGTACTCCCACTCCGGAGCACCCTAGTGTCACTGGCAGAGACACTGCTCACAGTGGAGCCCTCTTCGCTGTCCTGGGGGGTGTCCCCTGTCCCCCTGGACACATGCCGTGCCTCCATTAGATCGATCACCTGTGGGATCCGGCCCAGGCCTCTTGCCACATCCCCTGCAAAGTGGCCCATTTCCACTTGGAGGCCAACTGTCCTTCTTGACAGGCCAGGGGTGTTGACTGCCAGTCTGCCAATTAATGAGGCCATCCTGTCCAGCCTCTGGAGCAGCTGGCGGTCCCTGCGCCGCCCACCCTCGCTCTGTGACAGTAGTCCTGCCACCAGTTCCCGCATGGACAGGGCTAGGTCCCCAGTGTTTTTGCCAATGACGTCCAATTGGGCATGGAGCTGCTGCATGCTGGCCTCATTGCTCCTCACAAAGCGGTGCAGAACCCCACTAATTCTCCCTAACATATTGTTCTGCAGGCGCTGACCACGGAGCAGTTGTGCCTCGGTGATGGTGGACGATGGACGCCCGGACTCAGCCTGCAGCCCTGCTCTCCTCAACCTGCGTCGCCTGCGAACGGTGGATGCCCTGTGAGCTGTACTGTGGCACTCCTGGCTGTTGCAGCCTCCAGAACCACTGTTGCAGCAGGTGTTGTCGTCAAGGGGATGGTGTTGGTGGTGCAGGTGAGAGTGGTGGCAGCTCCTGTGCTTTCCTCATGGGGCTGGCTGCTGTGGCTTGTGGTGGTGTCTTGTGGGAGACCTGTGGGACATGGGGAACAGACTGTCAGTGTCTACTGTCTGTTGCACACTTCCTAATAAACATTTTCCTATTGACTGCCTACTTGACTACATTGCCCATAATGCATCATTCTGGTGTTTGCTACCCTGAAATGGAGCTATCTTGGTTGTGCATGCCCCTGTGTACATGGTGGGTGGGGGTATGGCATTGATGGGGGTACAGGCATATCACATGGTACTCACCGGTTGATGTAGTGGTCTCAGAGGTGTCCAGATCTCCAAATCCTGTCACTGCCTCCTGCTCCAGGGTCTCCGCCACCCTTTCCTCCAGGGGTGTGGGTGGTGGTACGGATGATGGTCCCCCTCCTGTGCCTCTCATCTCCCGGAGCCTTTCTGCCACCCTCTCCTTGGTCTGGGAGCGGAGGTCACACCACCTCTTTTTGATCTCATCCACACTCCTGTGGCTGACCCCCAGGGAGTTCACTTTTTCTTGTATTTCCAGCCAGAGTTGTTTTTTTGTTGAGTCTGGCACATTGAGGGCTGCCTTTCCAAAAAGATCATCATAGTGCTGACAGCATTCTTCTGTCAGCACCTCCAGCTCCTTCTCAGAAAATTTAAGTTTTCTCTTTCTGGGTGTTTCTGCCATTGTAGCTGCTGTTCCTCCTGTTGGCTGTTCAGCAGTTTAAAATGTGTGTGGTCCTCCCTCCTCCCAGGTGTATTAGTTAACTTCCTGGCTGTGATGTCATCATCATGTGCCAGGAAGTGTTTCCAGAGTGTTCTGGAGTGGTTTCTGGAGTGTTCTGCAGCACCTGCAATCAATTTACATGGTACTCGCAATTTGCGACGCCCACTCGCAAATTGCAAGTCTGTTTTTTGTGCGGTCGCAAACAGCGACCTCGCAGACAGCGGACTCGCTATCTGCGTTGCGACTACGGGTGCGAGTCACAAATTGTACACGGACATTGTACCTGCATTCATATTAGCGACACGCAATTTGCGAGTCGCTAATTTTTTGTACCTACATCTGGCCCACAGTCACCCTGATTTAGGCGCACAATCAGCTGTTTTGCAGTATTCTGAACTAGCTGCAGAAGAGCCACTAATGGTTCTTGTTCTTTTAGATAATTGCAGATAGCATGGTCAAGCCACACTCCAGTTACAGCACGGACCTTAGTAAAATCAGGTGGGGAGTGACACAAGGCATTATTCTCTGAAGCACCTTCTGGTGGATAGCCATGTGCAAATGTGCAGAACATTTGCACACCGTTCTGCATAATCACAGACTTTGCAATTGCTTTCTCCACCATAACTCACATACAAATCAGCACCTAGAAAGTAAATGGGCCATACAGCTAAGATGGAGAAGAACCCGGGGCATTCAACAGTAGTCATTCTAGAACATTCTTTAGATGATGCCAGCGAGGGTTTTGAGATCTGTTGTCACTCCATTCTCCGGAGGGCCCCTTTAAAATCACTCTCGGGCCAGTGCGGGTTTTGAGATCTGTTGTCACGTCATTCTCCGGAGGGCCCCTTTAAAATCACTCTCGGGCCAGTGCTCCTCACATATTTTCGTACTCCTGTGTTACCGGCACAAACAATGAGAGACCTCACTGGAGCAGAAGAAGTTTTCTGCTGTCACTTCATGCCTGTTAAACAAAAAGGCCATTGAGATCCAGGACTGCCCACGTCTTGTGAGCAAGGGAAGAGTGTGCTTTGGATGTGGGCTGTGCTGCAGGCTTTAGAATAGTTGACAAGAAAACACACATTCCAGAAAGGTTTTCCCAGCCTGGGCGGTTGGTGGCTGTGCGTGAGCACTTCTCACCGAAGTGTTCCCGGAGCGCGTGATTAGAAACACGTCTCCTCTCCAGACCATCCAAGGTCACACTCGCCCTGGAGTCTGATTGACAGCATATGAAAAACTTGTCAAAAACAAAACCAATAAATGGAGTTGTTCTGCACTGTTGATCTTCTATAGGCCTGCCACACCCACCATTTTACCAATTTTCATTTTCTTACTATTTGCAGCTAATTCTGACTTGTAAAGGTTTACATGTAAACAAACACAATCGTTTGGCAGAATGGACAAGCTCGGACTGATGTCAGCCTATCCATGAAGTCCTTCCTCCATGTGTTCTCACTCATCCATGCTATCAGTGTTCTTCAGCCGCTTCCACCCTGCTCTCTTCTGTGGTGAACCAGGGATGCATTGGGCCCCCTAATGTAAACAAATACAATGGACCCTGTTGTGCCTTAGGTTGCGACAGGCAGCAAGGATTAGGGTAAAGTCGTTCACAAGCTCCTGAGCCCTGGTGCCCAGGTGCATGTGCTGCGCTAATGATAGCTATGACCTTTCCCCTTTAGACGCCTAGGGCCACATGTACAAAGCAGTTTTGTAGTCGCAAATGGGCCGATTCCGAGAATCGGCCCGTTTGCGACTAGAAAAATGCTTTTTGGGATGTACAAAGCCCAAATTGCGATTCGGTAATAAATCACAATTAGGAAATTGCATTTCCAAATATTCGTACATGTGGCCCCTAATGCTTTTAGTTGACTGTATCAACAGTGTGCCCACCAGTTCTTATCCCACTTTCACATAGCGCAACATTAATATTTTATATCTGACCTTTTAAAGCATCTCACCCTATCTTCGATGCACGCCTCTTCCCCTACTCTATCACACCCAAAAACTCAAGTGGAGGGACCTGCGTCCTTCCTTCCTCCCTTATCCACCTATCCTGTTCCATGAAGACATCATATAGGTACCAAGTAGGCACATTTCACACGTTCCACGCTGTACTAGGGTTAGTTCAAACTGGCAGGAAACTGCAGAGTCATAGTAAATGTGTTGCTAAACATTTGAATCAGTGATTCGGATATATGAGCTATGGACTCGCGGCTAGAGCTGCTTACTTGGGAACCAGGTTCGAAAATTGGCTTTACAGCCTGTGATTCTGGGCAAATCTCTTACTCTGCATAAAAAAGTGAAATATCTTCGGGTGCTCATGTAATGTGCTCCAATGCTCTTGCAGAAAATATACCAGGACAGAACAGATATAAAACAGAGGAAGGACTTCAGATGAGAAAGTCCTTGAACTCTGTAGCAGTAGCGGTCACCATTCACACCAAAGCACACTGGATACTGGCAGGGTTGCTAAGGTCCAGCACTTTGTCAGAGGTCCAAATGAAGCTGGCGACCACAGGTGACTGTGTGGTCCTGCAGTGGTCATATGGGTTTCCTGTTCAGATTAAGTTGGGATACAGCAGGATATTTAGGGGCAGATTCACAGACATGTTTGAGAAAAAAACATTGTACTTCTGTGGAACACTTTTGTATACAAAAACATCTAAAATGGGAATACAATTGGAATACTTGATTCATATTCATGTACAATTAGTAGTAATATAGAGGATTACGCCCTCTTTGCACTCTTACTAATATGTAGTTGAACATTTCAGGGCTGATGCACAAAGGCATACAAGAATATGTAAAAAAGTACTCCTTTACAAATTTTTGTACTTTTACGTTCCAAAAAATCTAAAATGGGAATATTTAGGTCTTGTTCTTGCACCATTAGTACATATAGATAGAAGTGTGCCTTCTTTTCACTTGCACTAATAGTGAGATGGACTTTTTAGGACGCTTCACAAAGTCATGCAAAAGTGCATTAAAGAGTACTCCTGTAGTACTACTTCATGTAGTTGTAAATGTTTTTATCAATTGGTCCCTTGGGGTGCTTGCATCATCCAGTGAGCCAATCTTAGTTCAATGGCCATTTAGCTGATATAATTCATAGACACAACCAATATAAACACAATTTCATTGCATCACTTGAACATAAGGGCAAACGTCTTGTCTTGTCAAGCAGTGCTTAATTTGTGCTTGTTGTTTCCGGTTCTGAGCACCAGCACTTATTTTTGAGGGCCGGCGTTTAGCCTTCTGCCTCAGGCATTTGCTGTGAGAAAAAGACATATATGGGAAAGACGGAGGAAGAGAAAAATGAAAAAGCGTCACAAAGGTAGAAAGTAGAAAGCTGCTAGAGTGAGCTGAAGCGGCAAGGAGTGGCTTTAAATGTATTGAAGAGGCCTGAGATGGCTTCAGGATTACGTTGCCTCAGTATTCCGTGCTCGCACATTTAAATGCAGCAGCCGAAGGTTTAAGAGTAGAGCTTTGGGCACTGGCATGTTTTTATTTACAAATTAATCTCTGCTGTCAAGGGCTGTAAAAATACCTGAAACAGAATATTGTTCATTCAGAAAATGATTCTGATTATTTTAATAAACAGAGCTATTTTTAAATGATTTTTAAATGTTGAAAAACGTGCTAGAACATATTTAAAGTGAAAGGAGGGCGCAAATGTTTTTGTGTGATCATAGCAGGGAGAAGCAGTTGCATTTTGAGCGCGGGAAGGGTCATCATCAAGGCTGGCCAAACAGTTAATTTTCCGTCCACAAATTACAAATTGTAAACTGGGGACTGAACATGTTTGCTAATTTGCCACAATGCTTGCCAGTGGAGTTTAGAATGGTGAGTTTCGAAGTAATATTGTTCATTCTTGAAGTAATATTGTTCATTCTTTTAGCGAAGAACTTAGGGCCAGGTGTATCAAAGGGTTTTACCCATTCTGTGTCTACGGGAAAATGTGTTCGTACATATGGCACTTAATTTTTAAACAAATTTGCATTCTTCCTATCTCAGTTATCAAAGTGTGTGTGTTCACAAAAGCCTACACAAAGGTTTGTATTATTCAATGGATTGGCAAGAATTGACAATCCATGACATTTGAAAACAATGACATCACAGGAAGTGGAATCATTCAAAGCTTAGTTTTGATGACACTATAGGAAGCCGCTGCATCATCAACTTTCAGCATCTTCAATAAGGTAAATACATAAATGCTGTCATTTATTAGAAAGTACTAAAATAATTAGAAAATCTACATAAAATAGACACATAAACGCCACAAAGGATTACACTACACAGGTCCAGGGTGTGATTTTCATATCATATTCCAGGGTAAAGTCTCACAGATCCAGTGGCAAGCTGAACACACATCCCAAAATAAATGTGAACAAGCTGATGTGATAATTATGGCATGATCCTTCAGTGGGATGACCAGTGGCACTTACTAAGCTGGACAAGAGAGAACAACGGGCTGGAAGGAGCTGTCAGTGGGTGGAGAGGATTCCACAGGGCCTGACAAGGTGCCCTTGGAGCACCTCAAAAGAAGCATAATTCGACTGGACTGTCGCCTCCAGCAATCCAGTCTGGAGAAGTGCCTTCTCCAATATGGACATCACTCCAGACCGAACAATACCCCACAGTGCTGCAGGTAAAACAAAATTTACCACCGTGCCTGACAGGAGCCCTCAGAGATACCAGATGGACCAAAGCCCTCAATACCGGACACAGTGGTGTAGCAAGAATGTCATGGGCCTCAATGCAAGCAAGGACGATGGGCACTCACCCCAAGTTTAGTAGTTACAAAAACTGCTAAATTCGGGTACAGTGGGTCCCTCAGACTCCTGTGCCCTAGAGCCACTCCACTTGCTGCATTAATGATACCTACTTCGCTGATTGACACAAGTACTCAGTAGTGCAATCTGAATGCAAGCTCTCTCTTAGCAGTCAGGAGTGATCCCTCCCCACTGAAGACTGGATTTGACCTCTCTGTTGATTGAGAGATGAACAAAAGCCGACTTAAACAACTTCAACTGGTGGTGAATGACGCCCACGCATCACATCCTATACACACATAGACTCCCAGCACTGCAAGTTGGCCAGGACCCCTTAGGATGCTAGGATATAAGGGACTCAAGAATCTACATAGTTAAAAAAAATTATACATTTAGTTCTGGGACATCTAAAGAGCATGTATGGTGATCAGTATACGCTCATATTTTTAGTTTTAACGCTATCTATAATATTTTCAAGAATAATTTTTAAGCATGTGGGGTATATTAGTGCATTTGAAGGTAACACTCATTATTCAAGTGCCTTTGAGGCTATTTACTTTGCTTTGCATGCTATGGAAACAAAAATATTCATGTGTGGCAGGGTTTTTCAGAGGATGTCTGGATGTGTGCTATGTAGGCTATACAGTCCTGCCAGCACACAGGAAATAATCATTTTATGGCCATATTGTACCTCAAAATATTACCCGTACCTTACTTTGACCTTGCAAAATCTTATGTATGTAAAAATCAAAAGAGCACAAAGTATGCCCTAGCCAGATACACAGATAAAATTATAGAGGTCGAGACGTGGCTAGAGCAGATGTCTCCAACCTTTTCTGTAGTAAGAGCTACTTTTGTACAGTAAAAATCACTCTAAGCTACCAATTTTTAGAATTAGAGTTGTAATACTCACAACAAAAGACAAGATTACATTAGTGATTACCACATGCAAGATTACCAGCAGTGATTATCTGAGTTCTTCAGGCTCTGTGGCCTTGATATATGTAATGAAGAATCTTTGTCAATGTGGAATGCTTCTATACGGGTAATTAATACACATCAAACATAAATGCTTTGCCTCTTGCAAGAAGGTAATAATATTGCCAAAAAGTCTTTCCAATGCTGCAAACAATATACTTAAATGTCACCTTTGGAAATATTCCAGAAATTTAACAATTCTTCTCCAAACAAAAGCTTATAAATTCTGGAAATGGTTTGTTTTGAATGCATAACTTTAAATGTTGGTGTACATAATTAATTCAACCAAGCAGAGGCTTACAACTTAGTAAGCTGGGCTGCACCCACGAGAGCTAGTTACAGGTTTCAGCCAGAGAGCTACCAGTAGCTCACAAGCTACTCATTGGAGAAGCCTGGGCTAGAAAGTCTATTAGAGCGGCTGGCCCTGACAAACAAAAGACAGAACTGAGACACTCCGAGAGATGACTCGTAGAGCTACAAATGCCCTGGCTCTAACAGACTTTGAAAGAAGAAAAAACATTAAAGGATGCAGGGACAACAAGAAAAATGTTGGTGCCTCTGCAAACACTAATGCATAAAGTAAACACTGTTTATATATGAACTTATTTTTAATTGTATTTTATACCATTGCCTAATGACAAGTAGCCACTTCACAGGGCTAAAGATTCAAAGTGATCAGTCTAGTTAGACAATCCCTTTACTGGGGTTAGATACTTGAAGAACAATCCGGTGAACACAATGTTAGTAACATACCGTTACATACAGAGAAGGGTGTGATTGGAGAGTCGGGAGGTGTTCACCATTAAAAGAGGGACAGTCACCTGGAAGTGGAGAGACAATTTAGAGCAAGAGGTTTGTTTCAAAGTATTTTTTTAAAGCCATCAAATTAGATTTCTCAGGTGAGGCTTAGTTCCAGATTTGAAAGCCCATGATCCTAACAAATGTGTTGTTTTCAGTCATCCTTATGATCCAGGATTCTACAACCAAGGTTGCCTTGCTAGAACAAAAGTTCTAATCAGGAATGTAATCTGGTGTTAGATTTTTTAGGTAGTTTGGGCTTGTTAGAAATGGGGTCTCTGGTTGGCAATCAGTATGCACTCTGTCCAAGCAGGGACCCTCACTCTAGTCAGGGCAACGGAGATATACACCTAGGATAGCCCCTGCCCACCCCCTTGGTAGCTTGGCAAAAGCAGTCAGGCTTATCTCAGAGACAATGAGTAAAGTATTTGTACCACAACACACAGTAATACAACGTTAGACAATACGTAAAGTATTTGTACCACAACACACAGTAATACAGCATTAACACTACAAAATGGGCACCACACCAGTTTAGAAAAATAGCTAATATTTATCTGAATCAAACAAGACCAAAACGACAAAAATCCAACATGCACAAGTAAAGTTATGAATTTTTAAAATAAAAAGTGTCTTACTCCATAGAAAACAATGGTAGCGCTGATGTTACACAAATTACCTGGTTTGCATCAAAAATAAAGCCGCACGGCAAGCTTGTGTCAGAAAAGTCAGCGATGCGTCAATTCCTTGCTCGCAAGTGAGGCCGTGCATCGTTTCTTCTCTGGTCGGGTAGGCGATGCCTCGTTTTTCTCTCCCGTAAGAGAGCGATGCATCAATTTCTGGATGGGCATCTCGGGACCGGGCAGGTTCATGTCAATTTTGATGGCCAGCAATGTTGCGTGTGAAATCCGGCTGCACAAGGACAAGAATCCGCTCTGCGTGGGGTTTGCATCAATTTCAGCAGCAGCAAACGGGTGATGCGTAATTTTTCCCCAGCCGAGATGCAGGTGGTGCGTCGATTTCAGCAGCAATGCAGGTGGTGCGTCGTTTTTAGAGCCACGTTGCAGGGGGTGCGTCAACATTTTCCCCACACAGAACCTGTGCATAGATTTTCACCTTGGTTCCACCAACTTCACATTTTAATGGCCCAGGGACTGGATAGGGCACCACTTTGCAGGGTAGAAGTCTCAGCAAGTGCTGTCAGAGGGAGTCTTTGATGGCCTTGGGACTTCATAACAGTAGGCAAGCTCAGACCAAGCTCTTGGAGACACTTCACAAGCAGGAATATAGCACAAAGTCCAGTCTTAGTCCTCTTTTAGGCAGAAGCAGCAACTGCAGGCCAACCCAGCAAAGCACAGTCACAGGCAATAGGGCAGTACTCCTTCTCCAGCTCTTCAGCTCTTCATCTTGGCAGGGGTTCCTCTTGGTTCCAGAAGTAATCTAAAAATCTGAGGTTTGGGGTCCACTACTTGTACCCCTTTCTGCCTTTGAAGTTGGTAAACTTTAAAGGAAAGTCTCTATTGTTCACAAGATCCTGCTTTGCCCGGGCCTGGCCCCAGACACATACCAGAGGGTTGAAGACTGCATTGTATGAGGGCAGGCACAGACCATTCTGGTGTAAGTGTCAGCTCCTCCCTTCACTCTAGCACAGATGACCCATCAGGATATGCAGGCTACACCACAGATCCATTTGTGTCACTGTCTAGTGGAGATTCAAAAACAGCCCAACTGTCAGTCTGCCCCAGGCAGGGAATACACAAGAAGGCAGAGTCATAGAATGGTTTAAGCATGAAAATGCTCACTGTCCACAAGTGGCATTTTGAAACTGACAATTTAAAAAACAACGTTACCAAAAGATGTATTTTTAAATTGTGAGTTCAGAGACCCCAAACTCCAGACCTCTTTCTGCTTCCAAAGGGAAACTACACTGACAAGTTATGTAAAGGCAGTACCATGTTAACCTTTGAGAGAAATAGGCCTTGCAACAGTGAAAACCAAATTTGGCAGTATTTCACTGTTAGGACTTGTAAAAACACACCAGCATCTTTAAGATACACTGCACTCTGTCCATGGCGCTACCTAGGGCATTCCTTATGGGTGCCTTACATGTATACAAAAGGGGAAGGTTTGGGCCTGGCAAGTCGGTACACTTGCCAGGTCGAATTGGCAGTTTAAAACTGCACATACAGACGCTGCAGTGGCAGGTCTGAGCCATGTTTACAGGAATATTTATGTGGGTGGCACAATCAGTGCTGCAGTCCCACTAGTGGTATTTTGTTTACAGGCCCATGGCACCTCTAATGCCCTTTACTTGGGACCTACTAGTAAATCAAATATGGCAATCATGGATAAACCAATCACCAATACAATTTAGACAGATAGCATATGCACTTTAGCACTGGTTAGCAGTGATAAAGTGCCCAGAGTCCTAAAGCCAACAACAACTGGTCAGACAAAATAGGAGGAAGGAGGCAAAACGTTCGGGGATGACACTGCAAAAAGGGCCAGGTCCAATAGGGCTGATTTCAGTGAAGTTTTTTGAATGCAATGATTTCTTTAGATTTAGTCTTGCTGCTTGCTAGTGCACTCTCTACAGATTTGGGATTTCTCGTTTGGATGCTAATGCATAGATTGTATTGCAGTAATCATGTTTGATAGCTCTGTTAAGTTCAATACAATGTTTTAACTGTAGGGTATGTAGGATCCCTGTTCTCAGTATCACAATCTTGTGGTTGGTGTATGTCACAACTGTTGAGATATTTACTGAGAGAGCTGGCGTTTGGGTGGTACATAGTAGTTAAGGCTATATTAATAGAAAGTTATCAGCTGGGATGTTTCCACTTATGAGTGTTTTGGTTTTCAGGCTGTTCAATTGGAGGTAATTCTCCTTTAGCAAGTAGTAAATGTATTTTCAACATTTTCTGATGTTGTTTGATTAGTTTGAATTCACGATGATGTAGATGTGGACTTGAATGTTATCTTCACCCAATTGAAATTGAAGCACGTGAAGATTAACATTGTTATTGGTGGCCCAGACCAGAGGTCTCATGTAGATGTTAAAGTGTAGAGGGAGCAGATGTAAGTCCTGTGAGACCCCCTGTTTAAATTGTTTTTGTTGAAGAAGAACACATACCCATATTGTGAAAAATTGGGTTGTTGGTTGAGAGGGGTGAAACCCTTGTCAAGCAATAGCCACAATCCTTGTCTGGGCAAACCACAAAAAGTGACTAAGTGAACCTGTGCTTAACCCTCTGGTAGCTTGGCACAAAAGCAGTCAGGCTTATCTTAGAATCCATGTGTAAAGTATTCATGCAACACACAAACAATTACATAGGGAAAACACCCCAAAAGAAAAATCCAACACAAATTAAGAAAAATAATATGAAAGTTAATAATTTATTTGAGACCAAAACAATAAAAATCCAAACAGTCGAACCAAAGGTATCCAGTTTTGAAGGATTTGAAGAAAAGTAGCACTTAGAAGTAAGAAGTGTCAATTAGGATTCTCTGGTCACGGTGGACAAGGTCCAAGTCACAAGTTCAGGCCAGCTGCACTGGAGCGGATAACCCAAAATTGGAGGCCAGATAACTAGCCCTTTGCAGCACTTTGTTGGTCCTGTGTTGAAGTTGTAGATTCAGTCCCTCTTCGTCAGGCAGGAGGCCAGCAGAGACATCCCTCTTGCAGCAGAGCAGCAGGGCAGCACAGCAGTCCTTTTTGCAGCAGGGCAGCAGGGTAGCAGAGCAAAAGAGCAGCTGGGCAGTTCTTCCTGCAGCAGGGCAGTAGAGCAGTCCTTCTTCTGAGTCTTCCACAGGTCCAGAAGGGATCTGAAGAGTTGGGTCTGAGGGTCCAATCTTTATACCATGTGCCAGCTTTGATGTGGGAGAAGCTTCCGGACTTTCCCCTTACAGAGGTATCTGGCATTTTCTGCCTCCTTTCCCTGTTCCCAGTCTGTCTGTGGGCACAATAGACTAGTGTGAAGTCCTTTGTGTCTGAGCTGAGCCAGTCCCTTTGAAGTGCATATGTGGTAGGTGACAGCTCCGGCCCCCTGTCAAGACAGAGAGGGCTCATCTTGCCAACACGTAGACCCTGCTTTGTGATACTGACTAGGAGGAATACACAAAGACCAACTGCCAACTACACCTAAACAAGTGACCCAGGAACAGGCTGCAGGCACCAAATGGTTAGGACAAGAAAAAAACAACTTTCTAAAAGTGTTTTATTTTCAGATTTGAGACTCAAAATCCCATCCTACCATTAAAAAGGGTTTTAAATTACGATTCCTCAGACACCAAAAAATGACTTTCCTACCTGCTCTCAATCAAAAGGTATCACTTATTTTTAAATGTAATAAGGAAGCCCAATGTTATCCTATGGTAGAGGTAGGCCTTGCAATAGTGAAAAATGAATTTGAGAGGTTTTCACTACCAGGACACGTAAAACCTAAAATACTTGTCCAACTTTTTAAATACAATGTACCCTGCCCCATGGGCTACTTAGGGCCTAAGTTAGGGGTGTCTTATATGTATTAAAAGGAGGGTTTAGGCCTGGCAAATGGTTGCCAGGTTGAAGTGTCACTTTAAGAATGTGCATACAGGCTTAAATGGGAGGCCTATGGCATGTTTAAAAAGGCTACTTAAGTGGGTGGCACAGTAAGTGAATCTGGCCCACTAGTAGCATTTAATTTACAGGTCCTGGGTACTAGCCCTGGATTTTACTTTCTTAGGGACTTATGAGTAAATGAATTGTGCCAATGGGGTGTAAATCAATTTTGCCATATTTAAAGGAGAGAGCACAAGCTATTCAGCACTGTTTAGCACTGGTAAAGTACCCAGAGTTCTAAGGCCAACAAAAACAAATTCAGCAAAACAGGAGGAGTGAAGGCAAAAGGTTTGGGGTCAGACCACCCTATGGCTGACAGGTCTAACATGTATCAATTAGTTAGCTTTGGTGGAAAAAAGTACAAGCAAAATTGCAGAGGTGTTCAAGTGACTTCATCATACTTTTCCAGGAGCTCCAGACAGACTTAGTGGTTCACTGTGTGATAGGCTACTTGTAAACAGTGTGGGATAAGAATTTCTAGAGTATCAGAATTGCCAGAGGTAAGTAGTTCTTCTGTATTATCTCTGAGCATGGATTCTGATTTTCTCCCTGTTCTGAACCCTGATTGTCTGTCATGGAGAACATTTTTCTTCTACACAAAGTCCTGTAGTGGACGTCTGATCTATTTTTCATAGAATTTGCTAATAAACTGTATGTTTGAAATGGGTATGTAATTACTATGCTTTACTTGGTTACCTGCAAGTTTCTTTAACAGGGGCATGGGACATATCTTGTTTTATTAGCCTGTGGACTATACCCTATTGAAGCCAGGAGTTTATGATATTAGTGACATCTTTCCAGAGGATATGAAGATGATCTGCACATGTTATTGCAGGACATGGTTCCAATGGTAGATTTCAAGCATTAGTTGTTCTGATTTCCTTGAGCACATGGTCCTAAGTCATCATGGCAAAAGTTGATAGGGTTGCTCTGGTGGACCATTTGCATCAAATGGATATGACTATAATTTGTTGATGACACAATCCTGAATCCTTTAGATCTGGTCTCAAAGAAAGTAAGTATGTTTTCAAAAAATTGGTAAATGATGATCTGTTGATTCTCTGTAGATTTAAAAATAGCTCCTTTAATTTGGAAGGTGTTAGATTTGAAATGCACATGAATTTTTCTTGACCTTTTTGGTTTCCTAGAGGAGAGTCCTCATATGGGTCTTTAGCTGTGGCTAGGTTTGATTTCCTCCAGAGACATTCCATTCAATAGCCCTGTCTTGTTAGCATGGCCGGGTTAAAGTCAAGCCACTTTTTGCACCTGTTCTCAACTGGTTTAAGTTTTTTGGTCTTGTGGACCCACAGATTTAAAGGTTTTGGTGGTGTTGGCTTGCAGTAATTCAATGAGGCCTTTGGGGTCTAATGGCAACGGCAGGCAAGACTGACGATCGGTAAAGGCTTCACTGGGACCTGCTAATGGGGACTTTGTTCTGCTTCCTGACTTATAATGTAATTGTTTGGCTGGTGGTGTCTGCATTTAAATAACTACACACACAGGAACATTTATTTTTGGGAATTATTTGAAACCAATATTTTTGCGATGTATTGCTGGTATACAATTGTGGTCAAATAAGACTAGCAACTCATTACAAGCCGTGTTAAACCCTATTAAAATTAAATTAAAATGAAATACCCTAGAAAGACCACAACATGTAGTCAATGCTTATTTTATTATTCCTGATAAAAATACAAAATACATCTGCAGTATATATTACATTAAACTACTATCAGTAAAACTTATCATCTGTTATTAGATTAAAAACATACAAATCAAAATTTAAAAGCAACCTTCCACATATCCACTTTATATACTCCGAAAGAACTGTCTCATGTATACTCTAAAAAAACTGTTGATGCGGCGTTTTGGTGGTTTACAGTAGGTTCACCCCACCTTCTTCAGGACAAGTTTATTAACTTACAGATTCTCTCTTTCCCGTAATTAACTGCAAAGATATAAAAATACATTTTTACAATTTCATAGTGTCTGACATTGGGGGTTCAACAACGGCTATATTTTATCACTTCTAATATCTTTTTTTTATATTCAATCATTTGAATTTTTTTCTAAAAGATGGCAAAGTTAGTATCATATTAGAACATCTCTTTAGAATATTCTAACTATTTATTTAAAAAAAAATGCTTTGTATCTTGACAAACTCTATTGTGTACAAGCTCCATAACTGTTTTTAAAATACTATAATTAGGACATTTATTCAGTCTTTTCCAATTATGGTCTCCTGGTATCACTCCCCAATAGGTACTCAATATTGTTTTTAATCTATAATATAACACCCCATGTTTTAATCTGCAGTTACCTGTTGGTGATTATTCGTAATCTGCAAATTATCTCGAGTATTTTTTTAATATCATCTAATATTTTTTTCGTAATCACTCCCTGAGATGTGCTCACCTCTTCGGTCTCCCTTCCATAAAATGAATCCAGTCTCCTTTTTTCACTTTTGCTCCTCCGTATTTCAATTGGATAAGTAATGTGCGATCAATCTCGTGGGAGATTCTGTTGTGAATAAAGGTGAGAAGCATTGCGATGTTTTGTGCATGTTTATTTAGTTCCAAAACCAGAGACCGCCGCTGTCACGTCCTCCGGCTCCGCCGTCTTCAACCGTTTCTTCCTCGCGCTCGAGAGCACGGGAGAACGCGACAGCCGGCAGCCGGCAGCACACAAAATAGGTTCGGCACGCGGTAACATTACCGCATGCCAAACCACACAGAACACAACATAATATCTCCTTTTTTTTTTTTTTTTAACTTCCAAACCAGAGAAACATAACCCAACATTAGAACAAAATAATAATAACATAAAATTAAACCACTAAACAGTATTGGTGAAAATGGCCATAACAACAAGTAGATTTCCTGCTAACAGCAATGAGATTCCCTAAGTTTGAGCGGCATCCGTTTCACTCGAACAGATCTTCTAAGTGTTTGGGGAATTCCCAACTTAGTGTTTAACGCCAACCGTTCCTGAACCATACCCTCTGACACCGCTCTACTACACCTTTTCATTCCACCGTCACTGTCGTCATTCACCTTCACAGCTTTATTCATATTCCACCACTGACCAACCTCAACCATGATAGCATTACCACACACTTTCCTCACTGTAACTGGACTTCCATAACAAGCTTCCCCTTTCCTCACAAAGGTCTGTAACTTGATGCGCACTATATCACCTGGTTGAAAAGAGCGTTCTTTTGTAGAATTTTTCTGGTCATACCTAGCTTTCACCCTGTCCTGATTTTTCTTTACCTCACCCCTAACTTTATCCTTGTCCACCACATCAAACTGTACACCATTATCCGAGATTAAATATTCCGGAAAACCTTCCCTCCAAAAGATCTCTTTGAGGAGCTGTATGGCAGAACTTGCAGAAGGCTTAGCGAAAAACCGCACTTCTGGCCACTTACTAAAGTAATCCATCAGTACAAAAGCATAGTGCATGTGACTAGGGAGAAAATTGAAGGGCCCAACCATATCAACACCCACTTTAACCCAAGCCTTATCTGGTAAAGGTATGGGCTGTAATGGTGGCTTCACAATCTTCAACCCTTTTTCGGCACCATTGCACACAACACATCCATTAACAGCCCTTTCTACATACTTATCCATAGAAGGCCACCAATACAGCGCCCTGATCCGTCTTTTTGTCATGGTGCCACCAAGGTGCCCATCATGCGCATGGTCCACCAATTTTTGTCTAAGCTCGCACGGGGGTACACATTTATCATTCCTTAACACAATGCCATCCTCAATTGATAACTCATCAACCACCTTGACATACGGTTGGACTTCTGAATTCAAATTCCTTTCCTTAGGCCAGCCGCTGACAATATACTGCTTAACCCTGGAAAGCACCTCATCATTGCTTTCAGCCATCTTCCATACCGTTTCCGTGCACACTTTGGATTCATCAGCATCCACAGCCGCTATAAAACAATCCTCCACATCATCCTCCACATCAACAGTACTTTCATCACTAATAGGTAAACAAGATAAAAAGTCAGCTGTGAAGTTGTCTTTTCCTGGAATGTATCTGACATGAAAGTCATACTGTAACAGTTTCGTGGTGAGGCGTGCTATACGCGGGGTTGTATAATTGATCTTGTCGCATTCAAAATATACACCAATGGTTGATGATCCGTTTGAACAACAAATTTTCTCCCCCATATATAGCTTCTAAATTTCTCACTAGCCCAATAGCATGCTAGCAGCTCTTTCTCAATCACAGAGTAATTGAGTTCTGACTCACGTAATACTCTAGAGGCATAACTAATAACCTTCTCATCCTTCCCCATACCTTGAGACAGCACCGCACCCAACCCATACCTACTAGCATCCACAGTGATGGTGCACAATTGGCTGGGGTCATACAGACTCAATGGCCTAGCATCGACCAACTCCTGCTTGACCCTTTCGAATGTAGCTTGACACTCACTGTCCCATATGAACGGTACTTTGTTCTTGAGCAAGTTAGACAAAATCTTCATTTTGCTAGCATAATTGGAAATGAACTTAGAATAGTATTCACACATGCCTACAAAAGATCGCAACTCGTCTTTGTCCTTGGGATTAGGCGATTCCACAATCGCTTTTACCAAACCGGGCCGCGTTGTAACGCCATCCCCAGACACACAATGACCCAAACATTCTATCTTTTTCTTGTAAAACTCAAATTTTTCTTTCCTTACACAGATGCCATAAGACTGAAAAATTTTAAAGACAGATCTGATTTTCTCGTGATGACCTTCCAAATCCCTAGTATGAATCAAGACATCATCTTGGAAAACCAGAATGCCTTGTACTTCCCCCAACATTTTGTGCATGATACGTTGAAACGCTGACGCAGCAGAGGCCAACCCAAATGGCATCCTGCAAAACTGGAAAGTGCCAAACGGAAAATTGAAAGCTGTGTAATGACGCAAATCCTCATCCAACACCACCTGGTGATATGCTGATGCAAGATCTATTTTGGAAAACCACACAGAGCCTCTGAGCTCATCGAGCAGGTCGCTAATCTTAGGTAAAGGATATGAGTCTACCCATATCTCCTTATTGAGACTCCTCAGGTCCACACATAAACGTAGGTCCCCATTTCGTTTCCGGGCAACCACCAATGGAGAAAGCCACAAACTGGACTCTATTGGCTCAATTACACCATTATTTTGTAGTTTGTGCAATTCAGCTTTAAGATCCTCTCTTAGACTAAATGGCACCAACCTGACTTTATGTCGCACAGGGATAGCCCAATCTTTTACCTTAATTTTGTGCTTGAAACAAACAATCTTTCCCAAACCTTGTACAAAAATGCTAGGAAACTCCTCTTCAAATGGTGCCTTCGATTGTGAGTTCCCTACGACAAGGACTTGTTCTTTAGCACCAGGTTTCAACACCATGCCAAACAGCCCTTGGTGGTACCATCCTAAAATGTTCAAACCTTTATACGCCACATAAATTTTACCGAAAATCTTTCGATCCTTGAACTCAAGACTATCTTCTATGTAGCCTTCCAGGTCAATTTTCCTGCCCTCATAAGACACAGGTGATCTATCGGGAGGCAATAATTTCCTATCACCCAAACATTGTGGAAGAGATCCGATGTGATCATAGTAATACGTGCCCCAGAATCCATTAACAACCGAAGCCACTTATCACCAACCCGAATATCAACAAGGGGATCTACACATTGGTTTTGATATTTGACTCCACCTACCCTTTCAGTGACTACCACAATCATATCTGGATAGGCCTTAACAAAAGAATCCTCTTCATTTTCCCCCTCTTCCTCTACCACTGTGGAGACCTTGGCTTGCTTATTAAACATGGATTGACATAATTTAGCAAAGTGACCTACTTTACTACACTTCCTACATGCAGCATTCTTTGCTGGACAATTTTTGCCATCCTTAAAATGAGGCATGTTCCCACATCTAAAACATATTTTAGACGACCTGAAGAATGGATTGTCATATTTTCTCGAGTCACCTTTCTTTACCGCACTCATTTTAGTAACGACATTCACATGCATTTGATCAGAGTCCTTCACCCCAGTACTTATTGAAAGTTCCTTTAGAGATATCTGCGCCAGCTCAACACTTTTAGCCGTTTTAATGACATCTTCCAAAGTAGGATTGCCCATGGTAAGTAGCTTCTGCTGAATGTGCTTATTTGAGCAGTGACCGATAAACTGGTCCCTTATTAATTGGTCTTGGAAATCTCTAAATTCACACTTCGAGGCCAATTGTCTCAGTGCACTGACATATGTGTCAACATCCTCACTTTGAGACTGCTGACGCTTGAAGAATTTGTGCCGTAAAACCACCAAACTCTGGAGTACATCAAACCTTGTGGACAACTTCTTGGTGGTCATATCATATTCATCAAGCTCCTCATCAGTTTGCGGCAGGTCCGGTAAATGTTTGAAAATCTCTCTGCCTTCATATCCCAAAGAATGTAAAAGAAGACACTTCTTCCTTTCAGGGCGAAAACGAGAGGCTCCAATAGCTCCAAGGTAAGTCTCGAAACCGTCAAACCATTGTCTCCAAGGGATGGGAGGAGTACCTGGAGTTTCCAAAAAGGGTGGTGGAGGATTAACAGACTGCATAGCACAAATCAAGAGGCAGCTTAAAAAAAAACAGCCAGGACGTGTTCAAATGAATATTGTTTCAATAAAACTGTAGCACTTTAAAGCACTACAGATGTATTTTCCTCGGTAGCCCCTGCTACAATGATACAGTGTAGTGTAAAAGTATTTCCACTGTTATCCTTAATACTGTGGCCCAATGTAGCATTAACAACAACTACATCCAAAATGGCGCTTAAAATTGCCAAACACAGCACCTGCAGAGTTCCATTCCAAATGTCTGCTGCCAATTAGTCACACGATCCTACCCCAGCCAGGCTAAAAGGTACAATATGCTTCCAGCAGGAAGAAGGCGGAGATCTCTCTACACAGCAATGCGTGGGTGCTTAGCGGCAGTCATGGCTCCCTCGTCGCCAAATTTCTAATGTTGTGAATAAAGGTGAGAAGCATTGCAATGATTTGTGCGTGTTTATTTAGTTCCAAAACCAGAGACCGCCGCTGTCATGTCCTCCGGCTCCGCCGTCTTCAACCGTTTCTTCCTCGCGCTCGAGAGCACGGGAGAACGCGACAGCCGGCAGCACACAAAATAGGTTCGGCACGCGGTAACATTACCGCGTGCCAAACCACACAGAACACAACATATTCATTTTATCCCGACTATAGGAAAATAAAAGTCCCCTCTTAAACTCAAGATATAGGGTCTCATTATGTATCTAAACTCCCAAACATTGATACCATGCTCACCTGCTTGGTCCCTTTCTGTATCATGAGTCCAATCTTGCTTCTGAATTATTATGACTCAGTTTTTTATTTTGTATATATTGCTCGTAGTCATTCACATATGGACCCCGCTTTTCGACTATTGCGCCCTTGTTTATTGTTTGGTATATATTGTGCGTATAGTCAATCACACATGGACCTCATTTTTCCCTGGGTCTGAAACGATTAAACTCTCCTTTCAAAATAGGACTTTCAAATCGTATTTCTAAAATCCCCATATGCCACTTGCCATGCTCACCTGTTCGAGGGTGTCTCTCATCTCAAATCTCTCCACAGAAACACCGTCCGCCATCTTGATTACTCTATTGATAGGCAGCGCGATATCAACCGGCGTCTATTTTCATTACCGCCTACAGTGCCGTCATCTTAGAATAGGCTGACCTCACTATGGGGGTCATTCTGACCCTGGCGGCCGGTGGCCGCCAGGGCCACCGACCACGGGAGCACCGCCAACAGGCTGGCGGTGCTCCCACGAGCATTCTGAGTGCGGCGGTTCAGCCGCGGTCAGAAGCGGCAAGTCGGCGGGCTCCCGCCGACTTACCGCTGCTCGGGGGAATCCTTCATGGCGGCGGAGCGCGCTCCGCCGCCATGAGGATTCTGACAGCCCCTACCGCCATCCTGTTCATGGCGGGAAACCCGCCATGAACAGGATGGCGGTAGGGGGTGCCGCGGGGCCCCTGGGGGCCCCTGCCGTGCCCATGCCAATGGCATGGGCACGGCAGGGGCCCCCGTAAGAGGGCCCCGCAAAGTATTTCAGTGTCTGCCTTGCAGACACTGAAATACGCGACGGGTGCAACTGCACCCGTCGCACCCCTGCAACTACGCCGGCTCAATTCTGAGCCGGCGTCCTCGTTGCAGGGGCATTTCCTCTGGGCCGGCGGGCGCTCTTTCGGAGAGCGCCCGCCGGCCCAGAGGAAATGTTTAAATGGCCGCCGCGGTCTTTTGACCGCGGTGCGGTCATTTCACGGCGGTACCTTGGCGGACGGCTATATGCCAGTGCAGTTTTTTTTACACTTTCAACCTACAACTCTAATCCCCTTTTCTTTATTAGAAGAAAAGAGAGCTTATAAGTATTTATGTCTTACCAAAGTTTATAGGTATATGTAGGCATTGCGATACCCACATTATCTCATTACTTTTCCGCCTAAGTCGCCGCCATCTTAGAATGGGCTGGCCGAGCTCTACAGTATATCATTACACTGTTACGTTTATGATACCCATCTATTGTCTTTTCCGCCTCAGATGCCACCATCTTGGAATGGCTTGACCTAGCTCTGTGCCAGTATGCTGTTTTACAGCTTATGCCTGCTCCTATAAAACGTTTTTTTCCATGGACAAGCCTGTATATATTTATATGTTCCCTGGATTTTTCAGCACTATTTCCTGATTATATTTCATCATCCTGTTTACTAGATTCCACATAACTACCATGTGGTCCATTTTCCATTTCTACTATCCCTCCACTCTACTTTAATCAAGTTATACAACACCTTTCTGAATATAATTCATCCATGGATCTTACTCATTGATTCTCCTTTTACCAAAAAATCCCATTCCTCTCTATATTCAAACCTTCCTTAAACGTTCTAAATTTACACATACATAACTGTTCTCTTCGTTTCCTTTTCTTAATGATATCACACCCTTCTTTTGTTTACCTTCTCTAGTGTACACCATCTCAAATCATTTTCATTATGCTTCTGCTTCATAAAGTGTTCAACTAGAGGGGCATTTTTCTGCGTCCTTCTTATAGCTGATCTGTGTTCATTTAACCTAAATCTAATCTGTCTACCTGTCTTGCCTATATAGCTCTTCTCACATGGACATATAATCAAATATATGACATTCTTTGTCCTGCGGTTTACCATATCACATAGGTGGGGGCTTATCCCATTTAGTTCCACTACTTCTCCCCTCTTTTTAGAATTACCGTTACAACAGGAACCACGTGGGAAATTGCCTTTGATGTTTGCTGGACCCCCTTTGGTTCTCTATAAGTATGTGCTAACACATTTAATGTAACAAATGAGTAGATTGATACAATCATGGCGTCATCAGTGTGGAGACCGGGTGTGAAAGCAAAATCCAGTGTACAACCTGCTCTATGCATCAGAGTTGAGATCCATTAGATGCATCAAGAAGGTTCTAAATAATCAATGATCTCTGAAGCCTGTCCTCATTAGTGGGGCCTAATCGCGAAAGAGAGTTTTCAGAATACCTTGCCTGCATTTAACATATTTGAATCCCAGAGAAATAATGGCCTGATTCAACTTTATAAAAATTCCTACCAGTGAGTCCACGGTCATAGACAATCCGTGTCACTGACAAAAAGGCGAGAAAGGTTACAATCTTTAAAATCATTCTGCTCCTTAATCTACAATAGGGGCTGGAATAAAGTGATGTCATAACTCCTGTACAATGTGATTTTTGGCGTGGATTGGCAAAGTGGATCCGATTTTGATGCTCTAAACAGTTATCCACTACTATTCCTTTAAGTAAAAGAGGCCCATTTGTATCACCTCACTCAAATTTTCACATGTTTTTGACTTTGTAAATCAAGTTCCATTATGCGAGAAGTTGAAGAAGGCCAGTGTTGATCCAGCCTTGGTGGCTATAGCGGCCAGGCTTTAAACTTGCTCCACAGTGTAAATATGTTACGGTAGTGACAGCAAGCAAACCAGGGGCTGCTTACTTTTAAATTTACCATCTCAAGTGTAAAGGATAAAGTTGCTCATAAAAAGGTTAAGTAAGTATCTTGTTGCCTAATAATTTTGGTCAATATTTATCAAGGAAGATCATTTGTAAATTTATCATGCACAAGGTTCTATTTCACCTCGTGTCAGGCACAGACTCCGTTACGCAGGCCATGCTTCTTGTGGTGTTTCTTAGATTGGTTACTTAGGCCACAAACCTTCCAGGTTTTAGATGCCTAAACTCAATGTTTTTCTACCTCTCAAATAACCACATTTATGATCAACTCATTGCATTTCGAGTCCTATTCTAGACCCTTCATCGGGCATACCAGCTACTGCTTCACTCAACTTTTCACTAGAAAAATACAACACCCCATAGTAGAAACAGTGTCTTTCTGATATTGGGAATAACATTGTAAGCCAATGTATACTCTTGAGGGTATGAGAAATTGTATCACTCTTTTTGAGTTACTTGATACATTTTCGGGTTATTTTCAACATTTTGGATAAAATTGAGTTAGTAATCTGGAAGGTTGTCAAAGAAGACATCAGCTTGGACCCTGCGGCCTACGGCACCTGACCTAGAGGACATCTGTCGCTAGTTACTGGGTCTGTGATGAAAAGGCCTCAGGTGACTTTATCAATAGACTAGGGCCATATCAATGCTATTCCATTAAGGCTGTCGCTGGCAACGTGCTTTGAAAGTTCCGTCCTGGTAACATGCCCTGAATGACAGCTTTGTCAGTCTTCTTTGTTAAAATACATTATGCAGCAGGGTCTATATTGTTTTTGCTTTGGTTACCACTTTGTTTTTCGTTTGCCTCACTCTGTGTGCTGAAAAGGACAGTCAGGCCATAGACAACTACTGTCTGCCTACTGAGTTCCAGTCCCCCCTGTACTCCAGAGCTTGCACATTGAACGCTGCGCTGATGGTTTTGGGAGCAATGCAGGACTGTCAACAGGTCATGTGACCTCAGCGCCTAGCTCCTCCCACTCCTCCAGTTACCTGCCTCTTCTCATAGGATGTCCAGCGCAGAGGTATAAATGAAAGGAGAAGTTAAGGGTGCCTTTCTGCGGTGTTTTAAGAGTGGCTGCCTGGTCTCGAGAGCCCTACTCCCACTGTCTCATTGCACACAATGCTTACATGGAGCAGGTTCATTTTCCTTCAACACGTTCAAGTCATGAAAGCAGCCATTCTTTTAAAGGCTGCCCATTAGAGCTTGAGGAATCCTGAACCGAGGGCTGTGCACACGTGGCAGCTCACATATATTCGGCATGTTAGTTCTGCACTTCGAGGTTTTGATAACCCAGATGACCAATACATAAACACCAGATGCTCCGTCTTTCTTAGCAGGGAGCTCTCTTCTGCACTGTTCACCGTGTACGACGCTGACCTCACAGCAGATCGCACCTGATCTAAGGCAATAAACCCTTGTTATTCTTCCAATCTCTTCTCTTGTTAATGCTGCACTTCCAGAATGCGGCAGGAGTCTAACAACCAGTTCACAGAGCAAAGCCCCAACCTTAATATATCCCCACTAGGAAGGCTTTGGCCTGGGTTGAAATTATTCTGAAATGTGCTGAGAGATTCACCATATGTGTGTAATTTTGCAAGACTAACGAGCGATCTGCATCAGCTCTGACTGCACGCTAGGCCCTCATTGTTTGTGTTTCCATTACACCTACAATAACCTGCCTATTTGAAAGCCTTGCTTTGCTTTAATTGAGCAGCGTTTGAGGTTTTTACTTTAATAAGCCTTGTTAAAGCTGAGTGCCAGACACCAGCACAAGTGAAATTGACACCTTCAAAGCCCTCGTGTTCATGTGTGCAGCAAGCTTAGAACAACAAAAGGGAACTTGGGAAAAAATAGCAAATAGTTGTAATTTCTGGCAGGTACCGCGCATTTTCTCCTTTTACTTTGCTACAACTTAATTGAAACCACTTCAACTTGATTTTACTTTCAAGTGTGATATTTATTTTCACTAGTGCAAAATCATGTAGTTGTGCCAATAATATTCATCAGGATTCCGTGTTCCAGCTGTTGGCGTGTGCAGCCTGTTGTTACAGCTAGTAATACCTGTGAATTCTCTTAGCCGATCATCCTTCGATATTCACCCTACTTCGAACTCTTGAGGTTCGTTATAGTGACACTTGAGGTCACATTAAGTAACCTTGCACTAGTATAGTGCAGTGTAGCTTCGCCGTTTGCACCGGTCACCTACTGTAAAATAGACATGCGCATGGACTTACCAATGTCAAAAGGTAGTTGGATGTGCAAATGTCATTTGTGTTCGCTGGTCAGAAAATGCAAATGGAGGTGCAAAATTGAAAGTGCAGAGTTGCAAAGTCTATGTAATCTGTTCTCCAATATTTGTTCTTGCAGCTAGAAGGCTGCTTCGGTGTTTGAATGAGTGCTGCAAAAAACAATCAATTGTAGTAAATGATGTTAAGTTACGTAGGGCCACATGTAGCAAGTTCCGAATTTGCGATTTGGAAATTGCGAGTCGTTGCGACTCGCAATTTCCAAATCGCAAATTCAGATGCAGAACGGTGTCTCAGACACCGTCTGCGATTCGCTATGGGGTCGCAAAGTCCCATCTCATTAATATTAATGAGGTGGGTCGCATTTTGCGACCCCATAGCGAGTCCTTGCACTCACAGGGATGGTGGCCTGCTGAAGACAGCAGACCTCCATGTCTGTGACTGCTTTTTAAATAAAGCAGTTTAAAAAAAAAACAATTGCAGCCCGTTTTCCTTAAAGGAAAACGAGTTACAAAATAAAAAAAATACTGAAACCATTTGGTTTCGTTTTTTCAGAGCAGGCATTGGTCCATTGGAACACTGCCTGCTCTGAAAAAACATTTTGGGCAACATTCACAAAGGGGAAGGGGTCCCCTGGGGACCCCTTCCCTTTTTGCGAATGGGTTACCACCAGTGTAACACTGGTGGTAACTGCGAATTGCTTTGCGACCGCATTCGCGAAGTGCATTCACAATTTGCGAGTTGGTACTGATTTTCGCAGTTTGCACCATGCAAAATGCTTGCTACATCTGGCCCGTAGTTCTCTATCAAAGCGACTGATTGGAATACGAACATTTCATTTGTTTAATGTTTGTGCCCCCTTTGGCTGCTGTTGGGGGTAGTAAAATACAGCATTGATCAGGGTTTAGTGGGCCCCATAGGACCCGGTGCCGTACACCTGCTGCACCAATGGCAGCCACACGCATGTTTGGGAAGAACTGATTTGTGTCGACGGGATGTTGCCTCGGTGCTCCGTTTTGGACCACTTCAGTACAGCGCACGGAACTCCTTAGGGACATCACGTGTACTGTTATATTTTCTAGTCATTTCTATCCAGAGAGTATCAGCAAGCACTAGCAAAACTCTGGGAAAGATCATGGAATAAAACTATTCTCCAATTTTCTGGCAAACAGTGGAACCTCCAGCTCACAGCGGGCTCCATTCCCGTGAAAATGGGCTAAAATACACAGATTACATCACTCAAGGTGTGGTCCTGACTGGGAACCCCGCCCACAAGGAAGTGTAAACTCTAGCTGTGATTGGGCGCCTTCAGTCTTCTTGGAGAAGTGATCACCCAACCCTATTGACCTCTTTGTCCAAAATCAGAACAGATACAATGTTGCGTAAATGCCGCTGCCATACTGTCTTTTGACTTTTATTGGCTTTAGTCTGGCGAATGTTGTCTCGGTAATGGTAGAAAAGCCCCATGTTTGGCGGCAAAAATCTCTTTAGAGAGAATACTCACTTGGAGGTGAAATTCTGCTATGACCACAAAACGTCATACTTTCATGGAGTCAATGAACTTCACTGTATGTATTTAACATGTTTGCCAACCATTTCAGTCCGTACTGATACTCTTATCGAATATACTAGTTCGGATCTCCATACATGGCACAGCCAGGCATTTTCGTGCTTTTAGAGTATTACTTTGATAATATACCTACCTTTTGTACCTATGTTGAATATGTGTCTTAGAGACGTAGCGTTACAAAAAGTTTTTAGGGAGGCATTATTGGAAATCATTATTTTGTATGCCTTGCCTGTTGACTTTATGAAGAAGAAACTCAGGAATTTAATTATTCAAATTTGAATGTTTAGAGATCGGTTTGTTTGATAAGGGGCTAGCATTTAGCTTTTTCCCGCCATTTGAGTCCTCACATTCTGAGGAACACACAACTTTGGCACCATAGAAAGCATTTTTAGAGAGAGAAGGAAAGACACGATGAACGATTTTGAGGTACAGATGAATAAAGGGTAGTACTCAGAGGTGGGAAAAAGCCTTTTAATAAAAGGGGAAATATGGATTTGATGTACGTTGAAATTGCAAACTTGCGACTTTCATCATGCTCACAAATTTGGCTTGCTGTCATTTTGAGTTTGGTAGTTCACAACTTTCAACAAGCTTGCAAATTCTGTAGTTAGGGGACAAAAAGTGATGCAGTTTGGGCAAAATGAGATTTGGATGCGTGGGTGGATGTATGGGCAGTTGGACACACAGACTGGCTATTGGCTTTGCCTTTTGGCTTACCTCAGCTGTACATAGCTGAATATCATGGACAGTGTAGGTTGGATATATAGGGAGTTGCATGCAGTGCCTGGCCACAGGTAAGACCCAGGGCCAACCTTCACAGTGCAAAGCCGAAAGTGATGTGCAGCAGGCATTTGCCACAAGGAAGTTGGGTGCTAGCCAGGCCTTACCTACCAACCATCATGTACAAGCCAATGGACATTTGCCATCCAAAGCAGCGTTGAATACGCAGAAACATGGACACAAGGCCTAACTGCGGGTCTATGGCTAACCCATGCTGTTCGCAGATGGAGACCATGCTCAACAGAGGTTGAGCACTGGATCTTTCAACACAAGGACTCAGACAATCCCTACTGTGCATGGGTGGCTCAGTACAGGGCCTGGCTGCATATCAGGCCCTTTGGCCAATCCCCATTGCCCATGATCGAAGGGGATGTACAGTGGGGCTGGATGCAACAAATGATAGTGTGGAAAAGACAAGCTGTGATAAAGAACAGAAAAAAAGATGGAAGTGAAGAAAAGGAATGAATATTTATCTGACAGTAAGAAATATTCAAAATAGGTTTTTATTATTTTTATGGGGATGCAAGTGCTCATCTGCTACGGAAAGCCACACTGGAGCGGACTCCAAAGCCCAGGCTGCATCAAGGTATTATTGGGGAAGCTCTATAAAGCACACTTACTACAGCACAACCCACGGGACGCTGGTGCTCATCAGCTACAGGGAGCTGCACAGCAGTGGACTCCAACGCCCAGGCTGCATCAAGGCATCGCTAGGGGCAGCGCTATAAAGCACACTCACTACAATGCACTACGTGGGATGCCACTGCTATGGGGAGCCGCACAGGAATGAACTCCAACACCCAGGCTGCACCAAGGCATTGTTGGGGGCTACCGGGGGCGTGAATGGGACGTGCCGGGGCATGGCCTGGATGAAGACCGGGCCAAGAGCGGGCCCACTGCATCCATCTGAGCCCAGAAGAGGCTGGGTTAGGCCACCTCTCTTGGCCGAAGGTTTAAGGTACTGTGTAATTCTTCCACCCACTTTGCCCCAGCCTCACCATTATTGAGTGTAAGCTATGTTGTTAATCTTGCTTGGTTGTTTGACATACTGTGACTCTGTGAAGGCCTGGAGGATGGTGTGGCGCAAATTATACTCTAATATGTGGGGGGGTCCTCTGATAAGTAAAACGTTTTCACACATGATGGCTACATTGAAAAGGTAGTGGGTGCCATCAATAAAGAAATATTCAATGTAGAAAGAAGGCTTTCTCTTGCCCCTATTGATGATGGTGTTACGCATGAATCATGCTCTGCTCTCCCAGGCCAGATGGAAGAAATAATTCTGGGCAAAGACACCCAAGGTTTACAGGCGCAAGCCCAGGATGGCACGAGTGGTGTCTTACCCGTTAAAAGTGTTCCTTCTCGTAATGAGGCACCCACTAAATTGGTTAAGCCCCACACACTAAACAAAAACAAGGAGCCATTCAGAAACAAAGCACCATCACAAATCAACCGAGCCCCTTGGGGAATGTGACTGTAAATAGTTTGGGTCCTTTTACTGATTGCATCTAGGGCAAATTTGGCCACTTGGGTAAGGTGATTGAAGGGCTCCTGGACTCCAAGGTGCAAGGGTTGTGTGATCGCCTGGAGCCTGTTGAAGCAAAATTATCTGACCTAATTCGAAGACAGGATTCTGGGTGTTCCAAACCGGACTGCTTGACAGCTGATAATGCCATGCCTAGAGAAACTAACTCATTGGAGGTAGGGATGATGAACCATAACTTTGTCCCTGGCGAAGGTGGCAGTGATGTTGACTTAACAGCAACACGTCTATTGCCAGCGCGTGATGTGTAAGGGCACTGTGTTCGGGCATCCATTGCTCTTGGTAATGCTGACACATCTAGCAGGCACTTGGGCAGGGCATCTCGCCCCATCTAGGTGTGACCTCTCACCAGCGCCTTACCTTTTTGTCATTGTGCTTGTCGATGTGCCAACTCTGCGACTAGAGTCAGTTGAGAATACGTAGGACCCTATCCATTGATCAATCCATTGGATCCATGGAAATGTGAGGTACCACAGCAAAAACGGTGGGGTGGGGGTAGGGAAGATGTGTAAAGAAGAAACTACAGACGATACAAATCACAGCGGCCTGACGCATCCTCGACCTCCCCAGACAAACCCACATCGCATCCCACCTCAAGAAGCTTCACTGGCTCCAGATCCAGAAGAGATGCCAGTTCAAGATGCTGACCCACGCATACAAAGCCCTGCACAACGAAGGACCAGCTACATAAACAAATGCTTGACCTTCCACCAACCAACCAGATGCCTACGATCCACCTCCCTCTTCCTCGCAGATACATTGCCAGATCCGTCGAAGCAACAGTGGAGGGCGCTCCTTCTTGCACCTGGCAGTCAAAGCGTGGAACAACCTTCCTCTGCACTTCAGGACTACCCCATCGCTCCAGCATTTCATGAAAGGACTCAAGACCTGGTTGTTTGAATGAACGAATCACCACGAAGCAGACAGCAACAATACTGCCTTGAAACCCTCACAGGTGATTTGCTGTGCTTTACAAATCCTTGATTGATTGATTGATAGAAATAATTTTTAACACTTTGATAAATGCATTCTCCTGCTGACACATCTAATTTAGTGTAAAAAATGGCATGGGGTACCAATATTGGTGAAAACATACAGAGTTATAATAATGACATTTCATAATTTCTTCAGTTGTCTTCAGTTTTGGAGTCCGCTACCAGAGAAGGGTGGACTACCATGACCCAACCATGCCTCCATGTCTAGTCGTGCCTTCCTGGAGTGTGGGGCTAGTTTTTACACTTTTGCATGGGCTGTATTTGGTTTCTGGTCTGGCCCTGAATGGGGTGTACATTTTCGGCTACAAAATATATATAGTGGCAGGTGTGGAACGCATTATGCAGGTTAACATAAGATACTCAAAAAGGAGGTGCAGCTAGCCCTGGCCGAAAATTTCTGTAGTGTTTCAGACCTTTCAGTCGCATACCACTCCTTCCACATGTCTGGGTGGTTCAGTGATGCTTAAGAATGAAGCGCCCTCATATCTGTGGCGGTAAACTTAACGTGACAGTGGAGTGCCCGATATCGAACCACGAGCGTCTTAGGGAGGGTATCCTTGGTGCTTTCCTCTTTTCCCATTTGGTCTTGTGAGCTTGTGTTACTCGAGCAGGAAGCTTTTCCGTCCAATGGCAGGCCTGGACTGTACTCCCAGCTCTTGGGAGAGGCCTGCACTGCATTGGATATGGTGTGTAGGCACTTGGGTTCTGCAAGGAGAAAGGTATCTGTGAGAAACCCGGGGGCAGCACGCCCATGGTTGGAACTGGAGACAGTGCCAAGATCCCAGTGGGAGAGGGAGTGAGTCAGAGCAGTGGTGGCTACAGATTATAGACAGTAGATGTTCTGACGCTGCCGCTTTAAATATGATGGTCTTCCTGCACTGTTTGCATCCCTCTGGTGGTATGAGGAACTGAGACAAGGGCCAAGCGGCATCTATGGGAACCTGGATATAGTACTATTCTGAACAACAGTGTTGTCCCCCGATGAGCTACATAGCTAAGTACCAGAAATTCACCAAATAACTGTCAGGGTAAATCTGTGTGTGCAGGTGTATCTGATTTAATTCCTTGTCTGGTAACGTTAAACAGAATCAGCGTGATAGACACGTAGGTGCTCCATGAGATGACACAGGGGGTTATTCTAACTTTGGAGGAGTGTTAATCCGTCCCAAAAGTGACGGTAAAGTGACGGATATACCACCAGCCGTATTACGAGTTCCATAGGATATAATGGACTCGTAATACGGCTGGTGGTAAATCCGTCACTTTTCCGTCACTTTTGGGACGGATTAACACCTCCTCCAAAGTTAGAATAACCCCCACAGTGTTTAGAGATAATATGACATGGTTGCGAAAGTACACAGCAAAATAAGTGAAAAAGCAACTGTGTGAGTTTATTACAACACTGATTTCCATCTTAATTCAGGTTTGCTTATAGCACAGTTATTTGGCAAGCGAGCACAATAGATAGGTTTGCGTTTTGACCCCCAAGAACCCATTTTTACACAAGATCTTCATCAGGGCAAAAGAAAGTCGCATTTTACAACATAATGAATCATATGAGACCCATACGGGACTTTCATTGATCAAGTACCAATTAGAATACCAAATGCTCAACATTATCTCTTAGTAAACAAGTAATGGTTCTGACTAAAATCCAAATGTCACCACAAAAATGCAAAAATGAGGTCAGAGAAAATGCTAACTCTATGAGTATATAGTGTTGAAGCAGGCACCATCTTACACCCAAAGACAACTTACTATTGGCTTTGTCAATTACTTTGACCTATGTACTTTTGGGTTACAGCTGACATTTGAAAATCACCATATTGGTGGACGATGCCTGTTTTACTTTTTTTGCAACTGTAATGGAAAACTAACTTCTAACTAATAAGAGTTAGGTCTCAGCAACACCCAGCAAATGGAATTGAAATAGAAAAGTGCAAGGCAATCATGTTTGTGTCATGTTAGACCACAGACCTAAATGAACAAGAATGCAGTATAACTAAAACAATTTTCCAGCTGAGGTTTTACAAGGCTTTTCTAGGGAATAAAAACAAACTTCTGAAAATGTTTTTCTTTTAAATACTGTGGATCAACGTTTAATCAGTATACAATGGCAAACAAAATGATCGCAATGCGTTTGTGGCAAATAAAATACTAATTATACTTTATTTTAAGATCTTGAGAATAGCAGACTACATAGTCCATGGCCGGTTCCAGTAGGAAGACTACAGAGGTGAGGCCCATTCAAAGGAGGCCTCTGGCCCAGGACCATTTTCAGCATAACCCAAACCTGTTTTTTTACAGTGCCCCATGGACTACTATTTTTGCCTATTCTTTTTTATAACCAGCAATAACTTGGGCTACTTAAAGGTCCTGGTAGTAGGAGAAGCCAGCAGTTCTACACACTGTTATCACATTCCTCTCCACCCATGAAAGCAACACGAATATCCTGCAACACTCCACCCACAAAAAATACAGAGTGAGCAAGCACTAAGTTCACAAGATGCACAGGATACTGGCCTGTTTCACTTCCGGTAAGCTGACCATACTTCTAACACAACAAAGCATTGGTAAAGCCAATAGGTCTCGCCTTGTGAGAGGTATTGGCTTTGCCAATGTCTTTTAGCTATGTTTACAGCAGCATGGCTGCTATTTAGCATAGCTAAAAGTTAACGGCATGACATGAAGTAGAGTGGCATAGAGGAGAATGGTGCAGAGGAGAGCGGAGTAGACTCGGGTCTAGTGGCATGGAGTGGACTTACATAGAATGGAGTAGCATAAATTGTGAGTGGCATAGGGTGGAGTGGCCTAGTGTAGAGCTGAGTGTCATAGATTGTAGTGGCATGGAGTGGTGTGCAGTGAGTCCTTAGAGTGACAAAGAGTAGAGTGGAATAGAGTAGAGTGGCATAGAGGAAAGTGGCATAGACTGGAGTGGTGTATAGTGGTGTAGAGTAGAGTGGCATAGACTGGAGTGAAATAGATTAGAGGGATGTAGAGTAGAGTGATGTAGAGTGACAGAGGGAAAAGGAGTGGCATAGAGTAGAGTGGCATAGATTGGAGTGGCATGGAGTGACGTGGCTTAGAATGGAGTGGTGTAGAGTGCAATAGATTAGAGCGATGTAGAGTAGAGTTGCATAGAGTTGAGTGGCTTAAACTCGAGTGATGAAGAGTAGAGTGGCATAGTGTGGAGTGGAGTGGCATGGAACAGTGTAGAGTAGACTGGAGTGTTGTAGAGTTGAGTGGCATAGAGTGGAGTGGTGTAGAGAGGCTTGGAGTAGAATGGTAGAGAGTGGAGTGGAGTAGCATAGTATATATAGAGTGGAGTGGCATAGAATAGGGTTCCATAGAGTGGGATGGAGTAGAGTGGTGTGTAGAACAGTGATGTGGAGTAGAGTGGCATAAAGTAGAGTGGTGTAGAGTAGAGTGGCATAGAGTGGGTGGCATGATGTGGAGTGAAGTGGCATAGAGTAGAGTGTCATAAAGTATAGTGACAGAGTGGGGTGGCGTGGAGTTGCATAGAGTGGGGTGGAGTGGAGAAGAGAGGTGTGGAGCAGAGTGGAGTGGCAGAGTAGTGTGGAGTGGAGTGGGCAGCATAGAGTAGAGTGGGGTTGTGTATAGTGGAATGGTGTGGATCAGAGTGCCATCGCCTAGAGTCGAGTGGCATAGAGTGGTGTAGAGTGGCATGGAATACAGTGGAGTAGCTTAGAGTGGAGTTGCATGGAGTTGAGTAGCACAGTGTGGCGTGGCCATTGCGTGGCATAGAGTGCTGTAGAGTGGCATTGTGTGGAGTGGAGTGGTATACAGTAGAGTGATGTAGGGTAGAGTGGCATAGAGTTGAGAGGAGTGGTGTAAAGTGCGTGGAGTGGAATGGAGTGGCATAAAGTAGAGTGGTGTAGAATAGAGTAGGGTAGAGTAGAGTGGCATAGAGGTGTGTTGAGTAGAGTGGTGTGAGTAGATTCATGAAAGACTGCCAGAATGGATCAGTATAGGTATATAAATGGATGCTTGATTTGTACGGGGCTACACATGGAAGAAAGGATTAATGGATGCCTTTTTGGGTTAATGGAGGGATACATATGTAAGAGAGGCATGGTATAGAGACAAATTGGGAGATTAATACATAGATGTGCATGGATAGGTAGCCAATGCATCCATTCACCTATCCAGGAACCCACTCAACCATCCACCTACACACACATTGATCCACCCATGCACTCACTCATCCTTTGACTAACTGATCAATTTATCTAGCAAATATCTATGCACACTTGATATTAAGTGAATGAACTGTAACTTTTCCATATTCATTTAACATTTAGAAGATGGTGTCTGTATATAATATTGCATTTTACCTTTATGAATCGAGCTTCCTTTATAGTTTTGTTCACTTTGAACTTGCTAAGTTGAATCATATAAAGGTGATTTTTGATAACTGCTGTACAAAATTACATCTGTTTCTGCTAATATACATTCATTGGTTCGAATCAGTAGGATTATACATTTGTTGGTTTCAATGTAAGTATCTATGTAATATTTATATAGTGCGAACCTCACCAAAAGACAGTGGACCACTATACAGGATTGAAATCAAACACACAGTCAATATGTGATAGGATGTGGAGCTGGTTTGTGAGGTGTTACTATATTATGGTACAGTGCCCTTTCATGAGGCGAATCTTCAGCTCTTTCCTAAATTGGAGAAGGGTGGGGTAGTCATGATGGATATTGGGCAATCGCTCTTCAAGCTAGGTGCATATTTCTTTGGTTTTTATACTTTTCTGTCTGCACTCTGTGCACTCTGATAGCGTCTGACTGCGTGTGTGCTGAGAGACACTGGAGATGGTGATCTTGTGAGACAGTGAAGCAGCAGTGCCAGTCATGATGCCTTTGTAGAAGAGGGAGCTCATTTGAAAATGGTGCAGGCCACCAAGGGGAGCATTGGAGTTTCACTGGGGTGGGATGGGGGGATGTGGTAATATTTCTTCAGGCGCTTGATGAGACGTGCTGCAGTGTGCAGGATGCCCTCAAGGGAGGCCAGTGTGGAGTACGGGACACCAAGGAACAGGGAATTGTCAACATCCAGATGCAGGAGTACGGTACTTGAACAACAGTTCTTAAGTCACTTTCAGGGAGATAATGGTTTCCCTTTTTTAAGTAGAGAGAGCTGGTACAAGGCCATCTTGATTTTGTTGGCAATGTGTTAATCGAAGGTGAGATCGGGGTCCCTTGGTGAATTCTGGTGACTTGGCACTAAGTGAAAGTTGCGAAATTCGTACAGGTTTGAATGGGCTGTGTGCTGGTGAGAATGCATCTACATTTGTTTATCTAAATGTACAAATATAATTGAATTGAATATTCATTCATTCCCCCTAGGAATCACTCAGTGTACATACAGCACGTCAGCAGTAATGCACATGAAACTGCACCCACGTTCACAAAAAATGGGAACGTGAGCAAACAAGTGCAGCTGGGATGAAAAATTAGTTCATGAAACGATACAAGTGCAATGTTCTTTTACCTGTAAGCCGCACACATACATTATAGCTCCTTAATCGTGAATGATTAATAAAAACATTTAACACCTCTTCTCAGCTCTCTGGCCAGAGCCGAATACAGCGAGAACGTGTTTTACACGCTTTGTAAACATTCATTACTGTACAGTCCCTTAATGCAAAAGGATAATGAACAGCAACAGTGAAATAGATTCCATAACTGGTTGAGGCTAAGAAAAAAGGCAAATGAATGCCATATGACTGTAATGTGATCTGCTGGGACAGCGCCAGGAATGCATATTTTTTATTGTATTAGGGCAAGAATGCTATTTTCTGACAGTTTCCATAGTGCCTGCTAGGAAGGCACACACAAAGCAGCCTTTGTAATGGGGGCCCACACACATTCTGCAAGTGCATGTAGGCGCAGAGTACCACGGAGAGTAGTTCCTACAGGAGTGTCAATTCAGTTAGAAATTACTGCAAAGTACAAAAATTACCAGACTCAAATAAAGTCTTTTCAATACAATTAGCAGAATCATGTAGTGAAATTCAATGTTATTCTGTCAAAATATTAATTGTCTGAAAGCGTACTCAATCAAATAACGCAATTAAAAAAACATAAATGTAAAATAAACACAAACTAATGTAGCCCTCTTGTGGCAGCGAGGGATTATTTCAGTTACGTTTTATCATGTCTTGGCTTGAATAAATGTGTTTGCTCCGTATCTTCTGCCTCCATCTCAAAGCACTGTGACGTCATACAGAATGTGCTGATTGACAACTGCCGGGGAAGTGAAATATGAGACTTGCCTTTCCTTTAACCTGCAATCTGAGAGGTGACGTACCAAGCAGGGAGGTAGCTTCCAATGGTGAAGCAGGTACAGTGGCACAGGGGCCCCAGAGACTTGGGAGGGGGCACTGAACTCTGATTATTGCTGTATTTTACAGTTCACATAGCAGTCAGCGGTTAATTTCCTTCCTTATACTAGGGCCCTTGACATACAAGCAAAGCCACAGGGTACTAAGAAGATGTAATACCTTTCAGAGAGAAACGGGGGGCCACATTTACGGTTTGTGTGAGAGCTCATCCAATGCAATAGGTAGCTTTAATTTACTTACCATTTTAAAAGCCCACCACGCGCGCACAAAATTGCATCGCATGAGCACCAGCACAACTCTTAGTAAATATGGACCCTCGAGTTATTCTCCGATGACAAACAAATACTATTTATTGTTGATGGTAAACGGCCCTACAAGGGACGGAAGATGCTGTAAATGGCTGTGGCAGAAGGCCTCAAAAAGAATTGAGCTCCGACCACGGACAGTCACATCTGCTACTTCTAGCTTGCCTTGTTTCCTTGGTGCAATATCTTATAGCACTGTCCTCGAGGGGGGCATGAAGGCAGGGGCCGGAACAGGGAGCAAACAAGGCTCTGTGAGTTTTGTTAATTTTGCAGTTTCCTCCCCCAGCCTTCCCCGTGGCCCCTTGTCACAGATGTTATCCTGATGTTTATGAATTAGATCAGAAGGGTCTAATAGCGTGGCACCAGCCATGAACTCAACTGGTTAAGCACAGGTTAAAAGATTGTGTTTAACCCGTGCTTAATTCTCTGATAGCTTGACATAAAAGCAGTTAAGCTTAACTTTGAGGCATTGATGATAAGTATTTATGCAGTACACAAACAGTAATAAAGTTAAAGCACAACACAAGAAAAATTCCACAACAATTTAGAAAAACAGAGAATAACTTAAAGAATTTGAGACCAAAATCAAAAAGTTTTTTGTGAAAACTATTACCTATATGATCAAAGTGCCAATTGCGGCATCTAGTTGTGTGAAATTGAGCATGGTCAAAAGTTAATGCTGACTGCATTGAATTGCGGTTAGGAATTTCAAGGTGGATTGGGCCTGGTCTCGATTTATATTCAGACTTAGAAGAATGTTTGAAGAAAAATGTCTGAGAAGCTAAAGATCAGTGGGGCAAGGTAGCCAGTAGTGTCCAAGGAGGAGATGTCGCTGTCAGGGAGCCACTGGACAAATTCACTGTTCTACATTCAGACCTTGGGCCTCAATACGAGTTTGGAAGAGGGGATTTACTCCATCACAAACGTGGTGAATATCCCACCCACCGTATTGTAAGTTCTATTATATCCTATGGAACTTGTGATACGGTGGGCAGGATATCTGTCACATTTCTGATGGAGTAA